>NC_132800.1:18497142-19103809 GCF_048594095.1 Paramormyrops kingsleyae | reverse complement strand
GTCCCTGCTGTAACGAGCCAGCGAGGCCCCGCGGAGATCACAGAGGTAGAGCTCAGCCCAACAGGGGATGGCGTGGTTCAAAGGTGATGAGCGCCGCTGCGGTGGCCTTCGGCGTGAGGCGAACCTTTGAGTGCGTGTCGGGCAGGATTACAGATAATGAACTCAAACCACAACCCCCTCTGTGGTACAGCGGAAGGTCCGGGGAGTGTAACCTTTCTAGGGTGTCACGCACCCCATCCCGCCCACCCCCCCCCACCAGCGCCCTGACCTTAGCAACCCCCACTTGGGGACAGATGTTTCACAGGTAGTCAACACAATCACCGTCCATTCTGGCAAGCTGCATTATTACTTGACTTCTGTGCTGCCGCTCACGGAGCAGGACTGTGTGAGGTTTAGGTGAAGATCACACACTCCCCCCCCCCTCTCCAGGGATGCATAATCTCGAGGGATGCATAATTTCCAGGGAGATTCCGAGTCCGTTTTTCCCCGCTCAGGTCCACAGACACTCCATCGAGGAGCCGCCTCTGAAGTTCAACACCAGGGGGTATGGATGAGGAAACCATCTGATGAAGTGTTAGCTTTGAAAGACAGGGGTCCCCCCTGTGCTCCCCCCCCCCAATCCTCCAGCTCCACATGACCTCAGGGGTGTTTGTGTCACTCTGGGAAGCAGACTCACTGCTCGCCGGCTGACAGCTCAGCACCCATGCTGATGATCAGTGACTCTGATCCCATCCCCTCAGCCTCGGCCACATCCTCCCTTTACTCAGGTAACTTAATATCAGGGGCTGTTGCCTGGTAACCATCCCCCAGCCCCCATGGAGGGCTGGGGCTGCGGTGGCCTTCTTGGGGCTCTGGCCATATTTCACCATAACGGCTCTCCCTGCTGCCACCCCTGCTGGCTGTAAGCACTGGAGATGGAGACGGGAGACACCAGTAAAAGATGTAGCTGGGGAGGGGGGGGGGCACACTTCTCTCATTCCTCCTTTATCCTGTCCCTTCATCTTCTTCCCCTCCTCTTCAATCCTCTCTTCCTCCTTCCCTTCCTCCCATTCTCTCACTCCTCCACTTACATTTACTGCCCCTCACTCTCTTCCCCTCCATATTCTTACTCCTTTCCTAGTCACTAAGCTTGCTTCTGATGCAGGCAGGTCCCCAACAGGCTTGGTGTCCCCCCACCCTGGCAGAGAAGCAGCATTTCTCCCCGAGCAGCTCCCCTATGCCGCCTGTCAGGCAGCGATGCAGATATATTCCCCACACTGGCAACAGGGCGGCGCCACTCGGCCCAGACCCACAGCAGGACAGACACCCTCAGCTGCATGCTTTGAGACAAGTGTCCTGCCGCTCACTGCGCCACTGCCATCCCGTCTTCGGCATCCGTAACGTCTGCTCATGGCAACAGTGACAGCCCGCGATTCCGAGGTCCCTTCCAGGATTATGGTGAGCCTAAATATTACTGGACAAAGGAGGAAAATACTCAGAAAGAATACTTTACATAAAACAGGCGTCCCCTTCAGATACAAATTAAAAAATGCTTAATGACTTGCCTAAGTTTTGCGACCAGTCTTAAGACTCTTTATGTAATAAAGCTTACAAAACAGGCCAAGTCAGTTTCAGCAGGTTCTTTAAAATTATCATCCTGTGATCACCTTTTTGGGGGGGGGGGGGGTTGATGTTAGGGTTTCATCCAATCAGATCCTTTCCTACCATGTATCTATGACATTATTCTAATTATATGCACATTAACCAATTATAATTACCCAAGCATGAGTTCAAAATGTCTGTTTTGTGCTAAGTATAAAGATGGACCCCTCCCCCCAAAAGCGGTACACAAATATGCTTCATTCCCTTCTCTGGGGAAGCCCCCGTGAAGCTTGTGGGGGGTCGCCCCCTCAGCACGTTTCCTGTCAGCCGTGAATTCTGGGCACTGGTGTTTGTTTGTTACAATGAAGGGGGTGGGGGATATTTGTCTGAGCATGGCCTGCCCCAGGAGAGTAATTGTGTGCTGGATAGCAGATTGTATTGTTGAATTTAACCCCCCCTGGGTGCCGGTTAGGGGCGTGTGCGAATGCAGCTTGCATACAGATGGGGGCGAAGCCCATTTTCTAAATCTCACACGTGGTCGGGGTGGGGCTACAGCAGGGCCTTCTTGGATGGTGGATAGAGATTTAATAGTTAGGCTCCATTGCACGGGGGCATGGTTTGCTCAGTGGGTAGCACAGTTTCCTCTGGGGTTCAGCGACTCAGAGTTTGCCTAATTGGTGTCTCTCGATTACCCATAATGCACGACTGCATGTGGGAATATGCCCTCTGGCACCAAATCCGGGGTGGTCCACTGCCTCGTGCTGCTTGGGATAGGCTCCAGGCCCCTCTGTGACCCTGACCCCAATAAGTGCTTAAGAGATGGTTGGATGGCTCCATTGCAAAGGTCTTCTGGGGTTAGATTATTCAGGTAGTGCTCCATCATCCTCCACCCTGGAGCCCATGGAGAATCCAGACCCACCAACATAAGGTGCCAACAGCACAATGGATGCCAACAGAGGAGACTGACACCCAAGACAAATATCCTAAGATGGCTGTTTATTTCACATAAAAATGCCCCCTGAGCAAAGGTGTCAGATGCCCCTCCCACCCTGAGCACATCACCAGACGGTTCACCTCTCTGGAGGACTGACAGGACGACAGACTGAGCTCCGTGACTCGGCCCAATTAAGAAGACAGGGCTTTGGGGCGTCACCGGGGTGGGGGGAGAGGGTCAGGCCAGGCAACAGGCTTCTTGGATCTTGTACTCATTACCTGGCTGTCATGTGACCCCTGGAAGCCCCCCACACATAATTATCGATGTCTGGGTGGAGGAAGACCTCCGAGGAGCCAACGAGCTCTCGCCCGGCCTTGACTCGCGGGCACAGAACATGACGACTCTGTCTGCCAATCCGGTCAAGGCCAAATCTTTAGCAGTGCTTTGTTAGACCTTTAGCTCTGATAAGCATCTATTTTTAAGAAGCTCTTCTCATACGGACCTCTCCAAGCGCTACACCAAAAAGAAAACTTAAAACAGAAATCATCAAACAAAACACACACTCATGTACCAATCTTTCAGCACGCTCAGTCATCGTCTGTGGTGGAACTTTCCA
The DNA here is from genome assembly GCF_048594095.1 of Paramormyrops kingsleyae. NCBI lineage: Eukaryota > Metazoa > Chordata > Actinopteri > Osteoglossiformes > Mormyridae > Paramormyrops > Paramormyrops kingsleyae. Next base: position 19,100,678 of record NC_132800.1, on the reverse strand, counting down.
GAAAGAGAACTCAATCCGTATTGATAAACTTTGATAATCACAGTTTATGCATAATTGTTTTTAATTCTGAGGGAGAAACATGGTTTATTGATTTAACTAGCTGTACATCCAAATATCTATTGAATTTACAGTGTATTTAGCAGATGCTCTTACCCAAAGCAACATACAACTAAAGGGATAAGGGCCTTGCTGAAGGGCCCAATGGTGACATCACTCTGCTGATTATGGGATTTGAACCAGCAACCTTCAGATCACAGACATCCACTGAGCCACACATCTCCCTGGAAGAATTTTTGGTTTGTCTTCTCACTTGAGATGCTGCAATATCAAAAATGTTCCACGACAGTCTCACCTTTCAAGCTGGAACAAATTTAATAACATAACATTAGATTTCCATTACAATGACATAATTATTTGCATGATCATCTACATTTATCCCTCAGCAAAGCCAGACGCCACCCCTTGCCAGAAAACCAAAATCACATTATTCTGAATAACATAACCAATATTTATCATAATAAACAATTCATTTTTATTATGTTTTGGACACACACTTCAAAATCACAGGACAACAAATTATCGGTGAACAAATTAAATAGATGGGTAGAATGAAAAAAGAAGAAAAGAATCCAGGAAAAAATATTAAATCTACAATTCCTTGCCTCAACTTAACAGCCTAGCAAAAGTACAACTTCTAAATAGATACATAAAAGTGGTACATTTTATGCTGTGAAAATATCTGCCTTGCTGTAAATCGCATGGAAATGTTCACATAATAAACTAATAGTCAGATGTTACAGTTGGGAAAGCGAAAAAACTTCAATAATAAAAAAAATAAATAAAAAAATGACCAACTGGTGGGTCCTAGGATATGATGGTTTTGCATGATTTGGAGAGCACGCCAGATACACAAATATGACAATTCATGTAAAGTTTAAAAATTGAAAAGATAAAATATTTTCCTAAAGGTTAGGGTTAGGGTTAGGGTTAGAGTTAAATTAAATAAAATAAATTTCAATCCAATTAAATTCATTCTGGCTCGTGGGTTTGAAAGACTGTCCCTTCATCTAGGTCCTGAACTGTGCATTTACCTTTTACAAGTGACATCATATAACTATTATATTAACCTCTACATATTTAAAGGGCCGGAATTTTAAAAGTGTAAAAGATTAAATCAAATCTATTCACTAAATCATCTTCTATGTGGCTGATTTTCATTTCCAACAATAATTTGCTTCTCTTGTCATAAGGAGGAATGTCTGTTCCTGCTACCACATACACCATATGGACAAAAGTATTGGGACAAACCTCTTAATCATTGAATTCGGGTGTTTCATTCAGACCTATTGCCGCAGGTGCATAAAATCAAGCACCCAGCCATGCAGCCAGATTTACAAACATCTGTTAAAGAATGGGTCATTCTGCAGAGCTCTGCGAACGCAAGCATGGTACTGTCATCCTGTAGGGTGCTGTGAAATGTCTTCCCTGCTACAAAGTCCATGTCATTACAAAGTCCATGTCATTACAAAGTCCATGTCATTATTGTAAAGTGGAAGTGTTTAGGACTCAGTAACTGCAGAGTTCCAAACTTCCTCTGACATTAACCCGAGAACAAAAACTGTACTCTGGGAGCTTCATGGAATCGGCTTCCATGGCAGATCAACTGCAAGCAAGCCTCACATCACCAAGCGCAACGCCAAGTGTCGGATGGACGGGTGTAAGGCACGCTGTGGAGTGACCAATCCCGCTTCTCTGTCTGGCAGTCTGATGGACGAGTCTGGGTTTGCCGGATGCCAGAAGAACATTACCTGCCTGACTGCATTGTACCAACTGTAAAGTTTGGTGGGGGGGGAACCAACTCCATATTGATGCATATGGATTTAGAATGAGATGTCATGATTCCTGTAGGTGTAATAGCCAGATGTCCTAATACTTTTGAGAAGAGTTGTTTAGAAGGAAATTCTCACCTGGAACTGCAACATACTGATTAGCATACTGATTTTACATCATTTATGTCCTCCCGATCACAGCCTTATGCAAATACAATTACTGGCACATTTCTTTTTCATTATTGTCTATTTTACAGTTGTATTTTTATTGTTTTTATTCATTTATAATTTTATGCTATATTTCTTTGTACTGCATGTATTTCCTTTTTGAACACGGTCCATAAAGCTGTTCACCACAACATGAACAGTGTATGACAAATAAAACTTGAAACAGACAATGGTGGTTTGGAGTGCTTCTTTTGTGGACTTCTTATCCATCCAGTATATCGAACTCTCTTCTGGTGGAAAAAATGACCATATTATGAGGGATTTGCCCTGAAAAACTTTAACCATGACCCTGCAATATGTTGGTATATAACATTTAGCTTAGCATGCGGACCGGTATATGCTTGTATATAGCAATTAGCATGCAGACTGGTGTACGTTGGTATATAACATTTAGCTTAGCATGCAGACCGGTATATGCTGGTAATCTGTTCCTGTAGCTGTGATAGAGCCACATTACCATCCAGTATATCTCTCTGTCCTCCGGTGGAAAAAGATGACCAGTCGGAGATTTAATGGTATGCGTCTGTGTATTTTCCCTCTATTCTCCCTATAAATCTCTGTAAACGTTTCTATATTTCATACGTCCATCGCTGACAGGGTCCCCCCCCCAGACATCTGCCGCCTCGGTGAGGACAAGCCTCCCAGCCCCTTTCATCACCTTGCCATAACGACAGCGGTACTTGGCGATGCTGTCATATTCCAAAACCAGGCTTTGACACCCTTTGCCGGTCGTCTCAAAGCGCCGGTTTAAAAAGCACAGGGGTCGGTGCCCAGCTGAAGGCAGAGCCGTGCTCTGCCCCTTCTTAACGTGCTTGTTGTATGCTGTGAATTGGCCTCTTATGTCGGATTTTGACATTTCTGCACATCCTGTCCTTTGACTGCACAGAGGGATCAAAGCGGGTCTGGACTCAGCGGACATTTCTCTAACAGCATTCCCAAATCGCATCTCCCCAGTTATTGTTTCTGAAACTATATTTCTAAAAAACATGATTTGCTGCCTTTTGGCTGATCTGGACAACCCAGTCCCTGTACTTGGCTTGAGCAAACCGAAGGACTGAGGACTCCCGCGAGGCCCTGGTCGCGAGACCCCCCAGGGTTCACCCTCTGAGACTGAGGTCACCACTGTTGGTGATGTCCCCAGCATGTCCCTAACCAATGCTGACCATCTGCGTGTTTTCATCCTCCTAAGGGGATTAATATCCCGTAGGGGGCGGGGCTACGAGTTGTCCCACGTCTCTGGTCAACCCCCTGGCCCATCCACCAGGGGCCATTCTAGGATTCTTTTAAAAATGGGGCCACAATTCAGACAGAGGGGCCAGTCTGATCATTAGCCAATGAAATGTTTTGAATCAGTGAGTGACGGGGGAGGGGGCAATCAGCTTTCAGCTGGTGCCAATTAGAGGCCCCGCCCCTGCATAACCCTTGTTTTGATGGAACACGCTCTAACTAAACTCATAAATATTCCAAGATCTGGTGTGGTGTGATGCATAATTCAATTGTTTATTCAGAGAGAAACAGACAAACAGGGTATATTTCCAGAACGTGGTATTCTAATTTGTTTGAAATCCCTGGGTATTTACTGCTTTTATGCTATTTTTTTCCAGCAGAAGGATTCAATACAAATGGGGGAACCCCAAATTAAAAAAAAACCTGGGAAAGCATATGGTTGTCCAGTAATTAGTCTCCGGGTCACTGCACCTGTTCGTAATTATCTGCCCTCCCATTTTGATTTAGTTTGCCTGAATTAAAAACAACAGCAACAAAAATAATTTGCAGCGTTCCCTAGCCTGTTTGCCAAGCATGGAATCATGCCCCCCCCATTTTGTAATCTAGCTCTGCAGCTTAAATGAGCTTTTCATTGATTGATTTTTCACGTAGCACAATGAGGCAGGCTGTGATGCCAATGCCGTGGCGTGTAGAAAACCGGGCTGTGTGTGCTCTCAGTGAACATGTCCTGGGTACAACAGGGGCGATTCCAATATTTTTCAAGATGGGGGGCATAAGAAGAACCATAATTCACACAGAGGGGCTAACTTTATCATTAGCCAATCATACGTCTTAAATTGGCGAGTATCAGGGAAGGGGGGTTTCCAGGGGCCAATCAGCTTTCAGTTGGGGGCCAACGCCCCTCTGGCCCCGCCCCTATTTACGCCCCTCGTCCATAATATATCACGATATATCTTGAAAGTCAAAATATCTTCATTGTAACCCGAAAAATTCTGACTAAAACTAAAATAATCTGTCTTTTTTTATGAGGGTTTGAAGATGTTTCCAGAATAGAGGAGCACAGGATCTGCAAATCAGTGTAGCACTTTTGTTATATTCAGGCTATAGTGTTGGCCTGATACAGCAGAATGGAAGATTTGCTCCCTGATGGTAAGTGTGAAATCAAGCTCAATTATAGTTATAACAACAAGGAAGTAAGGTAACAAATTAAAAAATGCAATGTATATTAGATAGATAGATAGATAGATAGATAGATAGATAGATAGATAGATAGATAGATAGATAGATGTCAGCACCCGTCTGATCCTGCCCTTCGTGTCATTTCCTCGTTTGGCCAGCAGGTGTTACTGGCCGTTCTGTCTTGTCATTCCTTGTCTGATAATCCTTGTGTGTGTCCCTTGCTCCCTGGATCTGAGCTGGGCTGAGCGTGTGGCACAGAGGCTGTAAGCCAGCAGTTGTAGGTTTGAGGCCAACCTCTCCTATTTTGTTTGCTTATTGGTTTATCCTTAGCTTAATATTGTTTATCCCTGTGTTTAATCTGTCTTGTTTGGTTCTCTGCCCTTGCCTTGGTTATCTTGTTTTACTTGTTTCTTGATTTTTCTCCTAGTGCATTTTCCTGTGTTTCCTTAGTTTCTGGTCTTGTAAGTTCCTTAGTTCTGTGTTCATTAGTGTAAGTTTCTTCAGCTGTGTCTTGTTGCCCTGTGCCCTTGTTGATTGGTTGTTTGATTCAAACCTGCCTTTTATTACTCCTCATTATCATTGTATTTAAGTGCCTGCCTTTGTTAATTTGCTCAGTCAGTCATCATGTTAGTTTGTGCCAGAATGTGTATGGTCAGTTACTGCGTGTTTGATACTCTGTTCCCTTGGCCGCTTCTGCTCCTTATGTTGCTCTGCTGCCCTTTGTTTTGTCTTAGTGTCTTGCAGTTAGTTCTTGTTTTCCCTGTTTGCTTTTGACACCTCGTGGTCCTTTATCTTGTGTCTTCCCCAGTGTTCAGTTCCCTAATAAACCACTATTGTCTTGTGAGCCACCAGTGGATCTTCACCTTCTTTTCTTGCCTGCACCATGCCCCGTGTCCATGATAGATAGATAGATAGATAGATGGATAGATAGATGACACATCCAATTGTGCAATCACAAAATAAAGGCAGTTATGGGATGAAAGAGAGGTCACCCAGGTTCAAAGGGAAAAAAGTTCATACAAGGTACCTATGGCAATGCACTACCTCTTAATGCTAGTGTTACACATCACAGAGAATGAAAATGGGACTTATAATAATAGCATATATAATGATTATGATTACACTTTTATTGATCGTACATTTTATTAATATACTGATGTCCATATATATATATTGCCAATTATACATTTACTTAACATGTTATTGTTCTAATATACATACTTAGCCATAGTAAAGCATTTTGCACAGCATCATTTATTCGCACCTGACGAAAGGCTGGAATGGCTGGAGATTCAAAGCCCCGGAGAACCCGGGGGTTGCTGTCAGCTCGACATTAACGACCCGTAAATATTTAACCGCTAGAAGTAGTATAATTGCATGCCGTGTATGACGCTAACGGTTAATAATTTAAAGCCTATATACATAAATTAGGCACATTATATTTAGAAATACAGCACTAATAATAATAATAATAATTCTTCGCAAAAATAGCGAAGAATTATTATGAGAGAGTGTGGCAGCTGCCGTGAATAGCAAATAACTTCATTATTACGGTTATCAAGCTCGTATGTTCGTATTTCTGGCCTCGTGCTTTTAATCACAAGATCGGGATGCTTTCGCGGTCTCCTCGCGTGCGTGTCTCGCGGCGTCTCTGCGCTCCATGTTTATCGGTTTTTTTGTGTGATGAACTGTTCAGCGGGAGGGAATATATATATATATATATATATATATATATATATATATATATATATATATATATATATATATAATGATGTAGAGTCTCTGCTGTCGCATTTGTCTGTTGAAATCGGCCGCCCTCTTCATTCAGAAGTTATTTCTGGAAGGGGAGGACGGCGTACACCCAGTCCTTTTTTAAAGTAATGCGAAAACATCCCCCCCCCGCCCTCGATTTATATCTTCCTCACTTTTTCCCTTAATGTGAAAACGTGATCTTCTCAGCCAACCTATCGAAGGGGAGAGCGACTGCGTCTGGACTTGTGGTTCTGCGGAAATCATTCCTGAGCTGATTAGCCCGGTCCCATTTACCTGATCAATAACGATGACTGGGCACGATGTTATCATGGAGATTAAGTGAATGCTGATGCTTCTAACTCCGTGCAGCGATTAGGGAGGACCAACTGGAAGAGGCAGAGTGCTATCAGCGTCTATTTATAGCCTATATCAATGACTATATTTAGTCTCCACAGATAGCAGGAATTCTACCTGCTAGCCTGGAATAACTTGGAGATAGGCCTTTGATTAGTGCTGCCTTAAACCAGACCTGCAGTGCATCTGTTTGCCTCCCAGTCTGCAGGGGATTCTATACCAGACGCTCCACTGAAACAAGCCCCACCCCCTAGAAAAAGACTCCCCCTTACACACCCCCAGGCCCACCAGCACGGTTCTGACTGCTACAAATTTTTCGATAATGAATGAAGGGGCGCGTGAGTTAATCCAAAAAGGCGGAGCGCGCCCACGTGAAGCCAATTTGCACCTCCCCGATGCGGAGAAATCACGGTTCCACGCGAGCCTCGTCGCTCGCTATTCTCGCCTCTCCTTAAATAAAACCTCCTCGCTACAGAAAGGAAAAAGGGGGGGGGGGACAAGCATTTACATCTCATTCCCCCCTTCCGGAACAAGGGCCTCCTCAGTAGTCCCCCCCCCCCACTTCTCTCGGCGCCCCCATGTGGTGCTAAAAGTCAAGTCATCCAATTACCCAAACGGATAAATATCCCTATAAATAATGAAATGGGCCACGGGGTCTTATTAATGAAGCTAGCAGATACACTACCATATTTTAGCCTTAATATCTGGTCTGCTGACAGAGAATTTATGGCCCCCCTTCGGCTCAGGGGCTGGGGCGTGGGGGCGTGCTGGTTGGCATGTGTCAGTTGGGTGTAGAGGGGATGAGGGAGTGCCACGTGGCACAGGGCAAAAGAGAAGCCCCGCCCTGGTGGCTGGTTGAGGTACGAGTGGCGGGCAGGAATCTAATTAGCCGCCGGTGTGAAATGCAGCAGCTTGCCTCCACGTAGGTGGCCAGGCAGCCCCGGGGTCCTCTTGAACCTGTGTTGTCTCTCCATCTGTTACACCCCTCCCACTGTCTGCAGGACAGTGGTGACAGCAGCAAAGCTACGAGGGGCTCCTCGCATGGTGGGCACTCAGTACGGCCAAACAAACACTTTCCCTTGGTGAAAATTGAAAATGCTTGTTTTTTGAGGAAACATCTAGATCGGGCTTGAACGAGGTAAATCTGTTAAATGGTAACAGCCGGGCATGGTGTTGACGTACTGCACTTTGTCTCTCCTCCCCATTTGGTCGGGCGTGAGACAGATCCGTCTGACAGGAACGCGACAGCGTCCGCCTGGCCAACCTGCCGTGTTGGCTCACCAGCACAACAGCTGGTGAGCAGTTACATCCGGCACAAACTGGGGATTGGATGCCGGATTTTGCGTCTTTCCCTGTTACAGGTTAAAGGAAAGTGAAGGGACTGGGAACCATTGCTCCCAGTTGTGGGAAATACCCAGCTGGTAATGCCAAGCATTGCTGGAATGTTCTGAGTGTGGTTCCCCTTGACAATATCCACAGTTTAAAAATGACACTCTCCCAGTTTAAATGATTCCTGCAAGACTCACATGAAGTCCGTCGTTAAACTTCCATGGTTAAACTACCACCTTCGGATTTTACATCTATAGATGATATTCTGTCCCCATATGTGTACACAAACATGCACACAAAAACAGTCATGGTCAGCATATCATCTCCATGTATGCGCTGGTCTGTCTCACAAAGGCCTCATGTGTTGTGTACCTAGGTTTATCTAGTTTGGCTGTACTGTTGGTTTTGGGGAAAGACATCTATACTGTAATTCAAAGTGATGTACTGTACATCTTTGAGAGAAGGCAGGGTCAATCAGTGTTAAGAGCTTTGAAGAAGGACCTAACAATGACATCACTCTGCTGGGCCTGGGGTTTGAACTGGTGACCGTATGATTGCAGGCATAGTATGCTCACCTGCTGAGCCTTCTGAAGGGGCATAGGCTTTGGTACATTTTGCTGATCATGGGCCTTATCCATGAATCCTCTTGCGATAGAGTTGAAAACACCGTGATCCACTCATCGACGGATTGGCCAGATTTACAGAATTAAATGCTCCATATTTCAATTTTATTAATATACTAATGTCCATATATATATATATATGGGGTGGCCACATATTTACTGGGGGTGGGGGAGGTATGGCCTTCCCTGGCCACCCGTTAGGGAAGCCCCTTACCATCTAACAAAAAATAGCATTCGGAGCCTCATTCTGAAAGCATTAGCTTATCCAGGAAAATTATGCAGGGATATTTCGGTTTGATTGAGTAGAAACACGATGCCAAAGAAAAGAGCCAAAACACACTCCGGAATAGTCCGGAATAGTCTGCACAAAAGCATGCGCTGTCCCGGAGGATATTGTTAGTGTTCCAGCACAGGGATCACTGGGTCAGTGGAACTCCTGTCAGCGCCGACGCCAGGAACGACCCAGTGTGATATCCAGTAGGGCCGGGGGGGGAGACAAACGCCAAATGAACCCAGAGAAGAACAAAGGTACGGAACAAAGCGTCAGGGCTTGCTGGCGACATCTCAGGGGGGCGGAGGAGGTGAAGAGATCACGGTCCTAGAAGGACCAGGAGTTATTTCCAGACCCATCAGGTCAGCTAGGTCCTAATTATCATCATGTCTCTGGGGCAGCACAGTTTTCAGTGTGATTCCGGACAGGTTATACAGAAGCTTGGTCCAAGCCTGCTGACCCCTGCTCCATATCCAGCTAACGTCAGTGTGTTAAGGGTCCAGGCCAATGAGGGGGAATCATGAAGAGAGGTTCTGGGGTATTTCTACCTCAAAAAGAGATGGGGTGGGGGTGGTTTTGGGTTCCGTCCCATTTTTTGGTCTCCATCCTTGCTGTGTAGAGCACCCCCCCCCCTCACCACGCCTACCCCACTACCTCCCAGCCCCTGAAAGAGAGTTATTTAGCATTTAACGAATACAAGGTTGAAACACAGCCGGGTGACTGTGCACGTCACGCAGCGGGGAGCAGATAACAGAGTGATAGAGGATGCGGGTTTCTTACAAAAAGCTTGCCGGTTCAAGCAATAGGTGGCAAAATATAGCTGTAACCTTGAAGAAGAAATATAAACCTGTGATGTTCTGGGAAGCACAACGAAATGGATTTTGCAAACTAAGTTTCCTAAGTAGCTTCCAAACAAGATGTAACTGCTAACTTTTCCCCCGACATATAAAAACATGCATGCTTTTGTTGTTTTATTTTTATACGATCTTATATTGCTTCATTTTATTTGAATCTTCATTAAATTACAGCACTTCTTTTCCATAGAGATAAGGTATATATGTTTTATCTGTATAGGTATATAAGATCTGCTATATATATGTCTAGCAATATAAACTGGTAATATGGATACAGAAACTGCAAATGAAATCGCCCACATGTGCATTGTGACTGGTTGGATGATAATAACTTAAATGAAAGTTATCGATATGATGTGGGAGGTGGGAACCAGGCCCAGGAGATTCCAGTTGGTGGTGGTGGTGGTGGTGGGGGGGGGGTTTGAATTATTAAAGTCGCCTTTTTTGAGTGTAAAAGATGCATTTTTCCCTCCATCCCCACGTGGGCCCACAAGTTCTTCAGCTTTGCTCTGTGCAGTGAAATTATCTCCGGATGTCCAATCCCCTAGCTATGACGTCCAGGGGGAGTTTTTCGGGAACACCCACCAGTGAATACACCGACTTCAGCCAACAGAGAGCCAGCCAAGGTTGAAGGGACAGTCCCTGCCATATCGAAGCTATGCCTTGGAGAGGACACGTCGATCGATTCCCTGTGCCTCCGTCGGAACCCGAGTCACCCACAGCAATACAGGACAGATTCGACACGGCACTGTGATTCATTGAGTTTCCTGTCTGTCACTTGAAGTCATCAGGGCATCAAGCAAGGAACATTCTTAGTAAGCAGTACAGCATTTACAGCAGTTTCTCAAACTGGTCATCAGGGACCTGCAGGCAGTGCACGTTTCGCTCCTGAACTACCTGGGCGTCCCCAAGGACTGACTTGAGAAACACTAATGGTTTGGCCTCAGCGAAGCACCAACAGTAGTCATTTTTTATATGTAATAATAGTCTGACATCAGCATTGACACGCTGATGTTTGCTGATTAAGGCGGTGTGGGTTGCTGATGATTTCTCGGGCTGTAGGCTATAACCTATGATAGCCTATATATTAATCTGCCCCTGTGTGTAACTATTATGTCATAATTCTGACATCATCATAATAATGTCAAGTATGATGTCATTTTGGGCATTATTTCAGGGCATTTTTTCAAGGAGAAACATCTTATTCGGGGTGCACCCGGCTCCAGGTAGGATTTAAGGCCTCTAACTCCCCTTTCCCACGATGTTGACCATCGAGGGGATCGAGTGAACAGTACGGTCATAAATGCCAGCAGTTAGACCACCGACAACCTGTGAGACTTTGAATTAAATGAACCATGAACAGCCTTACAGATCGATACGAGGTCAAAGTCATGGAAAAGTCTCCAAACGGATCTCATAGTTCTCACAGCATGCAGACGCATCAGAAGGAACGGAAGTGAATGCAATGGTTAACTAGCTTGTGGACCTTGAAGAAATTGTATTGTTTTACAGTTTCTCAGATGCACCCCCGGCCGGAACAGCGAGGATGAAGTGCCTTTGGTGCCTTTGTAAGTGCTTTCTTTCAGACAAGGGACCAGTGTAGGCCGTTCGCTACACTTTAATACTTTATCTAATCCTGAAATATGCTCTTTTTTGCAGTGTCAACAGCCCCTTCTACCAAAGCAACCAACAACGAGGATGAAATAGTGTGACTCGTTAGAATGTTTTTGCGAGCTCGTCTCGGTCACCATGACGACCGTATCCTCACGCTTAATGTGACATAATCATATCAGATGACATTCTTTTCCTTGTCCCCACGGAGACTTGCCTTTGTTTGGCCGTCCATGACCAGATGCGACCCCCCCCCTCCCACAACACTAGTTCCCCAAAATAATAGGGAGGGGGACGAGGGAGCAGCTGGTGGCATGAAGTGATCCGGGATGTGTTCTGTTGGTTCCGTCATTAATGAGCTCTGGGTGTTGCTGGTTAATCCCATGCCCCGGGAGGCTGCTGACAGATGGGGACTGGTTCCCAGCATGCTAACTAGGACTGCTGAGGGGGTGCCGAGGGCCTCTCCCACTAGCGAGTCTGGAAGGGAGAACAATAAAGAGGACCTGAAGGGAAGCAGGCAGGCCTGAGTGTCTAGATCAAAGATGAACATGAATGAGCTCTGAGTTTCACCACCTGGTTGGTTGATTTGTGCTCCAGGAAGTAGTTTTGATAACTAAAGGTGACATTTGTGCCTGAGTATTGGAGTGCCCAAACCTCTTGTTGAACCAACGACTGGAGCCAGACTGAAAGAGTCTGATTGTCTGAAAAAGCGATTTATTTCCGATCTGTAAACATCTCCACAGTTTTCCGGGCACAGTTGTTGTATAAATAGGAACTTATGAGACTTTGATGTTTGATTTGGTTTTCTACCACGTCCACACCTAGAGGTAGATGGCTCATCAGGTCGATAACAATAGCTAAAAGCGACCCTCCTCCCCCCTGAGTTGAAACTTGCTTTTGTGCTAGCTCAAACCTGAAAGTGGAATGTCTGTGGTTTCATGTTTGTCTTGTCATGAAGTGTCCGAAAAATGAATGGCACCGCATTTTTTTATCGCTGGTGTGGTGAGCATCTGCTGCTTGCCTCCAAGAACTTTCCAGAATCACTGAGCCGGCTGTTTTTTCGGGGTCCCTCTGTTCTGGGGGGGGTGTTATTCTGATGTCGTATTCGCAGTTTAGCAGCTGTATGTCATTACGGCATGTCAGTGCTGAGGCAGGTGAGCTGAGATCTAGCCGACTCGGGAACAAAGCCGTCGGGTTTGCTTTTACTATCCAGCCAGCTGTCAGGTGAGCAGAAACACTGGGAGCGGGAACACTGGGAGCGGGAACACTGGGAGCGGAAACACTGGGAGCAGAAACACTGGGAGCGGAATTGCCAGGCGGAGAGCTGCCGTGACACCCATGCCCGACTCATGTCGGCCCCCCCCCCCAAAAGCCTGGTACCACAGCTGTTGTTTGTCAGTGTACTGCCAGAGTCTAATCTCGGGTTAATCCGGCATTTACCACATCCTGTCATAAAGATCTGACCCTCTGGGTGCGCAGGTCTGACCCAGTGTTTCTCAAACCAGTCCTTGGGAACACCCAGACGGTCCATGTTTTGCTCCTTCCCAGCTCCCAAGGAACTGGGAGAGAGCAACAACAAGGGCCATCTGGGGGCCCCTAAGGGCTGGTTTGAGAGACACTGGTCTGAGGTCAGTGTTCCTGTGCCTTCAGTTTATTTGTCCATCCACAAGGCCATTATCCAGTACAGGCTATCGGGGCGATACTCATTTTGCTGGTTTGTTCCCAGCAATTAATAGCGTCTTTATATAAATAAACCAGGCCAAGGACAGAACACAGAATGGCCAGATTCTACAGAACACTATCAACTGGGTCCGTCATCACGCTTATTAACAGATATACTGCTACCGTTTTTTCTAGAATCTTCCACAGGAACAAATTTCTCAGGAAGGTAAATATTAACCAACCGAACCTAAATGAGATACTTTTGATAGACTTTCAGCAACGTACCAGAGTGAGAAACAACGTTTTGGCGTTGTGTAGCATCTAAATAATATTATGGGATGGATTTCAAAAGGGTTGGCTATAAGGCCTTGGTGGGTATCCTGAATGTAGACATGCAAGTGTCACCCAATCAGGCCAGTGCGACCCCCCCCCCCCATGGTCCTCCTGGATGTCCCCTTCAGGATGCCTGGAGGTCCTTGCAGCTGGGGTCCTGTGCCTATGGCTGTATTTGTGAGTAGTAATTAGAGAAGGCTGCTTAGGAATCTCTGGGGCATTGTAAATGGGTGTGGGAGGCGGTGGGGAGGGGGTCCTTTCTGTTCCTTCAGGGCAAAATGAAAGAGAGGTGGCCCACTGCTGTCTGCAGACTGGATTAGTATGGACTGTAATGAGACATGATCATTAGGCTGCTGCAGGAGTGTTTACAGGGGTGAGTCCTTACTGAAAGCTGATTGGCCCCTGGAGTTCCCCCTCCCCTGTCACTCACCGCTTCAAAAAATATCATTTTCTAATGATGAGTGGCTCCTTCTATGCCCCACACCTTAAAAAAAATCATAGAATTCACCCCTGGGCTGGTGCTTGTAAGCTGGCAGTTGATCCTCATGATTATTCACTTGACCAACAGGAAGTTCTCTTCTCCCATTTATCTTCCACCGGAAGCACAGTTTCTTGCATCACCATGTCCTTCCCATCTGGGGAAGGAGGACCTAGAATGCAGCAGCAGCTGATTGTGCCCTCTGAGAATCATATTCACCATCTGACCTCTCCACAAAGGCGCTATTTTTGCATACGTGGCGGAGTGCGTCCCGTACCAGGAAGTGAGCCACAAACAGAATGAAGTGAACACAAAACGAAATGAAAGGGCAGGATTGCGGTGATGTTTGACACTGCGCGAAATGAACCGAGGAAAGAAAATCCGAAAAAGAGCCCAACGTCCCTGCTCTACAAACCTTACAAACACTGACAGGATGTTTAGAAATTGTCGGAATACCTCTGTGCGCCACATGACAAATGTTCAATAAAATTCCGGCTGCACTGAGTCCTTTCCTGCACTGCAGCTTGTCAACATACTTGGTGGAAGTCATAGTTGAAATTAAAATGCTTTTATTTATTTTTTTTCTAAAGGCATCATGAAATATCGTACACTCCTCCTCGAACCAGCCAATAGGGACCCGTTGCTTCAAAAAGTCAACGCTTTCTCTATTGTTGCATGATGCAGTCAACTGGCATTCACTAATTAGCATCAACACCATCCAATGACCACGTGCGAATAGAATGTATGAGTTTGTTTAATGCAGGGGTCTCCAACTCCGGTCCTGGAGAGCTACTATCCAGTAGGTTTTCTATCCTACTTGGCTTCTGATGAGCCACACCTGCTCCTGGTATTTACCTGAGAACAGGTGTGGCTCATCAGAAGCCGGGTATGATAGAAAACCTACTGGATAGTAGCCCTCCAGGACTGGAGTTGGAGACCCCTGGTTTATTCACTATCCTCTTTAAATTAGTCATTTGATTTGAGGGAAATATAAAAGTCTGCCCTCTCTAGATTGCAAACACTATATAAAAAGTATAATATTGCCGTGCTTGTGTATTGCCTTTTAACTTGAAGACCTAGCTAAGGAATATTGTAAGGAATGCAAAAATGACCACGGACACTCCCCCCCCCCCAATATATGTTATTTTAGAGCTTTAAACTACCATCAGATGAATTACACTGAAGTACTGAGAATCCACATTAGCGCCAGAAGACATTTAGAGAATGGATGAATATTAAATCAATAACAGATACAAATAATAGATTTTAGCATCTACAAAAACAGCTGCCCAGAGTATTTCGGTGATATTTAATCAATGTTGCTTAGAGGGTAGGTTCTCCTTAACACTGAGACCTAGTGAACTGATGTTAACAATCTCTGTACATTCAGCCACCATGTAGTTCCAGGTAGGACCCCCTTTGTGTCCAGCAGCACTACAAGTGTTGGCAATTTGTGCATATAGGGAAGCACCACTGCACATCAGTGTTGTACTGAGCTATTATTTTTGCATTTGTGACCTTCTAGACACTGTAGTGTGTGAAAATCCCAGGAGGGTAGCTGTTCCAGGGATGCTGGAATTGTCATAGCGAGACAAGCCTCAGAATACAAGCTCTGGCGCTTTAGAATGGATTTAGCAAACATTCTGATTTAATGTGACTAAACAGAATGCAGAAGCCACGTGTTCAAAGCACCCAAAAAGTCAAATATCTATCAGACACAAGAGTCTGCTAATTCAAAGGGTTCCGGTGGCTTGTACATTTTTAAATGCTATTTGCAGACATACAAGTTTAAAGATTAGAAAGTAGGGGAAAGAAGAGAAGAGACCAGAGACAGGAAGGGATAGCAGATGGAATAAACAGAGTGTGATTTTTAATGAATAATTGTGCTTCAGTACCAGATAAGCATTGGTTGTAAATTCTGCACCTTTGGGTCAATTAAAAACTTGGCACTTTTTTCCTCACAACAGCTGGGTGATCATTCATTCAGGTGTATTTAAATGCGCATTTTTGTTTTGTGGTCTGGTTGACTGCTGACACAGAGATCTAGGCAACAGAATTTCACCCAAACTTGCAAGTGTCTCTCTTCCTAGTCAGATAGTGAGTTTTTCATCACAGGTGTGAATAAAAATGCTTGGCACTTTCGGACTCCCCAGCCGAACATGTCAGATTTGTTTGTTCGTTTGGCTGTGTTGACACAATCCGGTATTGGCTGTTTTTTTTTCCTACTTGAATGATGAAAAAAAAGCATGTATCCTTATTTTTAAGAATAAGCACATTTTACTACAGCTAAATTGCACGTTTGGGTGATTTATCATTTTGAGGACTGGTTTTGCTGTCTGTGAAGTCTGACAAAACAAAGCTATCCAAATTTTAAAATAACCCTCCATATTGTTTGCGAATCATTAATCAAGCAGCGCTCAGGAACACGACTCGATCTGCAAATGTGTCTCGGCCAGATGGCGTCTTCGCTTCGCGGGCTGCCGCGCAGCTCAGGTGAGGTGTCATCCTCTGACTCCCAGCCCCACCTCAAAAACAGCGCCCCCTGCAGTCACTTGGAGGAGGATTCACAAGACGAAAAAAAACAAAAGATTGGACCTTTTTGTTTTCTCCGTGTCAACAGTTTGGTGTAGCGGCCTTCAAGATGTGTGAGCGTGTGTCTTGAGTGTGTGTCTGCGTGTGTGCGGGGAGGTGGGGGGGGGGGGGGGGAGTTATAGATTGTTCCAGAAGCCATCAGGGACCCTGCTGATGTCACTGGGTTCTTCTCAGAGAGATTTATTTTACGCCTTATTGGTGCAACTCAGACTGAGGGCTCCATGCTTTGTGTCTGGCACACACACTGAGCTGGGGGGGGGATGTGGGGGGTCAGAAGGCCACGGACTAAACTCAACATGGGAATGATGACACTTCAGGGTCAGATCACTGGCTGGACCAGATCTTACAAGCAGATTCTAGAAAGGGGGGGGCATTATACTTTAATAAGAAACACTATGCATTTAACAGAGACTGTAAATCTATGACGAGGGGGTTGGAATGAAGAGGAGAGAGATGAATGCATTCATAAAAATGGGGAAATTTGTTAATAGACTTAATGAGATCCACTGATGGGTTATCCATAAGCAGAAGCTATATGCTGCAGGTAGCCCCGCCCCTTCCTGTTACTGATTTCGTTTCCCCTCCCCCCTGCCCGGGCAGTCGTTAGTGTAGTGAGGTGGGATTCCCCTTCTGCTCCCCCCCCCCCCCCCCCACTCCTTGGGGTCCCGGCGACTGAAGTCAGCAGATGGTCGCCACGCGCCGTTGCTTGGCAACCGTTAATCAAACACGTTGGCGTGATGCTCGGCATGTGACCGGCAAGGGGTGAATTAAAAAGGAGGAGGGCAATTAATTATTTTTTTTTTTTATATTGTTTGTGAGTTCTAGTCCTGGGGGGTAATTGGGGCATTGTTGGGGGCCTAGTGCTCTTCTGGGGGCTTCTCAACCAAGCTGGCTACCTTTCATTTACAGGTGACAATCCATTTTATGGTGAATGTATTCCTACCTCCTACAGAGAAGTTTGTTTGCCTCCCACAGACCATCTCTCCTCTATTTTGAAATAAGGGTGTCGTCATTTTTTTTGGAGGCCCGCAATAGCACTGGGGGCTGTGTGGGAGGGGTGGAAGCTGGAACATCTCGAAACCGGTTGTTGAAATAGAAGATCGAATGGGTTTGGGGGGGGGGGGGGGGGGGGGGCTGGAGTTTCCTGGACATCTGTGGGGGATGTGTGCATCGCAGAAGGCAAAATCCAGGCAGAGACACTGAGAGGAAGTCAAGGTATGATGCAGCTTTTGTTAATTCAATTCAATTCAATTTATTTTTGTATAGTGCTTTTCACAACGGAGTCCTCCCTAGGCGCTGTACATGGATGTGTTGTGAAATGAAGGTTACAAGGTGCCACGGTGATCTCACACCTCGGCCCTGACTGTGTGGCATTCACATGCCTTGGGTTCCTTACGCTTCACCTCTGAAATTCTGCATGCATGCACTCCATGTGCCCCATGTTGTGTGCTGCCCCACCCACTTGTAGCCCTGTGATAGATGGATGGATGAAGGTTACTACGGAAATGAGAACTACATCGTGGGAAGTGGTGAGACGGAGATCTTGGAGAACATCTCCGGCTAATCTGACAGCAGACCTGAGATTGAGTGTAAAAATAAGTCTGGCTCTAGTCGTCTCTCATGCGTGGTTCGTCGATGGTGGAATGAGCAACCCACCCATATCATCAACTTTGAAGAAGCACCCGAGGACCCACTTGTTGAGGGATCACTTCGACTAGCTCATCCAGTCATTGACCTGCTCCTTCATCCACCATCCCTCAGCACGTCTTTTCTGCAACCATGTTGCTCTTGTATTTTTGCAGTTGCCATTGACTTAAATAACCTCCTTGTTGAGTTCTTGCAATGTTTGTGTAACATATTGCATAGCTTTTGCTCTTGCTAATTTACACATTCATTGGAAGCTTAACCTACAGTAGCTGCACTTATGCCTAGTTGGGTCCTGGACAGGTGCATGCTACAAATATTCCATCGCTTTTACCTAGCATAAAAAATTGCATATGCTAAATAAATAAATATGATGCAAATATAACAGTTGCATTGCTTGCCAAATGCTTCTGGATGTTTTGCAGTCATACAGCCAAAGGTAATACAATGCGTTGGTACCCCGACTGGCTTATCAATCAGTGCCATCAATCATTTTTGACACTCTCAGTGGCAGTGAGGAGAGATTCAATAGCCCATGATCCTCAGTGCTTGCATGGTACGACTTAAAGGGTCCTGGTTGAATGCGATATATTTTGAATTGACATTCAACTAAATTTAAGTGTGCTAAAGTCTACTATGTCAATAAGATGTGTATGCAGCTTATGCTGCGGTATTTTTGTTTAGGGACCTGTTAAAGTTAATACTGGGATTGTCAGCACTGATTTGTGATTAATACTATTAATAAGCACCCACTGGGGGAGCAGGGTGGGCCACCCAATCAAGATTGGCCTACCTCTAGGCTTGGCTATTGCCAACCAATCACAGAACTTTTTTTTATTATTATTGTAAATAGGAAGGAAGGAAGCAAGCCAGTTATTTTTAAGGTTGACTTTTTGAACAATCCTTCAGCCCCTCCAGGGAATCCCGTGACCCACTCTACATCACAGAGCTGGACCAGGGCCCTCTAGAAAACATCACGGCAGAAATTTGCCTTCTTAGCGCATCTTCGGAATCACCCCGAATTATGGTTGCCAGACTCAAAGATCATAGTCAATGATAGGAATCACATACAAGGATGGGTTTGCTGTTTCTGGGGTCCCACTCAAAAAGTCACTTCAAGTGGTTGCCCCAAGTGTAGTGACTGTTTGTGGCCAACAGGGGACCCCCAAACCAAAGGGGCCCCATGCAAATGCATGGTTTGAGTTGTAGTAAACACTGCCACTAATTGCATGTCTATAGCCATTCAGAGACTTAATTCTCTCTCTTGTTTAAATCATTTAGTTGTTTTGTAAAAAAAAACAAAACATTGCAGAGTTAAATGATGTGTTAAATAAATAATGAATACATATCCATCCATCCATCCATCTTGCATACCAGCTTGTCCTATTCAAGGTCACAGGGGTCCGGAGTCTATCCCAGAAGCTATGGGTGCAAGGCAGAGAATGGCCCAGGATGAGGCAGCAACTCATCACAG
Source organism: Paramormyrops kingsleyae (assembly GCF_048594095.1). Classification (NCBI taxonomy): domain Eukaryota; kingdom Metazoa; phylum Chordata; class Actinopteri; order Osteoglossiformes; family Mormyridae; genus Paramormyrops; species Paramormyrops kingsleyae. The sequence continues at coordinate 19,081,238 of NC_132800.1, read as the reverse complement.
GGTTAATTGAAATGACTTGATATTTATATTGCAGTGTAAATGTCAAATAATTTACCTGTGGGATCAATAAAATTGATCTTGTCTTATCTTGTCTTGTCATATCTTGGTGTAGAGTGAAACCAGCATCTGCAAATGTGATCCCGGTTAGACTCCTCAACTGCTCTGGGGGAAGTGATCAGCATTCGGAATGACGCATCCGCCATTTCCCCGGGCTGGTTATGCTCACAGGGTGCTGCTCGTCGAGTATGGAAGGTTAGCCCTGCCCACAGTATCAATGAGGCATGGAATCCAGAAACATTTTTTCAAACGCTGTTGTGGAAATGCTCAATCATCAAAGACCGTCAGTGATAATAGAGAAATAAAAGACTGGATTTCACACAAACCTTTTTTCCTCCCTCCATAGATAACACCAACAGCCATTTTCAGTATAAAGAGTTTCCCACCAACTTCTATCACAGGGCAGCCTTAGTTGCAGTTTTAAAGAAAAATTGTATGAGTTTATTGCATTTCCTGCCTCAGTGTCTCCTGGGGTAGACCAATACGTGTCTGGCTGTTTGTATTTTTCCCCCAGTGGCTGATTTCCTGTCATTTCCGTCGGATCCGTTTATGCAGATGCAGCGCGAATAAGCCATTGATGTCTTAGCATGAATGGGGTTAGGTGTGGATCAGGTGGGGCTCTTTGACTAGAGCAGCTACAGCCAAAACTGTTGGCTTGGCTGGTTGAATAACAAACTGTCTGACCCTACTTTCTGAATCACTTTGGATAAAAATGTCTGCTAAATGAAGGAACGTTCTCTTATACAGATGCTCCCCCGGTTAGGATTCCATGTTATGATATTTTAACTTTATGATAGACTTTGTGTTAATGATTTTGCCCACCTGTAGGCTAATTTAAGTGTTCTAAGCATGTTTAAAGTAGGCTAGCTTAGGTTATGATGTTTGTTAGGTTCAGTGTACTGTATTAAATTGCATTTTCAGTTTACAATATTTTCACCTTACGTTAGGTTTATCGGAATTTATACAGCTGTTAGTTCCAACCAAGAAACCTGATCGGACAAAAGACTTTCCAGTCTTTCACATCAGCTGTATCACTCCGCCTTACAGGTGTATCTAAAAACATTACATATACAGTGGTACCTCAGTTCTCGAACTCATTATAACCTGAATTTTTAAAAGGTTGCACCAACCAGTTCGAAAAAAAAATTACCTAGGACTCGATCTGAATCCCAGAAGTCAAACCGTGAACGCCGACCTAAGATAACTTGTACGCGCAGGGAAATGAGTCACGCGACACGTCACTCAGTGGAAACAAAGGGTAACACTTCAGTCTCAGCCTTGCATTCACTGTGATAGCATCGTGCATGTTTACACTAACTGAATACATATGTTTAGACAGTAAAAATACACTTAGATAATGACATTTAGGCAAAAAACAGTAACAGTAATTATTATTATATAATAAAATACATTTAAAAATAAAGATTTCTTATGAATTATTTTAATATTAATAATAAACCATTAATACATTTAATTATAATAATATTGTTGTGCCGAGCGGGGACGGACCGGAGACAAAGGCGCAGACGTCAGGGTATCGGGGAATACGGGGTTTAATTACAGGTAAGGCAGGCAAAACGCAGACGGACAATACAATGACCGGACTGGGGAAACAAACTGAAACGCGGACGAAATTCAGAGGACTAATGACAACTGTCACGTTTCGGCAGGCAGGTGAGCAGGGAAGCAGGCGAGAGCCAAAATGACGGGTAATCAGGGTCTTTAATCCTTGACTGACAGACAGGTAGGGACATCTAACGGACAATACACGACAATACAATGCTGGATCTGGCTTACAGGGGGAGACGCGGACTAATATACACAAGACAAGGCAAAAGAAACAAGAAACAGCTGGGCACAATCGGGGAAGCACATGTGGATAATGAGGGGGCGTGGCACACACTAGGAGCGGACGGAGCGGAGCGTGACAACAACAACCAGAAACAGCTGATCACACGGGGATTCCACATGGGGTTAACGAGGGGGCGTGGCACACGGAAGGAGTGGGCGATCAGGGCAGGACACATTGTTTGGATACATTTATTTTCTTACTTTAAAAATTACTGTTTTGATAAATGTGCTTAGATGTGTTTAGTACAGTATATGCTCTTCTTGTTTTATCAGGTTCATTTTGTGTGTAAATGCTGAAAAAAACTATATTTCGGTGTAATTTTTTGGGGCCGGGAATCGATTAATTGGTTTTCCATTATTTCTTATGGGGAAAATTCGATCAGAACTCAAACTTTTTAGGATTCGATCTGGAGTTCTGAACAGATTAAGTTTGAGTTCTGAGGTACCACTGTACCTTATTTCCACCAACACGGAGCCGGAGCTGGGCTGGTTCGTGCTCGGTGCTTTTAGAGTTACAAAAATGAACGTAGGCGGAAGTGAGAGTAGAGTAAAGGTTCATATGTATTCCGTTCTGTTGGATTTATTTTGATCTGTTTCGAATTTTAAGTCTTTATAAGCTACCAAACAGAAAAAAAAGTTTTCAAAGTATGACTCGTTGCACTCTGTATCCACTTTTGTCTCCTTAAACTGTCTGTGTTTGTGAGTTTATTCTTGCTCGCTGTTTTCCCGCTGTCCTTTTAAGGATTGCACGATAAAAGCGTCTGCTAATAACTGAACTTTGCTGTCCGCCTCATGATCTCTTTGCCACTCAAGCGATACAATATTTTATTAGACGTGTGGCATGGTTTTAATTTACAATGCAAAGATATTCCACTAAAAAGCTGGCTAATTGTTTCACTGCTGGCAAACTATGTTGGTGATGGACTAAATTTTCCGGTTAAACAGAAGCTTTGTCCCACTTTCACTGACATTATAGGATCTTTTTTTTTTATTTTTTTTATGTGAAGGCCTGTACATTTTTAAAAAATATGCTTCGAAGCCATGCGGTTGTGCTCCAGTATGTCACGACTGTGATTGTGTTCCAGTCCCTCACGGCTGTGATTGTGTTCCAGTATGTCACGGCTGTGATTGTGTTCCAGTACCTCACGGCTGTGATTGTGTTCCAGTATGTCACGGCTGTGATTGCCTTCGGTATTCGGCCTACAGCCTCATGCCTACGACCGAATCGGGCTGTAGGCTGAGTGCCGAAGACAATCACAGCCATGATATATTGGAGTACGACTGCATTCCTTCTTGTATGTTATTGGCTAAGTAACCCCTAAGTAACCTGGGAAGAGGCAGTATTCGTTTGAGTCATGAATGTTCCTTCCTGGTAGGTCTCTGTCTGAATAGGCGGAGCCTCTTAACCAATCCAGTTCTCTTTTTCCTGAGTCACATACCTGCATAACCGTCCCTGCCCCGCCCCATAGTGCCCTCTTGTCAGTACCTTGAAGTAGGGGAGGGGCATACGGACCCCTCCACAGCACGATCCGCTCAGCAGTTGTGCGAAGAGACCAAAAGATCAGGCCTGTGAAAGGAGACGAATAGATCAGGGGATCGTGGGAAATTTGGGAAAACGACGCAAGCGTGACAAAAGATGGCAAGAGGAAATGTCGTTAATTAGCAGTTTAAATATAGGTTACTCTTCCCTGTTAATTAGCAGAATACATTAACGGCAAAGATAATAGTCTCCGCAACATAATGACATTTTATGGTACAGTAACTTTATTTTCTAAGTCATACTTTATCAGTATATCAGAATGAAATAATAAACATCATAAAAATGTTAATAAAGTTGTTGTCTTTAATACGATTAATAGGATAAATCTGGTTTCTTATGATTACGACTAGGTGCCATCTAGGTGCATTTAAAGAGCATTTCTCTGGAATTTAAAATTGTCTGTCATTAAATTCATATTGACTCCTGGAGCCTAGACAGACTCTACTTCTCCAGAATATCCTGTTTTCAGTGTGTGATTTCAGAGTTGAGGATTTTTTCCATGTAATATAAGCAGTTCTGGTGCAGTCATTACCCAAATGCACTTCACTCAAATCACCGTGTTCATCCTGATTCAGATGAGTCTGGTATAGAACTGCCCCCTGAAAGTTTTAATCACCTCCTAACCCAGCATCCCACCTGCTCTGCCCTGTGCTTCAATCCGCTTTTTTATACCTTGCATTTTATTCCGAAAACAAGATTAGCCTCGAACAATTCCACCTGAAGGTGAGCTGAGGTGGTCTCGGATGCAGCGACAGTGTTCACCACCGCACAAACAATCTACCTGCGTAGGGTCTCTGAGGTTTCACTGTTGGCCCCCTGTTGGCCCCAAGTAGTCACTACACTAAATATTAAATCAACGTGTTTTTGAAGCAGCGTGATCTGCTAATCAGCGAGTTAACTGCGATCTTCTGACTCTACAGTACTCACTGGCTATTTATGTAGTTTTTAAAACATCCAAGGGAGACCTGGAGGGTGTTTTGAGTGAGGGCCCCTGGAGGGGCCGCTGGGACAGATCTATTAAATGTGCCTTCACCACAAAATTACTTGGGAAAGGGGCTGGGGACAGAATTACATGTAAGTTAAAAACAGCTCAAGTTAATAACAGCATCACATACAGGCAATGCTAATTAGCAGCGAGCAATTTTCAAACTCGGTGAACAAAAGAGCCAGATAAAATTAGAGAACAGCAAACAAAAACACCCACAATAGTTATGAGTTAACTGGCTCTGAGAAGTCAGATTGCTGGCCAACCCAACCCCCCCATGTTATGCCAGCAACGCATGAACAAGTTCTTGAAGAGGGGGGATCTTCGATTTCCCCGCTTTAGGAAAGCTGACATAGAGGATTAAGCCCCAATATATGCAAGAGGAAGAAATTTAACTGGCAACTCCAGTAAGTCCAGAAATAAAAATCACTTACTCCTTATGCAAGGTTTAACTTTGTCTTGCAATGTTCACAGATGAATTTTTTTTTAATGAAGCCTTATTTGTCATTTGCACAAATACGGATACATCGGAGTGTGTTTGTTTTCACAATTCCCATCATGCTCTGCTTTTAAGACACATACATACACTGAGGTGAGAGTGAAACTGAAGCTTGGGATCTTATTGTGGGGTCAGCCAATTGTCTTGCTGTCCAGGAGCAGTTTTTAGAGGTTAAGGGCCTTGCTCAAGGCTCAAAAGAGATGGAATTATTCTTCCAAGGATGAAATTCAAACTGGTAACCTTCTGATCACAAGCACAGAAGCTTAACTGGTTAACCTGTATGTCTGTGGCTGATTGCATTGGCCTGTTGATAAAAGAATATCTTGAATTACTTCTAAGGTGTCTCCTTAGAGGATTTAAACACAATCCCTAAAAACATTGGAAAGGAACCCAATTTCTCATCGATAATTCTGAACAAAGTGCTATCCGATATCATGTACATAAATAGTTATAGTTAGTCCTGCTACAATGCGTGATGTCACGCTAAGAGTCTGTTTAACGAGATTCATATATTAGTACCCATGTCCAATACAATGCGGAATTGCATTTGCATTTGCACGATTTTCAGTCTGAAAGAAAAGCACTATGCAAACTACAATGCGATGCGGTTTTAGCAAGAAACACTACTTGCATTGAAAAACACATTTCCAAGTGAACAATCATGTCCGATTTGTGAAACGAATCGTTCTTTTGAACTGATTCTTTTCAGTGAATCGTCTGAACCAGTTTTCAAATCTAAAAGGATCAAACTTTTTGTACATCCATGCATTGCAGGGGTTAAAATCTTAGATTCTAAAACTCGGAAAATATTTGCCAAATTATCACATTCACTTAACTTTGTCTTTTGTCGACTGTAGCCATGCTGCCTTCAGTGCCCCTCTGCATGCCATAATCCATTGGGTTAGGGTTAGGGTTAGGGTTAGGGTTAGGGTAACCCTAACCCTAACCCTAACCCCGCTCGGCACAACAATATTATTATAATTAAATGTATTAATCCATGTATTATTATTATTTCTTGTTGAAAATGTATATGATTGCACTATTGACAGCTGCTACTATTGTTTTTCTTATTTCATTGATTTTATTTGGCATAGTTTAAGTTTTGGAGTCACAGTCCCCTAACCCTATTTTTTCCCACTGGATATATATGTTTTAGTATGTGGATTTTAGTAAACGCAAGGTTATTCAGGAATGCATTAGTCGTGTTGTACCAGGACTGACTGTACATCTTTAATGTCTGTATCAGACTATATAGGAAAAACATGTACAGCAGTAGAAGTTAACCCTCATTGGGGACTTGGCTCATCCCTTCTGGTTAAATAACCACTTGCTACAGGGTATATTGCTTCACCAGTCTACTTACAATGCTCTTTGTTCCCAGGGACAGGTCTGTTGTTTCTGGGGCCCAACTCTCTGGATTAGTGACCATTTGTGGCCCCACACGTCAGGGGCCTCACACACTACTACTTCCCTATGTCGCTATGCAATTCTGTTAAAATGAAAGTTTCAGCCTGTTTCCAAACTAGTCATGTTGAGCTGTATTTAAAATGGAGGACAGAAGACACCAATATTTCTGTGGAAATGGTGAATGGTGACTACTGTGGCTGGAACCTTAAAGGGATAGTGCCCAAACTGGAGAACCTTCCTAAATAGCCACAGAACCATCCAGACTCATCACATTTGTTTGTGTGCTTTGACGAATGTGCTTTAACGCCGAGTCGACGACCACCGACTCCCTCCCCTGACCCCAAGGTGAACGATTCAAAATGAAGTACCGAGGCTGATGTACTTATACTTGAAAGAGGGAAGAGGAAGAATGAGGCGGAGAAGAAAAGGCAGAAAGAAAGGCCGGCATGCTGAATGATATGAGCAAAGGCCATCTGAAGGTGGGAGTGAGAGTTTTTCTCAAACTCTTGAAAGATACGAATCGAAACCAGAGAATTTAACAAAATCCATGCTAAATCTCCCTGTACAGTGGTCCCTCGTTAATCGCGGGAGTTACGTTCTAAAAATAACCCGCAATAGGTGAATAAGTAGGATTCTTTATTTATAAATCGAATATTTTCATAGTTTGAGCATTGGAAACCTGTTTACGACCTTCTAAATATGGCTTTTAACATTATTAGAGCCCTCTAGATATGAAATAACACCCTTTAGTCACCACTACTGTTATGAGTGCTGGACACGGAAGCAGGAACGGGGAGACGAGGAATCAGGATTGAAGGGTTTATTTGGAATCACTCCAAATGCAGGACACAGGAACATGTAACATCAAAACGTCAATGACAGACCTGGGGTTATAGACACTGATGTGGACTTCAAACTGAATCAAATTGACAGAAAACAGCTGGTCACAATCGGGGTTGCACACATGGTTAATAAGGGGGCGTGGCACACAAGAGGATCGGACAGGCAGGTCATGACAATTACACTGGTATTACCCAAAATATTAGAAAAAATAATAGAAAATAAGAAATATTAGACGTTATAAATATCATATTGTTATTATTGTACATTTAATTACCAAGAGCAAAGATGCTTCCGATGCATAGCGATGTATCGTTTTCATTGTCTCGATCAACTTTTTAATCAATAGACGAAAAAAACGCGATAGAGTGAAGCCGCGAAAGTCGAAGCGCAAAGTGGCGAGAGACGTCTGTACTCCTGTCCAGGAATGGTTACCCTCTGTGATACATTCTCACGAATGTCACCTGGGGAGGGGAAAGAGCTTTACTTATCATGAACATTCAACGTAAATTCACAGAAGCAATGGATGTGCCATGCTGCCAAAGGTGTGCTCAGAAGAGAATAAGCTACTAAACATCTCATCCATCCATCCGTCCATCTATCCATCCATCCGTCAACCCACTTATCAAGGACAAGGTCCCAGTGAACCTGGAACACATCCAAGAAATCTTCTACATTAGTGTTTATGAACCCAGTCCTCATGTAGCCTCAGACAGTCCACATTGTTGCCCCATCCCAGCTCCGAACATGCTTGTACCAGGTATTCAGTGTTCTTGATTGGCTGGGAGCTGGGAGGAAGCAAATATATGGACTATCTAGGCGTTCCCAAGGATTCAGTTGAGAAACATTGTTCTACACCAACAGAGGTTATGGAGTGGAGACTCTTGACAGATTGAATTCAGTTTGGATGAGAGAAACAGTCAGCTAAGGTGTATGGGAGTCTCACAATGATGCCATCTGTTGGGCTCAAGAGGGAGCTGTTTCAGGCACATCCCTGAGGGCGAAGGCCCCCAGGCAGGCTTAAGACATGCCTGAGGGATTATATCCTCCAAAGGAGTCTGTGGTCTTGGAAAGATGCATCTACTCCAGTCTGCTTGACTTGCTGACACCACATCCTTGACCAGGAGAAGCCTTTTCATAATAGATGGATGGATGGACAGATAAAAGCATGATCCAGGGAGTAGGTTGTTTATACTTCAGGCACAACAAGAAGGGGCATGGAGACAACAGCAGCTGTCTGAGATGTTTACAGCGACGTGCCCCTGTCTGAGTCATGTGACAGGGAAATCTGCAAAGGAGGAGGCAAACAAAATGTTAAAATGTGTCCAAAGTTCCAGGAAGTCATGAAGCACACTGGGAAAACCTGACGTATCGTGCACAACAGTTGACCACTTCAAAAGGATAATACTGCTTTAGAGAGAGTTCAGGGATGGACTATTGGAAAGGGGCTGGCTGGGAGACCCAAATCCCTTCAGTCTGACTGCAGGATGGCTCTAGGGGCTCATAATCCAAGTGCACAGCATCTGGTCAATGGTCGTGACTGTTAGCACTTTTAGCGCTGATTCCAGAACACAAGGCCACATTAAAAAGCTGCCTCGGGACCAGCTTAAGATCAGGGCAAGGGAAGCAGTTCCTTACACAAGAGATAATAGGCGATCCGAAGCTTGTAACTGGGCAAACCCTGCCAATAATTACTATCCTATGAAAAGCCACCACAAGGTTAGCAATGAAAGATACTGTTATCCTGAGAAAGGAATAGCTTGTTATCTTCTGAAGAATGACAGGTTTAATGAGTCATGGATCAAGAAGGCTTTATCCTCAGTTCTACAAAAAGCTGGCGGAGATCTGTGGGTTGACTGCAGCCAACGTTATTCATTTCAGACCAAAATAATGCCATGTTTCCTCGTCAAACTTATTATTGTGCCTGGAGTTCTGCACAGGTAATCAGATAACACTGTGCGATGTTCTGCAGACATTTAATGACTGAGGTGAATAGTTAATTGTTTTGGCCTAAGAAGAACATACTTCTTACAGTATGATGTGTACTCAACATACTTTTACTTCATTTACAATTAATATTCTAATCTACAAACTAATAAACAAACTGTGGCATTTTTTAGTACTTGTCTTTGGTTCTTTTGGAGTTGATGGAGGGATTTTTATCGCCAGAGTGATGGAGACCCCCTAAAGGGGCATAATATAAGATCTTTGTGCTATGAAGTCTGGGTGAAGACAGGTGAACAACAGAATGTCCACCCCGGAGTTGTATCAATACTGCCATCATGAACTAACTGAGAGGAATATGAAGGATGATAGGAAACCACAATAACTCGTACAGCTCCGGTCTTCAAATGAATGATTACATAGAAACAATTTGATATTAATATAGGCATGACACCTGCCAACCTTTAACATAGATAGAATCTTTATTGTCAAATAACATGCTCTCTGGCTACACCCACCCAGAACACACTCGCTCAACTGAATATTACACACTCCTGTTGCCAATCTGCTAATTACCCTAAAGATACAAAGAGGTACATATATGGGTATTTAAGGGCTTGTGTGAGGTATGGACTTTCTGCGATATGGAGCCAGATCTGTGCTACTTGTGATTTGACTTCTGGTTCCTGATGATTTGAATTTGTTTCTGGAGTTACTTTTTTGATTTTCTCACATTTTTTGGCACTCGTCTGTCCTCCTTGTGAGTCCAACTTGTGTCCGGCATTAAACCTTCCGCCTCGGTGCCTCAGTCAATCACTTCAATCACTAGATATGAATCGCTGGTCTGTCAGTCCCAGTCTGTCGTCACTAAACATCGCGGCTAAGAGCACACCGCATTTCATGCTCCGAGACGCTAACTGCAGATTCCCTTCCAAATCACCCACTAATAAGTCCATGAAATACTAACTGCCTGCACCTTATAAATCCCCCTGGTCGTAAGAGGTCCCTTGTGCTAATTAGTGAAACAAGCAGCATCAGTAAATTAGCACAATGGCATGAAAGTCGCTGTTATCTGCTTGTTTATTCCAGATAAACTGAGCAGCGTTTTGGAAATACTTCCCTGGGGAAATGTATACATCAAGAAGTTTTCATGTTCCTGTGCTGCTATATCATAGCATGTAGAAAACCAGGCTGTGTGCTCTCAATGAAAATGCCATGAAGGCAGAATGATCAGTCATTGCTTCACAAAAATAATCAATATTACCAGAATGGACTCACTATAACCAACATCTCTGCAGTGTAAGTAAAATATCCTCATTATTTCCAGACTATCTTACTAGAGGTCCCCAGTATATAACCAGAATGTATCTAGAGTGTCTATAATTATAACCAGAAGATGCTGTCTATAACTAAAATGTTCTGATTTTAACCCTAAAGATTCTGACTTCAACTAAAATGCGTCTTCTGGTGTTTTGTATGAAGGTTTGAATATGTTTCCAGAACAGAGGAGCACAGAATCTGCAGGTCATTGTTTGACTTTTGTTATATTCAGGCTTTAGTGCTGATCTTATATAGGAGAATGGTGGATTTGTTCCCGGATGGTAAGAGTGAAGCTGTGAAGGTTAATTATTACAAAATGTCAATAGGTTTTTCAGTACACAAAATTACTGACACTACAGATCAAAGTACAATGACAAACGTCACAGCTTGTCTCAAGGTTACTTTTTTGGATTTCGTAAATAAAAATATTGCCAGAAATATTTGGTTGTGCCAATGGCCTTGAGGAGTACAATATTAAGACACCATCAATATTAAAATACTCTAAACAGATTAGCTACAATATGATAGCTTGTTAAGGGCTCTGAATAGCTATATTTATTCCAAACAACAGGAAGGGAACATATTGAGCTGACTATTTAGAGGTAATAACATGGTAATTTATGACTGGAATAAAGCTTTTACTGGTGTCTGCTGTCTTCATTAGCATTTCGGAGGCTGACAAATGAAGTGAACGTGAATGTGAGAATGGAGAACCGTTACAAGAGGAGTTCACTAACCCACCACAACCCCCCCCCCCCCCCATCGAATTCATCACATTCCCCTGCCTGCAGAGGGGGCAGAGGTGAAGTGTGCGGGGTTAGCATGTAGAACACGGCGCCACAGATGCGTGGGCGTGACCGACAGCCACTAATCCGTCACGGATCAGCGCAGTCACATCCACGCCTCTGAAACAAGCCTGTCTGTGTCATTCAGAAGATCACAATTTATCCTGCACACAGGGATGCATACAGGGGTGGGGCCACAAGGGCACTAGCTCCAGGTGAACGCTGATTGGCCCTCTGAGTCCCCCCTCTCGTCACTCACCAATCTGAAACATATCATTGGCTAATGATAAGGTTGGTCTCTCCTTCTTATGCCGCCACCTTAAAAAAACTCCTAGAATCACTGCCTGCCATACCTTTCAAGTTTTGGATTTGAAAATAAGGGAAATTTTCCGGCACCCACCGCGAGCCATCCCACCACCCCAACCAAGCTCCAGCATCCCTTACATTTTAAGACAGGTGTACAAGAAATCTAAAATAACCACTTGTCATTTACCTTTTATTTTCATTACACATTTTCTTTTAATTTCTCATGTTCACTCATGTGGCTCTCTGGCATTCACTAATGACTTATTATACAGATTTGTTGCAGACTTTGTATCCTTGTTGAAGTCGTCACAGAAGGTGAAAGTGACGTTGTTTTTGGCACACGGCATTGCCATTTTAACCTCCGCATTTATGACCTGGTTAATGTTGTAAATGACCTGCAGACTACAGCAGGTGGCAGTTCTCGCGAGGCTACTGACAGTTCAGTTTGGAGAGGCAGAGGAATTTTTTTTTTTAAATGATATTATAATACGGGAGATTTACGGGACGGCGGGAAAGAGGGGTAAAATACGGTAGTTTCCCGGCCAAAACGGGAGACTTGACAGCTATGCTGCCTGCCCATTGACAGATGCTGCCCCCCTCCTTGATGTCAGATTTTGGAGATAAACTAAGGTGCAGACGAATGCATCTGGAAATCTCACTGAACCTCTAACCTGATATCAAAACCAAAATCTGTGAAACATATTCTGGAGTGGAGTGGCAGTTCCTAGCTTCCATCCATCCATCCATCTTCTTGCTTATTCAGTACAAGGTCATAATGAGCCGTTCCTCTTAAGAGCAGGGCACTAGGTAGGGGAATGAGATTCCATTCCATTCCATCGCTGCCTATTAATTAATCTGCCGTTAATCACCTTTATCTACACCTTCAAAGTCTTTACTTACCAAGTGAGGCGAATCCCGTTCTATCGCCTGTTTGAGTAAGCGATTGATCGGGTCACCGTTTTGTTTCTTCTTTAATTCCCGACTGCTTTCTCCACAGGGAGCCGTTCTGTGGATCGTTCTCCCTTCCTCCCCTCGCCCACTATCATGGCACGCGGGGGTGGTTAGCGAGGTGTGGACGCAACGAGCTTTGGCTCAATGGAGGCCAGACTTTAAAGGGGAGAGGACCAGCAATTATAAACAACCCCGGGTCAGACTCAGTCTCCAGGCTCGGAAACTTCGTTACTAAGGCTGTGGAGTCCATCACCCAGTCATGTGTTCTCTGGATTGTGCCGTCATGACATCATTGTTATGGATAATGCTCTTCTTCTGGACCAAGAGTCGTGACTGTCCTGCTAGATCCCCTCGCTGGCAACCCGTCCAGGGCATCCCTTGCGCTGAGCTTCCTGGGATCGGTTCCAGGCTCATCGGGACCCTCTACTGGAAAACCCAGTATGTGCGGCTCAGTGGGTTATGCTACTGCTTTTGTGATCAGATTATTGTTGGTTCAAATCCCAGAATAACTTTGTTGTGTGGTCCCTGAGAAAGGCCCCTAACCCCCGATTGCTCCAAGAACTGTCTGACCCTTTAGGTTCAAGCTCAATGTTTTTATCTTGTTTGAATCATTTTTTTGTAGGGTGGGGTTGCAAGGGGGCCCAGTGTTAATGCCCATACAGATGTCTCCTTTTCAAAGGGAATCACTTGGCATGCCATTGCTTCTTCAAAGCATATAAATTACGCAAATGAGACCTCCCTCTGTATTTGTGACTGAAGTCGAATTACGTGGGAGGCAGAAACCACCAGGGACCGATGTGTAAATATTCTTTTCTAGGGGGCAGCAGGGCACACGAGAATGGAAGCCATTAAACAGGCAAGGGAGTAGGCATCTGCGGCAGTGCCCAGACGACCCCCCCCCCGGGAGTCTCTGGGTGTGTGCACGGTGGCAGCTGTTCCACGTGATCTGGTCGCCGGTCACCTGCTTCCCTGTGGCACTTTTCTGCCGCCTTTACCCGACTTTCTGGCATCGATGCAATTTATTAGCACACCGGCCCACAAATTTCCAAAACGGTGGATGCAGAAAGGGTGGCGTGGCGGGGCAGTGTTTAGTGTTGCTGCCTTACAGCAAGAAGGCCCTGAGTTCAGTCCCCGGGTCGAGCGTAGGACCTTTCTGTGTGGAGTTCACCTGCTCTCCCTGTGCTTGTGTGGGTTTCCACCAGCGGCTCGAGGTTCCTCCCACAGTCCAACAGTGTGCACAGTAGGTTAATTGGCAAATCTAAGTTGGCCCCTGTGGGTGTGGGTGCCCAGCAGTTTGTTGGCAACTGCCCAGGGTTGGTTCCTGCCTGTGCCCATTGTCCCCAGGATAGGCTCCAGCAACCCCAGTTGGAGTTAAGTGAATATGGTGATGGATGGATGCAGAAGGAAGCTGATTAATATTCATAAAGGAAGCACTTCACTGGGCAATCAGGTAGCACTTCCTTTATGAATATTAACAAGCCATCACCTGCCAATATACTCACAAGCCAATCAGATAATATCATTAATATCAATATGAATATTAATTAACCTCCCCACCCCCAGCCAACTTAAGTTTCAGAAATTTTCCACCGGGCCAGATTTCCGACACGTGGCAGTATTTTTCTATTTATGGGAAACTGTCTTCCTTCTGCATTTGAGGCTGTTCACAGACGGGGATGCCATTTTTGATGAGTGTAAAACTGCGTCACCCATACCTAAATGCACTAGGGCAGCCATACTTTTCAGAAGGTTGGTTAAAATAAGCATCTGGATTTACTTTTATTTATTCTGCGGAGATAAAAAGAGCGCCAACACAAGGCCGTAGCCTGCAAGTGCAGAGAGTGACTTTTAGTATTGATTCCCATGTCCGACCCTGTGGTATTAATCTGGAGGTAAAAACCCACTGAGAAGCACATTCTGTCAAGTTAACATGCATAAATAATATCCATATTCATAAGGGTCATTACGTCCACGACCCTGACCGGGATTAATGGCTATCAGACGGATGTGTGACATCATTATGTAATAATATTCAAAAATGAAGCTCATTTGTAGCTATGGACTGAGAACCACAAATATTCTATGACTCTGGATAAGGATCTTATGAATAAGAAAGTGGGGAAAAAAGGGAATGAGAGTTAGAGAAGGTGGGAGAGTGACGGGCCAGTGAGTCACTGCGGGATCCCACCGTTTGAGCTGTCAGTTTAGCGTGACGTCTCCGTCACACGCCACGGCGGATGTGCCAGGGGCAGCGGCACTGCTAAGGTTGTGCGCTACTGGGTCAGGCGCCGTGACAAGACTGTCCCCTTGGGCACCCGGAGGACTGGTGGTCCTCCTTAAAATTTTGCACCCATTATGTGTGGAAATACTAAGACCTGGGAACGGGGAATCTTGCAGCGGGGATTGGTTCGAGCAGGTCACGAGACTCAGCCAGATCTTAATAAGCATTGGATGGCCTGTGCCGTGTTCGCAGAACAATTACACCTCCGATTTGCATGTTAGAAATGAGTCCGGCGACTACAATTTGGCTAGTCAGATAACATCATGCAAATGACATGCAAATCTATTCATCAGCTGTCTGTCAGACGGTTGCCTTTTGTGGTGTCAAAGGTTTGGGGTGGGGGGGGGGGGAGGTGGTGGATATTGTGTCCAGGAGCTATTTGTGCTTAACCAATCAGTCACGCCTGACAGTATGATGAAATTGTGCTTCATTCAACATGTATGAGCCATCCGTGGAGCTCATACTTTATGCAGTCAGGCCCCTGGGGACCAATAGGACGAGCAGATTTTTTCCTGCCATTCGTCATAGGCGGAGTCTAACTCAATGCTGTGGGATCTGTCCAATCAGGATAGGCAGTGAGAGAATAGCACTCTGCTGAAAAATTCCACACTGGGCCCTAAGACTCCAAATGAATACGACTTTTTTGCTTTTTCCTCAGACTAGGATACAAATTTAAGGGACACGATGGTCACCAGCTCCGAGGTATAGGAGTTACTCACAGCCATATGTTCCACAATGATTCACTGAGCGCCGCTTCCTTCCCCTCCTGCCACGCCCTCTCCTGACCGTCGCACCACAGAATCCGCTCAGCTGGCTTCAGATCCCCCACAATACCGTCACTTTCTCGTTCCGCTTTCACAGCCGGCCTGCTCCCCCCCTCTCCTGAGTAGCGCCGAGTGACTAAAGCATCCTGGACAAACTGCAAACAAATCGATAGAGGGCTGAAAGACACTTAGGCGGAAAAAAAACAACAAGCCGATGCCATACAAGCTCCATGCCATACAGAATAGTTCAGTGTTAAAATTAGTCTGACAGTAAGTGAACATAATTGCACTCATCAGAGGGGCAGGTTAAGGTGTGGGGTCATAGAAGCACTGGCTGAAAGCTGATTGGTCCTCTTCCCCGTCAATCACCCATTGAAAACATCTCATTGGCTAATGTCAAGGTTGGCCCCTGTATGAATTTTGGCTCCTCTTATGTCCCTCAGACTTTTAAAAAAGAGAGCGCTCCTAGAATCACTCCTGGCAATGGATTCCTTTGAGAGCAGGCCCGCCTTCCAAACCTCAGAGCCTGGAACCCGCCAGATGGCAGGAACCGCAGTTGGATCCTGCAGCAGGCATGCTGGGTAATGCCGGAGACCGTAGCGGGCTGAGCGTGACTTGCGTCGCTCCTACTGCCCCATCAGACAGTGATCCAGCACGACGCCAGTGATCAGTCAATTGCTGCCTTCCCTGCGCTAATGAGGGGGCCCCCCTACGTGCTCATAACAAGCCTAACATTGGCACTGTCATTAGCCTAGCGACGGCCTTATTTTTGCAAGTAAGAAACCTACAGATAAGTGTTTATGTATTTGTGGACCGTCACACGCAGAATCGGCAAGACATCGGACGGAGGGCAGCACGGGAGAATCACAGCGGGTTGGTGGAGACCTTGTAGAGGAGCGGAAGAGGTGGGCGGCAGAGTGGAGGATCGAAGAGACTGGCTGTGCAGGAGAGGTCCAGCAGGGTGGTGGAGACACGGCAGGGGCTGACGGACGAGATGCTCGGCAGAGGGGGGCTGGGTTCGACTGCAGAGGGCGCCTCTGTGACGACGTGAGGTGATTCATGACAAATCCAAAAAGGAGAATGTGTTCTCCTCCATTTCCGTACTTCACTTTTCTTTTGTGTAGGATTGGTTGCGTAGTTTAGCGAGAAAATAACAAGCGTCGTTTGATATGGAAATAAAGGTTGTTTTAACTTGACAGCAGTGACTCACTCAGATTGATATCCAAACGCTTTCCCCCATAAAATTGAACTGAATAGTTTTGGCTCAACAAATATGATGCCAATGACCATAAAACTCTTTCAATATCCACTCCTACATCTCCCAGTCGTAGAAGTCCACCAGGTGCTCAGTTTGCCAACGGCGTGTAATGGATCTTATCGCTTCTGACGATGTCGGGAAAAGCGCGATCCCAATTTCCTGTATTCAGTGTTCTTGAGTAATCAGCTTGGGGGGGGGGGGAGGGATATTGCAGGACCCTTGACCCAATGAAAAACCCCTTCCCTCGTAGAAAACTCTATCTTCCCCTCGCTGTTCTCTCCATTCAATGAATGTGACCACATGCTTCTTGCTAATGGTGCTCAGAGACTGTTAATGGCAGACGTGAGCCTAAATGGTGACATTATGCATAAATACAATATGCATGGCAAATGTTCTCCTGCTCGTAACTTATTTACTTGCCTCGCCTGTGATTTCATCCAAAGCATAGACATAATTAGCCCCCCACTAATCCTCTTCAGGTGTGAATGTTTTCTCCTCTCGCCGAATAAGGCATGCTAGGGAGCATCTGGAAATGATCACGTGGACAGTCAACTAGCCACTGAGCTCTCGGTCACTAAAGAACGTGACCAATAATGACTACAAGGCCTTAAAATGGTTTAATCTTTAGCTAGTCAAAATTATGAGGAAAAACATTGGACTTGTGCTTTTTTCAAAACATGAAGTACTGCCAAAAATATATAATATCAGTATATAAAACAAATTATTCTATATATATATAAAAACAGACTGCAAAATTGCAAGTGACCCGATATCCCAGGAAAATCCGTAAGGGAACGGCAGCCCTTTTACAAAGACGATGATGTGGTGAAATCCTCATTTGCCTAAACGGCCGCCGATTTCAGCCAGGCTGTGCTTTCAGACGTGCAGAGCTGCTGAGCCCAAAGGAACGTCACTTCCAGGTGCATTAATTGAAGAAGGTTCAGATTTGCTCACAGCATCGGTCGGTGTGCTGTTCTG
This sequence comes from Paramormyrops kingsleyae, assembly GCF_048594095.1. Lineage (NCBI taxonomy): Eukaryota > Metazoa > Chordata > Actinopteri > Osteoglossiformes > Mormyridae > Paramormyrops > Paramormyrops kingsleyae. The sequence continues at coordinate 19,063,472 of NC_132800.1, read as the reverse complement.
AGTGAATAAGGGTGCAATTTAACAGTAGTTTGTTTTAATGTTACAATGTGCAGCACAAGAGAAGAGGTGTTTGATTCGGAGATCATTATTTCACTCATACTTCTCACTTCGGAGGCGTGAATCTGCCCACAAAGTTGCAGAAAAACTGTACTTCTTGTCCCAGAGAGTTAATTAATATGTACAGCATTCTGGAACAGCCCCCCTCCCCGCAATGCACACGCCTCCTGTCAGTGGAAATGGGATTATAACAATGTCACATCAACAATTTGTTTCAGATCGGCAGATCGGGAGGTCACTGTTTTTTCTCTTAAGGCTCATCTAAAAGCCTCCAGATCCACGATGTTGGGCTAACTGAATAAACGCAGAGACAAAAACGGCTACACAAACACTGTGGGCATGTTAGTGGATCAGCTGGAAGAAATGGATAGAGAGGACAGGTTAAAATAAGAAACATCCACTTCCCTGTGCCACAATGTGAACTTCCTGGCGCTACCTCTACACCAACGGGCAATCAGCAGACCCAAAATAGTCCTCTATAAAGGAACGGCTATGGACTGATGTATCAATTTAGTGACATAATAAGACAGAATGGATGCAAATTGCTTTGTAATTACATCAGGCAAATTCACTATGTAAACACAATTAGATCTGAATTGGGTTATTATTAAAAATGCACAGACCATGTAAAAGGAGAAACATGAGAGCAACCAGCGTGTTTTCTAGTCAAATGGGCTTTATTGTCATAACATCCATATAGAGGTATTCAGTGGCATGAAATAACGTTCCTCCAGGACCACAATGCATCACACAGGTAGCAAGTGACAAGTCGAGGACTTTTTTCCACGTCTTGTAGGTTTCCACACGGTATTGTGATCATTGCATTCCCCATGGTCAAGGTTTAGATGCCTTTGAAAGTCGTTGCTCCTCTTAGAGAACAAAAAGGTCTGCACATTTTCAGTGAAGTTATCTTTCAGTTGAGAACACTAGGTTAGCACTTCTCATTTCCAGCTGGCTGCTATGGCAAGAGAGACGGAACAGAAACACTGAAGATCTTTGAGAAAGAGTCCAGATGGGGAATCAAAGTTAACTTTCAAACTGTGGATCCAATAAAGGACTGTATAAATAATGTAACATCTTGTCTGATTCGCTGGTTATAAAATACAACCGTCATGTGACTCCAGAGAAGACTTTACGAATGCTTGGAACGCTGAGTTATTAAAGGTGCACATGGTAATTTGAAGACATGCTAGTGGGTGAAAACAGGGCCAGATTATTTCCTGAGATACAGGGCCAGAAAAAAAAACACATGCTATGGTTTTTGTCCTTTGAAGGTGCCGGGATTGTGCTAACAGACTTCTTGTATTTTCCTTTGTGTACAGCTGTGAAATATTCAACAGGCATGGTCCTTTCTGTCTTGTTTATTGAAGAAGAACACGATTGCTGAAGGGGACATGGTGGGTACCACCGTGGCCTCAAGGATTGGGGGCGTTTTTTCCTGCTGGCTCTCCGTGTGTATAGTTAGCATGCGGCGGCGGTGTTTACCACCATGTATGCATGGGGCCCCTGAGATTTGGGAGTCCCCTATTGGCCACAAGCTGTCACTACACTAAATGTTACATAAGCACAATCCTTATTTAGGAGATGCTGAGGCAATGTGTTCCACTAACTATTAGCTATCTGTGATCTTCTAACTCTACTTGTTAACTAGCTTTAATTTCATAAACAACCGTGAAGTGATCACAAAGGAGCCACAAAAAGAAAGGAAATCAATGATAGGAAATCTCTAACAGGAAATTTGCCTCATCGGACCAATTTCTTCAGCACAAACAATGCGGTGCCTGATGAGGATACAGCAAACTTCACGAAGATGGAGGGAGGGCTTTTTAATTGGGGCCACAGAAGCAACAAACTCCCCCCTATTTGCATCTTCTTCCCATGTCGGTGTGGGATTCCCTCTGGCAACTTTGGTTTCCATTCATGGTCAAAAGGCCTGTGGATGGTCATATTGTGTGAGCTTCAGTTGCGTGTGAGCTTCAGACTCATGGGATCTCTGCACTGTATGAGTGCTTATGGGAAATGCACGGGCAGAACAATAGCTCCATAGCTAATCTATAGCTGAAGGCCACCCACTGTCAAATTTGCATTTTTCATGTAGGGTCTGACTCATAAATGTCAGGATTGAGGAGCCAGGTGTTTGGGAGCTGAGAAATGTACATCACTTTGGATTAGAAACATCTGCCAGGATAATCATTAAAACATTATTATACGAAGGAGCTGTATGGCGAATAAGCTAGACAGCAGGTCCTTTGGGATGCAGAAGGGTGAATGCTCGATGATCTGAATGTGTGCATAATTTATATATTGGTTAAGTTATGTGCACATATCTTTTGTATTATTAACTGGCAACCCGTCCAGGGTGTCCCCTACATTGTGCCCAATGCATTCTGGGATAGACTTCAGGGTCACTTTGACCCTGTACCAGATAAGAAGATATAGAATATGGACAGATGTTGTATAATTTAATTGTTCAGCAGAGAGTAGAAGACTCTTTAGGACTTTTTTTTAAAAGAGTCTTAAAATCTGAAATGCTTTTCCAAATAAAGAATATAAAGCTCAAGGCTCTTCTTGTAGTGATTCTAGGTTAGTGATAGATCAGCTGATTTTGCACATACCCCTAAGCTTTTTGTACCTTAAATGTCTGTACCAAAAACCATTTCCTCCGGGATCACGTTTCCTGATTCAGATGTGGTTGTTTCACCTTTATTCTTACATCTACATATTTATTATTTGCACTCTTGCACTCTCAATTCTATTTCTACCTCAGTTTTACTTTTATTCTATTTGTTTATTTTGTGCTTCTGTCTTGTATGTTTAATTGTACAATTATGCACCACCTGCACCGAAACAAATTCCTTGTACTTCATGTACTTGACAAATAAAAGTATTCTGAGTCTGATTCCGATCAGTATTCTGTTTATTGTCACATCAAACCACAAATATCAGCAGAAACAGGAATACAGGGTGAGATTTTTATCCTGAAACAGCTTGGGAATGAATATAAAAAGGGTGTAATCCCTTCCCCCCCACCCCAGTCAGCGGAGGGACCCGTGGATGGCCAGACAGGATGGAGTAACACCTTGTCATCCGTCACTTCGGCTCAGGGTCTCCGACTTGCAGAAACTGGCTGCCTGCTCTCCCACAGTTCGGCTGAAATGTCACAGCCCCCCCCCCACCCTCCTAGACAAGTGTGGCATATTTCAGCGTGATGAAGACTCCATGGGTCTCACACTGCCCACCCCTCCCCTAGTCACCTGGTGTTTTGTGACAAATCCGTCTCCATCCCTGTCTGAGAGGACAGCACGGTCCACCCATGTGATCCCGGAAGGGCGGGTCGCATGTGACACGCATCCTGGGCTTCCTCTTTTTCAGATGCTGGCCACTCCCCAGGTCTCCTGATTGGACACTAGAGTGGGCGGAGCTAGATGGGGTTGGTGCCTCTTACACATGGTGACAGAAGGTAGCTTAAATAGAGACGGTCACACGGCGGCGTCACCAAGCTGGGATGATGTTTTCATGAACGCGATGAGGAGACAGTGACGTTCAGAGGCCGGGACAAGTCAGGTGACACACCCGATCATCCAGCTGTCCCTGATCAGGGGCATGGCTACGGGAGAAGCACCGCTGCTGTGTCAAAAACTGCCCACCAGGGACCGCCCCTCCCCCAATGCCTCTGACACAAATTGAACACCGGTGCCCACCCAACACACCCAAATGCCCACCCCAGGATAATATCCTGGTAACATCACTTTCCCAAGTTACTGGGAACACAAAACTCACTCCAGCTCGTGTCTCAGCCCAGACTGCACACCCAAACGCCGATGCCTGATCCCAGTTCCAATTCAGTTCAAAGCTTTATTGTCATGTGCACAGAGAATAATGTACTCAAAACAATGAACCTCTTCTTTTGCATACCGTCCTCACAGACTACAAAACGGGAAGATGGAAGGTTCCCAACAGTACTGTTCAATAACAACAATCATTAGAACATAAGAACTTGAGACGTTTACAAACAAGAGGAGGCCATTCGGCCGATCAAGCAAGCTTGGTAAGATTCAGCTAATAGCTTGGAGTTCTTAAAATCTTATCTAGCTCTGTTTTAAAGGAACCCAAGGTTTTAGCTTGCACTACACTAACAGGAAGACTATTCCATACTCTAACTACAGGCTGTGTAAAGAAGTGCTTCCTCAAATTCAGTTTAAAATGTTCTCCTGCTAATTTCGACCAAAAGTTCAGCTGTTTGAACTAATATTGAAGTAACTATTTGGTTTAACAGCATCCAGACCTGTTAGAGTCTTATGTACCTGAATGGTGTGTCCCCCCCCCTTAGTCTCCTTTGCTTGAGGCTGAACAGATTCAGCTTTGCTATCTCTCTTCCTAAGAAGTTCCTCTAAGACCAGGAATCATTCTTGTAGCCCTACATTGCACCCTTTCCAAGGCAGCAACGTCCTTTTTAGGGTATGGTGACCAAACCTGCACACAATATTCTAGGTGGGGTCTTACCAAGGAATTATATAATCTTAGCATCACCTCCCTTGACTTAAACTCCACACACCTTGAGATCCTATTGGCCTTTTTTATTGCTTCCCCACACTGGTGACAGTGGGACATGGAAGCATCAACATACACACCGAGGTCTTTCTCATAATCAGCTTCCTTTATTTCAGTGGAACCCAAAAAATATTTGTACTTTATATTTCAACTCCCTGCATGGATTACCTTACATTTGTCTACTTTGAATTTCATGTGCCAGGTATCTGCCCAGCCACTAATTAAATCAAGATCCCGTTGTAGCCTCTGAGCTGCTAGTTCAATGTCTGCTACACCACCCACCTTGGTGTCATCTGCAATTTTAACCAATTTATTATATATATTGGTGTGGATAGCATTTATGTAAATTAGGAAAAATAGTGGTCTTAAAATTGAACCCTGGGGTACCCCATGAATGCAGGCCCACTGAGACATTGTGGCTCTAATAACTACTCCCTGCTTTCTTTCTGTTAACGAGTTTTCAATTCAGGCTGCTACCGTTACTAAAATCCCTGCTGCTTTGAGCTTAAGCAGGAGCCTTTTGTGGAGGACGACATCAAAGGCCTTCTGGAAATCTAAGTAGATCACATCGTAAGCCTTTTTGTGATCAATTTCACTTGAAGCTTCCTCAAACAACTCAAGTTGATTTGTTAAACAGGATCTACCTCTCCTAAATCCATGTTGGCTATCCCTCAGAATGTTATTTACATCCAGGTAATCTACCATTTTCACTTGGAATATAGCTTCCATTATATTTCCAGTAATGCTAGTTAAACTGATTGGCCTATAGTTTGCTGGATTACTTCTATCCCCTTTTCTGAATATGGGTGTTATATTAGCATGCTTCCAATCTGAAGGTACCACACCCGCAGATAACGATTTCTGGAATATTAGAGTTAAAGGTTGGCTAATAATATCCCTCATCTCTTTTAAAGCTATAGGTAAGATGCCATCAGGGCCCTGCAATTTATTTATTTTGAGCTTAGCTTAAAGAGTGCCAGTCAAAAGTTTGGACACGCCAAACCCCCTACAATGGAGAGTGATAGTGATGCATCGCATGACCTGGCCACCTGACCTGAACACAGTAGCATAGCACAAATAAACCTATATATGGGCAGGTGTATCCAAACTTTTGACTGGTGCTGTATATTAAAAACACAGCGTAAATAAGATAAACAAAGAGTAGCATGTTGACAATGAACAGCGATATAAAGCATCGGAATGACAGTACGATCAAAGTGACTGTAGTTGAGATTCAGGAAGGCAAAAGTGCAAGTACAAAAACAACAAGGAAATCAACATCATTAATGCTGTGATTAATGACTGTCGAGCAATCTTGCGACCGTAGGATAAAAACCGGCTGCAGCTATTGCTGCCCTCCCCAAGTCTCAGCCTCCTGTTTTTCCGTTTAACTTACACCTCAAATGAAGTCCCTCTTCCATGCTCTTTGAGTCGCAGGGTTTGTTTTCGGGAGTCTCTGTGTATCTCTAACTAGCTGTCAGTACCAGGGTCATCAGGCTCAGGGGAAGATTATCAGCACGTCGCTTAAGCAGCTCTCTTAACAGATGTTTCTTTTAATCAGTCCTACTGAGCACTGGACACATACACTAAGTGTCCACTTTATTAGGTACACCTATGTAGCACCGGGTTGGACCCCCCCCTTTTTCTCCAGAACCAATTAACGGGTTGAACAGATCTGTGTTCCGAGGAGCCTTTCTACATAACATTATTGTACTCAGCTGTTGTTTTTCGCATCATTTTTGTGACCTTCACGGTAGTTTTAATGAATCTGGCCATCCTCCTCTGACCCCTCTCATTACCAAGGTGTTTTCACCTACAGAAATGACCCTGGCTGGATTCTCCGTCAACTCTGGACATTATAGTGTGTGAAAATCCCAGGAGGGCAGTCTGTTTCTGTGGTGCTGGAAGCACCACATCTGGCACCAGCGATCACAACATGTTCAGGATTGCTTCTTAGCCATTCTAAAACTAACCAACCAGCAACTGAATCTCCTGACCCTGTCTGTGTGCTGTATGTATTCAGCCACATGATTGGCTGTTTGGAGGAGCAGACCATTTGCCTTAACAAGCAGGGGTACCTAATAAAATGCCCCCTAAGTGAATATTATTATACATCTCCTGCTAAGTCGTCCATCTGGTGATACATAATCATGATAAGAATCATGATGAATTAGATGTCACCCTATAGCTCTATTAAATTACATATAAAAAAAACCTCCAGCACCGACTGAAATAGGTGGGTATTATGCAGGATTGATTTCAGAAGGAGCTTTATAGAACTCAATATTTACACAATACACACACTCTGTTGATTTAATTTCCTGTTCCTGATTTCCAGGAATGCATAATTTCCTTCCCTCAGCAAAAAGGCAATATAAACCTTAATTGTGGGAATGGGAATTGTTAACACAGATAAATGTAAGGTAATCCATGCAGGGAGCAGAAATATACAGTACAGATATTTTATGGGTTCCACTGAAATAAAGGTAGCTGATTACGAGAAAGATCTCGGTATGTATGTTGATGCTTCCATGTCCCACTCTCGCCAATGTGGGGAAGCAATAAAAAAGGCGAACAGAATGTTGGGTTATATCTCTAGATGTGTGGAGTTTAAGTCAAGGGAGGTGATGTTACACTTATATAATTCCTTGGTAAGACCCCACCTAGAATACTGTGTGCAGGTTTGGTCACCATACCTCAAGAAGGACATTGCTGCCTTAGAAAAGGTGCAACGAAGAGCTACGAGAATGATTCCTGGTCTTAGAGGAATGTCTTACGAGGAGAGGTTAGCGGAACTGAATCTGTTCAGCCTTGAGCAAAGGAGACTAAGGGGGGATATGATTCAGGTCTATAAGATTCTAACGGGTCTGGATGCTGTTCAGCCAAATGACTATTTCAATATTAGTCTAAATACTAGAACTCGTGGCCATAAGTGGAAATTAGCGGGAGAACATTTTAAAACAAATTTGAGGAAGCACTTCTTTACACAGCGTGTAGTCAGAGTATGGAATAGTCTTCCTGCTATTGTAGTGGAAGCTAAAACCATGGGTTCCTTTAAATCAGAGCTAGATAAGATTTTAACAACTCTGAGATATTAGCTAAGTTCTCCCCAAACGAGCTTGATGGGCCGAATGGCCTCCTCTCGTTTGTAAATTTCTTATGTTCTTATGTTCTTATGTTTCTACTTAATACACGAGAATTGCTTATCATCTATCATTCGAGTGCCGCTCAGTGTTTTTGCTTATGTATTGAACCCATGCCAGATGAAGCCTCATTACACACAGGGTAATTAAACTGGAAAAGTCATTAAAAGTCCTGCCAATGCAAAGGAGGAAAGGCATGCAAGTCTTATTTATGTTTGGAAGACATTTGTGTGTCTTGGGTGGTGTGCTGACTCCACGAGGACCAATGTAGCCTCCGGGGTAGTGGGTTCAATGCCCCCAGCTGCTGGGGAGTTATGTGGGTTTCTTCCAGGTACCCCGTCACCTTCTCACAGTCGAACATCACACAGCTCAGTGGACTGGGGTCTCTTGTGGCCCATAGTGTGGATGGACTATTGTAACACCACATTATTTACAGGAGCTATTTGTGATTTAGTTGCATTTCAAGATTCAAGGTTATTTATTGCCTATGTAAAACAGGTGCACTGGAATGCTTAGTCGCACAGACTGAAGACTGTGCAAAATAATACAGGCAGCATGAAAAATACAAACAGTGCAAAACAATAGAAGACAGTGAAAAACAATCCAAGACAGTACAAAGCAATACCAAATTGTGCAAAACAAAAGAAGTGCAAATCAAGACCGGCAGTGCAAAACTATACAAGATGGTGCAGAACAATACAAAATGCTGCAAAACAATAGACAGTGCAAAACAATATAGACAGTGCAAAACAATACAGACAGTGCAAAACAATGCAGGTAGGGTAAAACAGAGATGGTGCATAACAATAATACAGAGTACAAAACAATATAGTGCAAAAAAACATTACAAAATTGTACCAGACTGGATGATACATGGACGGCGGCTGAAAAAACACAGTAACAGATCTATAGAATGTGTGTCCTATGGATGTGCTTTGCCTGGCCACAGAGTGCATTGCACAGGGCAAACAGATGAACAGCTGGCTTGTGTTCACTTCCCTTTTCCAGCTATGGACCCCGGCATGTGTGTCAGGCACCGTGCGTTCTGAACTGAGTGAGTTCCCGCTGTTCTGAACATGTCGTTCACTCTCCGTCTTCCTCCTCTAATCCCTCCTTTTCCAAGAAGCAACATCTGCCAGGCCGGGAGGCCAGGGCATGGACTACCTTGCTGTCCCGACATCAGTTTGGTGATTTAAGCAGTGCTGCCCTCTGTTGGCCGGGACACAGCTGAGGCCATACAAGTGTAATCAAGACTAATTCACACTTCCTGTTGGCATGTTTTGCTGTATCACACAGATACTTTCACTCCTATCTCCTGTCTCTTTCTGTATAAACCCCCCAACCTGACCCCCCCCCCCCCACTACAGTTTGGGTTCTGCAAAAGAAAAACTTTGGCCGGAATAGATGCCAATTATTTTCCGTGTTATTAAATCCGCTGGGGGAATGAATTGCATGCGGATCGTCGAAATTCCATTACGATCAACATTCGGGTGGTAATCATGAGATATGACTGAATGGGAACCCCCCCCCCCCAGCCCCAAAACGAGCCTGGGATTGCTCAGTGACATCCTCATAGATAACGAGGTTATCCAAACTCGGTGCCATTCAAAAGGACAGCGGATTCATTCAGCAAACCTTATTGTTAAATTTGAGAGGAATACAATTGGTTGGATTGATAGTTCTGGGATTCCAGAGCAATTTAATGGTTACAGTTCACATCCTTCCCAAGTACCAGAACCACAAGGCCTCTCTTTATGTTTCTAATCGGCAAAGATATGGTTTTATTGTCTATGCGGCTGAAACATCCTAGCGCTATATCTCACAACCTTACAGCAATACATGCATGCATCCACAATTGAAGGAAGAAAAACAGAAAGAAAGAAAAAAAAAAAGTAATATGGTGGAAAAAGTGTGCAGCATTTAATGGCTCCTTAATGTTCAGTTTCAGGTTACGGACAACATTCCAGGCAAAGGTCAGACTCTCCTGTTGTTAGACTCCTCCTGCAAAGCTCTGTTTAAGCCCCTCCTCTTTTAGTCATGTGTTTATCTGCTGCCCCGCCCACCAGATCACACCCCTTTCTCTATTACGCGAAGGAGCAGTTTCAGGATATAGGGGGCCCATTATCATCATTATCATCAGGAGGTACGAGCTCTTCTTCCCTGCAGTTTCACATCACCGTGACCTGGGGGGAGGGAGGGGGGGGGGGTACTGTTTCTTTCTAAATCCTTTTCTTTGCACCTCTGCAGGTGACAGATGGGTAAGGCTACCCAAAATCCCAGTCCCTGACACCCTGGATACTTTGATAACTGTTTTTCCCCCACGGAGGCTCCATCTCTCACTCGATTCACCGATGGGGACCTGCATAGTTAGCATGGATGCTGTGGCCAAACAGACCATCGGGGGGGGTCAGTAGCAGCAGAAGGTGAGCAGGGGTTGCAGGGGGATCGAGGCGGATGAGTCCCGGGGGGGGTGGGGGACAAAGCTGTAACTGGCCGAAGCAAAACCTGTTGTAAAGAGGCAGTGACTCAGTGTGATCCTGCTCCCAGGAAGATTAATTTACACCCTCTGCCTGCTGGATGACCACTAGGTACACTCATTTATTTACCTGTCCGGGGTCCTTAACCTAGACCCAACACTGTGCTGACTACCCCTTCATCACTTTTAACTCTGTCCTTACTGCCACGTGCCCCAGTCCTTTTCTGTCATCAATCTTCAAAGTTCTAGGTCTGATGTGACGTTAATATAACTTTAACCCAACGCCACACAGCTGACATGGCCATCCGTTGACGTCCATGAATCTGTGTGCCATTTGAAGCTCAATTTGTCGCTGTAATCGAGATTCGCTGTGTCACGTCATATATCAGAACTGGCGTGAGAGAGCAGCTCTCCTCTATCTGTCCACTGGCCAGTATATAAAGCTGTGGATTTCATAACTGTAAACTTGCAGCAACTTGCAACCTCTGGTACAGGGGACACTCATGGGACTCCAGTTCCCACCTTCTTTACACCAGCTGAGCCAAGATTTTTGGTTCCAGAACCACTGCAATGAGTGAGGGACCAATTACAACTGATCCGTACCTCTTCATCTCAGCCAGCAGCTCTGGATTCTTCCACACTAGTGATGTCACACATCACTCAGGATGGTATGTGTCTGTTCCCCTTGAATGCTTGGTTTTCTATCGGCAGATCCGGTGTGGTCTTTGCATTTCTTTGTAGTCTGCTCTTCTATGTGGCTAATATCTGTTAGCTTTAGCCATTTTGTGGCCAGCATCAGCAGCATCAAAGTCCCTGGGTTAGGGGCTGGTTTATATATATGAGGCATTTGCTATTGCAAGAGTCCTGTTTGGATCACCCACATTTTGCTGTTTTCCCATGTAGCCATGGCCTGGCTAACATGTGTTAGCCTGTTAGCTGCCCTGGTTTATATTCCAGGCATTTGCTAGCAGAAGAGTCCTGCTGGGGCAACTTGCCGTTGTGGGATTAGTTTGCAGCCATGGTGGAACTGTACCTGGTCCTCTCTTTGCCGGCTGATGACTCCACAATATGGCTCCGACATGACTTCCTGGAATGAGGTCACCCATGAGGTCACCCATGAGGTCACCAGGGGGCATTTCTATCTCCTTGGTAGAAATTTTGCAGCAAAACCCCAGTAGGATCGGCAGTGGGATTGTGTCCAGGAGGCCCGTTTGACACTATATCCTTAGTATCTCCAGGATGTTGCTGAGCAGGTGCTTTCATCCAGAGACTTAAATAGCTGGCTGCTCTTCCCATTCATACAGGCAATTTACCGAACCAATTATGGTTAAGCACATTGCTCAGGGGTACAACAGGCCCCTCTTGGGACTTCATCAAGCCTGTCCAACCTCCTACTGCATAACCCATTACTGCATGCCCGATCCTTTTAAAGCAACATTATGACACCCTGAATGCGCAAATTAGTATTATTTTGAAATGATCATTTGATATTAAGATTCAGTTCTTAGGGGTTCTGCATCAGTATTTCCCATTGGCCCAGACTGGGAACTAAAGGCAGTTCTAGACCCTACAGTATGTAGGGAAACTTATTTTTTGTCTCAGCCCCCCTAAAAAAATTATTATTCTAATTCCATTTAGCAAATTTATACCATATTTCTTCGGGGCTGAACCACCAACCCCCTCCCCCCAAGAGTGAAATAGTAGAATCTCCCCTGCAGAGAGCTGTGTTTCTTTGAGTACATTTCCCCACCACTGTACGTGATACATAAACACAAATCCCATCTTCCTGCTTCTCTGTTCTGCTAACTGTCGTCTTTGGGGGCCTCGATTTGGATCAGCATCGTCAGATGAGTGGACGCCTCTGTGGACCCCCCCGGAGAGAAACGGCAGTTCCCACAGAGGGTTGAGATGACGGCATCGTCAGATAAAGCTGCAAGCCATTTCTTTGACTTTTTAATATTTATTCCATATAGTTCTATTTTAGCCATCTTTTCTAGTTCAGCCATTTCTTCTTTTTAATATTTATTCTCTGAATTTCTTAGTTATATGTCTACTGTGATGTTTCGTGAGTGTCTTTGTTTTGTACTTCCTATTCCTGTTACCTATTACCTGTTACCAGTTACTGACTGGATGATGCGTAAAAGAATTCCTGTGTTCTGATGCACAAAAGGCGAATAAAGAGTCTTGAATCTTGTAGGTTAAGGGCACTTAACATATGTTATCACTGGAAGGATCAACACTGGGCTCGGGATATGCAGATGTTAGAGTTTGATGGGACATTCTTTGAAAACATGCAACAATCACAATTTACATTTTAATATTCTGTTTAATAATACTGTGTTACAATTCCAATTATCATATCCTGGGGGAAATAAAAACTCTTTCCTTCATTTCCATCATCAAGGTCAATAAACGTTGCTGAGCTGAGGCTAGTGTTTTTTCTGCCTGTAGTCTGACCAGCACTGACCACAGATTGGAAGATGGAGGGATGGATTTTTCCCTTTTTGAAATATTGCACCATCGGCTGGAAGTAACTGCTACAGTTGATGCATTTCACAGCATTGGGCAATTAGTATGAAATATTAAAATATCACCAACATCCTACCACAGGGCACAAATACTGTATGCAGTGAAGGTGATTTATAGATTTATAAATATTCTCCTAGTATTTTGATTTAAGCACCAATCACAAAACAGAAGAGAGGATCAAGAGGCCGAAATTAACCTCAAGAAGACTTTCTCAAATTTAGCAGTTGGAAAAAGGAGGATAAATGGAAAAGGGGGTGTATAATGAGATTTATGTGTTGGTGTTGTCGTAAATATCCGAAAGGAGGTAACTATGGAAACGCATAGTCCTGGTCTAAACTGAAAGCGGTTTAATGTTTAAAGTTCACTGGGTTACCACAAGCACACAGGGAACATGTTTCTTAGTCACAGGCGGTCTTCAGGCAGCGACTATTGCTTACTTTTCTATCAGGAGATCCTGTTGCATGCTAAAAGCTGTTACTCTTGATGTTTCTTTTCACTCTGTTTTCCTACAGTATGTAGCTATGGCTAGGCTAATATATGTTAGCTTGTTAGCTTTAGCCATTGTGCATCCACTTGTAGCATCAAAGTCTCAGTATAGGGGCTGGTTTATATTCCTAACACATGGTAGCACAAGAATCCTTTCTGGACCAACCACAATTTAATCTACTTTTCCATGTAGCTATGGCTAGGCTAATATCTGTTAGCCTGTTGGTTTTAACCATTGTGTGGCCAGCACCAGCATCAAAGTCTCAAATTAGGGGCTGGTTCATATATCAGAGACCTGGTAGCAGAGGAATCTTGCCTAGAACACTCACCACCCTGGGACTACATCTTACTGCTGTCTACTCCTCCACTCAGTTTCCATAAGGACGTTTAGCTCCTCAAAATGCTAGCAGAACAATACAGAAGTAAAAGGAGGCTGGAACACTTAGAAACAGGAGTGCCACGTGGACTCCATGAGGCACACTGTGACTTGTGTAGAATGGGTTGACCTCCTACTGTGGGGTGAACTTAGGTGAGTGAAACAGGTTAAAAAATACTCGGGTTCCACTTGCTGGCCCAACCCCACTCGTGTCTGGCTAAGCTGGATCTTAACACCCTTCCCCATAGGCTCAAAGTTCCCCCTGTGTTTTCTAGCTGGTTCCCCTTTTGTTTTCATCCATTTACCCCCCATTAACCCAAATAAAGGTGTCATTCCTACCCCCTATCCCCAGGTCACATGACATCCTTACTGGGGTAGAACCTCACAGCTTCTTGACAGATAATTCCAGGTGATTACTCACAAACATCCATCAGAGATGTTTTGGATGTTTTTTGGTAACCTTTGATGAGTCCAGATGTCCTTAATATCTGATTATTACCCAGTTCATCCACACCTGGGTGTGTGTCAAATCAGAACAAATCATTTTATCACATTGCTTGACACTTTGTAAAGTACAGCTGAGTGCAACATGAACGCCTAACTTGAACGTAATATGTGGATCATTACTTTGCTGACTTTGAAGGTTCTGAACTCAGTTACAATTATAACAATCATATTTGTCAAGATGCTGTTGGAATTTGGATCCCGACTACCAACTGAGTAAGAAGAACTGAAGATTTATGTAAACAGGCAGTGTATGGTGCTATTATTACACCATTTATCATTTATTAATGGGGCAGCGTGTGTTTGTGATCAGAATGTCGCCGGTTTGAGCCCAGCCTCTGCAGAACAGTCATGTCTGTTGGCCCTTGAGCAAGGCCCTTAACTCCCAGCTCTATGGGCACCACTGCAGGTGGCTGCCCTTTGCTGCCAAGCTTACTGTCATCTAGTATGTGTCTGTGTGTCATGGAGAGCAAGATGGGGCAGGCAAAAACAGAACTTCCCCACAGGGATCAATAAAGTGTGATCATTTCATCTTATTATTATTAATGAAGCAACAGCATTATTTAGATAGATAGATAGATAGATAGATAGATAGATAGATAGATAGATAGCGAACAAACTCCATTAATCCTGAAGGAAACTGCAACGTGTTTGTGTCTTTGTTTCACAACACGGGTGAACAAAGATGCTTCACTAACAATTTAAATACTTTTAGGAATATATTACTGATCTTATACAACGAACAATATGATTTTATTTTACAATATTCGCGAGGAACGATGTTTCCCAGTCCTATGTGTAGAAACTCGTACAAGAATCTAAATGATACCATATCAAGCTAGACTAATTTACACTCCCCAAGTCCTCCAGCAGGTTAGCTGGGAACACTCATTTATATACCCATCTGGTGCCCTTAACCTAAAATCACCCTTAACCATGGCACTGACTATCCGTTCAGTACATTTAACTCCGTCCTCACTGCTATGGGCCTAGTACTGGTTTACTGGTTTACCAGACTTTCCATCAGTGAAAAAAGACAGAAATTTATCAAGATAAAAAATGTTTGCTAACATTTTTGTTGGGGGATGGAGGATCTACCTGAGTGTGTTGTAATGCTCCCATAGGTGTGACACTGCACGCTTAAAGAGAACAAACATTGTGAGTATTTTGGAATTTACCAGCATAACTCAGCCGCTCCGGAATCGTCTCGTTCATTTTAAATGAAGCGTGCAGTAATTGCAGTTTAGGCTCTGAAACAGCAGGGATAATGAGTATTTAAGAACAGAACTGCGATGGAAATCAGCGCAGATAAAAACAGCGAGCAGTTTGTCTTTCATTTCTTTTTTCAGTGGGCAGCACTGCCACTTCGCATCGGCAGGGCTGGGCATCGGAACGCCGCCTCCGCTCTGCATGTGTGGCCTTTGCATGTTCTCCCCTAGTCGTGTGGGTTTCCTCACTTACTCCACTGACATGCAGCTAGGCTAACTGGTGTCCCTGAGTTACACATGGTGCTCATGGGCATGAGCCCTGCCATGCACTGGCGTCCCATCCAGGGTATCCTCCTCCTGTGGTCTCTCCTGCCTGGGATAAGGTTGAGCTCTTCTCCCTCTTTTGGAGATGGAGGGTAAAATTGATAGCATCACTCGTGTTTTTTTTTTTTTTTTTTTTTCCATCCATCCATCCATCCATTCATCTAACCATCCATCCATCCATCCATCCATTGGGGTGGGGCTGGATCCTCCCTTTCACCTTCAAGAAATGTAAAACACACTCTGAGATTCACAAGTATTTCTTTAGTAGACCTTTTGTCCAAAGTGACGTACAATTGAGAAAGCCGGGTCACCCAGTCCCTGGAGCAAGTGGGGGTAATGAGCATTACTCAAGCGCCCAACAGTGAAACTCTGCTGAACACAGAATTTGAACCCACAACTTTATAATCTGAGGCACAGTGTTCTATCCCGCTGAACCACCCACCGACCAGAAACAATGGGGAAAAACATGCACAAATGCCGCTCTCCAGGAATATGAAGAGAAGTGCATAGGCTCATCAGCCTGATGTTACCTACATTTTAGTGAGATACTAGCTAGCAGTTCATGATGTAATCATGGATGGAGAACGAAACAAATACAACCAAAGAAAGGAAGAGGGAAGAGAGAAGGGAAGAGAATGGAGAGAGGAAAGGATGACATGTGGTGATGTTTGACTATTCTTGCTGGAAAATAGGTTTTTATCACAGATTTTAATGTCAGTGCTCAGAAATGAAAGCTCATGCATGCTTGACAGTGGGAACTTCACCTGCAGAGCTCAGGCAGTTACCGACTCGGTACCTTACATAGACACAGCATTTCAGATATTGTCTAATTAGTCCTTAAGACTGACTTACACCCCCGTTAACAGACGTGTGCAATTTGAAGGAGATACTATAATAGTTTAGAGCAGGTTTTAATGAAACGTCTAACTAGTATTGTTTGTAGAGAGAATGTATGTGTCATGGACTATAAAACAGTCTATTGTTTACAAGGTCTAACATGCAAATGACAGTTTTGCATAGTTAAAAGCCATATCCAAGCAACCTGCCAGATTCTTCCTATTAATTGCTATTCATTTAATTACAGTATATTTTTATGGTTTCAGATTTTGGAGGTCTTGATATTGAGTTCATAACGGAAGCATTTAAACAAAGTTTCCCCACTAAGATACACAGTCAGATAATGTAATTCTAAGTCACCTTGACTGTAAGTGTCGAATCAATTTTGTGGTTTGACTGATCAATGTGAGAAGTGATTCACTGCGTTATACTCTCATCTTGCCTTCAGAGATGGGATGACATGCCACTGTGGTTGTACCCCTCAGAAGAACTTTTAATTTTACCTACATCGGAGTATCCGACTACACGTATCCAATAAGAGACTCGTCCAGATAAACATCAGGAATATGAGCCCTGTGGACTAGCGCACTGCCACAGCAACACGGCGACAGGCTGAAATCTCCCAGACGTTACATCATGTGATGCGATAAACAACCAATTAAAAATTAACTCAAAGCACTAATTGGCCAGTTAGATTTCATTAATTTCACTGAGGGGTAAGAAGGTCAAACACCTGCAGTATAAATTAAAATCATTACTTTAATAAATACATGCATTAAAGTCTATTTTAGAACCATTTCCTGGTCTGGATACAAATCAAAGGTAGTTCAAGGCTCTTCCTTTTAGTAAATTCTCCTCTTTGTCGTTGTTACTGCTGTGTGATTTATTCCTTATTATTTTATGTCGTTCTGGGAGCTTAAAATGAGCTTTTTACACTGCAGGAAATGTCTGTCACCGAGTCAGCGGCTTGCTGAGTGCACTTCATAGTCAAATGTGAGGGAACACCAGAGCCCAGTCAACCATGAAGAACCTCACATCTGGAGAATAATGCTCATTTATTTCATTCTTATACTTCTGCCTTGTTACTTCATTCCATAAATTTCTGAATTAAGAACTGGACAGCTGTCGGATTCTAGCGTGTTTGTCATGCAAATGCAAGGCCGTCACAGTGGAATGTTCCAAAGGGGTAAATTATGGAGGAATCCCGCTAAAACACTGAGCTAGTGCTGCACAACCAGAACCCTGGGATCTGCTGGGTGCACTCAGTGCCTTTATCAAGGGGGGGGGGGGCATAGGTGGCTGCCTATGTCATGTAATAGGATGACAATTGTTCCCACAGATCCAGCCCAGTATGGTTGCTGAACTGTGCCATTATTCCATTCATCCAACAAGCCCTGCCTCACAGAAAGGATCTTCTCTTTGGTGGCTTATAAACTTAGTTTGCTACTGGATTTGTCAGAACCTGCCCTTTGTAGAGCACTTTGAAACATGCATCACACCCAAATGTTGTTCCTTTCGGAGATTATGTATTTACTAGACTTTTACTTGGATTTTGTGCCGGCTTTGCCATCTTCTACCAAGGCTTTATTGAGCTGAAGCTTCCTTTAGTTGAAAAATAGGACCCTCACTTCCTGTTTTACATTAATAATATGTGCTCATGGCAATGAATTCGAACTGGTTCCCCCGTGACTGAGAAACGGACGTGCCGTGTGAATGAAGCTGGAGAAAGGGGTTGTCCTTTTGCTTTTCCAGAATCTTCCATTTTGCCCCTTTTTTTGGGGGGGGGGGGGGTTCATTTCTCATCCAGCACTCGTCAGTATGAAAAAGTAGTTTTAGGTTCTTGTAAGATGTACAGAGAGAATTGTGGGTGTTTGTTGGAAATTTGTGTTATACTACCACATCCTGACGACTAGCAATATGATCACAGTACCTTAATTATTATTAGTCATTACTAGATGCACATTAACCAGTATGAATGAGCATCAAAAATACCACACACATAAGCACTAGGATAACCAAAATATCTATTACCCTAGCCATAGGCAGTGATTATTTTTGCCTACAGCAGCCTCAGATCTGATCAATTGGATAACGATAAACAAAGCCAGAGAAAAGTGATGGGTGGACATTATGGTATGGATTTAACAGTAGGCGGACAGTTTTTGCCCTTCAATAAAATAGATGACAGCAATAATTGATTCAGCTCTCATGAGAGCAGTGAATTCAGCCCAGTTGCCCGGGGTCTTTACTCGCGTCTAGACTTAATCAAGTCCATCTTTGTTTCTGTTTCAATATAACATTTTAAAATCTCGGCTACCACTGAGCCGATAATGTCTGTGCGATTTGGAAATCTATCCTAAATATCAAATCCTGAACTATCCCACATGTGTTACTCTTACGTGTCTTTGATAGGAAAAAATACAAACTATAGATATTAGCTATGGGGTCTCTCTGAAAGAAATCAAGTTATTGCAAAAAATGACAGGACTGGAAGATAATGTGTGTGATCATCATTCAGTTATTAAAAATGAATATCCATGAAATTCATTTTAACATACTGTCAGTCACTGCAAAGTCATTAAAGAGGCTGTTTATTTCACATGATAGGCCCTTTCTCTTGAGGGGTACTGTTTAAGCTGACTTGCTGTATTGTTAATTTGATCGCGACTGTCTGTTCTTTGGGAATGGCATAGGTATGTTTTGGTTTCAATTCAAGGTGCATTATGGGGCTTTGCTTAATCTAGTATCAGGTAATCTACTCTAATCATCTTCTGTGTCTCTATGACATATACTGAATAGACCAGGAGCAATTCTAGGATTCTTTAAGGTGGGCAGCATAAGAGGGGGCATGAATTAGCCAATGATATGAAATGTTTTGAATGAGAACTGTTTTGATTGGGCACTCCTGTGGCCAATCAGCTTTCAGCTGGGGTCAGCATTGCTATAGCCCCACCCTTGAATATGCCCCTGACCTAGAGTACAGCTACACATCACACTGTTTTATATAGGAACCTCTATATACGAGAAATGTTCCCGTCTACTGCTCTCTGGCTTTCTGGTCATTTCCGGAAACTTTGACCGAACCCTTGCCAAGGGGACGCTCTGTTCCATTCTCACATAACATTTTGAAGCGCTGAGTAATCACACTTAGACAGTCACCAAGGCAGACCCGTGACTGTGCCCAGTTAGCCCGGAATTCTCCTGCTAGTCATTGGCATTGTCCTCCATTAACATAATAATTCCTCAAATAAGAAGGTGCTTGCAGTCAACTTTTTTCATCACGCTGATGTCACACTGTATAGGTCTTTATTCAGGATAAAGGGGACTGACTGGAGGCTTCTCCGTGTCCTTGGAGGCACATTTATTTCCCTGGTAAGCAATAACTAGTTTCCATGGAAACTAGGCAACACTTTGCCATTGTGTGAAATTAAACTTCACCAGCAACTATTGGTCTGTGAATTTTTTTTTCCAGTATATATTCTAGCGGGTACATGGGAAAATATTTCTTTTGCATAAAACAAAGTCTTTTTTTTCTCCATTCATGATATCTATCTGTCCATCCATCCATTTTCTGTAACCGCTTATCTTATTTAAGGTCACCAGGGTTTCGGAGACTATCTTGGAGGCTACAGGCACAAGACAGAGAACAACACAGGATGGGGCGCCAACCCATCGCAGGGCACAATCACACACCAGTCACTGACACACCGACGGACAATTTGGTAACTCTGATTAGTCGCAGCATGTTTTTGGACTGTGGCAGGATACCGGAGTACCTGGAGGAAACCTCACGATGACACAGGGAGAACACGCAGGTTCCACACACAGAACCCTGACAGTGACTCGAACCCAGGGCCCAGGGATGTGAGGCAACAGTGCTAACCACTGCACTGGCGCACAAATAAGGTAAATAGTGAATAAAAATAATAATTATAGACAAATGCATCTATAAGTAAACATGCGAGATTCCTGAACTGTTTCAGTGAAATATAGGGCAATGTAAAAATACAAAACAAATATTTTTATTAGACAATTATACAAGTTATATTAAAAATAACCACAAATGTGCTTCAAGAGTTAATTAAACAATTAGGCTCACATCAGGCTTCAGGTCTTGCATTATTCTGGCCCATTCTTCCATTATTTTGGTTACCAAGGCTAGAAGATTAGATTTTTTCTCTACTTTGGGGGAGGGAAGATGTTTGGGACACAGTAGGAGATTTAGTAAGGAAAACTCGTGAACTTGCTAATAGAGATTAAGAGATTATTAGCAAGGAATGCTTAGGAAAAGCTGTCATCATATAGGGTCATATGCAGATAAAAGCACACACTCCTCAACCCTCTTGCCCCTGTACTGAGTGAAGATGTGAGGCAAAACAGAGGAACTACTTTGAAACAGCTCACTGCTGATTCAGTCGGAGGTGTGAACAGACGGTTCCATCAAGTACAGCCTGTGAAGAACTTCACAGACAGGCATAATATGGTCAAGTTGCGACAGATAAGTCCGTTTTTGTGCCCAGAATTGCACTTCTGTGAAGAAAGTGGTGGAAAAAAACAAGGTTGGTGTCTAGGCGAGTCGGAGAAAAAATGTCAGATAGATCATCCTTCAATCCTTACTCAGAAAATGGACAAGAACATGCAAAGGGCACACTGATGGAAGCCTGCAGGCATGTCTTCTTCCCTTGAGGAACACACCACTGAAATGGTATTTGGTGGCATGATCGAGATCCACTCGAATCCTGTAGATGCCACTGTAAATGATAGTCAATACAAAAACAACCCATGTGACCACATCCATCCAGTGGTGAAGCTTTTCTCTCCTGGTGGTACTGATAACCTTTAAGGAGGATAGTGCCCCCCCCCTCCCCACCCCCACCTCCACAAGGTGTGAGAGTGCAGCTGTTTTATGAACACATAAATGCTGTAAACCTTATGTTATGGCTGACCCACTCCCTAGATGTCAACCCATTCAAGCACAGTGGGAGTAAAAATTAAGTGCAAGTGATTGCCATAACTTTTATACTCAGAAAAATGGAAAAAAATCATTTTAGCTTAAATCAAATAAGCATATTCTGTGAGAAGAGTCAGATGACTGCGGTGCTTTATTGATCTTCCTCTTCAATTCTTTGTCTACATCCTCAGGTACATGGGAGTGACAGCCTTTATAATTACTCAGTCGCAGTAAATCCATACAAACCCAGCTACACCCCCGAGTTCCTGCTTCAGAGTACAGTGCTTCCTGGGGTGTGCGCCATAATAACTTCATGTCTTGTTATAATTGTTGTTTTGCGTTTCTCCCACTACGTTCTGTTAACTCCGCTAAACTCCAAGAATGAAATCCCCGCCTCCTGCAAACCCATAGAAGGAAACCCCTGCCCCCTGTGAAGCCAAATAAGGAAAACCCCACCCCTTGTATATCCATAGAAGGAAACCCCTGCCCCCTGTGAAGCCAAATAAGGAAAACCCCACCCCTTGTATATCCATAGAAGGAAACCCCTGCCCCCTGTGAAGCCAAATAAGGAAAACCCCACCCCTTGCATATCCATAGAAGGAAACCCCTGCCCCCTGTGAAGCCAAATAAGGAAAACCCCACCCCTTGCATATCCATAGAAGGAAACCCCTGCCCCCTGTGAAGCCAAATAAGGAAAACCCCACCCCTTGTATATCCATAGAAGGAAACCCCTGCCCCCTGTGAAGCCAAATAAGGAAAACCCCACCCCTTGTATATCCATAGAAGGAAACCCCTGCCCCCTGTGAAGCCAAATAAGGAAAACCCCACCCCTTGTATATCCATAGAAGGAAACCCCTGCCCCCTGTGAAGCCAAATAAGGAAAACCCCACCCCTTGTATATCCATAGAAGGAAACCCCTGCAACATGAAGCCAAATAAGGAGAATTTGTAAATATGAGGAAAGAAAACCTCGCCCCCTGTAAACCCATAAAAGGAACACCCCGCCTCCCCAATTAACCTGTCCCCCCCACACCCCATTCCTGCTCTTCTGCTCACCCCTATATGACCCCCTGACTGCCCCGGGAGTCCCATTGTCCTGTGGGTCTCGCCATGTGTCACTCTCACATTTCTTGAGGACTACAGCCAGATAAAGAAATCATTAGTCATTATTGCACAAGTACCTGTCCTTCATTAGACAGCAAGCCAGCCGTAAAGGTTTTAGCTGCTGCCCTTAAGGGGCAGGCAGACGTAACAACTGCACAGTTATTTAATGACTCATTGACGGGGCCCGGTGGACGCTGCGCAATAAGGAGAGCAGATGGGACCCGTACGAGCCCGTAAAATCCCTCCCGCCTCTGATTTCCGGTAATTAAGGCGTCGGAGGGAAGCGACGGGCCCGCGGCCAGCGCTCTGGGCACGCTGCACGGGCTTTCTGGTGACGCGTGTGGAGAATGGTGGCCATCGTGTCCTTGGCCACCTCACCGACGGACGGTTTCCCGCCCGTGGGATGCTGGTCTTCCTCGCCCGCTTATAATCGTGAGCCACGTTTATCGTCATGGCTGGACCAAGTCGGGTCCATAGTGCTACTCATCAGACTGGAGTAAACACAGGGAGGACCACACTCACCTTCTCCTTCATACACTGGAGGAACGTACTTTGCTATGCCATGTGAAATAAATAATGGGCATGAAATGATGCTTTATCTGCCATTTGTACTCGTATGACCACAGGTACATTGGAGTGTGTTTGTTTTTGCGTATCCCATCATGCTCTCCTGTTTAAAGCCATAAACACACATGAGAGTGAAGATTGGGGTCTGAGTGCAGGGTTAGGGTTAGGGTTGGCCATTTATCCAGTGTCCCTGGAGCATTTTTTTTTTTTGGGGGGGGGGGGTGGTTAAGGGCCTTGATCAAGGGCCAAATGGCACCGCGACTATTCTACTGAATATGGGATTCGAACTAGCAACATTCCAGTCGGTGGCAGAGAGGCCACGCCCACTGCGTCACACCCTGCCCACGCAGTCATAAAACTTCCTTAAGCCTTGTCCCCCCTGTGTTCAAATAAAATAAAACTTCAATTTCAATTTACATATATGGGTATCACTTTACAATGAGGCTCCCCTTTGCCACTTGTAAATAGTAGTAACTCATTAACAAAAAGAAACCAATGTTATAACTTGTTTAAAATTGTCTATTAATAATTTTCAAAGTGTTACAACCTAATTAATAATCAGATTATAAACCATTCATAAGCCCTTTATATGGGTAACCTTATTGTAAAGTGGCACCCTTATGTGTATATTTTTTATTCAATGTATTGTTTTTGTATTTTTGCCTTGATTTAATGTTTTATTATACACCTCATGCACCATCTGCACTGAAATAAATTCCTTCTACTTTTTGTACGTGGTGAGTAAAAGGATTCCGATTCTCATCAAAGATACTCCCGCCAGGTTACCCGCGAGCGTGATATAGAGTCTTTTATTTAGATAAATACAGGAATCGTGCTTTTCACTACTGCACATGAATGATCCACTTTCTCCAGGAAGACCCTGAAGGACTTTCCACGCAATGCTTTGATTGGAAGACCAAGCCTAAACTTCTGAAGAGGTGGTTGGCCTTCTCGCTAACCCACAGCAGGCAGTTGTGGCTCCATAATGGGAACGAAAGTCCGGGTTTTTCAAACATTTCCGCGCAATGTGTATGGGGACTAATTATGCCCGCTGCGAGCTACCTTACCATTCACACGTTGTCAGACAGGCACGCCGACGTGTGCACAATCAACATCGTTAATTAAAGCAAATGTCACCGTGCTTGCGTTCAGAGCACGCCTTTGCATGAGGAGAAAACAAATATTTGATTCTTTTATAAACAGATCGAAAAAAACCCACAAAGTACCCATCAAGTTAACAAGAACTTTTGATTATTCATACATTTAATTTTTAATAGAACAATTTTGTGTCCACACACACACACACACACACACCATTCTCATTAATAAGATGGCACATTTTCTTCCTGGAAGCCCAATATCTCTCCTTGATTGATCTCAACAAACATCTAACTAATTAATTGTCAGGTTACTGGAGCATAAACTAGAGATACCAGTCCATTCCTGTAAGTCCTATTGTTTGGTCCCAAAATGGATTGTTGTAAATTTACTTTTAAGCAAACATTGGTTTTGAAAGTTAACGTCAGACTTGTTCCCGCTGATGTTGCGACCCTCAGCTGGTGCCCCCTGTTGACTCGATCATGTTCCTGAGCTGCTTCCTAAAATTTGGGTTCTAATGTTCATTCATATACTGTATATTGTGGTCTTAAGCTCACACCTCAAGCCCAATTCTATCTTTGCACCCCAACATTCATTTTTTTCTACCCAAGAGATGAAGGCACTAACCAGGCCTGTTGACAGAAATGAATTTTGAAGGGGCCCAATTAATTTCGAGGGGAATTCAAAAAATTGGGGGGGGGGGGGGGGTTGAACCCATAATTTTATTACAGCCGTGGCCAGAATTTTGGAGAATGACACAAATATTAATTTTCACAAAGTCTACTGCCTCAGTTTTTATGATGGCAATTTGCATATATTCCAGAACGTTATGAAGAGTGATCAGATGAATTGCAATTAATTGCAAAGTCCCTCATTGCCATGAAAATTACCTTAATCTCAAAAAATAATTTCCACTGCATTTCAGCCCTGCCACAAAATGCCATCATTTCACTGATTCTCTGGTTAACAAACAACAAACAAATTCAGCAGTGCTAACAGTTAGGTGAGTGCAATACAGTATGAAGTGCAATATGTAACCTTCGGCAGATATGGCTATGGCAGTATAAATAGGAGGGAGAGGCAGGTGGGAATGCAGGCATGGGGAGTCCCTGAAATGTCAGCACTCCAATCCCACAAGCGATTGCGAAGCTAGAGTGACAGCACTGTCAATTCAGTTTATCCAAAGCCAATGGCACCGATCCCCACCCAGCTCTACACATCACACTATAGGTCTAACTGGGAGTGAGAAGCTAGCTAGAGCTAGAACTAGTGTCCCTATAAGCTAAACTAAACAGGTGTGTTTTTAGTCTAGACTTGAACATTGAGAGTGAGCCTGAAACCCGCACATCCGGTGGAAGACCATTCCACAGCTGGGGAGCTCTATAGGAGAAAGCTCTGCAGCCTGCCGTAGCTCTTTCTACCCTAGGTACTAACAGATATCCCGCGCCTTGAGAACGAAGCAAGCGTGGGGGGTTGTATGAGGTCAGCAGATCACTAAGGTATTCTGATGCAAGGCCATTCAGTGCTTTATAGGTTAATAGCAGTATTTTATAGTCAATCCGAGACTTAACTGGTAACCAATGAAGGGAGGATAAGACCGGTGTAATGCGATCAATTTTTTTAGTGTTTGTGAGAACTCTGGCTGCTGCATTCTGTACCAGCTGAAGTTTATGTAAGGAACCAGACGGAGGGCATTACAACCAGAAAAGAAGGGCATTACAGTATTCCAGTCTGGAAGTTACAAAGGCATGTATTAATTTTTCTGCATCACGAAGTGAGAGCATCTTACGAAGCTTGGCTATGTTCCGTAGATGATAAAACGCAGTTCTAGTAATACTTCTTATGTGAGCATCAAAACATAGATCTGAATGCCATTGAGAACTTGTGGTCAATCCTCAAGAGGCGGGTGGACAAACAAAACCCCCACAAATTCTCACAAAATCCAAGCATTGATTATGCAAGAATGGGCTGCTGTCAGTCAGGATTTGGCCTAGAAGTTGATTGACAGCATGCCAGGGCGAATTACAGAGGTCTTGAAAAAGAAGGGTCAACACTGCAAATATTGACTCTTTGCATGAACTTAACGTAATTGTCAATAAAAGCCTTTGACACTTATGAAATGCTTGTAATTATACTTCAGTATACCATAGAAACATCTGACAAAAAGATCTACAAATACTGAAGCAGCAAACTTTGTGAAAACCAATACAGTGGTGTCTGTGGTTCACGAACACAATCCGTTCCAGGAAAGTGGTCGTGAACCAATTAATACACAAACCAAGGCAATTTTCTCCATAAGAAACCATTGAAATTCGATTAATTCATTCACAGGCCTACCAAATAATAATTTTTCTTAATTAATTTTCTGTTTTTTATAGTAAAAACTTTCAAGAAAAACACAATACAGTGTGGTGACGGGCGGACCGAGGCATCGCAGGAGCAGAGAGAGACATGGAGACTTGCTTGCTGGGGAAATCACGCTCTTTATTAACAGTCCTTAACCCTTGTATTGTTGTTAATGTTAATGTTAATGGTTGCATTTCCCTATTGTCACGCGTGTGTTTCCCCATGTCTTGTGTGTACCCGGTCCGATCCTTGCGTGTATTTAGCGTGTGTAAATCTCCCACCGTGTTTGCATCTTGCAGTTCAGCGTCTGACAACCTTGTGTTTCCTGTCTGTGTATTTGGGTTCAGTGCTCGTTGGGTGCCTGTTGTGGTCCTTCTATTTACAATTGCACGCCGGGCATGCTGGGATATGCTGGGGCATGCTGGGACATGCTGGGGCATGCTGCCGGTGCTACACCAGTATAAAAAAAGGAATCTGGTCGAGGAATCTGTTCGTCAACCAAATTTTGTACGTGAACCAATGCATTTTTTAATGAAATTTTTGGTCGTGAACTAAACTGTCTGTAAGCCACATTGTTTGTGAACCGCAGGCACCACTGTACTTGTGTCATTCTCAAAACTTTTGGCCACAGCTGTACAGAGTTACGTGCATGGGTGACAAAGGTACTCCGTTTCCCCCCAACAGATCAAAAATATTTCGAGGTTAATTGGAGTTGCCAAATTGCCTGTAGGTGTGCATGTGTGAGTGAATGGTGTGTGATTGGATGGTGTGTGAGTGGATGGTGTGTGATTGGATGGTGTGTGAGTGGAAGGTGTGTGAGTGAATGGTTTGTGATTGGATGGTGTGTGAGTGGATGGTGTGTGATTGGATGGTTTGTGAGTGGATGGTGTGTGAGTGGATGGTTTGTGATTGGATGGTGTGTGATTGGATGGTGTGTGAGTGGATGGTGTGTGATTGGATGGTGTGTGAGTGGATGGGGTGTGAGTGGATGGTTTGTGATTGGATGGTGGTGTGTGATTGGATGGTTTGTGAGTGGATGGTGTGTGAGTGGATGGTTTGTGATTGGATGGTGTATGAGTGGATGGTGTGTGATTGGATGGTGTGTGAGTGGATGGTGTGTGATTGGATGGTTTGTGAGTGGATGGTGTGTGAGTGGATGGTTTGTGATTGGATGGTGTGTGATTGGATGGTTTGTGAGTGGATGGTGTGTGAGTGGATGGTTTGTGATTGGATGGTGTGTGAGTGGATGGTGTGTGATTGGATGGTGTGTGATTGGATGGTGTGTGATTGGATAGTGTGTGAGTGGATGGAGTGTGATTGTCCTCTGGGTTGATGAGTTGGCAGCCCATCCTGAGTTGTTCCCTGCCTTGTGCCCATAACCTCTTGGATAGATACTGGACCCTCTATGATCCTGAATTGGACAAATAGTTACAGAAAATGGATGGATGGATGAAGCTACACGCCTGGCACTACCAACTCTGGGCACTTTTGCTTAATCTTAAGAGCACAAATGCTATGAAAGGGGTCAAAACTCTTTAGAGAGTATCTGCAGCAAAGCTGTAGCCAATCTAGATCCAGATAAGTTTGCACAACAGATGCATCTTGGGTAGAATGTTTATACCTTTTTATAAGGTAGGTGGTTCTAATGATGTATGGAGTGTAACATTATGCTTGTTGATTAGACTGAATACAGGGAGACAGGATACATCTTGTGTACATCTTGTGTCATGTGAACTGGTTTGTTGTTGCCAAATGTTAATATATTCATTTTACTTGAAATTTGTTTATTTTGTGGCACCGAAGGTACCATAGTTAGGGTTACCTTTAAAAATGACAGGAACTTCTGTGCGATGTCAGAGGCATCGAAACAATGACTCAACGAACTCAAGAACCCGACTAATGAGATGACATTAACAGTGCCCTGGGAAGGGGAACCAAAACAGACTTGATAGGAAGAAAAATAACATTGTCTAGACAGGGGAACTTTATTTTTTATTTTATAAATTTTTTCCCAGAGGCAAAGGCCCATGGTCCAAACCATATGGTATTCCTGGTTATGTTGTTTTGACATTTTATATTGTTAAAACTGGTTTTGTTCGAACTCAATGACTCGACGACTTGAAAGCGTTAAGCGATTAGCTGCCAGCTTGAACACACCGATCGACTGCTGCTACAGAAGCAGATTTTCAGATGATTCCAGAGGATTCTAACCCTAAACCAGCCCTGTCCTGCCTGGGATAGGCTGCAGAATCACTGTGACGCACTATTTGATAAGCAGCTGGAAGATGGATGGATGATTCTCTTTGATGTTATTTTTGAGTTTGTTGAGAAATAAAAGTTACTATCAAGCAAATGTTATCGGAAAGCTATGTATCCGCTTGTAAGACCATCATTAAGCTATCATCCTCACCTTTTCCCATTTCCAGTGTAAACACCCGAGTACATACACTCTGCTAATTAGATACATGTTAAGTGTCACATCAATCCAAAGCACTGTGAAAAAATCTTAGGTAGTCAAAGAAGATGTTTAAAGTTGTTTATCCGAATAGTAAGTGTTTGCTCTGAAAAATATCAATGGAACAATATAATATTAGGATATTTGCAGATGATCAGTAGCACAATAATAACTACAAGAATTGCTTCTGATCTCCAAAAAGTCACTGATGTCTTTTGGGTTGGCAGGATGATCAACGCTTCAGTTCTCAAACCTCTCCTCAGGGGCACCTCAGCCATTCCATGTATTTGCTAAGCTTCTCCATCAGCTTAATAAATGAATGAACTTAATCATTTAAATAACTCGATGAGGTACTGATCGAACTGGTGGGGTAGTGGCCAAGTCAAAAATTGCAAACATAGGGGTGATTTTAGGAGAAGTGGCACGATTTGATATATATTAAATCAGTTTTGCACCAAAGGGAAGATCATTTAAATAGTATGTCTTCTTTGACTGCCATATGCTGTACTATACTGTACGCTGTATATACTTTCCAGTTCATAGCCAGACATTAGTGCCCTTCATTTGCACAGGACACCTTTGATTCCTGGGTAATATTCTGGTGGTAATAAACACAGGCGTGTTTGTAGTATGGAGTGCATGCTGGGAAAGCCAATATAAGATGGAGCCTTTGTGCTGTTGTTTGTCCTTCATTCTTGCAGAGGTCATTAACAGGTGCTGCATCACAGAGATGGAAAAACTTGGTATTGCTTTAAACTTCATATGTATCTCAGATTGGTTTTTGAAAATCAGGCACGCTCTCCTACCGAGCTGAAACTTTGAAGCTGGTGTAGAAATGCAGCCATCCACTGCAGTGACAAGGCTTTTACCGCGTGGCCTGTGGAGCGAGCGGGCTTGACGTCGTGTGAGTCTTGCAGCGTGTACAGCATGGAGTGTCCTGCCAGCCTTAGATAGCTTTAAATGTTAGAAATGTCTCATTCTCGTACAGCTGGAAGGACAGGATTTGCATACTGGAGAGGCCATGTCTTTATAGTTTATCGATACTGTTAATGATGTCGTCTTTACCGCCGGTAACAATGTCACATCATGATATCATAACTACAAGGTAGCTGTCAAGCAGGCTGTGAATAAAGCTAATTCTCTAAACTCAGAACTGCAATAAAAACTACAGTTTTGTTTCCTTTCCTCTAATGGCTCCATTAAGACTATTGTCACCATACATTTTTGGGTCAGTGGCCACTGTTGTTTGCCCATGTCAAGTGCTTTGGACCAATCACAGCACAGGCGCTATATAAAAATAAACCGAATGTGATTCTCCTTTAATAGGTGCTTAAGAGCTATGTGTAACATAATGGGTTCCAGGTCCAGTCTGCGAGAAATCTCAGCTGTGTACCGCCGTCATTATAAGGTGGCAGGGGAACATTCGGAATTTGATACATCGGTACCGTGTGGAAATTCACATGTCACCATACAAATTGATACTAGAGTTGATTGGTGTTGTTTATATGAAGAGTCTGGGCTTGTGGATTATCAATAATTACGAATTGCAGGATGGTGTAGGGTTAGGAAATTGGATTTATGATCAAAAGTAAATCCTACTCTTTCACGCCTGAGTCATACACTTAGCCTTGGCCAGATAAATTACTGAAAGACAAAACTTACAATTGCTTTGGATTAAAGTTCTAATGGTTAATAATCTAAATTATTTTTCTCAGTAGGTTTTAACAGTTCATCTGCTATCCATATTGAATAAATACAATGTTTTTTTGAAGGAAAAAAGGGTTTATTACATGATAGAATTCCTTATGTCGAATATGTATTCAAATACACACAAAAACACCCACACCTACACTATATTGCCAAAAGTATTGGGACACCCCTCCAAATCATTGAATTCAGGTGATCCAATCACTTCCATAGGACCAGGTGTATAAAATCAAGTACCTAGGCATGCAGACTGCTTCTTCAGACATTTGCAAAAGAATGGGTCATTCTCAGGAGCTCAGTGAATTCAAGCATGGTACCGTGATAGGATGCCACCTGTGCAATAAGTCCATTCATGAAATTTCCTCGCTACTAAACATTCCACGGTCAATTATTAGTGGTATTATAACAAAGTGGAAGCAATTGGGAACAACAGTCATGAACACAGAACAGTCATGTTAAGCTGATTTTAACATCAACTGGGGAGGTCCTTTTAAGGTCCTGTGTTCTGTGTTCTGTATAACAGAGTTTAGTTTCTGTTTCAATGTGACAAGGCAAGTGGATATTTAGTACTGGTGTTGTGAACTCTTCAGGAAAGGGTCACCTGTACATCACAGATTGACGCCAAGTGATCCCCCACAATCAAAATATCTCCTGGAAGCCTGGGTCAGCTCAAACGGGAAGGAACATTCATGGGCAGGGGAATTTATGTTGTCAGTGTCTGATTTTCTGGAAGTTTACAGCTTAGGAAAGGTCAAGATGGATGTGGAAGATGAACATGTCAGAGGGTTCTTTGGGGTGATGACGCCTCCACCGCTGAACTGGCGTTTGAATTTCCCTCTTGGGAGATCAATAAAGTTCTATTGCATCTTATCTGGAACTCCTCAGCTATCAAGTTTGGCATCTGGCTATCCGTGGTGGGGGGCTGCATCATGATGGGGGGGGGGGGGGGGAGCCAAGTTGAGGTGCGATCCGGTTACATGTGACCTTCCAACCAAAAACTAAACGCCCCCCTTGTCCTAAATCTCCTCACCCCTTCCTGCACCTGTATCCATTACGGCTGAGATCGCCAAGGTTATGGACAGAGATGCAGAAGGGAGAGAGACAGACAGACTGAGAAAGGGGGAGACATTTTGGGGAAAATGGCGGGGTTTGGAGCGGGTCAATAAACACTAACACCCCCGCTTTTGAAGCCCAAGTGGTCCGGACTGCTCTCCACAGTGCAGGGAGAGAAGGCGTGTGAAGGTAGATGAAGTTGTGTGTCGGGGGCATCAGGGGGCCGTTTGTGAATTATTCAGAGTCTGGCGGATCCCCTCGTGGACAGACACCTAACACATCGATGTGCATCGACCTTCCCCCCCGCACCGAGTGGGAAAAGGTCACCAGACCGTGGTCCGTACGAGATTTATCAGGAAGCAGCTTGGGAAAGGCTTGAAATTGCTTCTGCCTGGACTACTCTCCAGTAGGAAGCCCATGATGGCTGCCTGGGGGGGGCGCTGGGCCCGCGTGCTTTTGTTTACACCGGAAAACGTACGTTCCTGAGCTGAGTGATGGCATTCAGATAATCGTGAGAGCTTCACACCCATGGCGTGCAATTTATCGATTCGCTTGCTTCCTAAAATCGATCTCTCATAGTTATATGCTACTGCCTCTCTCACGGTGAAGGGATGATTTTTTTTTCCGTGTTCCTCAAGATCTTTCATTCTCACAGTTGTAAGTGCTATTTATTTATTCATTCACTTTGAACATAGTCATAACCCATAAAATCATGCTGTGGCATGAGACATTTGTTGGATTAAAATTCACAGGGCCAAGCAAAGACTAGTATGGGTGTATCTTGGATTCGGCTTAATGGTTGTTAACCATTTGTATTTGCTGCAGACAACCTTAAACCAATTCATTAAACACCAGCTGGAGGACTATATATAAAACATATTTTAATTACGTTCTCACTCCCACATGCCACCAGGGGCAGCGTTGAGGCACTTTTTTCCTCATGTTAGCGATCTGGCTAATCATAAGCAATTGTTAATGGCTTTTTCCTGTACATTGGAGCCAGCACACCTGTTCAGCCTCACACAACGCCTCCTTTTGGGCTACCTGTTCTACTTCTCCCGAGTATGGCCTTCATTTTTGCACATCTATTTTTCTTCGCGAACTATCCAATAGGGCAGGCGGAACAGACTGGAGTGCTCCGTCTGTTCATGTTTGATTAAACCTGATTGGCTGGTTTCTCTCAGTCCCTGGCGCTCATTTGGGACCCAAGATAAATGAATGAAAAGGTCTGACGGACCGCATAACCCCCATGTGGCGGGGCTCACGCCCACGTGTCCCATTCACGCCAAAATGAGATTTTAATAGAAGTAGACCCCACAGGGGGGGTGGATAAATTGTTGGAGACCGCTTCTAATAACGCTGTAATACTGAAGGCCATTGACAGTCTGCCACAGACCCTTATTATGGATGTATTCCTGCCCCAAAGAAGCCCAGCCGCCACTCGGAGGGCCTGATCTTCACTCTTTTACCATTTCTTTTGTATTGTTGTTTTTATTTGCCGCAGACCTCATTTACATAGGGAGCGACTTCATGAATATCGATATGGGCGCGTTGGCAAGGTCCAGCCTAGCTTTGAGAATGGTCATTATTTTTGATTCAGGTGTAAAACAAACCATTAGTGAAGATACTTGCTGACACACACAAGTCATGAATATTAGATTGCCCTTGCTTATATAACGTTTAATGTGGCTGAGCCATAACGTCACAACGTCATTGAAAATTTAACAAAATTATTCTTTCTTTCGCTCCTTTTCTCGGACATCCAGTTCAGTGTCATGGTGATCCTGGAACCCACTCTCCTCACAAATTATTACACAAGATTACAGGTGTCTGCCTTTAATCCTTTTACACCAAAGGTGTCAGACTGCAGTTCCGGAAGGCCGGAGCCCAGTGTAGCTCAGTTCTTTCCTTGTTCCCTCACAAATGATTCAGCTCAAGAGCTGTGTGGTACTTAGCACAAGGAGTTTGAAGGAGTTGAATGAGGTGTGTTAAATAAGAGGAAACCCAAAAACGTGCAGGGCTCTGGCCCTCCAGGACTGGAGTTTGACACCCCTGTTTTACACAAAAAAAAAAATACGACATCAGATTTTCTGGTTTTTGCTTTCTAGATCATTGTTATTTGCTTGCAGTTTGTTTTTGTTATTTGATTACTGATGTTTGTTTATTTGCTTTTAGATACATATCCTTTCATTTTTTTACCTGTTATTTGCTTGTTGCTGCTTGTTATTTGCTTACTGCAGTTTGTTTGCTGCATATTATTTGCTTTTTGTTGTTTATTTGTTTTAGTTGCTTAAATTTAATTTGCTTTTTGCTATTAGATTTTTCTTTCATTCTCTTTATCTGTGTTTACTTGCTTATTTATTTTTTTCTTATTGTTACTTTTTTTGCTTTTTCTTGAATCTTTTTCTTGTTTTTACTTGCTTGTTATTTTACTTTTTGCTTACTGCCGTTCGCTTTTTCTTGCCTTCTCTCAATTTGCTATTACTTGCTTGTTATCTTCCATTTACTCGTCACCGTTCGCTTGTTATTACATGCTGCTGCTCGTTGTTGCTTGTCATGGCTTGTTATGTGCTTGTTGTTGCTTATCATGGTCATTTATTTCACACAGACAAGGTCACTCCTGCAGGAGGCCATCTGAAAATCACATTTCCCCCGCTGCTTTGGCAGCGTGGTCCTTTCTGGGCATTCGCTGTCCTCTGCCCCTATGCTCTGTTAAATTAAATTCACATTATGCACTTTCACTCTCTCACTCCAAGATAGGTTTTTTTTTTTTTTTTTTTTTAAATGAAAGGTTTTTTTTATTGCTTGTCAAGACATCCTGGAACTCATAGTGGGTGAAAACAATCTTCAAAGACAGAAAAACACAGGGCATTCTGTGTTCTTTGACTGCAGCTCAAAATGGCCGGCACCTCGTTCAAGAGTTTTCTGCTGAGTTTTACAAGTTAGCTCAAAATAAAGATAGTTTAAGTTTGCCAGGGGACAGGACAGTAACTGAGAGCTAAGGATGCAAACCCAGGGAGTACTGTTGAACGGCCCACCTCATCTATTGCTCGATAGACAGGTTGACGCAAACAGATTCTCGAAGTGCTACTTATCAGAGGTTGAGGGCTGATGTTGTGAGCCCTCTTGAGGCTAAGGGCAAACTCGTAGCACCAAAAACGTAATGTAACAAAAACATTTATTAGGCTAAACTGCTGAAAATAAAAAACAAATATTTTATGACACCCAAGTAAAGCTTTAACTGAGATCTGGCATTCCTTGTAATGGGCTTTCATTACTATTCAGTGTACCCCCGGCGATTGTCTTGGGAAACAGAATTACATACTTTGATGCTTTTTATGTACAAAAGATGTTTTGTAGTGCTTCATAACACCACTTAAGATGCAGCTAACGCACGTAAACTAACTTGCACTATGATCTCAGGGAATTTTTAACATTCTGGGACTGGGCACATTTTTGCTTGTTTTTTGTGAATTTTCGATCATTCCTCCTTTTGCTCAGACGCACCCTAAGAAAACAAAATGGCCGCCGAGCCGGCCAGCTCCCAGCTTTCCAGGCAGACTGTGGATTTGATGCTGACGTCAAGAGGATGGTGCCGGGGTTCATAAACAGCGAGCGGCCAGGGGTGGGCCGTGTCCTCATTAGACCCTGCCAGTGGGAAAGGCGCAGCACGTAGCAGGCCGGGCGGGGTACTGGGGCGGCTGGGCCAGATAGACCTAGGATCCCCAGTGCTCCAGGTATTAGTCACGGCAACAGCGGCAATGAGGTCATGGTCAACACAGCTGTCCACGACTCATCCTTCTCTCCGCCGGTGCTGGCTCGGCCTTGGCCACCTGCTTGCATCCTGGGGCTTTAGAAGCTAGTTCGGGTCTGTCTGATCACGCTCAGGTCTTGTTAAGGCACGATTCTAGGCCACGGAGGCAGGCTCACTGATCGCCACCTCAATACCGACCTCGTAGTGGAGTGCAGACCACATGCTTTTCTTGAATATTCAAAGGTCCCGTTTATCACTTTTATCTACTTCCTTCTGCTGTTCTTTCCTTTTATGCTAAAATCTTTGGTCATGCAGGGCACAAAGACGCGATAGAATTCTTTTTCCAAACAGTACTGAATTTATGCTTTAAGAACAAAACTTTTGGATGTTTCCTGATTAAAAACCCCAATAAATACACAAGATCTAATTGTTTTAGCATAGAATGCAATAGAAATATAGGGATGAAATATTTTCATCAAAATCAGAAAATATTTCTCCTAGATCGCCTTATGTGTCATTGTATTTCTCTTTTAACTCTCCAAGCAGTACACTTCCTTCTTCTGACTCTTCAAGCAGTACACTTCCTTCTTCTGACTCTTCAAGCAGTACACTTCCTTTCTGTGACTCTCCAAGCAGTACACTTCCTTCCTTTGACTCTCCAAGCAGCACATTTCCTCCCTGTGACCCTCCAAGCAATACACTTCCTTTCTGTGACTCTCCAAGCAGTACACTTCCTTCCTTTGACTCTCCGAGCAGCACATTTCCTCCCTGAGACCCTCCAAGCAATACATTTCCTTCTTCTGACTCTTCAAGCAGTACAGATCAAAATCAGAAAATATTTCTCCTAGATCGCCTTATGTGTCATTGTATTTCTCTTTTAACTCTCCAAGCAGTACACTTCCTTCTTCTGACTCTTCAAGCAGTACACTTCCTTCTTCTGACTCTCCAAGCAGTACACTTCCTTCCTGTGACTCTCCAAGCAGTACACTTCCTTCGCAGGACTCTCTGAGCAGTCCTTCCATCCAGTCCTAGTCCGTCTTTTATCGCCTCCACAAATCAACAACTCTATAGAGAGTGATACTACTCCAACCTCATAAATGTACAGTACCCTTACTGGACTAGGTGATACTGCACATTTCAACCATTTCTTTTACGTATTTCACACTTATTCCCATGAATACATACCTCTGCAATGCATAGCCATATGTCTACTTTGTTTTTGTGAGTGCCTTTGTTATGCTTTGTGCTGTCTAATCCTGTTACCTGTTACATGTTGTGGACTGGATGGAGCAAGAATGAACTCCTATGCATTGATGTAAAAAAGACAAATATCTTGAAATAATCTCGAATCTAAGCTGTAGACTTCCTGTTGTCCAATTTTGGCCTTTCGTTTATGACCACATTCCTTCTGTACTTATACTTTAAAGCTTCCAAAGTGGTAACACTGTGGTGGAACTTAACAGGCTCAGATTGTGGACCATCAATAGGGCCAAGGAAGCTTTTAAGAGGAAATTTCATGTTATTCTAAGCAGGCAATTGCTGTCGAATAATGTAACAAAAGGGGCTGTTGTTTTTTGTGTCACATACTGTATTATGGAATGTATCTGTCAGTTATCCTGATTCTGTTGGACACAATACTACCAGAAAGCAAGAGCATAAGTTGAGATACTGTGAATACACTAGTCTGATTTTAAAGGTTTTGGCTGATGAAAAACCTACATCCCTGTACAGAATATCCAGGGTGACAATTTCTAAAAATGTATTTAATTTTTCAATAACATTTTACTTGATGGGACACAAATATTGTATTATGTTATTACTCATGCATTAATTAACCACAAATTAAGTGGTTTTTTTTTACAAACTGATGTCATGTCTGTTCATCATTAATGAATCTTATGCAAGTACTATATTTGTTGCTATATCTTACTTCTGTAAACCTTTGTGAACTACTGAAGGAACATATAATGAGTAACTCAGGTAAAATACTGATCTAATGTTTGTTCATCATTAATAAATCATTACACATCTTTCATCTTACGTAGTAACTATATTTGTTCATTATTTGTTCCATGATTTGTATTTCAGTAGTAACTGAGTTACAACTAAGAATTTTTGTCCCCTCAAGATAAGTGTTACCGATTTTCCTCTCTGTTTCTCTGCAATTTCTCTGTATCTGTATATAAGTGGTGTTTTCAGATACCAGCTGTGACTGCAGCATGTTCAGCCTCACGCTTACAGGTTTGGGGGTTCGATTCCAGCCTGTCTTTGCAGTTTGCCGGCGCTCCCCATGTCTCCACAGTGCAGAGACACACAGAAGGTTCAGGTGAACAGCTGTCCCTAAATTGTCCACAGTTTGTCCCCTTTGATGGACTGGCATCCTGCATAAGGTGTTCCCCCTGCACCCTGAGCCAGGCTCCAGACTCCCCATGAAGCTACACCACCCCAATTTTACTCTGTGCCGACAGCTGTTAAGTCAGCACCTCTGCAGAAGAGGGCGCACTGGGAGGTCACCAGCATCACCTAATGGGATGACTGGCACTAATCCGCATGCTAATTCTGACGTAAAGCATGACGTAAGACTGTTACCGGGGCCAAACGGAGTGTCATGGTGGCGGAGTCGGCTATATTACTTACATTATTCAAAGCAACGCATCATTAAAGGTGAAAAGGGGGCTAACTTCCTTTAAGTCCAGTTCAAAAAAAGAGAGGGGGGTGTGAAAAAGCTTGGTGAGGAGGGGGTTCAGTTTCTTCAATTTAATCAGAGTGATAAGTGTAGCTCTTCTGCCAGGAGGAATTATCAGTACATTGGTACCGCATTGTAGTGTTTGATTTATTTTATTCATTTTTTACAATGTTCAAATAATTTTCCTAATTGTGTTGGCTGTTTTAATAATAAAAAAATCTCACTATCTATGTTCACTACTGTACCAAAATTGCACTGACCCCTGAATCCAAAACTGAAGTATGTACTAAACGGTGAATTTCGTCTACTGTTATATCCCAATACTAAACATGAAAAACGGTAAAAATGGCTAACTAGTTTACACAGCTACTTCCTTTTGTCTTTATTGTGCTTTAGAAAGAGAATTCTTCGGCTTCTTTGTTTCAGATTGATTAAAACACTGAGACACAGCATTGTGGCATATTAACTTG
This sequence comes from Paramormyrops kingsleyae, assembly GCF_048594095.1. Taxonomy (NCBI): domain Eukaryota; kingdom Metazoa; phylum Chordata; class Actinopteri; order Osteoglossiformes; family Mormyridae; genus Paramormyrops; species Paramormyrops kingsleyae. The sequence goes on along the minus strand of NC_132800.1, from coordinate 19,024,791 downwards.
TACCTGGGTTGGCCCCCAGAAACAGTATTATCACTTGATTCAAACATCCTGACTTAATGAGTGAATGGTACCAGTTTTCAGTAATATCAGCGATTCATCTTTTGAGAGAGAATAATAGGGAACGATGACAGTCAGTAATGATCTAAAGAAGCTGTTTTGTAACGGGGAAGAGTAACGAGTCACGAAACGACGAAACAGCAGCGAACTCTGCATGCAAACCCCATTCCCCCGTTTCGATTACGGTGAGCTGCTGTTTTATCGAAGTCTCGCTCCTATTTCCTCAAATGCGTCTCGTAGGGACACCTTGAACATGTTCTCCCCGTATTTGAGTTAATCATTCACAACTGCATAAACCGATAAAGTACAATTCAAGGCGCTTTACATGGCCGTGCTACAATACATTGGTACATCCTTTATACAGAATAATAATAATAAAAAAAATGACAAGAAAAAAGGATGAATGTCAAAGATGATAACAGAGGCGAGGAACCAAAAACTCCAAAGTAGGGAGAAAAAAAACCTCCTGGGGTCCTGGGTCAACTGCCCAACCCCCCCCCCCCCCCCCCCCCCCCATTAGAGAGAATAGAAACAATGGCCCTGCTTCCTAAAAGCAAGCTGCGGTCATGGTCAAGACCAAAGTCCATCACTAAGTCTTGGTACTGTAACCTCCAGCAAGTACACTCAGTCCAAACATTCCTTCTGTAAGGCTGAGCAAAAACTCCAGAGGTGTAAATCTACATGCTGTAAGCAGAAACAGTGTGGAATACAGCATCTGCTTAGGACTGAATGTGCCTTAGAAATGCAGCACCTCCGAAGATTGTAATATTTTAGAAAGCCAAATAAAGAACTAATCAAAGTACCAAGGATGTGTCTGAGAGGGTCGAGAGACATCAAGGCTCAGGATCAAGCTTCTGAAAGCAGATCCAAAACAGAAAATCACTGAGAAGTCGAGTGCTCGACAGGCGTTTCTGCTAGGGATGGTACGATTCATCGATTCGCATCACTGCACCGACATAAGAATTCACAAATGTGACTACGCCGATTAAAAAAAGTCTACACCGGATACAATTTCAGATGAACTTGGGATGTATCGTTTTTTACCATCTTTGCATCAGTAAATTTCCATTTTAATGTACACTAGGATAGTGAGTTAAATCATTTTGTTTTATTAATCTCATATTATTTATTTAGGGAGCAACTGGTATTATTAATGTTTTTTGGGGTAATTATGCTTCCAGACACACTGGAGGACATGTCATTTATCGGGTGACTGCTTGCATTTGTAAGCTGTAGTGCACAAAAGCAAGCTCTCTATTGTGTCTGTTTGTGAAGGGGGAAGAATCGCCAACTTGTTCTTATGTTTTTGGGAAAGTGAGGAAGAATCTTGAATACGGTCCAAAGTTTGTTTGTTTGTTTTTTGCTTTGATATTTTTTCTTTAAGTAAAAAACATTTTTTGAAGGATTTCGGCCTACAAGCAAGTCTTTAGTTTTATTTTGTTGTTTAAGTCATATTCACCCCCAGACTGTATTCACCATCACCCACCTCTCTCATCCTATTGCACTCCCCACTGGGTCAGAATGCCTTAAATCAGACTGTCACTATGGTTACTGCTGCTGTGCCTCACCTGGGCCAGCACAGCATGTGACATCACCCACATACCAAAACACAACACAGAGTGCCATGATGAGAGAATCCTGAGCCTGGTCAGCACCTCCCTCACCATGCTACGTCACATCGCTAACATACCTAAACACAACACAGAGTGCCATGATGAGAGAATCCTGAGCCTGGCCAGCACCTCCCTCACCATGCTACGTCACATCGCTAACATACCTAAACACAACACAGAGTGCCACGATGGGAGGGTCCTGGGCCTGGCCTGGCCTACACCTCAATCACCATGCCACATCACATCACTGACATAGCAAAACACAACACAGAGTGCCATGATGAGAGAATCCTGAGCCTGGCTAGCACATCCCTCACCATGCTACGTCACATCACCCACATACCAAAACACAACACAGAGTGCCATGATGAGAGAATCCTGAGCCTGGCCAGCACCTCCCTCACCATGCTACGTCACATCGCTAACATACCTAAACACAACACAGAGTGCCATGAGGAACGGTCCTGAGCCTGGCTTGGCCTACACCTCAATCACCATGCCACATCACATCACTGACATAGCAAAACACAGCACAACACAGAATGCCATGAGGAAGGGTCCTGAGCCTGTCCAGCACCTCCCTCATTGTGCTATGTCACATCACCCACATACCAAAACACAACACAGAATGCCATGAGGAAGGGTCCTGAGCCTGTCCAGCACCTCCCTCAATGTATATTGTTTACATTGATTCTGCTCTCGAAATTTCTCAAGCTTTCTCTCTCATCTCCAGTTCTCCACTGCTGTCACTGGCCCATTCTCCACAAGTCTCTCAGCCAATTCTCGTGCGTGTTGGAGGTTTGTCTGGTGATGCATCATGTGAAATCACACTGCATCGCAATAGTAGTTGCTTCATATGTAGCTTTACTGTATCGGATCGTTGGCGATGCATTGAGATGTGTATCGCATCGCCTTGAAGATGGAGATGCACATCCTTAATTTCTATTGTTGACGTCAAGCCAACAGAGCTACTGGAAATTCAAGGGAACTGTGTAATTTCAGCTGTACATTTGACTCATAGGCAAGGTGCAACAGCTTTCATTAATTATATTTATCTATTTAGCAGATGCTTTTATCCAAAGCAGTTGGGGTCAGGGCTGGCTTTACCCTTTCATGGGCCCTAGGCAGGCCCCCATACCAAGAAAACTGATGATCATTTCAATTCCGCAACAAAAGGTAATTTGGGGGCTCCGGGCAACTGCCCGTTCTGCTTGTAGCTAGAGCTGGTCCTGGTTGAGGTTAAGAACCTTGCTCAAGGGCCCAACAGTGATTTTATTACCCTGCCAGTCATGGAATTAAAATCCGCTAACTTCCAGACTTTGGCACAGAGCCAAATCCGCTGAGATACACAACACCATAAGTCAACATATGAGGCTAGATGCTAAGCTTGTGCAGTCCTGGGGTGACATCACTGCCTCACCTGCTCTGTCTCCTTTTATGGTGTCTGAGGTATCCGGGAAACCAGGTATCACTGCCTGAGGGAGCCAGGCTGGTCTCTATAGTCCTTGACTGTATCCTGGGAGGAATGGAGCTGAATAGTAAGCATATGCTTGGGCCTCCACTGCATTCCTTAGCAATTTCGTGCCAATTAACATCAGAAAAATTATCATTCCTTTTACAGTGTTTATGTAGATTGATTTTTCTTTAGCGAATCGATTCAGTGAGGGGGGATCTTTTTCACAAGAAAACCATAAGACCGTAAATTAGCCAGCATGAAAGAACTATATATTATTCCACAGCTCCTTCCCAAAGGTGATCGAGTGTAAAAAATTGGATGCAAAAACTGCTACGACAAGCAAATAGCCTGACAAGATGGGTAAATGTTCCCGTACGGAAATGTAGGACTTTCTTGTTTGGATTTAAAAGGAATGTTTTGATAAATGGTTAATTGTACAGTTGCATTTTCACCAAAGATACTTTTTTTAAAATAAAATCTGATAAATGTTAGGTACTCTGGTGGTGTCAGGATTCGTGTCGGGCGAGCGGGGAATCAGGTGAGAGAGCCGTGAATACTAGAAAACGGGGTTTTACTCGGAGCGGACAGGACGAATGGAGCACGCGGCAAACTCACGTTAATGACAGATCTGGGGAATACTGACTCAGACGCGGACTAAATACACAGAACAGGTTGAACATAACAGGTAACAGGTGAATACAATCGGGAATTAACACGAAGTAACGAGGGGGGCGTGGCACACAGGAGGATCGGACGAGCCTGGCATAACAGGTGGCTTTGGGGAGGTAGCCATTGGAGGTTTGAGATGGAAAAGACTGATGGGTAAAACACCACATGATTTTCTAATGAACCGAAGAAGAAAAACAATCCATTGGTCTAAGTTATTGTTTCCATGAATCAGAACCTGAAGGAGAAGATGTCTGAATGTACTATCTGAATACTACAAACCACTAGAAGATCTCCACCATCATACTGTAACTGATAATCTCTACACCAGAAAGTCATTACACCGTCATACTCTAACTGATAATCTCTAAACCAGAAGGTTTATTCACCATCATACTGTAACTGATGATCTGTACACTGGGCGTTCTCTCCACCACTGCACTGTAACTGATGATCTGTACACTGGACAGTCTCTCCACCACTGCACTGTAACTGATGATCTGTACACTGGACGGTCTCTCCACCACTGCACTGAAACTGATGATCTGTACACCAGAAGGTCTTCTCTTTTTCTAAATTCACTGCAAAAGATTGAAAGTGAAAAGGATCATGGGTAACATAAACTAGGGCAAACCAGTGTGACATACAATATGTCAAACAGAAATTTAATGTCATTTAATGTCAGCTTTGAGCTTGACGGACAAGCGCTGAAATATCACCTCGACATGAATCATTCGTTTAGGCTCTTTGGCGAGTGACTGAGAGACACCAAATTTGTGCGTGAAGTGAGACGTTTAGCAAGCTGCAAGTTCACAGACTTCTAGCCTTCAGCTAATATAAAAACTTACTAATTATCTATAACCATTAGAATCTGTTTCAAATGGTACTATCACAGGTATTGTTAATGTGTATGCTGAGAGATTGTTTCATGTGACACTATCATAGATATTGTTAATATGTATGCTAAAATGCAGGATTAGTATCAAGTCCTTTAGTTTTATTTTCTAGCCATAAATGTCAAGGATTTTAGAATTTTATTAAATATATGTATTTCCATTCTATGCCCAGAACTTCATTAAAAGAGCATTAGGACCCACAATCTAAATGTCATCCACACATCAAACTAAAATCAGCATCTTATTTTTCATTTCCTTGGGACCTCATCCTACTCTGATGCTTACCAGGCTTCTGTAAGATATCCAACGGGGCGTCACCACTTGCTCTGGGACACGCCACATCACCTTTAGGATTATAAGTCCCGGTGACACTGTACAAGCTAATAACCCATGTTTAGCAGGGACTTAGTTCAGCAGAGGGCACATCCGGTGATCAGATCTACTCAGAAGAAAACTGATCTATTACCTACCGTGAAAGGTCACAGAACACCGTGACAAAATACAGACCCAACGTCTGTCCATGAACAGTAACACAGGTTCGCAAACTTCAGGGATATATGGTATATGATGTAGTCAGATATATCCAATATATTAATCAGAGAATAATCGTTGTACACCTTCCATTTACTTATCTGGTGCTTTTATCCAAAGCAATATTATTTTTTTGAGAAGGCAGGAGCAAATGGGGATAAGGGCCTTGCTCTAGGACCCTGGGATTCGAAGCCAAACATTCTGATCACAGTCACATCCCACCTGCATAGTAGAGTATGTATGTAGAGTATGTTAAGAACATAAGAAATTTACAAACGAGAGGAGGCCATTCGGCCCATCAAGCTCGTTTGGGGAGAACTTAACTAATAGCTCAGAGTTGTTAAAATCTTATCTAGCTCTGATTTAAAGGAACCCATGGTTTTAGCTTCCACTACACTAGCAGGAAGACTATTCCATACTCTAACTACACGCTGTGTAAAGAAGTGCTTCCTCAAATTTGTTTTAAAATGTTCTCCCGCTAATTTCCACTTATGGCCACGAGTTCTAGTATTTACACTAATATTGAAATAGTCAACAACAAACAGTTGGTCGCATGGTGGTGCAGTAGTTAGCCCTGTTATCATACACCTCTGGGATCAGGGTTTGATGTGTGTATGTTCTCTCTGTATCATGGTGGGGTTCAGGGCTGGTCTGAAATCACCCTCAGCTGTTTTGTTTAATTATTGGTTTTCGTTGCTCCATGGCTCCATAGCAGTTTTGCTTCCATTCGGTTTGCTCTGCTTGTTTCCTGTTTGATTCTGGTTTTTGTCTAGTGTATTCAGTTTCTAGTTTTGGTGTATTTCAAGGTTCCTTAGTTTTATACTCGTTTTACTGTAATCTGCCCCACCTGTTCCCTGATGTCCTTTTTGATATGTTAATTGGATTATGCACATGTGAGTGTGGCCTGAGAAGGGTTGGTGAAATGGAAATAATGGATGGATATTATTTTGTGCCATAAAGTTAGGCATCAGTAGTATTTTTTTCCCCTAAATATTAAGGACATAACATTTACAGCATTTAGCAGACACTCTTATCCAGAACAACTACCATTTTTCTAAATTAAGGGACAATCCCCCTGGAGCCAGTTGGGGTTAAGGGTCTTGCTTAGGGACCCAATGATGGTAGTGCCAGAGGTGGGACTCAAACCCACAATCTCCTGGTGCTGAGGGAAGCATCCTGACCTGAACATGTAACTCAAGCCTGTTTCGAAAGGAGACATGCTCCAGACAGGCGGATTGTGAAGTAAAAGGGAGGTCAATCTTAAAATGTATTTACCATCAAACTATTTCAAAATATTTAATGGGGGGTGAATTAAATGATTAAAGCTGTGTGCAGGAGGAGATTGAGGAGAATCTGGAGGGGGATGTTTGGGGGATTATTTTAAATCTGATTAAGAGGATGTCCTTTCCTGCAATTTCTTCACCTGCGCTGTAGCTGGGCCTGTTGTTCCGCTCAGCAACTGAGGCACAGGAATTTCACTGTGCTCCTCACGGCGACAATGAAACTTCAAACTTTAAACATCGGGTAGCGAAAGTTCTGTTCATTATTTGCGAACGACTTTGCTGTCTGTTTTTCCTGAAGATGCTGTCATCCAGACTTAGAAAACGACTTGGAAAGGAAGCAACAAATTAACGAACCAATCAGGCAGACAGTTACTGAGGGAGCTGATGTCTCCATCTCAGCATGTAAGGGAAACCTAGACAGGGAATAGGTATCGTCTTTCATCCTAGTAAACTAATTATCCATCAACTGCACTAAAACCAGACTCTCTCTGTTTCTCTCTCCTTTTTTCGTCTTTGGTCGGTAGATGAGATTTAACGCCCAGGCAGTTGCTACACGAAGCTCTTTAAAACCCAACCTTCCCAGGGGAAGCTGTCTTGGTGAATCCAGGCTTTCCCTATTGCATGTGCAGTGAGGTGCCAAAGCCACCTGACATAGGATAACGCGGTTTGGGAACAGGGAGATCCTTTTTCGGAGACGTGCCCTTTGAGATGACGGACAGGGCCCAGAGGGGAAGGGCAGTGTACGGCACGGTCTGAAGTATACAGATTGCAATCTCAGCCTTCCCTATGAAATCACCCCATTCCTGTTTGCAGTTAAAGTTTTCTGCCATTCACAATATGAAAGGTTGTTGGTTTGAATCCCGTGCTCGGCATAGAAGCCACATCTTCAGCAAGGCCCTTAATAATTCGAATCTAGAGGGCATGTGACTGGGCGTAATTGAGAAATACATCATGGCGGAAACTAATTGATAAATATATATGACGACAGAGACTGACTTATAAATATCACAGAGGACATTGTGAATGTCAGTCATTTTACTAATGTTATGACAAAAGTTATCCAAATGGACACTTACTTACAGGATCCCATTATCCTGATGAATTGCATTAATGAATTTGTGAAATAAAAGCCATATTTTTATTCAGTGATTGAGATTTATTGGGTTACTGAAGTGACCCCAGATTGACACAGTTACACTTGCAGATACCAGAAATAAGTCTTAAAAATTAAGTAATGGGCAAATACTTTATAGGACATCCTGTTTAAATCATGCTTGTGGTTTTAATCAGCTTAGAAAACAGATACTGACATTTTAATTGATAATTCCTGTATGTCACTGTTACAGCAATTATCTATATCTATTTAATAAGGATACAAGAGAAATTTACAAACTTGCAGTTAAAAATAAACTGTTCGACAGTATAACCATTGTATATTAATGTCACAAATGTTTATTATTAATTATGAAATGTTCTAGAATGTTCCAGGGCTTCAATCTAATGCTATGCAATGGCATTTCCATTCACAACTTAATGACATTTTGCAACTTGTTAATTGTAAAGATGACAATTTACTTCATATACAATTAAGCTGTCCTTCCATTATGTGTTAATAGACATACCTAATTTGTCATCAGACTACTCCATTTGTGGATGTAATTTAACACATTGTACATCAATAGTAATTACAGTGCCCTCCTCCCCCAGTCCTTCTCCTGGGTATAACAGGCATCTCGCGGGACAGCCCTTGTATCTGACCTTGTACTTTGAGTTGTCAAGGGTGTTGGGAATGTTTTGGAGCTCTATTATTTATTCATACCCAGTTCATACCTTTGGAGTACAGTGATACTGCAACCTCCAGGGATTTAAAACGGACCTTTAACTATAAACGTATCTAACTGTGAAAGGTAAGAGAGGACCTGAAGGGAAACTCAATGGTTATCAGTGGCATATGATTGGCCGCCGGAGTGCACCCTCCCTTGTCAATCACTGATACAGATAACTGCCGCAAAATGTAATGGAGTAAAATAAAAAGTATGCATTATTATTTTTACTTAAGTAAAGTACAGATAAGTAAAAATGTACTTAAATACAGTAACGAAGTGCAAATACTTTCTTACATTCCACCACTGTTCAAAACATCCCATTGGCTAATGATAAGATTGGCCCCGTTGTATGACTTATGAACCCTCTTACGCCCCCCACCTTAAAAAATCCTAGAATTGCCCCTGATGGTGCTCTATAAAATAGTAAGGCTTTATATAATAGTAAGTACCTTTTGCATAGGTTCCTGTTTCAAGAAAAATCACAATGGCATGTGTTCCTGTTTCATACGAAAATAGTCGTTCCCCAGGGAATCTAATTTCCGTGACGTAAACCGTACAGTTTTGCATGTTCCAGAGGTTTTCCACCTCTGGTTTCTGTGCCATCATTCCACCTGAATGTGGAAAGTCTATAATACGCAGTTGCCTGGGTGATTGGGTGCTGTGACATCACACTGCCACACCTCATGCTTGAATCCCACCTATGGCTCATTACGTGGGCTGGGTTCTTTCTGTGTTCACATGCATTTTTGCTACATACTAAGGTTTCTTCCTGCAGTCTGAATACATCAGGTTACGTTAACTGGCTACTTGAAATCAGCCGTCGTATTGGTGTATGCATGCATTGGAATAGATTATCATCTCAGCTAAGATGTACAGCTGAGTTATGCTCTGTGCATTGTGACTCCTTACTTGATAAGCATTCAATGAATACAAACATATTGGACTATGTATAAATTCTATATATAATGTTTTGCACTTTCTTTTTTTTTGCACTAGATGTACAGAAGTTACTGTAGCATGATTTACAAGATGGATTCCCACGCTAAAAGTTCCTTAATATTGCCAGTGAAACTGGGTTAGAAATACTAAGTAATCCAAGTTACATTTTTCAAGCAAGTGTAGAGCTATCTTGTTCTAGCCCAGGATGTGATGTCATGAGATTGGTTGGCTTGGAATTCCTTCATTAAGTGACATTAACTGGCAGCCACTTTTTTGGGAAGCAAAGTCTGTGACATTATGCAACCTTAAACTAAAGCTTCCCACTCTCATAGTAAGTAATGTAGTATCAAAGATGTGTGGTTCAAACTAGAAATTTCACCAACGTTATATTGTTTTGTAGCCATGGTTTGTGACCCCACCATCTAGCACACGGGCGGTATCACGAGCTTGCTAACGCATTAGCACTACTAACATATCTGCTAATTTCTAAGCATGATGGACCTGCTTTTATCAGCCAGAGAGCGATTGCGGATATGAACATAAACTTAAATTCGCCACGTCGCGAAAGTAGATTGTTTCATTCATACCGACATTTCAAACATTTCTGTCTGGTTGGCAGACTACCTAAGGTGAGCTACAAGCTGCAAAGCCGATATAGAAACACTATATGCAGTAAATTATGCTACAGTAACTATATCTTGTGTGTCATGTCCCCTTTAAGTGCTATGCAAACCTTCCCCTCATGACTTGCTGCTTGCATGTCACACTGTGGAATGTTACTAAATGCCTGTATATGGTTGGCATGACAATAAAGCCAATCTGAATATTGATCAATCTACCTAAACATTTCAAAACAATATTGTTGCTAATTGCATTATATTTAGTTGGTTTAAACTGACCACTCGGTTTCAAATGGTTTCAAAGCATTGTTTATTGGTCTTTTACTGGTGCTTCTATGCCAGTGATGGATCGTCTTCAGCCATTCTTCAGAACTGGCAGAGTTAAGCGTCCACGCATCCCATTCAGAAAGAGCGCCGCACTTTTACAAATACAGTGACAAAAATAACTGTATCAGATGTAACGGGATACAACAAAGGAGGTCGGCTTCTTTGAAAGGCGTCAGATAAATTTATAATGTATTGTAAAGGCCAAAACGAAAAAAGTGACCTTTAATATGTAGCAAAAATCTGCATGCGCATAATAGAGGCTTGCAGGTAGCATAGTGCGCAAATAAAAGGTGAAAACCAGGGACATTTCTGCTCCCCAAAGCATGGCGCTTCAGTAACATAATGTGAACAAAAACTTCCAGTTACCTGCTTAGACGAAAAAGTTAATTTTCAACCTCAGCTCATTATGAGATTGTTATTCAGTTGTGTCAGCTTTAGGTAAAAGCACTAGCTAAGTGACATTTCCCTATAAGCATCATTAATGTGTTGTTTTACCTTTACTAAATGGGGGTGATACAGTGGTGCAGTGATTAGCACTGTTACCTCACACTTCTGGGACCAGGGTTCGAGTCTCTGCTGTGGCTCTATGTGTGGAGCTTGCATGTCCTCCCTGTGTCACTGTGCAATTTTCTCTGGGTACTCTCCTCCCCCCCCCACACACACAGTGCAAAAGCAATTAACAAAGTTTATTGGAGTTCCTAATCTGGCCGTAGGTGCATGTGTGAATAGTGTGTGAGTGTGCTCTGTGATTGGATGGTCCTTCGTCTTGAGTTGTTTCCTTAGCTGCTACCCCCCACAACCCTGAATAGGGCAAGTAGATGGCTGGATGGACAGACAGACTGACCTTTACTAAATGCATCAACTCAGCAACATTCCCCTATAAGTACGACTCCTAAGTGCTGAGAAAATGAAGCCAACTGACCAATGGCTCCTTTCTAGATGACCAGATGACTTTAATACAGCATGAGAGATACTCTCACAAGTTCTTTGGCACCTAGTTAGTGACTGTCAGTCAGCATCATCTTTGGCTTTAGCGTACGGGTTCATTAGGACTGGCTAGATAGCTTGCCATCTCAGGCTTCATTAACCGGCTTAAGCTGCCGATTACATACATTATGTTACACGGGCTTCTCTGTGATTGTGAGGGTTTCCCTCAGTAAAAGCCCATATCCATTCCCATCCCTGTCCCCCTTGGCAATGAATCCCCCCAGAGTCAGTAAGCCAGTAATATTCCTGTAGTCTGGCAGATGCCTTGGACGAGAAGGCGAACGCATTCACAGCTCTCGACCATTAATGACCGATCGTAGGGCAGTAAATTAGCCCGTCGCTATCTGTCCACACGACCCGCTGATCCAATAAATCAAGGCCAAGTAGCATCTGGACCATTACAAGTCAGCTGCCTCCGGAGGCGACTCAAGCTCATTTTGCATATCAACAGAGATCTCACACGGCACATCCTGTCATAGGCCAGCACACATTGAGCAAGATTAACACAAGTAGAGGAGCAGCATACAAGTAATGAAGCAGCATACAAGTAAAGGAGCAGCATACAAGTAAAGGAGCAGCATACAAGTAATGGAGAAGCATACAAGTAAAGGAACAGCATACAAGTAATGGAGCAGCATACAAGTAAAGGAGCAGCATACAAGAAAAGGAGCAGCATATAAGTAATGGAGCAGCATACAAGTAAAGGAGCAGCATACAAGAAAAGGAGCAGCATACAAGTAATGGAGCAGCATGCAAGTAAAGGAGCAGTATACAACTAATGGAGCAGCATACAACTAATGGAGCAGCATACAAGTAAAGGCAGCAGACATGTGTCTCTCTGTGTGTTTTGTTCCACAGATCTGACTTGCAGGAATTGGTTTTGGGGACACGGAGACCCCGAGTGAAGCTGTATTAAAAATATGCGTACCTAGGAATCAGAGTAGTGGAAAAAAAACCTTCAGAAAAATTATTTAGCATACAGTTCTAGTCTGGAGGGACTGAATGTTTCTGCTTTTCCAGACATAAATAATGCATTCATTAATTAGGAATAATGAGCTGTTCCCTCAGGGAACCGGGACCTAATGTCCTTTTAAAATAAGGAATCAGCCCCTCTGTTTATCGTGTCCAAGTAACACCGAAGTACTTTAAAAATATGGAAGCCGAATGATTAAAAGCCACATCTACAGGGACCAGGCCTGGCTAGATTAGGGCTGTATTCTCCAGTTTACCAGTAAGAGGGGCGATTCTAGGATTTGACCCTCACCCCCACCGACGAAAAATTTGCCGGGCAGAAAGAAGGGGGTGTCCCATGATAATGTTCGCCAAGCAGGGGGCACAAAATGTGTAAGAATATGGGACAAATTTTTTCAGGGCTCAGACAAAAACTAGTGGGGTCTAAAGCCCCCCTCCCCCACAGGGTCTAGAACTACCTCTATGCTGTAATGATAAGGTTAGACCTAAGCAGCAGCATGCTGGTTCCTCGCAGTGGTGGTAACTGAGGCTGGCAGATTTTTCCGGCAGGAATTTTGGGACCTCCACGGGGAAGCCAGTGGAGCGTGGTGCCCCCCCCCCCCAGCCCCGGGAGGCAGATGGCAGGCGTGGGCTGAGGCGCGGGGCTGGCTGACTGGCGCGGAGCGTCCCGCGGGCCCTGGTGACGGGGAGATTCGGAGAGCGGGGTCGGCCTTTCCGAGCGCTTTGATGGACTTCTTTGTTTGTGCTGTGCCACGGACTCTGCAGTTATTTTCATAATCCAATATATCGTCGCTATCCAATGAAAAACACGCATCTCAAAAAATTCCATTATTTCCGGAGCATGAAAAAAATGGGTTTTCCCAGAGATTACTCAACAAAATAAATTTAAAACAACATAATGAGACACACATAGTGCCACAAATAGAAGCTTATCTTTACACAGCCGTCAGTGAATGGTTTAATATTTTAGAAGTACTTACATGGATTGTTGTCAGTGAGGCAAATATATCGGTGTCAAGACACGAGCTGGATCTGCTTTATATTCACAATTAACGATGATGTTAGTTAGCTGTCTAAAGATATAAAGTAAATCATGCAAAACGACCATCGTGAATAGGAATATTAACTAGTGCAAAAATAAATTGTAGTTAAATACTGTAGATGACACCATAAAATATCTAATTCGAATGCTATCAGTAGGCTGAGGAGAACGGGGATATTCTATCTATAGCAAAAAGTCACAATCGTCAAACGACGTGCACGTGGTTTTCACCGGACACCAACCATATACACAGTTGATAGAGAACTGGGGAAAACTCTAATCCCAGCATGATGATCTTCACCCCTACCCAGCCGTAACCTTAACCATAAGCAACCAAAGTACAAATCTTTTTAGTTTTTTGGCTGCATTCATAGATCTTTGTGGGGACCTGAAACACGGTCCACACAATGACAAAATAACAGGTTTTTATCACATGGTAGGGGACATTTGGTTCGGACAATGTAATATAAACTTTATCTACACACACACACACACACACAAAAGTACAGATGATGGGTGCAAATACACACAGACAGATACGTTTGTTAGATATACAAACCGGGTGAGAAGGACAGGATTTAAAGGCAGAGAGGTGAGCAACTGCTCAGCATGATGGCACAGTGGGTAGTATGTCCTCTGGACTGGCATCCCGTCCAGGGTGTCCCCCTGCCTGGTGCCCTGTGATGGACTGGCATCCCGTCCAGGGTGTCCCCCTGCCTTGTGCCCTGTGATGGACTGGCATCCCGTCCAGGGTGTCCCCCTGCCTGGTGCCCTGTGATGGACTGGCATCCCGTCCAGGGTGTCCCCTGTCTCGTGCCCTGTGATGGACTGGTACCCCGTCCAGGGTGTCCCCCTGCCTTGTGCCCTGTGATGGACTGGCATCCCGTCCAGGGTGTCCCCTGGCCTCATGCCCTGTACTGCCTAGGATACACTCCAGGCTTCTCCATGACTGCTCAGAATTAGCAGTTAAAAGCTGGAGTCCAGCAGGTGAACTAATGATTTCAGCCTAAGTCTGCCTTAGAACCCGGGTCCCTCTGAACGCCGTGCACCATGAGGGGAGCAAACAAGCAAGTGGATTTAAGATTAAATCAAGCCTGAACTTTCACACAGAGCACAATGACCAGATTGTAGCCGTCACATTCTGGGATTAATATGAGTTCTTCTCTTTTTTCACTCTTACCTTTCATTATTTCAGAAGCAGAAAGGGGCGGGCAGCTCAGTCATTATTGTGATTCTGCCCCTGCGTATCATGAAAGGTTTCTGTGGTCTCCTTAAGAAAAAGAAACAGAGCAGGTTCCTCTGTGCAGGTTCCTCTATGCAGGTTCCTCTATGCAGGTTCCTCTGTGCAGGTTACTCTGTGCATTCTGAGCTGTGTTGAAGTCCTCCTGTGGCAGATCCGGTCCTGTTGAAGTAGCTCACACGCTGTTAATGATGGCTGAACCCAGGGGATGCCAGCTGACCCATTCTCAGTGTGAACAAACGCTTCGTTACCTGAATTTAATAAATGTAGAACAGAAAAATACCTCAATCTGAGGAAAATCCGGTAAGGCCTATTAAGGCAGTGTGTGGCTCAGCAGTAGTCGTGATCAGAAGGTTGCTGGTTTGAATCTCAGGGCTGACAGACTGATGCCACCATTGGCCCCTTGAGCAAGGCCCTTAACCCCCAACTCCGGCGGTTCTGCATGTTGGCTGACCCTGCAATGTGATCCTCAAGCTCTCAGTTCTGTATGAGTCTGTGTATCTCATGGAGAGCAAGGTGTAGGCGAAAAGATTATCTCCCCAAAGGGAGGAATAAAGAAATATTATCCTATTCTAAGACACTGGGCAATCAGACTCATCTGCTGAAATGAAGAGGTAAGTAAATGTGCCCATTTTGCCACCAAATATCATCCTGCCATCCTCTCTGCTGTGGGCCACATTCATCAGAAAGGCTACAGTGCACGTCTTCTGTCTCCCAGAGCATTGGATTTGACCTTTGACCTTCGCCATTTGGTGACCAGCGAACACTGAGACGTGCTGATGCACACCAAATAGCAACGACGCAGTATGTCAGGTATATCAATACCCCCAATAGCCCTGGAGTTGCTTCCCAAGACATGCTTGAATTTCTGTCTTTGCAGGAAATTGCCACTAGCTCTGGCACAGTTAAAACTCCGTGCTCTTTCCATCCTTCATGAAGTAAACAAGAAAGTGTATCATTAGGCAAAGCTCTGGTCGTCTGATGGAAACTTCTAGAACTGTCGGAAATTGGGTCGGTGGAACCTACGTGATCTGGATTCTTACAGCGAGGAGGTCCAAGGCTGTTTAGGAAATGGAGGTGAGATGTTTGGTCCTGTATCTTTATGAGGAACGCGTGCACGCTGAGATGATCGATCGATCTCGGGGTGGAGAAGTTCGTCAAGTCTGGGAACCGTCGTTAGGATCATTTCAGTTTTTAATTACACAGCGGCTGCACGGCAGCGTGAGAAATCCGCTTTCTGGGGCGTGGAGGAATGACAGACAGAGGCTACGTGAGCAGGCTGAGACACAACAAAGCCGTCCTCTGTGATGTAAAAATCACTGCGTACCTCCATCCAGAGGCATGTGGAATCTGAGTACGGAAATCTGTCAGTGACAGGTTATGAGATCCTAAATTAATTCGTACTTTCTCAAGAATGAAGAACTGCTGTATGGATGTATTCAACAGATAGACAGAACTAAGCTCCGCCCCTGAATGTTATTTGCATAAGTCTAGATTTACAGTACTTAAGTTTGTTTTACAATCGCATGTATGACTTATATAGATAAGGGGATAAGTTGTTCATATTATAGAGCAGAGCAGCAGAAAGCAAATTTTATCAATTTCAGTGGCACAGGGTATCTGACTGCTAACTGGCTAGCTGGCATTTGACAAGAAAGAAAAGAACTGAGACATGAAAACTGGTGTAAATAACTGTACTGTCACAGAATGCAGAGATATTTCTTCAGATTTTTTCCAGTCACTCTTTTGCACCTCCTAATCAAATGACACCCTAGACCTGCATCAGGGATCATGATATATATATATATAGATGTATAAGTAAGAAGATAGAACTGTGTGTTACATGGTTATATCGTGTAATATATGATGTAATATATGATGTATGGTCATATAAATTGCCAGCTTGCAGGATCAGAAAATATATATAAATATATCTGGACGGCAGAGAGTTGTGAAGTTCAAAGATCAGTCTGTAAAACAAACTGAGGTACAACATGGAATACATATGCTTTATAAAAAAAAATAATTCCATTCGCCTTGGATTTTAAAGTGTTTAAAAGATTTGACATTTCAGGGTCACCAGATCCCAAACCCAGGGAGTTTGGTTATGGAAGAGAAAAGCTGGTTTATAAAACCATAGGGATTTGGAGGATCAAAATGTCTTAGGTTGTAACCAGTCACTACTGAACTTTGCTTTCCAATTTACAGGAGAATAAAAGTAGATTTTATGATCAAAGTAACAAAAAAAGTGCTTGCGGTTTATCTTAAACAAACAAGCCGAAATTAAGACAAAAAAAATGGCTGACTCCGTCAAACAGGTGTTGAGGAGATTAAGAAATATTTAGTTTATCCATTACCCAATCAATCAGCCTGGCAATTACAGGAAATTAAGATCTAAATGTAGAAGCTTCAGAGTTCTGCAGGCATCTGGGCTTTCCCGGGATTCTCACCTGCGAGGCAGCGTTGGGATTTCTGAGATGCTGTTTGATAGTCTGGTTTGTTTTTCCTGCGGGTTCTGGAAGGCCGAGACCGTCCTGACAAGCGTTCCAGGCCCACGGGCTGCTCACGGAGAATCCAGCTGTTAGATGCTTGCCTGCTGTGTTTATTGCCTGGACTTAAGGCTGGACTCCTATTCTTCCTTAGAACTATTTCTATCAACATTCAGCTATATAAATAATACAGTAGAATAGTGATTTTTTTTTTCTCATCCCCATGGGGTTGTTGTTTTTTTGCCTATCCCGTCCTGCTCTCCATGAAACATGCAGTGACATACTGTACAGTGTAATACTGAGAGCAAGCCTGTGGGAATCACGGCACAGGGTCAGCCAACATGCAACCCCCCCAGCATACTTTATATAGAGGTGGCCAACCTTATCATTAGCCAATGGTATGTTTTGATTCGGTGAGTGAGTACTCCCAGGGCAAATCAACCAGGGGCCAGTGCTCCTGTGGCTCCTCCCCTTTATACACACCTAGTCCTTGGAGCAAGTGAAGGTTATGAACAGAGGTGGATATTTCAGGTTCAGAGAGTACAAATCCAGACCAAGGTTTTGTTTCAAACCAACCAGTTGAGTATAAAGAGTCACAGTCACAGAGTACTCAGCTGGTTGGTTGAAACAAAATCATGGTCTGGATATGTAATCTCTAGAACTGGAATCTCCGCTTCTTGCTATGAACCACGCTCAAGGGCCCCAGGATTCGAACCACCAACCTTCTAATCACATGTATAGAGCCCTAACCCTCTGAGCCACACATCCCTACCCAAATGATGCAATAAAAATGCGACCTCTGCATAAACACTCCTTTTTATAAGAGTGTGTTCTACACGGCTAAGTAATAGAGTATTTCTTATATATTTTATATATTAGATATTAACTTCAAAAGACAGATATCAAAGCACCTGCCTAGATATCAATTTCCCTTCACAAATTGCATATCTCCTTCTAGCCCTTAAGCGGTTTCCGAGAATATCTGACCTGTCAATAAAGGTTTTCTTTTCTCTCTGGGTTGTAAAATGGCAGAGCCAAGACCCGCTGAAGGGATTATATCACCCAGTTGGCTCAGGAATGTCTGGGAAGTCCCCAGTGAAGTCTAGGGACTTTGTGGAGGTCTGGAATGACCTGCCAGATAGACTGCCGCCATAACCATCCCCAGGTGAACATCTGAAGGTAAATGGATGGATGAATGGATGGATGGATTTTAAACTATGAAAAAAGGTTTGGTTTCAAATCTGTTGTGAATAAAATTCCCAGTTAACTCCACTAAGTTCTCATCATGCCAGTTGAAAGGTAAAAACCATGGAATATACTCTTTTTTTTCTGTTTGACAGTGTACAGCTATGGTACAAACACCAGCACCAATGTATCCATGTTTGTCACGAGGACCTGTGATTTTTAAAGACACTGAAATCCCGTCTGAATGTCTGCAGCGAACTGGAATTTAAACACTTCCGTACACAACCGCAGTCATGCTCATGTATAGAAAACATTTTCCATAAACACTTTAAAAATATCAGTTTTTTTTTAAGCAACTGAGGAAATGACAAGGTAGCAAAAAGGACAGATAATGGGGGGGGGGGGAATGAAATTATGGAAACACAGTATCAAACATCGATCAATCCCGCTGACGCAGTGAAGTCCAAAACACCAGCACTGGAAGCATCAATGGCAGCTAAGATTAAACGGCGGTGGTGTATTAACCTTCTTTTATAAAATTCCTTCTTCATAATCGAGTAACATGCATTAGTGATATCTGCCCTAATTAACTACACTCTCTTCAGCAGTCTGGACAGAGACACCACTGCGAACATGTAGCAGGACACTCCTTCGCATAACTTGAGCGGCGTGTTGATTCTCTCTGAATTTAGCATGCTGTGTTTATAGCCCCCTCTCATCTGTATGCCGTGGCCAGATACATCGATATTCAAAGCATGCCCAGACGAGAGAGGCACAGCTTATAAAACTTAACTAAGCGATGCACCTTCTTCTGACATTTTGGAGGACCTTGCTTTCACCCTCAAAACATATTCACTTCCGTCCTCCATTCATCAGAGAGTGTAAATGAAGGTTCCCTTCACATGTAGCTAACATGCGTTTTGTATCCAACACTTTTCATTTTAAATCCTCATAATACACTTACTATATTGACATCATTGTTGCATTTTATTGTTATTGCCCGATTTTACTTTATTTTCATTACTTTTCAATCGTATTCCAATCGTATTCCAATCGTATTCCAATCGTATTCCAATCATATCTATCTATCGATCTATTTTATTTGTTGTTATCTATCTTTTTATACAATTTTTCTTTGTATTGCATATTCCCCTTTTGAACATAATCCAGGAAGCAAGTGTGAAAGGCACTTCACTGTGCACATGTAAAGTGTATGCTTGTGTATAAGCCTTGAGCCTTGACACACATCTCCTGACTGGCTCGAGATTCACCACTCGGGTTTGGTCGGGTAACCATCAATGATCGCGATATAAATATATATCCGTTACCAGGTGTCCTTATTTCAGGAACGCTACAGGTGGGGCCTAAATTAAAGAACAAGTGAATCCTCTTTATTATCTTCAAAAATCCCTCAGTCCTGAATCACTCTTGTGGAGGATCCGAGTGTCACGCAAGAATTAATCAGCAGGCCAGACTGATGCAATGGAGCTGCACGAGTGTCCCGGGTGAGTCACCGGGAATTAGCATTGCTAATGTTTGCCTGTGGATCGCACTGCTAAAGTTTGCTGTGTCTTCATTTGTACCCACTACCTGGCTGCTACCAACAGACACTGGTTGGGGCGGGGGGGTAAGGGGCAGGTGAAGATACAGGTTCTTGGAACTGTTTCCAGAATGCCAATGGGTTCACCTCTGTTTGTTATTTGCCTTGACATGGCCTCTATGTGAGGAAATTTGACCAAGCTACTGTAGAGAATATCAATGCCACCGTGACTTGTGAAAGGCTAGTCTACATATATAAGCAAATATTTTGAAATGGGGGCAATCGTAAGATTTTTTTTAAGGTATGGGGCAATGATTCAAACAGATGGGTCAACCTGATCGTTAGTCACTGATGATTAGAATCAGTGAGTGACAGAGGAGGGTGCACTCTGGGGACCAATCAGCTTTTAGCGGAGGCGGGGGCCCTGTTGCCCTGGCCCTGTATATGCCCCTGGTTTAAAATCATAGTCACTCTTTTTACCCCCAGCTAGATTTTTCTAAGTTATTTTTCTGTGGCAGTTGGAGAAAATATCCGGGAAACTTTGGGCTGTGTAGAAATTTTGAGGACAGAGAGAGCCGGCTGAGAGCTGACAAGATGTGGTGTGAGGTGACCGCTGTCCTATTCCGCCAGCAAAACTCCCCCCAGCCCCCCCCTTGCCAATTACACTGCTGCTACAGCCTGCTCGGGGGCCTTCTGGACCGGGTCCATCTTCAAGGCAGGCACTGACCGGCTAATTAGCGACGAGAAGACAGTCACCCCCACTCTGCTGCACCACCCGTGCTGGAAACCGGCATGGCCCCTGGACGAAAATTGCAAAGCTAAGGGCCGTTTGGATACCATTCTGCCGGCTTACACAGAATCGTTTATGAAAGCGATGCCTTTGGTGGAAGTTACAGACGTTTGCAAACGATTCCTAGTTATGGAGCCTCCAGACATAAGAGACGTAAACCGCAGCCCATTCCTACACCTAGCTGAGCATACCAAGATATTTACGAGCACGAGGCGAACCTCAGCCGATACTGACAGGAAGTTAGGACACAGCACTTCCCCCTTTTAAAAGCATCTGGATTCTTGATGTAGGACTTGATTTTGGATACCAGAGTGCGGGTCGAGCAGTAAAGAAGAGTATCAGTGGTGTATCGGCAGGAGTCAGATTGAGAAACAAAAATACTGGGCCCAAAACTGAGCCTTGTGGCACTCCCTGATACCTCCACAGGAAGGAGGAGAATCAGATCTGAGCTCAACTCTTTAAAGTGTATAAAAAGGTAGCTGTAACCAGAGGCAGGGGTTCACCACTCAAACCACACATTTGTGGGGAGCTCCTTATATTTCGGCCCTGTTGGCCCCAAACAATGAATACCCTAAATTACATAGATATTTCATATGTAGAAGATGCTGAAACAGCATGTTCTGCTAACCTGCTAGCTAGCTTTGATTTTCTGTCTCTATTCTCTAGCTGACATTATATGCAGGGGGGGGGGGGGGGTCTCTGAAGTGACTTTTTGAGTGGGCCCCCAGAAACAACAAACTGGCCTGTAGCTGTAACATAGGGGACACATTGTTGTCAGAGGTTCAGGATGAGTCTCTACTGGATTTATAGAAAAGGCCTCGCAAATCGGCACTTTTTCAAATCGCATGTTTGTATTGTTGATTCTCATAATTGGCTTTGATGTTGTCGCATTCTCATATGGGAAGCTGGCCGCTTTCCGCATGACTGCCATTGACTAGGCAGTCGGGTCACCCAGCGGGAATGCAGGGGAGGGCTGCGGGAGGCTAATTACGCGGTGACATTAAACACATTGTTAGCTGAAGACGCTCCCCTGTGCCTCCACGTCTCTCTCTCTGTGGGCCCCATCCAGAGGTGTTTTTTAGGAGTCGCGGCCTGCGGATGGCTTAACTGTGTCCTACATTAACTGGAAGAGGAAGCGTATTGTCTAGAAATGCGGGTAAAGGGAAGGTCATCAGTCATAGGCCCTTGGTCTAGACAAGGGCCTAGAGGCTTCCGGACATCATTTCAGCCTGTATGATTAGAAATAAAGCCCCAAAATTGCGGCATGGAGAAGAGAACAAAGATATCCGTGAAAGACCCCTGCAGGAAGCTTTATTTCTATGGTTCAGATCTTACGGCACATATTTTAGATGTTATACCAAAAGCGAGTGAATTATGATTCGCTTTCCAGGGAGGAAAACAACTGTCATTTCATTCCTGATGTAATAAGGTTATGATCGGATGCTATGCCTTTTGGCTTGTTAGGCAACAGTAGCTTAATTACTCTATCAGTTATTCTTAAGCGAAGTCAACTCAAAACACAAGGTCTCGGTATCGTGAATTGATCATTTTCAAAAGGCTTCGTTGAACAAGTTTGAGTTTTCAACCTCTATATAGTCTCCAATTGACCTGGCTTTGACCTTTGTTGCACAGGTTTAAGTATGTCCCGGATTAGAGCTTTGAAGCTGGTCATCATGGGTACCCAGGGGCGGATTAAGGTGTACAGAGGCCCCTAGGCTACAGTAGTCCATGGGCCCCCCAACCCCACCCCCCTCCGCACCAATGGGGGCCCCCTTGCAGGCTGGCACACGTGGGGCCCCTAGGCTTAAGCCATATCTAGCCTGTGCGTTAATCCGCCCCTGTGGGTACCCCTAATTTCCGGAATAAACAGACTGATTGTTGTGGTGACCCTGATAAAGACAGCTTCCAGGGCATGTCTCAGGAGGAACGTTAAAACCGTGCCTTTACCCTTAGGCCTCATTCCTCTTGGGGCTTCTTCTGCTTCAGCCCTGTGCATCTTAGCCAGGAATGATTCAGTGACTGGGCTAACATGCCAGACAAAGGTAGAGCGTGATCTCCTCTTCACCGAGCACAGCGGTGGGTGAGATCTCTGTGCGTCAACATTCCTGCGGGGAGCGCTGGCCTCCGAGGACAATCCGGGCCCACCACTGCTTCTCCCCAGAGACCACTCATCCGCCTCACTGCGCCCGGGCTTCTTCCGTAAGGCGGGGTTCGCTCCTCTAGGCTGAAGGATCTGGGTGCATCGTAGGTGGGAGGAGGGGAGGACGTTGGGTGCGATGTCAACACCCCTGCACAGGCACAGAGCAGAACAAACAATGGCAAACTCAAAGCGACTCCCCTCCCTAGGGATTAACTCTGTCTTGGAAAATGGAACAGACCTATCCTCCAAAGCCCAACTTGATACCGGGAGGTGACATTTCATGAATGCTGACCCGGAATAAGGCACCTCGAAGTAGGAAGGTATTATTCTGATCCACTTCAGTGAAGAATAATCCTGAAGCGACATGTAATCGTGTTCCTTGATCATTCACCACGCATCTGGCATTTAAAAGGAGTACAGTGAGATGGTGATGCATCACTGCCCAATTAATGGGACCCTCAGCATGCTGGTTTCCAGCAACCTAACACAAGCTCTTCACCGAATATGCAATCCGACAGGAGATTTTGAAACTTTTCAATTGCAGTTGAGTAGAATGAAGATGATTACTCCCTTTAATCTCTTCATAATCTCAAAAATAACCAAACAGAATTAAAATTAAAATTACAAATGATGTTTATACTCTTCTGGATTGTCTGATTTAAATCAGGCTTAACTTCACATGCCATCTTCTTTGTCATTAACATCTCATTGTAAGTGCACCTGGTAGAATACATCCCATGGATTGGGGTTCTCAAGACTTGCAAGGGGAGAGACCCCTTTAGTCCATGACTAAATAAAGCAGTCTGAGAAGACAGTGGGTGTGTTTTAGACTTGCGGCATTGTGGGTAATATCTCTAAAAATAAATTGCAGTAAGGAACTTTTGTTCAGTGTTTAGGTTGTGCGGCCGCA
The DNA here is from genome assembly GCF_048594095.1 of Paramormyrops kingsleyae. Taxonomy (NCBI): domain Eukaryota; kingdom Metazoa; phylum Chordata; class Actinopteri; order Osteoglossiformes; family Mormyridae; genus Paramormyrops; species Paramormyrops kingsleyae. Next base: position 19,001,282 of record NC_132800.1, on the reverse strand, counting down.
TTCATGTAAAGTGACGTTAAGCTCCCTTGAACTTTTCAAAATTATCCTTCCACTTGTTTTCTGTATAACAAAATGCAAACGATTGCATGTTTGTTCGACGGCAAGTTTTAGAGGCATGCTGCATTTGTTTTGCTGTACCTACATGACAGGGGTAAAGAGAACCTACCCTCTTGTTTCCATGGTAATGATTCATATTGCAGGGGCACTCTGTCTATAGTAAGATGGCATGTCTTGTCTTTTCGTTGTATGTTTGTTCCTTCCTACAGACGGCCGCAGGTCTTTGTGTTCAGATCAGCTTTCCTCGTCCAGCTCTAATAGCAGTGCAGGCTCAGTCCTCAGAGACCCCCCCATTCTCTACCCCCCCCCCCCCCCCCCCTCCACTCGTCCTTATGGGCAAGTTATTTACGCATAAGATAATCATTCTTCCTGTCAGGCCTCTTAAAGGATCTTCCAAGCAGAGACAGCCGTGCCGCTATTTATAGAGTGCTTCCATGCTCTTTCAAGCGTGGGCTTCTGATGAAGCGCGATGAGCCTGAAGTTTTGAAAAAGGCACCCGTTTCCTTTCACTACATGGCATTTTTTTTGCAGTCTGATGTGCAGGGGACCGGTTTCTTTGAATCAGCATTGCCTGGGATGGGAATTCAGGCATTAGTTGCAGGCTTCCTGTACTTCCTGTGCCATCCCTCTGGGGTTGCAGTGTCAGCTGCACAAGCTATTCACTGTAGAGTCACATGACCTGGTGGTATCATAAATGAAGGTTCATTTGCCATCGTTCATGCAAATAGAGGTAAGAGTGATGTTTGGGGTCGGAGTACAGGGTCGGCCACTTAACCAGCACCACAGGAACATCTTTCACGGGGTTAAGGGCCTTGCTCAATGTCACTATTCTTCTGAGGAAAGGATTTGCGTTGGTGACCTTTGGAGCACAAGCACAGGGGCCAAAACCTGCTGAGCCACACACCATGACAACTTTCTTCAGCTTCACCATGGACTTCACTACACAGAATTCAGCCTGACTCCAGGCTGTTTTCATGGATCGGGGATAATTAAGGTCAACTAGGGCTCCTCTCAAAAAGGGATGATGGAACCATAGTCAGATGTATTATAGGCATCAAAGCCTATTATGCCTAATTACTGACATTAACTTAATAGGATATTTAACCCTACATCAGCATGGCTGTTGCTGGAGCTTATTTCAGACGTTTTGAGCTGCTGGAGGTCAGTGTCCTGCAGGAGTCCAAAGGTAAACATTTAAACATCCAGATATTTAAATTTTTCCCATTTTTAAAGTAAGAATTTCATCCATCCATCCAGTTCAGTGTTGGGGGGGGGGGGGCTGTGGGGGTGCGGCCATTCCAGGCCATTACAGGACATGAACACTAACACACACACCCACACACACAGACACACACGCACACGCATTATGAGCAATGATAACAATTCACCCAAGTGCGTTTTTTGTGGACCGTGGGAAAAAGTGCCCAAATTTCCCAGAATAGCCAGAGGCAGTCTGTGCAGTGCAGGGAGGACATGCAGACTGCGCACACACAGACCCAGGGCTGCGAATCGAACCCTACATGTTTGATAGCACAATCTATTGTGACACTTTGGAAACATTAGGTGGATCACTGTTCTTAAATTACCCCTAGTGCCCTGTGATGGACTGGCATCCAGTCCAGGGTGTCCCCCTGCCTCGTGCCCTGTGATGGACTGGCATCCCATCCAGGGTGTCCCCCTGCCTCGTGCCCTGTGATGGACTGGCATCCCGACCAGGGTGTCCCCCTGCCTGGTGCCCTGTGATGGACTGGCATCCCGTCCAGGGTGTCCCCCTGCCTCGTGCCCTGTGATGGACTGGCATCCCGACCAGGGTGTCCCCCTGCCTGGTGCCCTGTGATGGACTGGCATCCCGTCCAGGGTGTCCCCCTGCCCCGTGCCCTGTGATGGACTGGCATCCCGTCCAGGGTGTCCCCCTGCATCATGCCCTGTGATGGACTGGCATCCCGTCCAGGGTGTCCCCTTGCCCCGTGCCCTGTGATGGACTGGCATCCCGTCCAGGGTGTCCCCCTGCCTGGTGCCCTGTGATGGACTGGCATCCCGTCCAGGGTGTTTGTCTGCCTCGTGCCCTGTGATGGACCTGCATCCCGTCCAGGGTGTCCCCTGCCCTGTGCCCTGTGCTTCCTGGGATAGGCTCCAGGTTCCCCGTGACACAGTATCGGATAAGTGGTTATGAATAATTGATATATGTTATTAATAGTTATTATTGTATAAAGGCATCAGGTCTTTCTCGAGATTCCTATAACCGAAACGACATGGGAGTGGATTCTCGTCTCGGTGGAGGTCAGGTCCTTCCTCGAACTCCCCGCGGTTGCTATGGAAATCTCTCAGGGAGACTGTGGAGCTGGCAAAGCACAACCTTGATGCTCCAGGCCTTGAAGCCTCCTGCCTGCATTCATGGAAACAATACTATGACGTTCCAAGCGGTCTTTTCTCGTTTTCGAAGAACAGCCTCAAAGGGGACGTGCGGATGGAGTGAGCGATCATCTACAGGCTGAAGCTTTATGTTAATTTTTCCCCTTTAATCGGGGGGGGTGAGTGAAGGCTTTCAGCGGGACAGAAAAAAATATATATAAACGAGAAACACTGGTGTCATTTTGGGCATAGAATGCTGGGTTCCTAGGTGCTGTCAACACACCGTGACCCCTGATACACTGCTTGTAAGAATTTAAATGAAATTAAATTATTTCATGGATTGATCCATATCAAAATAAAAAAAACCCTAAATGATAATTTATTTTGGCAAATGAAGCATGACTCAAAATTCTCCATAACAAACTCTATCTATCAAACTCTATCGAAACTATAGTGACATCAGAAAACATTAAGGATGGAACACACAAAAATATATCAGGAAGTCATACTTTGCCATATTGCACGGATTAAAAAGATCAGAAACCCATTTCACAAGCTAAACCATCTAATGTCATGGATTCCGCCTGATTTATTCTGAAGGTCTGCAGCGCAGTGCGACGGTAATTTTGTTAAGAAAAACAGCCACAAAGGATATTAATTCTATTTCCTCTAAAGCTTTTATTCTTAAATCTGACTCCTAGGAAAGACTATTTATAGCACCATAAATTTAATGTCTGTCTGCACCGCAATTACGTAACCCAAGACTTTCCTCCCTCTTTTGTTCTTTAATGCAATTTGTCCCAGAGAAAATTCTATCCGACGTGATCTGTATGTTGCCACCCATCCAGCGCAATATCGCTTTGTCTGCCGTCTCGGCCTCTTCTGCAGGGCCTTGAGGTTACTTTTAGTCTTCACCTAAATCGCATTACGGACTTTCATCTGCTAGATCCCTCTCTGATAGGCATTCGGTGCTATGAAGATGGATATTACACTTACCTGTTTGGCAGATGGAGATGTTGAAATTGTGTGGAACGGACTAGAGGGACAGTTTCGGGGTTATGGAGTGACAAAATGTGTGTGAGACCTTGGCAGCTGGAAATCTGTAGCGACTCCGAGCCTTTTGGTTTGCCTTGATCCCAGGTCAGGGAAGGTTTATATTATCTAAGGGTTTTTCGCACTGGATTAGCAACCCCTACAGGTCTTTGAGGTGATTGCAGTTTTGCCAGCTTTCTACAGTGACGTGCTCGACGGGTTAGAGCACCGTACCCATGATGAGAAGGTTGCTGGTTCAAATCCTCTATTATAAATGTCCTGTTATATAAATGATTTTGCATGGCATGAAGGATGTAAAGAAAGGGGTCAGTTTTGTGGGGCATACTGCTCAATTTCAGCAGTACCCTAATAAGCTTGTAAGGCCACTGCAAGTCACTGAGTCTGAGGCTTAACTGTGGTGAAAATTTACAGTATCAAAGGTGTCTAATGAAGTGTCTGGGCTCAGAAAAGAAAGTAACATTTGTGATGATCATCTATCTCTCTATGCAAATTCAGACAGCTTGTCCTGAATACATATCCGGTTTCATTATCAATGTTACTTGAGACTGTCTGTTTTTCTCTAAGATACAGCTAGTGCTTTTGGGCATATCTCCATCCCGAGTTGCCCTTATACAAGGGCATCGGAATTGCAAACACATTTGGGACGCTCGACAATGAAATAAATCACATTGTCAGGGGTCCCCATGCCATGGATCCGTCAAAATTGTGCGGGGCGGAGTCGACCTTCTGACACAACTTGTTTTGGTAATTTGTGCAGGACTCTGGGGTTGCCTGGCAACCACAACTCTGTAGACCTCTGTCGCCAAGCCCATGGAACGTTGGCGTGACAGGCCACCACGGATGACAGACGGATCATGCACAGACACGCTCATGTCTCTGGTGCATGGGTGTATGTGTCTAACAGTACCCTGCAAAGCACTCTGGGATTGACGTTCCATGTCTTAACTGCCAGCGGAAAGCAATAACAGAGAGCTTAACTCCAGCACCTTCTCCAGCGCATTAACAAGCCTGCATTCTGGTATATAACAATCATTATTCTCAGTTGTGAAAAAGAGAAGCACTTACACTCAGCTGAAACAACCTAAAAGAATAAAATGACATACGTGCAGGAACCCAGCACAAGCGAGAGATACTGCTGATACAATATTAGCATTGATTCTTGCTGCTTTCTGGGTGGTGTGGTGGCACAGTGGTTGGCACTCTGGCCTCCAGCCTCTGGGACAAAGGTTCAAGGTGTGTGTGAGTGTGCCCTCTGCCATGTAGGCACCCCATCCTAGGTTATTCCCCGCCTTACCCCCATAGACTCCAGACCTCCATGACCTTGAATAGGACAAGCAGGTACAAAAGGATCGATGGACGGATGGATCTTGTTGCTTTTGCTTAATTTGTGGATGTTATTCAACCCATGCTTTTTTGACCATGTTATGGTTTTGAAACTTCTGTCCAGAGGCATTATTAAGTAGGTTCCAGAACAATCCATTACGCATGATGCTGGTCGATTCCTCTCGATGCAGACTGTAAATGAAATTCAACAGAGCTTGTTCGCCGATTCCCTGAATAAAATTAATAAAACCTCATTCTGCTGGCTCCACAAGTTTGTTGATATCGGGCAGGTGGTAGGCTGCCCAAAGCGGGATTTGGGTGGAGGAGATCCAATCCATCTTCGTGGAGGATCGCCGTGGTGAGCGTTATCTTGGCAAGCTTCCGTCTGCAAAAGTTAAGTCGATGAGGTACCGTGTGGGTGAGTGAGCATTAATGCTGTCACTCAGAGGCTGGTTTAATGTTTCTGGGGGCCACTCAAAAAGACACTCAGATGTTTCAAAAATGACATAAATAGCCAGCGAGGAGAGACAGAAGATTATAGCTAGCTGGTCAGCAGAACATGCTGCTTCAGCATCTCCTAAGTAAGCAACATGATTATTTTACATTTAGTGTAGTGACTGTCTGTGGCCAGCAAGGCCCCAAATCTTGGGGTCCACTGTGTTACTGTGTCCGAGGGCAGCCACTGGAGCACTGGATACACATTATCGGCCCATTCCTGACCAGTGTTTACTTGTCTGATTCACTATGACTCAAACCCTGAGGGCCGCTTCCTGTCACGAGTTCACGCCTGGAGATGAAGCGAAGATGTTGACCACAGCTCGAGCAAAGTCAACAGATATGAACAGAGCACCACTGGCTTCCAGAGCACCACTGGCTTCCAGAGCACCACTGGCTTCCAGAGCACCACTGGCTTCCAGAGCACCACTGGCTTCCAGAGCACCATTGGCTTCCAGAGCACCACTGGCTTCCAGAGCACCACTGGCTTCCAGAGCACCACTGGCTTCCAGAGCACCACTGGCTTCCAGAGCACCACTGGCTTCCAGAGCACCAGGCAGCTGTAGAGATGAAATCACCAACTTCACCTGGTGTAGAGATACGTGTCCTCCGACATCGCAGCTGCTGGCAGTGGGTCACGGCCCACGATGAGCTACTCCACACCTGCTCCTGGCCCCCAAGGGTAAACATCATCTGAAGATGAGTCGCGTGACCTGTAACATCAACTACTGCCAAAGATATGGTGACCCTGCAGGCTGGTCAGTTGACCAACAGTGGTTGACCTCACCCTTATTCGACTAAGGACCACGTACACGCATATTTCCACATTGTCAGGTTAGACATGTTTTGGGGGGTTGACTGCCTTATTCCGCACCCCCCAGAAACTCTTGTCCCATACCATCCATTGGAGTTTCTTCTTCTCCAAGGTCTTCCATCATTTATTTCCTGTTTTACTGTGCATATTAACATTTATTATGTAAATCTGTGATGTGTATTGGGGCTATTGTGTGGGAATGAGCTTAACATACAAATAAATCAAGCTGATCTGAAGGGGACTGAATGCATGAAGCCAGAAAAAAACATGTGGTAACCAGGGCTACGTGTGGAAATATAGTGCAGTTGTCGCACAAACAATAATAAATAGAATCCTCTCAGCCCAAAGATATATAGACCCCCCCCCCCCCGTAACCCCCTCCCCTGTTTTCCTGTTTGTGAAACCGGCCCGGTTAATGGTGTCGCTCTCGAGGGGCCTCTGCTGTTTACGTGAGTGCTCGCCTGAAACGGGATTGATGGATGAGATGCTGATACTGTCGCTCTGATGGGGAGATACTTGGGGGTTGGCAGGAAGTGCATGGGGGTGTGCATCTCCCAGGAAAAAGGGCGGGGGGGGGGGGGTTTAACAGAAATCTGCTAGACTACGGGTGGCATATATAGGGGTGGGGGCAACAAGGGCTGATTGGCCAGCTCCCCTGTCAATCATGGATTCGAAACATATCATTGACTAATGACAAGGTTGGCCCCTCTGCATGAATTATGACCTTTTTATGCCTGCCACTTTAAAAAAAAGATAGAATTGCCCCTGCTCAAATGTCAGGTCAGCAGATCTGGCCTGTCAGCCCAAGTGAGATGCAATGGATAACACCTAAATACAATAAAACCTTGACATTACATATATATGTGTGTGTGTGTGTGAATTATTTAATATTGGAGGATTGAGGAATTGTGAGGATTTTTCAGGTTGAGCAGTGGGCATATTCTTTTCCACAGGCGTCAGGATCTGGATCTTCATTCTATAGCGTTGCGTCTCCTCACCCCTGGGAGAAAACAAATATGAATGTTGTATCCATTGGGAGAAATGCTATCTCTCTCCTCCTGAAGATCAGTGGTGGAGGAGGTGTGGGGGGGGGGGCGTGGCCCAACACCCCCGTCACGTCCGGAGCACGGTGTCTGCGCAGAATACTAAGAGGGCAAAGTGGAGAAAGTGTCAGAGAAGGGAGGGAAGAATTTATCGGAGAGGGAAAGGAGGAAAAGCAAGCACAAACTGAGGGGTAGGGAAAAGAGAAGGATGCCAAAGAAAATGAGAGGTAGAATGAGAGAGAGAGAGAGAGAGAGTGGTAGAGTGTAAGTGAGAGATAGAGGTAGAGTGAGACAGAGAGGGAAGTAGAGTGTGAAAAAGGTAGAGTGTGACAGACATAGAGGTAGAGTGAGACAGAGAGAGAGGTAGAGTGTGTGTGTGTGTGTGTGTCTGTGTGTGCGTGTGTGTGTGTGTGGGAGAAGAGAGAGAGAGAGAGAAATCAGCAGAGGAGAGAGAGTGGGAATGGTAATTAAACGATGGCAAGAGAGATGAGTACGAGAAGTACGAGGAGAGGCTCTGGAATAAACCAGCCAAGCAAGCAGCCTCATTTACTCACAGATCAGTAATGCATGTAAAGTAGCTGAGCCACACCTGATGCACACCTTTTACCTGAAAGGTTACTGTCAGCTCCCCTGTGATGGACTGCCATCCCGTCCAGGGTTGAATAACCGATATATGTGGATTCAGCTCCTCGGGAAAATACAATACAGTGAACTTTTAAGGGCATTATACCGGGGGATAAGGGGAACAGTGGTCAGTGGCAGCTGCAGTGTAATCGCCTGGGAGAACTGGCTAAAGGGTCAGATCATCTCAGCACTGCATGCAGACCCCTGCAGGAAGCCATCATGTTATCAAAGGGCCACCAGAGTCAGAAGTAACATCAAAGGAGAACTTCTCGAGGGGTTTGAGGGCTGAAGGCCGAGCCCCAGCTCATTCTAACCTTCCTCCTGCTTCACTGATTGACCAATTTATTTTATCGATGCAACTAAAATCTGTAGTTCTTCTGCTTCTATGAAGCGTATAGGCTTGGCCTTTAATAGTTTGTTCACCTATAAGTTTCATGTGCAGAAGAGAAAAGTGTAATATTAAGACGTGAAATCATACTTAGACAAGTAACATGTCAAGGTTATATCATTAGGCGAAACGTCTATCGGAACACTTTGAATGTATTAAAGCCATCTATAGCTCTATAACAGCTATAGATGCTGAGTGGGTGGCGAGAGGCTCAGTGGGCAGAGTCTCTGCACCTGTGATCGGAAGGTTGCCAGTTTGAGCCTGGCCTCAACAGACCAGTCACATGTCCGTCGGCCGTTGAGCGAGGCCCTTAACCCCCAGCTCCAGGGTCACTGCGTGTTGGCTGACCCTGCCCTGTGACCTCCAAGCTATGGAGAGCAATGCCGGATTGGCAAAAAGAAGGGCTTCGGTATACTTGTGCAAATAAAGGATTTTTTTTTTATTATAAGTGTGGTAAGAAAGAAGGCCCAAGCAGGATTTCTTACTTAGCTGGATAACTTGTTGGATTTAAGGTAGTCTTGGCTTAATGTAAGTGAACAAAGATAAAGTCAATGTAAACTGGGCCCCGTTGTTAAAAAAAGTTTAATCTGGATCAGAATAATTCTGATTTGGAAATCTGTATTTTGCTATCTAGGATCAGGTAATCATCATACTTTTGTGCCGGTTTTTCAAAGCAACTTTGGATTGGATTACCCTGATCCAGATACAAACTTTTCAAGATTACCAAATCCAGATTACTAGTGTTCTAAATGGAACGATATATCACAATGAGGCTACTAGCTATGTAAAGAACAACAGGTAGAATAGCCGGTGTGGGGTCATTTTAAGTGTCTTTATTTGAAGATACAGAAAACAGCACAATAAAGCAATGCAAACATCACCTTCTATTTTCATTTTCTGTTAAACAGTTAGTTTTGACCTCTCTCATCTGACCCACAACAAACAAAAAAACAGACATATATGATTTTAAAATACATTGTTGATATTTGGGGAGAGACCAACTTTTTGAAGCTCTGGATGTGTTTGAAAATATTTTTGACTGGTTCATCTCTGGTGATTGTTTCACTGTAATTAATATACAATGAAGAATGAGAGTTTTAAAAAAATGTCTGAAATTGACAGCTGGAGGATTATTTATGGGGACAAATTCATTTTTATTTTTACTTTATGAAAGGCTTAATCTGTATCCTAATGTCTACGTTATCTACTTTATCACTGTAATGGTGAAACAAATCAAGTGCAAAATATAAATAAATGTATATATACTATACAATACAAATGTTGCACTATTTGATCAATTTTATTACATTTTGTTCCAGAAATCCACCCTGAATCCAGGATCAGGGTAATCCTTTTTTCGGATCAAAGATATCTCAATCCTGCTAAGAAGTTTTGCAAAACAGATACTGAACATTTGACCCCGATCAAAACCAAGATTGATTACGTGATCTAATGCGATTTTGGATTTTTTGAACAACCCATTTTCAAGATTTTGTCCAACCCGACAGCTGAAATCCAATGAGATTGCTTCTGAACAACCGGGCCCTGGGGTACCTTAAGTACCACAAGATGTCCGACTAAGCAAGACATCCTGTCTTGTGATACAGGCCCCAGGTACTTTTAATATAAAATCACATCCCTATAAGTTTATAAACACAGGGGTTGTGGCTCTTGGGCTTGAACGTAGCAACTGAAGCCGATTTCCTGATCGCTCTCGGTAAATGAATCTCACTCACTTATTTCACCGGGTCATTCCTGTGGCTGCTCCCTGGTACCGGGGAAGGCCGATTCCGCACCGTGAACTCCCCCCCCCCCCCATCTCATTTTAATAAGCATGTATGAGGTGTGTCACAGTAATGGTTGGTCATTATAAGAAAGCGCACAGGAAAACAACACAGCTCACTGTACTGGAAAAAGGGGGGGAAATCCTACAGTGGTACAGTCCAAACGGCATGCACTGAGGTCCGGTAAAATGTGCCCAATGCTGCTGACCTGTATGTCAAATCTGAGGCATAAATGTTACATTCCAAAAGCACTAAATGGCAATATTATTATTTTGTATTTTCCCATGACATACTGTACAGAAGCTATACATTTAACTTGCATGACATTCCTGTGTCGATGCAGTGATAAAGCATTTCTCTCCTTCTTAAACCACTACAACCACTAGGTGGCGTCTCTAAGCACTGGGAAATTATGCCGCCTCACGTAATGTTCTAAAAATAAATCCTTTATGTGAAGCAAATTATTTAAAAGGTGTACTACCTTGGCAATGGGCTGTATAACCATTCATATTTAAACAATTAATGGAAATATTTTCTTGTTAGATGTGATGTTATGGGGGTTTGTACGTGCCACTGGGAATCCTGAAGAACTGGGAGGAGGGGATTAAAGGTTCTGGAGCAGCAATTTCCTGGGTCAGAAGTCAATATTGACTTTATGCCACCTAAATAATAATAATAATAACGATAATAATAATAATCTATATCTAAATTGCATGTCCATCACAGGGCACATACAGGCATACTGTCCCAGGTGTCGAGGAGCAAAGGACTCAAGGGCAGGTGTCAGGAGAACAAAAACAGGAGCAGGGAAACAAACAGGACCTCGAGGGGTCAAAATGGGAGGACGCAAGCAACAAGCAGCAAGAGGACTGACGTTAATGACCGGACTGGGGCACACAGGACTGGGAAGCACGTATATATGGGATTAATGAGGGAATGATACAATTCAGCTGTTGACATTTACCACGTTAGGATTGGGAATTATGAACAGGACACAGCTAGGAAGAAAACAGGAGGATTCTGGAGGTCCAGCAGCGACCCCTGCTGGTCATGCTGGGTGATGGACAGGACAGGTCTTAACACCAGGTCTTGTCAATTAACCAATTAACTGATTGCCTTTGAGGAGACAGGAGTGTCCAGAGGAAACCTGTGTCACATATACACACACACACACACACACACACACACACGCGCACACGCATGTCGGGTATACCTATTCTTATAGGGCTCACTCATTCACTTCTATGGGAAAAACAACCCTAACCCCCACCCAGCCCTAACCATAACCATAAGTAACCAAGCAAAATACAACAGTTTTTGCATTTTTAGTTTTTTCATAGCAGTCACCAATTTTTATAAAATAGAGTTTTCCCTTATGGGGACGAGGAAACCGGTCCCCATAAGGTAAAAAAAACAGGTTTTTCATCACGTTGTGGGGACATTGTGTCCCCACAACGATAGGTATACCCACTCGCACACACACACACGTACACACACACATACACACTCAAAGACAAGGCGTGATTCAAATCCCTGCTAGTGTGAGCAGTAGATATTTCACTATAGATATATCCTCTATTTTAACACCCTTCTTGCAATTATTAGCATCAACTTAATATTCTAGAATGCGGATTTCCATATTTTTATGGATTCTTAACTAGCTCATTCCACCTCAGCACAGGCTGTATAATTACATAATTACATTACACAATTACATATAATTACATATACCTGATGATCAACGGCCAACTTCAACCTGCTTTTTCATTTGTTTAATTAGTTTTCCTTAAAACAAATCAATGATTTCATAATCTCTGGTTAAAACACAAGCCATTCATTTTTGTTTTTCTTTCCACTCAGAAGTATTCATTCGTAAGCATCTGAGCAAATAACATTTTGGTCCATACAAAGTCCAAAGTACTTTGGCCTAGATTATTTAAAGCAAGTTAAATTAGTGAGGCAATTAATTAAAAAAATAATTTTAATTAATTTGACCTCAAAAATGTGTGTAAAAAATATATTATGGCATAAAATTAAGCCATATTTTTTAAAGATCTACACAAGAGGCTAGTTCCTATAATATATATATATCCGGGCTTGATGCCAGTGATCATGCACATTAGCCATGGTACACAATGGTCCACTTTCAGATCCCATAGTTTACCATTTCAATCATTTTTTATACCTTTTGACATCTTACTGGTGTAATTTATATAATTAGGCATTTTTGTACATATATGCGTATTTGAAGAAAGGCAGAGAATGAAGCCACGGACATAATTCTTTGAAGTTATTAATCCAAATGTACATGGGGCGTCATGGGGTTTGTTGAAGAAAAGAACAGCTTGTTCAAAGGGTCTCTAAACCAATTGGTTTGACTTGTAATGGAGTCCGCCTTCGCACTAAGAGTCAACAGCCTTTTCAGTGTGGCCCCCCAGGCTGCGGTCGGGGCCTTGCGAGCGTAACGTGTCACTTCGAGGCGTCTTTTATATGCCTGTTCCGTTTTTCTTCCGTTTTCCCCGCCTGTGTCTCCACTAGCGTTCAAAGGACGTCGGAGAACTTCAATGAGTCAGCAGCCACGTCAGTCATTCCCTCTCAGGGGTAACGACCCACGGAGAAGAAGCCTGGGCCCTTTCTCAAAACCAGCAAACTATTTTGTCAAAAAGTTCTGCCAGAGTGCATTGTAATTTATCTAAGTTAAAGCACAAAAGAAACAACACACACACATAAGCACACATACACACAAGCACACACACACACGCATTTGTAATTATATCTTTGTGGGGACTCTCCATTAATTTCTATGGGGAAAACCCTAATCCCAACATGACAACCTTAACACCTTTCCAGCCTTAACCATAAGTAACCAAACAAAATACGACACTTTTTACATTTTTACTTTTTTGATTGCATTCACAGATTGATGCAGGTGTAGTGGTGTCTCTGAGGCTAGGGATGTGTATCAGCAACTGGAAGGTTGACATTAATCTACATCCAGCCCTGCAAGTAGACCCACCAACTTATTGGGAAATTTGGTAGCAGGATTGGTACTCCAGTAACCAGAAAAAAGCTCACACTGGTCCAGTTGGTCTGATGTGGTGCTGAGGTATCGCCTGCCACATGGCTGCACTCAGGTTCTCATCCCTGAGGTGGTTTGGGTAATCAGTGCATGCTCCTTACACACTGTAATCAGTGCATGCTCCTTACACACTGTAATCAGTGCATGCTCCTTACACACTGCAATCAGTGCATGCTCCTTACACACTGCAATCAGTGCATTCTCCTTACACACTGTAATCAGTGCATGCTGCTTACACACTGCAATCAGTGCATGCTCCTTACTCACTGTAATCAGTGCATGCTCCTTACACACTGCAATCAGTGCATGCTCCTTACACACTGCAATCAGTGCATGCTCCTTACACACTGTAATCAGTGCATGCTCCTTACACACTGTAATCAGTGCATGCTCCTTACACACTGCAATCAGTACATGCTCCTTACACACTGTAATCAGTGCATGCTCCTTACACACTGCAATCAGTGCATGCTCCTTACACACTGTAATCAGTGCATGCTCCTTACACACTGTAATCAGTGCATGCTCCTTACACACTGCAATCAGTGCATGCTCCTTACACACTGTAATCAGTGCATGCTGCTTACACACTGCAATCAGTGCATGCTCCTTACACACTGTAATCAGTGCATGCTCCTTACACACTGCAATCAGTGCATGCACCTACAGAAACAGGTTTTTATTACATTTGGTCCCTACAATGAAATAAAAACCTAATACACACACACAACATTATTGGCTTAAGGGTCATCTCTATTTAGTCAACATTAATTTTTAGATCCTGGCAGCCAATATTCAATATACAGTAATCACTTTAATGTCTTTAAATTTCAAAGTTACAGGTTCAAGTGCAGGGGTATATAGAGGGGCAGGACCATAGGGGTACTGGCCTCAGCTGAAAGCTGATTGGCTGCTGGAGTGCCCCCCACCCTGTCACTTCACCGATTCAAAACATATCATTGGCTAATGACAAGGTTGCCCCAATTGTTTGAATTATGGCACTTTTCATGCACACCATTATAAAAAAATGCTAAAATTGCCCCTGCTCAAATGAGAGGTCAGCTGATCTGGCCTGTCAGCCTGAGTGAGATGTAATGGAGAACAGAGGAACCTCACTTTCTCCTTTACTCTCTGACAGTAAAGTCACCTACTGTCCGTACCCTCCCGCCACCTTCCGGAAATAGTGGTGGCTTCTGAAAGTCCTTGTACTGTATGTGTCATCCAATCTTTGCTAAGTACATTCCAAAGACAGGAATATCACCATGTCATGGTATGGTCTGCCTGTTTATTAAGACACGCCACATCTGAACATTCCGGAACCTGTAGGTCTGATATTATTATCACTCACCCCGAAACAGATCTTCCCGCTACTCATCGTGAATCTGTCTGAAGTGTATCGACGTCGCTCTCGGATCATCGCGTCCCCGCTGAAGGTTTTTCCTGCATGATCTTTGAGGGGTAGCTCAGATTTAGAACATATATTTCTAGTGGTGTACACCTCAAAGAATACATTAAAGATCAATACAAACAGAGAATTCTGTGGATTAGTATTTATTTGAAGGTGGCACAGAGAAGGTGCAGACATTTGTGGTGGTTCCAGTCACCTAGACTTTGCACAGTCAAAAGAGCGGTTCAGGATACATTTCACTGCATGTCGTACAGTACCTGTATAACTATGCATGTGACAATCAAAAGAATCTTGATCTTGATTTTGAAGGTGTGAAATTAAATAATCATTAACGGGAACACCACAGTATCGAAGAAAAAAGAAAACTCAAACCTTTCGAAAAAAAAGTTTTTAAGTTTTGTTGAGACAGTTTTTGTGGCAAGTCGGAAAAGAAGTCAGTCACAAAACTGCAATGGAAACCATTTGTGCCTTAAGAGATACGTTGGACATAATGATGAGATCTTCTAGAGTCACTAACTCACGTAAAGTCCGCTCCGCGCTAAAACATGAGACCTGGATTTTAATCTCATGGGACAATGGCAAATATCATTTGCATGGCATCCATTAATAGAAACATACTCGATTTGCAATTTCTCTTTGTTGACTTGCTTATAATTTGCATAAACTTTCATGGACACACAGCTATTATCTGTGTGCGAGATTTCCACGTTCCCTGTGATGCGTGTGGCGTCTCCAGGTCTTCCAGCTTCCTCCCACATACAGTTTGGGGAAATGGCATTTCTGTAATACTGTGCAATTATCTGCTTGAGTGTTTGAGTGTGAATCTTGTGTTCAACTCCCACTCAAGATATTCTCCTTGCCTTGTGCAGCCTGGGAGGGGCTTTCAGACCCCCCCCCCCCTCCCGTGGTCCCAAAACCAATAAGCAGTCAGAAGACAGATGGTATTTATTTGAATGGGCACATGTTACCACGTCACGTACATTGTTCACGCACTTGTAATCCATTAAGAATTTTAAGAACATGTGACAATATGACATAGCAGGGGGCAGCTAATTCAGCACCTGAGAGCAGAGCTTGGGGGGTGGTATCTTGCCTCAATGGTACCTTGCTGGTCAGGGATTTGAACCAGCAATGTTTCAATTACAAGTGTGCTTCTCTAACCATTAAGCCACCACTGCCCACCATTAGAGAAGGCGTGGTACTGACCTCGCTCTAATCAGTAAATTGGATGCATGGCGTGTAAGATCTGGGGGTAGCTAGCAGAAGGGGCCACAAAGGAAGCTGCCACTCAAACCCTTGGAGAATGCAATAGCCCTGAGGGGTCGTCCACCTACCTTGGCCTGGAAGCCTCATGGTACAGTACCACACTTTAACAGAGAAAGCTCTCCTTTTTCCAATATTATATTAATCTGAGAGATTAAATCCCTAACACCATCCCAGTGCGTTCCCGCCTTTTAATTAAAAGACAGTCAAGTGGACTCTTGAGACGGCAGTTCTTTGTGGAAGGAAGGAATATGTTTAGAACTTCTGGTCATATGACTGAATACTGGCATTTGTGACCAATGAGATGATCTGATACAGGCTGGGTGGCGAATGACAGGGAAGTTGAGGGGCGGAGTCTCCCCTTCAATGGTAAGAGGGGCGGGGCAAAGTCAGATGGGGCAAATCAGTGTGAATTCTTAGATTTTTCCTTACCATCCTTCCCGAAATGGTTGGAGGCCACACTCAACACCCAGTGTTAATCCCATTAATAGCTACTAACTACCTGTGTGGTTTTGTATCCATTGTCTTTTTAATTTTATCTGACCCTCAGCTCACACGATGTGCATGTTCACTCTTAAAATTAAATCCCAGGAGGACGTGCGGGATTTAATTGCGGCTGATCGCATCGACGGGCCCTTGCAATATTCATTCGGCCCTCAGGCGTCATCCTGATGCTGCCCCCTCGAGCAAGATATCCGACAGAAAGACCGACAGCAGAATATGCAAGTCTAGAGAAGGCCGAATTTGTTACTGAGTGAGCGACGGACAAAACAACCAACGCAGCAGTGATATATCAGCATTAATCTTAACGAAATGGCAAATATTTGAGAATAATTCACTACACCCATGACCCAACGACGGATAAGATGGATGGATGGATAATTCATCACTTTAATTAATAATTGTATTGTAATAATTACAAGTTTTGAGTGGACTGAGGTTCCAGGGTCCTAGAGCCCCACGGGTTCTGTCCTGTAATAATAATAATCACACTTCATTGATCCCCATGAGGAAATCTCCTTTCTGTCTACCCCATCTTGCACTCCGTGATACAGAGACACATATGCAGGTGAGAGCAAGCTTGGCAGTGAAGGGTTGCCACCTGCGGTGGCGCCTATGGAGCTGGGGGGGCCTTACTAAAGGACCCACAGATATGTGGCCATTCTGCCAAAGCTGGGCTCAATCTGGCAACCAACCGATCGGAAACGCAGAGGCTTTGCCCACTGAGCCACTCACCGGGCCCCAAGGATTTACCCTGATTTGCTTCAGTGCGGCACCCTGGGTTTAGAAAGTAAACCAGCGCCAGGATCCAGGTTCTGAGCCACAATGGGGGGTGTTCGCGTCCCCCCCACCCCCAGCTGAGGCCGAAATGTGGATCCCAAGCACATACTTACTGCAACACCAATGATAACGCAACTCTAATCTATTCATCTATGTATAGGCTTTTTTTTTTTGGAGATAATGGATAGATGAGCCTCTATCTGTTTTTTTTAAAGCTAGTTTTCCGACTTTAGATGAAAGAACAATATATTTAAGTGTCTTAAAATATGCTAATCTGGGAAACACCGTCAGTAAAGCAAATCAATCATGGCGTAATTAATGCATAAAAAAATGATCCAATCCATGCTGAATTAATCAGCATGGATTAATAAGGACGCTGTCTAAGGAACGTTGAAGAGCACAGCTGAGGCAGCAGGGGAGAGGAAGGTGAAGTGCAGCCTGCTCTCCATGATGGACAATAAAGAGCATCTCCTCAACACCTACACACAGACTCACCTCCCCGAAATGCAAAACTGAGGCTGAAACAGCCTTTTCCCCAGGCCCCCCCCCCCCCCCCCCCTCGACCTCCCCCAGTCTAGTTCATTCTAGTTCTTTCAGTTCCGTTGCCCGTTTTGGCACATGGTCAGAGGTCCCTGGATTATTTGAGTTGTCAGAGACCTGCCTACTATTTTCTACAGTTGTGTAGTTGTCCAGGGGGGGGTGGGGTGGTAAAATATATTAATATTATTACACAAGGTTAGTCAAGGCCCCTCATTTGCCCCTTTTCAGCCTGTGCATTAAGGCACCACAGCATTTTGTACAAAAGCTTTACATATTTCTATTCTACTTATTACTGTGTGTTTGCACTATGACCCACGCAATTGAAATTTAATCTCAGTGTCATATATCTTAAGATAACAAAAAAGACACTTTGACTTGACTGTCCCTCTTCTAAAGACACCTGTATTGTGAATGGACATCAGATGTACATATGAAGGACTGTCTTATCTTATCTTATCTTATCTTGTCTTGTCTTGTCTTATCTTGTCTTGTCTTGCAATCCGCCCTCCATCCTCTGTATGTTTGTCCAAACACTGTGCTATCGTGTCGCTGGTATTTGAAGACGAGCCTTAGATAAACTCAGCCGTCCAGCCATCCATTTTCCGTAACTGCTTGTCCTAAACATGGTCGCAGGGTTGGGAGCCTGTCCCAGAGTCTCCGGGTACAAGCCAGGGAACGACCCAGGACGGGGCACCAACCAACGCAGCAGCTGAATTCATGGTTTTTTAAGAAATGCTGATTTGGACATGGAACAACACCTGGAAGACTCCTCTCAGTGGGAAAAACAACAATAAAGAATCATTATATGTAGCTTTTGAGTGACAAAAAAAGGCTTTGTTGGCCCACAAAAGCTCCTCCAAACTACTTTGAATTCAGCCTAAGAACTGCTTCTGTTTCATCTAAAAATGTGCTGAAATTAGTCTGGCACCGCAGTCTACCTCAGAGACTGATAAACATTCAGCACAAGTGCTTCCTGACTGACTTTGCTTTTCCTCTCTTCACCCTTTTCTGTTTGTTTGTTTTTTCTGATTTAATGGAAGCTTAGTATCAATTAAGCAACACCTGCTAGACATTTGCAGAAAAGGAATAATAATTATATGAGTTTGTCAGTTTTTTGGGGTTTGCATTCGTATTAGTGGATCAGCGGTTGAAGGCAAACTGTGCGTGTTTGGTTTGAAAAACTTCTTTTTTTTGTGGGTTGGTTTAATCATGGGCTGAGCTCGTGTTGGGAGCGCCGGGCTGTTTGTTTGGCGACATTAAACGACTCGGGTGAGGGGCCTCGAAAACAGGTGCATCGATCTACTGGGAAAATGAGTAATTGAGAAGCTCGGGTGGGATGACTGCTAATGCCTAATTTCCCACTGCTCGGCGAGGGGGAGGTCCAGGGGGGCTCCTCTGCTGCCATCGTTTGGATCTCGGACCCATGTGTAACTAAGCTGTGATTAAATCTGAAAATATAACAAAGCATACAGATTTGAATAGGACGCAGAAGCCATTATAGGTCATCAAACGGATCTCAGTCTATAAAACACAATCACCACAGGTGACATTCCAGACCATCCGCACCTCTGACTCAATGCCCCCCCCCCCCCAGGTGACATAGCCATTGCCCTGAGAGCTGGGTGACTGAATGCTGACACTCTCCCTGTCCTTCACATTGACGGCGACCTTCTGCCTCATCTGTTATCCATCTCTCTAGATTCAGAGACAGTAATCCATGGTGACTCAGAGGGTGGCTGGTTTCATCTGCTCCATCAAGGTCCACTACACAGAATAAAAAAAAGCGATACTTCATTCAACCCCCGTCTTTTCACATATCCCATCATGCAGGTGAGAGCAAAGCCTGGGGGGGCTGTTAGTGTTCAGCCCCCCTGGGGCATTTGGGGTTAAGGGCCTTGCTCAGGGGCCCAATGGCAGCATCAGTCTGCCTGCCCTGGGATTTGAACAAACAACCTTCTGATCATGAGCACAGAGTCCTAACCCACTGAGCTAAACACCACCACCCACTAAAAACTATTTATTATTTATACACATATTTTAGGTCCTATAAAGGTGATCTCCTCCCCTGCCCCATCCCCTGATTGACCCATGTGTGGTACGGTTGATGTTTTCCAACCATTAAAAAACATTATCCACACATAAAGCCACTTCATGAGAACAATTTGTTAGCATTTCAATATGGCCGTAAGTCAGATTGTATACGTCCTGTTTGTTTACATGAATTTCATAGCACTCACCGCACAAAATATGCTGATCTCAGCATTCATATCCGCACACAGGTCCAGAGATCAATATCCGTCATAGGCCTTTAGATAATAATAATATTAATAATAATAACAATAATATAATAATCGATACTTTATTGATCCCCATGGGGAAATTCTCCTTTTACGCCTCCCTATACTTGCCCTTTGTAGAGTAAGCTGTCCGCAAAGGGCAACCACCCGTAGCGGCGCCCAGGGAGCTGGGGGTAAACAAGCTAAAATGCTCAAAAACTGAAAAAAAATAGCCCTGCAAATACAGCATCTGTGACATCACCAGGTTTGACCCATGCATTTCAGCAAGTACACGGTGTACACACATGATTCACAGCATTCAGTTCCTTGCTATCGGCCTTCTGGACAAAATGAGCCTGCATGCTGGTCAATCCATGCAGCTTTCACTAAATGGCAAGGGTTTCCAGTTAACCACCCCGTAACACAGGGACTACCAATCGTCCCTTTTGACAAACCTCTTGGCCACCCAATAACCTGCAGCCCCTTAAAATAAAAGAAATGTCTATCCCGGAGAAAGATGAGTACAATGACATATCACAAGCCTCAGCTTATTATAAAACTATACTGCACAGCAACTTCATGGCACTGGTCACTCTTGCAGTGGGGATAGTGGCCACTTAGTGTGGGGGGGGGGGAGTGCCACATCAAGAATGACTTCTAAAACTTAGGACACAATGCCAGGAATGAAATTAAGCAGAAAAAAAATGATATTTAAGCACAAATAAAGACCATTTCTATACTTTTATTTTCTGCTTTCAAGACGGAGTAACGGGAGGTGCCGTGGGAATAGGTGAGCACATGGAGCGATTGCTGAACTGATCCAGCCAAGATTTATATTGATTGATGCAAAGGGGTAGAGCTTTGAAAATAACGTGTTTCGCAGCAGAGAGAAGTGTCCAACATGTTTAATATGCCAAGGGAATCCCATGTTAGTTTGCCTGTGAGTGCCAGTTTGTTTATAATTCAAGTTTGTCTATCAGTGTGAGTAAAACTTTTGGAAATTGGTTTGTGCTTGCTTAGCACCTTGTGACTGTCAAGATTTAAAGAAGACAATGTTTGGACATGTTTGTGAAAGTTGTTTGGGTGTTTTAAGAGATATTTTCAGAAGGTCCGACCAGTAGCGCTAGGATTCCCCTTTTTCAACATACCTAATACATGCTTTGAGCCGATGCTTGTCAATAATACAGCAATGATGACTGTTCAAGAGGTATGAGGTCGCAATGCTACCCACCAAGCCATCTGTATTTCTGACACATCTCTGTCCTGAGCTTATAACGGATTATGGTCAGGGATGGTTTACATAATTAATATGCATCGTACTTCTGTATCCACGGTGAGCAATTCTTTTCGAATGGGAACTTGAAGCTCAAGTAAGTCCACGAATAAACAGAGGTGGTGTTTACCACCACTAAAACCGCTCATTGAGGCAGGGGCCCTGGGGTTTGGGGGCCCCCTGTAGGCCAGAGACAAACACAACACCCTAAAGTGATGTTTTTCTTTTTTGAGTAGCGCCCCAGAAATAACAAACCTGTCCCTGTATATAGAAGTTACAAATATAGTAAGATTGTGTGGGTGCACATACCTCACACTGAGGGGTGCAGACAGTCAGGAAGGTATCCCAGATTATAGAAACCAATGCTTCCTTTTTCACTTCCTGTAGCTGTTCCAGGGGGCTCTTTGTCACATCCGCAGGGGCTGACAAGTCATTTACGCCAACGTGGGTCTCATCGTGGCACATGACATCTCTGCTCCGTTTTATTCGTCAAGATATAGCACCTCTCCCATCAGATACATTTGCCATCTCTCGATGTTGCTTGGAGCTCGAGGAGTTGACGGAATCCGTCACGACTTTAATACTGAGTTTGTGACTTGCCGTTTTTCAGCTCACAGCATCCAATGCTCTAGATTGCAGATATATAGCAGATAACTGCATCTTCTAATGTCATTGATCTGTCATTGAAAGCCGAAGACTTTCCTCAATATCAGCAGAATTCGCAGACAAAACCCAACTCGTCCATATCGTTTCCCCTAAAATAAAACGCTACAAATCTGCATGCATGTCTTGCCCGCTGGGGAACGGGGTGCAGGTCACTGGGTTTGGACACGGTGCCTGAGATCAGAAGGTTACCAACAGTCACCATCAAATTCTTGAGTGAGGTCCTCAACCTCCAATAGATCCCGGGACTGACTGACCCTACTTTCTCAAAAAATGTACATCGTCTTTGATGAAAGCATCTGCTAAATAAGTATAAAATCTACACTATGGTCACATCGTGAGTCGAGCACTGAGAAGCTTTATGCTGCACAAACATTATATTGAAATCGTTGGCCAAAGCAAAAATTAGAAAAGTTGAAAAAAATCCATGACTCAATAACGACTTTCAGATACTGCCCCCGTTGTAAGTTTTAATTAGTCTTCAGTCCCAAAGAGTTTGGATTAATTAGTGATGGGAATCTGGATATTTATATCTTTCAACACAGTCTATAAACCCTTTGAAATGAAGAGAGTAAAATACTTCAAATAAAAACGACATTTTGTTGGTTTAATTTTGATTGACTTTTTACATGCCGTGCAGGGAAATTGAACAGGGTCTTGTCAAAATGAATGTCAGTTTATGCCTTTGATCATCCTGATGTTAACCAAACTACTTTGATTACTTGACTACAGATGGGTTATTTGGCAGGTGAGTAACATGTTTCGAAATGCTTTGCTTAATATGATCCATGTGAGGCATAAAATTATGAATGATGTTCAAATTAAAAAATATATGCTTAGACATCCTAGTAGTAGCAGCAGAAAAGGCACGCAAGGAATCATAGGAAGAGTAGCACCATGAAGAAGGTTAAGAGCAGTCCAGCGTGACAAGCCAATGGACCAATGACAAAATGAAAGTGATATGACTTAATGGACAGGCTTTATTGAATGATTTCTAGGAAAACGGATTTGCTCCTTAATCTCAATTGATGATGATGTGTGTGTGTGTGTGGATTATGTTTATAGTACTGTACATCGTGGGGACCAAATGTCCTCCGCAATGTGCTTAAAAACCTGTTATTTTAACATTGTGGGGACCATTTTTCAGGTCCCGACAAAGATCTGTGAATGCAATCAAAAAAGTAAAAATACCAAAAATCTGAGTTTTGTTAGGTTAGGATTGGGTAGGGGTAAAGGTCATCATGTTGAGATTAGAGTTCTCCCCCTAGAAATAAATGGAGAGTCCCCACAAAGATTTTATTACAAATATGTGTGTGTGTGTGTGTGCATATATATGCTAAATTTAAAAATCAACCTGCAAACAAAGACTTCCCCAGGAGAAGACAACTCCCATGATGCAATGCACCAGGTTTGGTTTATCTACATAGCGTAAGCTTATTGAAACTGAAGCAAGGAATAGTGGGCACTGCTGAGTCACATGACCTTGTGTATGAAATGAATTTAAGATTCGGTGATATTTGTTGTAAACAATTGCGCTTGAAAAGGGGCTGTTCGGAAAACTTGTGATATTCTCTGGCAAGGGCAAGTTTCGGTTGCTAGGTATCAGCCCCATTGGAACACCAGCTGAGAAGCCTTAGATCATCTTCACATAATCCTGCCAAAGTTGCCTACACAGACACACAAATAGACACCCTATGGAGAGCTTAATCTGTTCATGCTCGTGCTCCTGGTTCAACGTTATCCTCCATATCTATACCCCAGTCGAGCCTCAAAGAGGCTCACTTTGCATGTCTGAAGAGGGTGAAGCTTTATATACAGCTCTTGGTAAGACACCAAGTCATTGGTCAAAGACACCAAACCATTGGGGCGGTCTTTCAAAACTCTTATATTTCTGCAGCAGTTTGTAGTGGCCTGTGAAGCTCTGGCGTCTTGTAGAATGTCAAGCTGCGGGATGCATCCCTACAGGATCTCGTCTGGGCTTGAGCGTCGTGGTTACGGAGCAGAGGTTTCAAGGGCTTGGTAACAAAAGGCCGCAACTGACATGCAGACACAGACGATGACATCACAATGGGAGCGCGGGTCATAATCACTCGCCCTGTGAGTGCGAGAGCAGCGCCGGGCCCCCAGCCTGGCGGGCGACTGCGGCGAGGCCGAACTCGACGAGACCTGCGGTGCATGCGAGAAAGACAACTGTGATTAACACCTCGGCGGCGGGGAGGCAGAGGACACCACCGTCAGTGACTCAGCTGCCCGGCCGAGCATCAGCCGGCAAGACGGAGCGCTGCCTGGCGCTGGCTAACACACCTCCCCCCACGCTTTCATAAATAAAGAACAGGGGTTCTCCGGGGGGGTTACAAAAAGGCCCAAACATGTGAGGAAATACTAATTAGATTGAAATCGGGATTCAAGATTGTATTTGTGACAGTCATACTGCTACAGCTTGCAGTGAAATTCAACTCTGGCTGCCTCCTGAGACTGTACAACAAAGAACTTAGATAAGTGAAATTAAATAAGTTCAAAGGGGGAGGGTTGTAGGCTAACATAAATGGCAAACAGAAGATAAATAAAAGGAGAAGTGTAAGACTACATATAAAAACTTTAAAAACTCACTGCAGTTTTCGGTCTAAAAACTAGTAAACTAGTGTTTTTAAATTGTCCTAAGTGTATGGCTGTGGGTGAGTTTGTGCCCCGTGATGGACTGGCATCCCGTCCAGGGTGTCCCCTGCCTCGTGCCCTGTGATGGACTGGCATCCCGTCCAGGGTGTTCCCCTGCCTGGTGCCCTGTGATGGACTGGCATCCCGTCCAGGGTGTCCCCCTGCCTGGTGCCCTGTGATGGACTGGCATCCCGTCCAGGGTGCTACGCATACGTGCATCTTTATGATCCCTTCAAAAGGCCTGGCTTCCCTCGGACACCCAGGGCCTGACATCCACATAAATATACTTCTTCATGCAGCTGAAATAAAGCGGAGAGGGAGGCCATGTTCCCATCAGAGGGTGACGAGCACGAGGAGGAAGAGGGAAGAGGACATTGACAAAGAGGGGGCATGAAGTATAGCATGAGCAGATGGGGGTGATCCTTTAACTCCTCCTGTCCCAGGCATTAATTCTGCAGATTAATGGGGCTTATTTTTGGAATAGTACAGAGTAGAGATATGTGACACCGGAGCCGACCGGGACCCAAACTGTTATTAATGGCATCTGTCGGTCGCGGATCAGCCCTGCATGAGTCATGGGGACCTGATTTTAAGGCTGCAGGGTTTCGTTTTCTGTCGATTCCCTGGGGGAGGGGCGGGGGTGCATCCTGCCTTCCCCATCCACCGCCATTTGCTTGTTTACTCTTTGTTTTTGTTTTTTTTTGAGGGGATGCATGTCTCAGGTGTTGCCTGGTAGTGCAGGGAAATCGGTAAGGAGATATATGAGGTAACAAGTTTAAGTTTTGCGGTGGTGAGGAGGGAGGGGGGGATTTGCTCACCCCTAATAATCACAACCAGAACATACAACTCCCTGGGCCCCCTTGAATGGGTGGGAACCTCAATCCCCCTAATGCTCAACCCAAAGTTATGCCCTTGGAAGGTCACACAAGGCAGCGGATAGATTAGCGGTTTGGGGGGGGGGGGGGGGGGGGGCGTTAAGGATCGAGTTCCGAAGTTCCCTGCTGCTCTACCTCTGTTCCTCTGTCCTAGGACCTGATGTAGCAAAACAGGAGCAAAACAGACAGGTAGAAGAACACCTTCTTCCCATGAACACCTAGTTGCTTCATCTCAATTGTACTGTTATCCTCCCATCACCATGCATCAGTGCTGTAAACTAGTGTTTGTCAGGCAGCGCTGAATACCTGGTACAAATGTGCTGGAAGCTGAGTTGGAGCAAACATTTGGACCGTCTGGGGGTTCTGTAGGACTGGGTTGAATAACACTGTTGTAAATAACTCACATGGTACTACCTGTATTGTACATGTTGTATTCATTACAACATTCCTAGTGCTGACGTGCCTTTTGTACTGTTATCAACCACACAAGCAAATATTATATCTATATAGCTATATCTTCATCAATTGCTCCAGGGACTGTGTGACGCTGTGTTTGCGAAATAAATAAAATGTATCACCCAGAAATATATCAACCAGACCATATGTTACCATTGTCTTGCTTTGTCTTAACTATTTCTGTACCTACTGTATATATGAGACGTTGACATCCATGGTCAAATTTCCTGTGTGTATTAACATACTTAGCCAATAAAGCAGATTCTGATTCTGTTTTCCGCAAGTATTTCTAACTTAGCCATAGAATCATTGTGAAGGACTATTTCGAAAGCACCGTGCTGCTCAGTGTGTAAGGACACTGTATTTACGATCAGAAGGTCCTTGGTTCACATCCCTGCTTTGGTAGAGTGATGTCACAGTCAGCCCCTTGAGCGAGGGCCGTGATCCCCAATCGCTCCGGCGATATGCTGGCCCTGCTCTTTCATGTTGCTTTGGAAAAACAGCTTCTGCTAAATAAAAATGTGTGAAACGTGTTCATACCCCAAGGAATCTGCCAAGTCCCTCCAGCTGTTCTCACTGTCGCTGACTCCTGGGATGGGGGGTGAATATAAAAATGACAACGAAGAGGTCTTTTTTTAACAATGCAGCTGTTACCCCGAGCGGCTCGCGTTAATGCCGTCAGCACGTGGAGGCTGCAGACGCGCTTTCTGGGAGGGTGGTCTGCGCTTGGTGACCATGTACCACATCACAGTGCTATTTGTGACGTCTGTCCTTGTGTCGCCTTTTATTTTCATTGTTCCCCAATCGCTAGCTTCCCTCACTCTCTTACCCAAATAGAGTCCCGAATTCCTCTTCCCATCCAACCAGAGGGCATCTTACACAATTTATTTGTGGGACGATCTATTTCTAACCATATACTTTTTCTGGATGGGGAACCCAAAGGACAGTGGGATGGAGATGGGGGGGGGGGGGGGTATTGGGACCCATGGAGCTGTGCAGGTGAATCAAGGAGCACATAACATTCTCTAACTCAAATGGGTGGAGTGTAAACCCACAACTGCTGGATCACTGCTTCTGGGCACCTCCCCTTCCCTAAAACACACTGAACTTCCGTCATACTCAATATAGTCAGTAGGGGGTGCTGTCCCTTGACCTTGCCCACCGATGTTTTGCATAAACTTGTGCTGCAGTGAAAAACCTTCCGAGGACGACAGTACATGGAGGTTTCTGACGTTACTACATCGCCATTAAGAAGGGTGGTGCGTGGCTATGACTTTGATCGGTAGGTTGCTGGTTCAAATCCCGGGGCTGGCAGACTGATACTGCTGTTCGGCCCAAGAGTAACACCCTTAACCCCCCACTTGCCCTAGGGGTGCTGGACGCTGGCTAACCCTGCACTGTGACTCTAAAGCTTGCTGTAACATGTATGTATGTCTCATTGGTGAGAAGACAATTTCCCCATAGCGATTAATGGATTATCACTATTCTATTCTGTCAAGGCATTAAGGCAAAATTAAATGCACTATTTAACTGAAGGCTCTGACTTTCTATGAATTTGTAAAGGCCAACAGAAGATCATCACCAGAGTTGCATTTAAAAATTGAGGAAGGTGGTACATTTTCAAGTAATCCTGCCCCTACTGCTCAGTACAGGCAACCTCCCCCATCGGCGATTTGGGCTACAGAAGAGTACAGAAGCAGGGATAATGTGTACCACTCAATCCATGCATTTGTGTGAAAGCCCCCTTTTGGCCACAAATGGTTACTGCACTGTGGGGTGGCCAAAATGGCTTTTTGAGTGGGGTCCCATAAACAAACCAGGGTCCTTCTAAGGGGCACACAGGGTCCAGACAGCAGTGTCGGTGCAGAAGTGAAATCAGTTTTCGAAATCTGCGTCCCCCCAGAAAACGGCCCCCTAGGCAGCTTCCTATGTCGCCTGATGGGTTAACCAGAATTGCTATGCAGGAAGGAGACCAAACTGCTATCTCAGGGATATGAAGGCCATGACAGGGTATCTGTCGATACAGCTCCATCAATACTGGATGGGCGCTTTGCTAAATGTAAAACCCCATTGGTCAGTGAAAGCAGGAGGGTTTACTTAGGAAGCGGAAGCTGCGGAGGCGAGCCCTATCAAAAGGGCAACGCTAAATGGTTTTTCTACAGTCGTTTGTCAAACGAAACAAAAGCTGAATGAGTTTTCCGTTACTCATCGCTGCATGATTAGATGCAACACAACCTGTAAGCAGGCAGGGACACGTCGCATCTACTTTTTGCCAGTAAGTCAGCTTGCCTGAACTTCATCGTGTTCGTCTGCAGATGTAAAGAGAGAGATACCACTCTGGGTCGACATTCTTACGCGAAGATACAGATCATCAGGGATTACGACTAGCAAAGGATGTATCCTCACTCCCAGAGCTTGGAAATAAATATCAAAGGAAACAGATTATGGAACATGGAACGGTATAAAAAGATTTTGTGATATTAAAAGTATAATGCCCATAACTCTGTCTTCCATATTTTTTTTACCCAGTAGAGTGATGTGTTGAGGCTATCTTAGGAAGCACAGGGTACAAGGCAAGGACATCCTGGATAAGACAAATACAATAATGTCCATCCATCCATCCATCCATCCACTTATCCAGCACAGGGTTACAGTGAAGCTGGAGCCCATTTGAGAAAGAACAGGACAAAAGACAGGGAGCAACCTGAATGAGATAAATACTATCCATCCATCCATCCATCCATACATACATGCATACATACATGCATATATACATGCATACAATCGCTTATCCAATACATGGTTGCAACGAACCTGGAAACCATCCCAAGAAAACCAGGGAACGAGGCAGAGCGTTGACCTTGTGCAGATGGTTATAATCCATCCATCTGTCTGTCACCCACCGGCTCATTCTGGTGAGAGTTGTGAGGGTGGGATGGGGGTCAGTTTGAGCCTACCCACAGGAAGCAGAGGGCACGAAGGCAGGGCACCTCCATGGACAAGGAGAATGAAAATATACCTTCCCAGCTAACCTGCGGAGGTGGGGCTTTTTGCACCTTACATTCTTCCAGTGAAATATTATGAAACAGCTGGAAATCTCCTGGAATGCTTTGATGTTCAAAATGCCATTAAACATTTACAGATATCCTGAAAAGCTGGCCTTCAGGATAACCCGCGATTTCCGTTTATCGCAAACAAATCTCCAATCTATGCTGGTTTTCACCTCGCAGCTTTTTGAAAAGTAGAACGAATGCCACGGCTTGCAGGACGACTGAAGAGTGTCAAAGTTTTAATGACCACATGCAGGAAAGGATGTCTTTATAGACTTCCATCTAGTCATGCATCCATCTTCCATATCCATGCATTGACCAAAATCAGCGTGCGCTCGCAATATGCATGGAGTCTATCACAGGAAGAACACGTCAGGAAGAAGGGACACCTTGAACGGGAAGCCAGCTCACCACAAAACCGGCTTAAAGGATTATTCACAAAATATCATATAATAAGTACACATTTCCATCAGTTTAAAACAAAACAAAAAAATCATTGTTCATGCTTAACTGAAATATTCTGTGATATTTTAAAAAAATACATTTTACAGTAGGAGCATTAGTTGTAAGATGGATGGATGGATGAATGGATGGATGGATGGATGGACGGATTGATGAAACACAACAGAGCTTTAGGATTTAACCAATAAGGTGTTAGATTAAACACTGCTTTTTGTAATGTTTGTACAATAGCTCACTCTTGAGAGAGATTGATTGCAGTGTTGACACTGTTTGAATTGCTGGTGTAACGTTAAGTCGCCCAACCAAAATGAAAGCTGAAGTTTCACAACTTCAGGACTTGTCTTCATCATGTAGGTCCCCTGCTGCCCAGCCGTGACCCGCCCAAGCTGGACTCAGAGACAATCACTCTCAGCGAGTGTAAATGTTACCGACTGCCAGTGAATTACAGAGGGGGGTTTTACTGTCAATTACTTTCATATAACTGAAACAAATCTCACATGACACTGATCCACTGCTGTATTAAATGAGACGGTAATCAGTGAACATTCCATTCTAGAGACATACACATGGCAATGGACTGTGAACAGATCAAAATGTGAAAATCTCAGTTTTAAATATAATTTGTTTACAAGACAATTCAATCATTGCAGCTTCCTGAACAGAGAGCTTTGATTTTCTCCATCTTTGATCTTAAATCAAAGCGCAGTACAGATTATTTGTCTCTCTCCTTTGATTCACAGGACCTCTTAAAGTTTAATTCCTGTGTTAGTGACAGCATCTTGGCTAACATATAGGAATCAGATAAAGCTTGTTAGCATCTGTGATTCATTGACATAATAAACAAGGACATTTTCTGCACTGGGGAAAACGACTCTGTGACATGCCAATAGCATTATAAACCAGCCTAATGTCTTTGAAAGTACTCATTGTCCATCTATTAGCTGTTAAATAACCAATCAGCTACTAGTTTGAATGTGGAGATCAAACCTGGGTGAAAAGTCACCACTGGTTTTCTAAACCTTTTCCACAACTGCTGGGATTTTCTCAGGTATTGTTTAAGACACTAAACTAAGCAGTGACTATAAATCATTAATACATTCCAAAAAAATGTGTTTTAAGGCAATTAATATATCCATAATTCAAGAGCAAATCCCAAAATCCATTCTTAGTTGTTTTTGAGATGGGACCACAGTCAGGCATTCTCGTCATATGTTACTGTGTTGGGAACCAAAGGTCACATGGACTTCATGCTTTCCGAAGAAGGACTTTCGTTACATTTCCAAAACTCAATAAGTTTTCTGAAATTTTCTCAAAAACATATCCCATAAACTGAGTGAGTTTTGGAAATTAGCTCTTCGATAGTATTGCCACATATTCAACACTTTGACAAAAGTAACTTCACAAGAATCTCACTGAAGCACACAGAGTCCTGGCTACCGTAAGGAGAACCAGATTTCTGGCTTGTTCATGAAGATCCGCTGCAGATCAACAGAACAAGTGAACTGTCACCCATCTCTAGGACCATCACGATTTCTGGAGATTTTAAACTTCATCCTGAAACCTCCAACTAGCTCGTTCTCAGACTAAAGGGCACCAGTGTAAAAGGAAGTGTCTTCGAGGTGGCATGGTGGAGCGTGAAATGCCATTATGCCCGGTAATTAATGGCGCCGACCCGGGATTAGAGGGCAGTGTCATCCGCAAAGCATCAAACACTCTGTAATTGGATTGAGCCAGGCTGTCAGCTGACCTCGACTCCTGATCCCTTGGAGATGGGGGCTATTAATGGGTGGGGGGGGGGGGATAATGGTGGGTGGCATTTAGGCACTGCCATTCATGGCCCGAGCCTTGGAATGTTGCCGTGTGGGCAAACCACGCCCATCAGACTTCGAGGCAACTGATGAAACTGGATTAAACCGGTTATGAAACATCTAAAGAAATGAAACCAATAATGTCCCTGTATGATGGTCCAAAACACACAATGGGGTTAGTAGTGGATTGTAAGGGTGTAATTTCTCTCTGCCTGCTTCTATATCCTGTCATGTGTGCTGACCTTCATCCTTTCACACCAAAGGTACTAAAGAGGCATCTCTAATATGTGATTTCTGTACCACAACTGATTTATGTAACTCCTTTTAAGCACTACAGTGAATATCACTGCTCATTTTGCAAATTTAAACCACACATCTGTCTCGCAGCCTCTAATCCAGTACAGGCTTGTGAGACTAATTCAAAATGTGACAAATTTGAAATGTTTATTTGTGATAATCACCATTTATATATATGTGTGTGTGTGTGTGTGTGTGGTCCAGGTATACCTTACCTTGTTGGGACCAAATTCCCTGGTCCCCATGGGAAAACACTATTTTATAAAAATCTGTGACTGAAATGACAAAACTAGAGATGCAAAAACTCTTGTATTTTGTTTGGTTACTTATGGTTATGGTTAGGGCAGGGTAGGAGGTAAGGTTGTCATAGTTAGCGTTAGCATTTTTCCCATAGAAATGAAAGAGTGGTCCCCAAAAAGATATGATTACACGACTGCGTGTGTGTGTGTGTGTGTGTGTGTATGTGTGTAAAATAAAACCTTATTAGTCATGTAAATTTCAGCTAACAAAAACGAAGCATTTGACATGCTAAATTCTACATTCGTTTTCATTCTGGAAAAATCATACTGTATGGCTGCTCTGTGTCCATTTCAACCAGGGTCATCACTGAGTTGGTCTGGCCCATGCTACTTCTAGTAGGCGGGTCTCAGACCTGGATGATTGAGCACCTCTCACTGACCTCAGACCTTCGATTCACACACTGCCAGTCTAACTTCCAGCCCTGCCAGACAGATTTAAGTGTGAGGTTTCACTCTCAGCAGGGTGATGTAAGTAGAAAGCATGGATTTCTAGGATTTTTTAAGCTGGGGGGGGCATAAGAGGGACCATAATTCATACAGAGGTGGTGAAACTTATTATTAGCCAATGATATGTTTTGAATTGGTGAGTGTGTGGGGGAGGCGGCACACAGGGGACCAATCAGCTTTCAGCTGGGGCCGGTATTCCTGTGGCCCCGCCCCTGTAGATGCCCATTCTCTCCCGGTGATCTCATCAGTCACATTGCTGCAAAAAGGTTAATATGTGTATGAGTGATGCCAGCGTTTAATCTCCTGCATCTTTAGAAAGCCCCCACTCCCTGTGAGAGAAACACATCGCCCAACGGACCATTGTGTGTGTCATCTGTATCACCAGTAGGGCATTTTATTACTGCCCCCAGATATGTGAGGCGTTCATGCTCAAATGCTCTAGTCCAGGGGTCTCCAACTCCGGTCCTGGAGAGCTACCGTCCAGTAGGTTTTCTATCCTACCCGGCTTCTGATGAGCCACACCTGTTCTAAAGGTAAATACCAGGAGCAGGTGTGGCTCATCAGAAGCCAAGTGGGACAGAAAACCTACTGGATAGTAGCTCTCCAGGACTGGAGTTGGAGACCCCTGCTCTAGTCTGATAAAACAATAGCAATGTCAAAGCAGGGGTAGAGCTAGTGTATAAACAGGAGTTGGCCATTAGTGAAACAAGGTCAGCTGGACGTTCCCCTTTCAGTGTGGTCCCCATGTTTGCTGTAGCAATTGGCTGAGATCCACATCATGTCCAGAAAAGAATAAGTGGAGATAAAACTCAAGCATTGTAGCTGTAGCTGTATGCAATTCTGCACCCATAGGGTAGGGGGCAGCACCTTCTCAGGGAATCCCGAACCAAACGGCCCCCGTTCCCCTTTCAGCAAGATCCTGCACCGGAAGTCTTGTATATGAAACAATAAAATCTCAAAACAAATATGTAACTTTCAGCGACACTTTACTTGACCTCAAAAATGTGAATAATAGTGATAATCATACCAACACTACCAGCAACAAGGGATTTTATATGAAGACGCTAAAGCCTGACTGTTCCTGGAATAGTCTCCTGGAATAGTCTCCTGGGATTGTCTCCTGCTCTCCTTCCAGCTGGGCTTCTGAGGAGTCACCAGGCTGTACTTGGCTGGATTATTTTCCTTCTGTTGGCCTTCCACTAGGCTACTGTGTTTGTCGCTTGGGGCCCACTCACTTTTTCTTCTATTCCAGAAGGTCGCAGATGCAGTTCTGATGTGACTTGGATGACCAAGGGGCTCCAGTTACCCTCACAGCAAACCCATCCCCCAGTTATACCTGAAGCTCCGTGACCTCATCTGCGATGACTTCGACAGGCCTGACAGCTCAGGGCCAGTTTCCCAGGTTCCTTTGCTTTGGTCAGCCCTCTTCCGCCCTCTTCTGGTGAGCTCTATTCTTGCTCCTGTGACGGCAAAATGTCCGGCTTCCTGAGACATCGCCAGCTGAACCAGGCATGACATCAACCTTCAACCTCTGGGTGGAGTGGGTGGGCCTTCCCCACTGGCCCGCTGGCTTCCATCCCTGGCCTACTAGCGTGTCATGACGTGGCCAAAATGACCCGCTCGCCCACCATACTGAAGGGTTCTTCCAAACTCGGCGTGCCTCCCTTTTGTCGGTCTCCGTGGCTCGTCGTGGCTGCCATCACTATCTCCCTCTGGTTCCCGTTGTGCCCAACAGCTGCTTGAGGCTTGTGGAGGCCAAACTCTAGATAAGGACAGACTCTGGTATCACACACTCCATTTGGAGCGGGGATATCACCCCAAAGCTTGGTTACCTTCTGTGATTACAGCTTCTGCTCCCTTCTGAAAGTATCGGGGGTATTTCTTACTCTCCTCCCTATGCTGCCCTCTAGAGGCCGCACTCTGCTGGTACCCGTTGCGTCAATGCTGGGACGTGTGATTCACACCTGAGGCTC
Organism: Paramormyrops kingsleyae; assembly: GCF_048594095.1. NCBI lineage: Eukaryota > Metazoa > Chordata > Actinopteri > Osteoglossiformes > Mormyridae > Paramormyrops > Paramormyrops kingsleyae. The sequence goes on along the minus strand of NC_132800.1, from coordinate 18,967,244 downwards.
CTGCTGCTGCAGACGTGACTCATGCTCTCTTGGTGGTTACCCACTGGCAGTTCATCCAGAAGTTCTTCTCAAAAGCCTCCTCTTCAGCTCCTGAACTAGGTTCAAGTCTGACGCTACGAACGGATGCCACCGAAACATCTCAAGGCTGCGGAGTACTGTGATCTCAGGGCTGCCAAAGGCTGAGCTAATTCTGCGTACATCATAAGATCAAGAAATAAAAGCCAGATTCTTTCCCATGGCATAATACAGCCATCATTTACCTTTGGCAGTGTGTGTGTGTGTGTGTGTGTGTGTGTGTCTGTGTGTAACATGGCAAGTAAGACAGTCTATTCCAGAAAGGACAGTAAAATAAGGGACACCCTGGATGGGATGCCAGTTCATCACAGGGCACAAGACAGGGGACACCCTGGATGGGATGCCAGTTCATCACAGGGCATAAGACAGGGGACACCTTGGATGGGATGCCAGTTCATCACAGGGTATAAAGCACAACAAATCATTGTCCATTGTCTGGACTCGTGCTAAGGTAGCACACTGAGGTCTATTTTGAAAATGCAAAAAAAGTATAACCATTTTGTCAAGTTTTTAAAAATGTATAGCTTAATAACATAATTGCAATTTAAAATATTGACCAGCAAATAGAAAGACAGTGAAGAGTTAGTTAGTTAGTCAGTTAATTGGTTACTTAGATACACTTAATAGGGATTGCTTAGGTTTGATCACAAATCAGTATTTCAGGAAACATATCTCTCAGAACCTCCATCACCCTTATTGACATGATTAATAATCATGTCCACGAAAATTCTCGTAAGCTCCTTAGGGGGGTCCAAATGATAGTTAACGCGCTTGCAGCGGGATAACACGCAATTTATTTTGGAATTTACCCGGAAACAACAAATGCTATTTTCTGATTGGCTGGTAGGTGGCTATTAACTCAGTATAAGTTGGGGCAGTTATGAACTGGGCGGGAAACCCCCCCACTCCGTGTACCTGTGCCTGTATTCTGTATAACGGGACACCATGGAGGGCGTGAGTCCTGAAAGCTGGTAAAAGCTGGTTAATGAAAGCTGGTTGAAATGCGTGTCTGACGGTCAGTGCGTGAGACTTGAGACCCCTGTAAATATGTCAGGAAAAAACGAAATAATGTTAACTTGAAGTGTACCCAAAATGCTAAAGAATGTGTAAATTTGAAACACCAGTCGTTATACAAAAAAGACGTGTGTGTGTGTGTGAGAGAGAGAGAGAGAGAGTTGTGTCAGCCTCATACATATAGTGAGGCCGACAGAAATCATTGTTATAGGTATTTAAAAAACACAACTTAGAACGTGTTAAGACTACGAAGTCCAAACATATTACGGTATAAAATAAAGACGTTCGCGTGCATGTGCGTGTTTGCCGATCAGTCAAGCGGTTATAACAAATACATACATTTGATCTGTTTGCAACAATCTCTGTAAACTTATTATTCACTTGTAAAAATTAGTGGCAAAACAAATTATTTTTGTGTGCCGTTATAATTACCATGACGTGACATAAGCGCGATATATGGATTATACATATGTCACAAAAGCAAGAACTAAATATTGTTAACTCGAGGTGTGCCCGATATGTAATGTAATGTGTAAAGCTTAAATATTACCCTTTAAAAAATACATCAGGCGCTACATGTGAAACATTGCGTAGTTATGAGCGCACAAAAGACTGTAAATTACTCTGGGCGTGTGTGCATTTGTGTGCGGATTTATGAGATGCCACAGTGGGCTTTGCATGTAAACACTTCATGATTTACCTGTGAAACAGATTGCAGTCAAGAGCACACAGTTCACTGCTAATTACAATGCCCATGTGTTGTGAGATACCTCAATGCAGTTTGCATGTCCATAGATTATGAACATTATGGTTAACTTTATGCATAACACATCAAACATAAAGTTACATACATAGATGAAGAATTCTTCATAAAAATAGAAAAAGCATTACACGTTACATAAGTCTCCTTCAATTAAATTGCCTTCTAAGCATTGTCCAACCAATCATGCAGAATAGTTTAATATCTCTAAATATTTTACTAACAGCTCCATTATAATGGAAACTGAGGGTGAAGAATTTTGAAAGTTAAATGCCTAATTGCCAGGATTATTTTAATTAACCCTGACATTGATTCCTCAGTGCCAGAAACTGCACTTTGATACGAATAAAATGGACGTTACGTTTCCTGATGTATTTTTCATTCGACCACAGTGGTGCTCAGTGCCTGTTTCCGAATGTGGCATCAAGTTTGACGAGCTCCGGTGTATCGACCGACAGGCCCCCTCAGGGTTGGCATGAAGGACCTCTTTTCATTAAAGTTAATTAATATAAATGAGGCGGGGGCTATTTCTGGAGCTGCGGGTATTCAAAGGGGATGCGGACGTCTCGGAATAGAGGATGTGCTTTAAAGTCCGAGCGAGGGCGGGAGAGAAGACGGTGGAGATTGATGGAAAGATGTTGCTGGGCGAAAACGAGTGAGGTTCGGGCTTCCGGAGCAGAGAGAATTCAAGCTGGACGAGTCAGGGAAGGATGTTATAGCTACGCACTTCGAGTAGCTTCCAGCTCTGGAGCATAACCACAGGCACACCGAGTAAAGGCTGACTTTGACCTACAGGGCAAGATAAACTTATGCACTTCATTTTGGGCCAAGGGTATATACAGAGGCGGGGCAGGGAGGGGCTTTGACCCCAGCTAGGGGTTTACATTCCGCAGGAATAGAGTGCGCCACGGCAAAAACGTTCATTTTTGAAGGCAGGTGGGAATTCAATGACTGATATGTCTGCGGGAGCAGGAGAAGAGCGATGTTTCATGGGATCCCGCTAAAGGAATTAAAATAAATAAGTATTGCTTAAATGTGTCTTTATGTTATTTTATCAAACCGTTACTCATGTTCAGAAAGTTACATTAAAAACTTCGCCGAATGAAAGAAAAATGGGCTACTGTGCCTAATTTGGTTTTCACACAGTCAGCCTATCCTGGAACTTTTGGAAGGACGTTAGCATTTTGAACGTCCCTTGTCACGCTCGCGAGTGCCTGGCTAATAATGGCAGAGCCAGCACGACATTCTTTAACACCTGAGAATTTAAGCGCCTGCTTAAGGAAAGGTGAAAATAAAACTGTCAAAATCAGTAAAGGAAATCAGAAATTTGCCAGTTCCTTTTCATTGTATGTGACCACAATGTGAACCACTTGCGTTTTGCCCATTGTGACAAATGCAACAAAGTGCTCTCATGCACTGGACACAAGTCTGGCACTTCAGGGCCCTGTGCGTTCAGTTCCGAATGGCCAGACTGCACTGACATTAACTGCAAGTGCAAGCAAATCAAAAGTGACAACTCTACTAAAAACTGAAACAACTCAAAAATGTGTGGATTTTGTTTGTGCAGATCTATGACGTTATTGCAAATGTAGTTGCAGGTGAAATATGCTTATATGTATGACTAGCCTACTATTATGTGAAAAATGTAGCCTGTTTTAACTGTTAAATGCTGAACATAGCCTGTTTGTTGAGACTACAGGTTTGTCATCATCCTGAAAATAAGCATAATCCAACAAAACATATTTTTCCTTTGCGGGAGAGGAACAAAATCTTGTCCGTGCAGGCAGGAGCAGGATCTCAAATTCCATCCCATGCAAACCTCTACCCTCAGCTGAAAGATAATTGGATCCCAGAGTGCCCCCTCCCCTATAATTCTCTGATTCTTAACATACGATTGGCTAATGATATGGTTGGCCCCTCTGCATGAATAATGGCCCCTCTTATGCCTTCCCTGCTAATAAAATCCTAGAATAGCCCCTGATTTGGGTGCCCTATTTCTTCCAGTGCCAGCTATGTGGTTACTGAAAATTATGGTAAATCACTGAATTTTATTGTGCTGTACGCATGTCAATAATGTGACCTGCAGCGAGCCCATGTGAGGGAACTTTTGTTTGTGTGCCAGTAGTGTGAGTCACATGACCACTGGAGCATCGGCATGGCCGTGGCCTGACCCGTCTCGTGTAATTCTAGCCCTTCTCCCCTTAACCCCTCCCATCCCCATCCCCTGTTAGAGGGCTGACAGGGGAACAGCAATGCTGAACTTTCGTTAATTGCCTTAACACGAATGTGGGCTGCAGGGGTAAGGAAGCGATAGAGGGATGGGATGACAGGAAGAGGGGGGGCCGGGTGGGGCCCCTGGCTTTTCCACGGAAGGGCCCGTCTTTATGAGAGACGCACAGGTTGTAAAATCCCTACCGAGAGCCCAAGGAAATCAAAAGAATAACTCTAAGGGCACAAGTCTCTAGCTTTTTTTACCTGGATTTTTTAATCATTCATTACCATCACATTTACTTGCCAGATGCTTTTATCCAAAGCAACATACATTTTTAAGGAAGCAGGATCAGAGTGTCTGAGGGCTAAAGGGTCTTTCTCAAGTGCCCAGCGGTGAGATCACCTTGCTGACCCCCGGATTTTGACCTTCCGATCTCATGCACAGCAATTATCATGTGTTACAAAAAGTTTATTGCTAAGGGGTTTGTGTTGTGGAATCGTCCATAACGTTGCTGTTTAGGTGAATTAGCATTGGCTACAGCATTGTTGTTCTGGTAATTTAGCATTGCTCATAGCATAGCTGTTTAGATGAATTAGCATCACTAATAGCATTGCTGGTTATGTCAATTAGCTTCGCCCATAGCATGGCTGTCTGTGTGAAGGTGCATCACTCATAGCATTGTCATGGACTTGCATTCTGTCCAGGACTCTCCTTTCCTTGTGCCCTGCTCCCTGGGAAATGCCCCTGTCTGTCCATGAGCCTGTACCCCTACACGTGGTTGGATGTAGCATGTGGGTGGGCGCTTCTGCCGGATGCTATAGCAAGACGCAGCAGTGGAGGAGACCATTGCCTGAATGAAGCGTCCCTCTGTGCCGATCCAAACCAAACGCTTTTTCTCGAGTCATTCTTCACGAGTGTATAGGAGCCCCCCCCCCATTTCTGAACACCTTAAATTTGCCACAAGCTGCTTCACATCAGTCTCACTTGACAGTTTGCATTAAACAGCTAATCTTAGTTATCAAGTACTAGATAATGTCTCTGGGTGCCACAGCTAACTCTCACCCACCAGTCCCTCCAGCTGAGAATATTTCCCACAAGGTTGCAGCCTTAGCCTCCCTGTCACGATGCTCATAATCCTGAAAGGTACAAAGACTTAAGACATGGGGATTAGCTGGTATTTGGGCTTTTAAGCTCATTTACAGTGCCGTATTGAATTTATTTTCACCATATTACATGACCTGAGGAAATTTTTTGGCATTTTAAGCCAAATGAATAAGCTAATTAGCATTAGATCTAACTAATGCGATTACAACTTTTAATTCCTCCATTATCTTTATCCATGTATTAATGCCCACAGTAGTTCCACAAAACAGGCATGTGTTAAATTAAATCAAACACCATTGGGAAATGGTTATATGAAATGCAGCTGTATTTGCCATTTGCACAAGTACTTTGGAATGTATTAGTTTTCACATTTCTCATCATGCTCTCCTTTTTAAGACATAAACACATATAGAGGTGAGAGTGAAGCTTGGAGGCTGAGCACAGGGTCAGCCATTTATCTGGTGCCCTAAAGCGCTTGTTCAGGGGGTTTAACAGCCTTGTTCAGGCCAATATGCGACTATTCTATCAAGGATGGGACTTGAACTAGTAACCTCCCGATCAGACACATAGACACCTAATCTGTCAAGCTACAGACCTCCCCCCTAACAGACTGCTGAGACATGAGGAGCGCATAACGTCCGCCACCGGGAGTGACGCTGCTCATCCCAGCTGTCTCACCTCCTACTCCTTCACAGTTTACTCAGTGTTTTTGTTCGCCATCCTGGTCTCATTCCCATCTCAGACAGGTTGAGAAAACACACAGCCCCTTTCGATCGGAGCTAAATTATTATTATTATTTTTATTATTATTATTATTATTCTCTTACTCAGCTTTTGCTGGCAGCCACTGGGTAGTCTGTGTCCTGACCCAGGACTTAAGGTATTTAGCCCAGTACTATGTGGAGGATGTGAGTAGTTCCCATCAGTGTGATCTTGGGGGTGTTCCACGAAGCAGGATTTCTTGGTTAAACTTAAATTAGAGTTAAACTCTGCTATAATTACATGTGGGTTAAAGATATGCAAGATATGGAAATGTACAGAAATCCCAGTACAATTGAGAACCTTCAAGAATTCATTTATATGAATTCATTCATATTCAGCAATATGTGACTGTTTCATTAAAAGACAATATCAAGGTTCTCTAGTTTCATCAAAAGTTTGGAGTGAGATTACATGTGTTAGAGCGTGACACTTGAGAGCCCGGCCAACCGCATCTCCATCCGTGTGCACATCCGTGTAATAACGCACTTGGAGCAGGATCACGCGTGACTTACTTTGGAATTTACCCGGAAACAACTAATACTATTTTCTGATTGGCTGGTAGGTATCTATTATTTAACTCTGTATGACTCAGGACAGTTATGAACTTGGCAGAAAACTCCACCCTGTATGGTTGTGCATTGTCAGGTAATTTTATATAACGGGACACCTTGCTGGGCGTTACCCCTTACTTTACAGCGTGAGAAACACAAGGTGTGGCGTGTGAGTGTGTCAACTGGTTGAAATGCATGTCTGACGGAGAATGCGAGACACTTCAGAGTCCTGAATATATGTTACATCAAAAGAACATTCGATTAAACTTGCATGAATAGGTACTTCAAACAGTTAAACAAATATGATTTTCAGTCTTGGGAATTATATTTGCATTAGAAGCAGTGCTTGTTGATCTCCTTTTGTTTCATCAGCTGTTATTTACAGTTCACAAAAGATTTAATCATTTAACAGGCAGTTAAATTTTGAGACTGAATAGAGACAGAAGAATTATATATATGATACGTGAGTCAAGATCAGACAAGTATCTCTGTTTCTCCTCTTCAGAACTTCCTTATTAAACAGTCTTTGACAGCACCGGAGCCCAACTGGGTTACTGGGCTCGCGCTCTTGAGACATGGCTGGCCACAAATATGCCCGTCCAAAAATGCCTCTACATGTTTTCAACCACAAATTATCCTCTCAAAATAACAGTGACATAACGGCAATCCTGTAATCTTTTTCGACACTGGTTCATAATCACACGCTAAGAACTATCTAGGCTGCCCAGTTCCAAGACCATGTGACTACACCTCAGCTCTGTGTGTGGAGTTCTCTCTGTGTTGCAATTGTTTCTCCAGTTTCATAGACCCAAAATAGACTAACTGGTGTCTCTAAATTGCCCATTTTGTTCCCAGTGATGGACTGGGAATCCATCCAGGGTGCCCCCCCCCCCATGACCCTGATGGATGGATTATTGAACCTTGCATTAACATTGATTATCAAAAACATATTCTGTGGCAGCTAATCTGAAAACACTGTTTGTGTCTTATTAAAGAAAACTTACAAAACAAGGCCCAGTGTGTCAGTTAGAGGGCAGTTACAGCTGTAGTCTCTGAAAAAAATACATTTATAAGTCTCAGTGAATAATGTTCCAAGAAACTACTTATTCTCAGATTATGCGCAAATCTTAAAAAACGGGCCTATATTTCTGCCGGTTTTAACAGGACACCCAGAAAATGGCTGCCACTAATGAGTTTGAGTAATACTTGATAAGCTCGTTATTTATCTTACATTAATGTCGGGGCAAAATGGGCTGCCAGTCATCGATCTGTTTTCCGTGCAAATGAGGTAATGGCTTCGAGATGTATTCAGATATCGAGCTGCTCCCCCTGACCTCAGTGTGATTAATGTAATCCGCATATCACATCGAGGTCAGGATTCTGTTTTTTTTATTTCGGGCTGTAATTAAAATCTATTTTTATAGGGGTATCTTGTATTCCAGGCGGTAGGAGACAGACAGTGTGTTTTGGGAAAGCACTGGCATCATTGTGGTAATTGATCCCCAACTCACAGGCCACAGGCTGATGAAGCTGGAACGTAGTGGAGTAATTGCCTTGTTAGGATTTAAATAGGGTCAGCTGGGCAGATGAAAGGAAGGGTGAAGTTGATTTGTTGGGTCATGGGTTACGGTTAAGTTGCTTGTATTTTTTTATGATTTTTTTATTTTTATTGTTATGTGGCGTCGGCAATAATATGCATACGAATCAGAATCATCTCAAGCCTGTTTGAATGTACCCTGCCTGTCCTGTATAGTTAGTTTTGAGAAACTTTGCAGATGTTATTTTGGATGGGGGAGGGGTGGTTAATTCCGTTGGCGCTGAAAGTTTTTCTTTTTTTTTCATTTTGCTTCAACAAAATGATGGATTCACAGAGGAAATTAGATGAGGAAGAACTATAGTAAGGGACAAAATTTTATTGTAAGGGAGAAAATTTGACTGACATTTGTATGCTTTTGACATGCCATCAAGCATCAGGAGGGATGTCATAGTCTGTTTGTGGTGGAGTAAATTTACATGAGTTCACCCCTGATCTCCCTCGTCCCCAGAGTATTCTGTCATGCGATTACGCATGTAATTTCAACAAGCTCATTACATGTCATTGATTGAGAATGCCCATGATCTGTCACTTGGTAAATTTTCAGATTTGTGTCTGATGTCATCACCTTGTTAGTCTCCTTGAATGAATTACTAATTACTAAAAGGAATCTTGTCAAAGGGAATTGCAGTTGTGTTTGTCCTGTGAAAAACACTTCAGCTTCATCTGAATTAACTTGAATAATTAGTCTGTAATTTTGCTTATCGCTTATTCTTCTTTTGCTAATATCTCCTTATCCAGAGCAGGGTCAGCACCAGCCTGGAGCCTGTGCTGGACTTCACAGTCATGTGACCGGGGACAGCCTGGAGGCTATGCTGGACATCACTGTCATGTGATAGGGGACAGCCTGGAGGCTATGCTGGACATCACTGTCATGTGATATGGGACAGCCTGGAGGCTATGCTGGACATCACAGTCATGTGACTGGGGACAGCCTGGAGCCTGTGCTGGACTTCACAGTCATGTGATAGGGGACAGCCTGGAGGCTATGCTGGGCATCACAGTCATGTGACAGGGGACAGCCTGGAGGCTATGCTGGACATCACAGTCATGTGACCGGGGACAGCCTGGAGCCTGTGCTGGACTTCACAGTCATGTGATAGGGGACAGCCTGGAGCCTGTGCTGGACATCACAGTCATGTGATAGGGGACAGCCTGGAGCCTGTGCTGGACATCACAGTCATGTGATAGGGGACAGCCTGGAGCCTGTGCTGGACATCACAGTCATGTGATAGGGGACAGCCTGGAGGCTATGCTGGACATCACAGTCATGTGATAGGGGACAGCCTGGAGCCTGTGCTGGACATCACAGTCATGTGATAGGGGACAGCCTGGAGCCTGTGCTGGACATCACAGTCATGTGATAGGGGACAGCCTGGAGGCTATGCTGGACATCACAGTCATGTGATAGGGGACAGCCTGAAGGCTGTGCTGGACTTCACAGTCATGTGATAGGGGACAGCCTGGAGCCGGTGCTGGACTTCACAGTCATGTGATAGGGGACAGCCTGGAGCCTGTGCTGGACTTCACAGTCATGTGATAGGGGACAGCCTGGAGCCTGTGCTGGACTTCACATTCATGTGATAGGGGACAGCCTGAAGCCTGTGCTGGACATCACAGTCATGTGATAGGGGACAGCCTGGAGGCTATGCTGGACATCACAGTCAGGCCAATCGGGAAACACTGGTTGGCTTAATTAAACTGTGCCATTGAGTAGCTGTGTGTAAACACAGGAGCAGCATGAACGCTAAAATTGTAGTTTTTTTACCCCGCAAAGGGCCTGAAGTGCCACCTGTGATCCACTGTATCATAGTGTCAATTGTTTTTGAATGATCGGAAAGAAATATTTCAAGTCAAGTGGGCTTTATTGTCATACCATCCAAGTGCAGGTGTACAGTGGCACAAAATAATGTTTCTCCAGGTCACAATGTCGCCACATCTACATCAGCCTCCTGTCTCCACCCTCATGTGGCCCTGATTGGCCACACCTGATGCTTATTGTCCCTTATTAGTCTGTATATAAGTACCTGTTTTCCCGTCATTGTTAATCCGGCCATTGACGTCGAACCCTCATATTGCCTCTGCCCTGACTTCCTCTGCTCCTCCTGTTTTGATCCCTCATGATCTGGTTTATTTCCTATTTTATGTTCTATGAGCTTAATAAAACCCTTTTTGGCTTTGCGACCATGTCTGCTCTTAGATCCTTCATGCCACCCAACACATCACAAGGCGTGACATACAGATGCCAAAAAACAACAACAACAATAATAATAATCCAGTGGGCTATTATCATACCATCCTTACATTTTAAGTGAATTCTTCTTTCTGTGTCTTATGTCCATATTTCAGCATGTTGCATTTAAATTGTCAGATTGTCAGTGTCAAAATGTCTTTTATGTTCATATTTATTTTCTATTTTCCACAGTTTTCTTGCACTATAATGAGACCGTAATTTCACCTCAGCTTATGACCATGGATTAAACAGCTGAAGATGACAGTGGAGATACTCTGAATCTGATCCATGTGTAGGTATGCAGCAGCATAAAATAACGTTCCACAGGACAACAGTGCAATATATAGACAACCCGTGACACAGGAGTGTTTGTACAGCATTTAACGTGCAAGGCACAGGACAGTGTGAAACAAGGGGGCCTGACACAAGTGTATATATACATAGTGCAATGTGTACTGAGACAATACCCAATATTTGGTCCTCCAGTGTTGCCTTTTGTGATGGTGTTTTACATTTGAATCAATTATTATACAGATAAAGCATGTTATCCATCCATTCATCCATCCATTGTGTATATCGATGTGTATATCAATACACAAAACTGTGGAAACACCTAGCATTTTTGCCATTACTACACAAATATTGGTGGTAATGTTTATAAACAATCAAAGAATGTTACAATTATACGTTGGAAGATTAAGTAACTGGAGCAACGGTTGAATAAAGTTCTGCAATCTCTAAAAATTGGAAGTGTTTCCACGACATTGGCCACTAGTGTATGCATGGAACTGCTGATTGACTCAAATCATTTTTTTATTATAAAAAGACCATATCAATCATTTTACTACAACTAGACCAGACATCAGAGTGCTGATTCAGAATTTGAAATTGCCATGTTCAAGGAATAGTATAGTTTCATTGATTGGTTACTTCATTTACTTGCCATTTCATTATAAAATCTTGGGTACTGAGATTTTAAGGACAGAGCGTTAAAAACTACCGTGGGCTAGACTGTAATTACCCAATCAGATTAATTACCAGAACAGCTGGCATGCAGCACACTTAATCCATGCGAAAGGCTCTGCGCGGCTGAGAGACTCTTACAAATGAAACCTGATGAGTATGTGCTTATACACTTAGGAGAATCAGACTTAATCATCAGAGGTCAGGGATTCACGCCTTTTCATCTTATTAAATTCTTATTGTAATAAATATTATAATCACCCGGATGGAAAAAAATGAATAAATTACACAAATAAGGCAACACAGAAATGAGTTTCAGAACAGCAGCAGTGGTGATAACAGATGTTAGCACTAGTTTGGCGTGTGGGTAACCATGTAGTAAACACCATGTAGTTGAATGGAGGGATAGATGGATGCTGTATATATTATATGAAACATGCCATTTAACTTCTTATCCTGGACTTGCTTGTGGTGAGATTGGAGCCCATCCTGGGAAGCACAGGACACAAGGCAGGGGGACACCCTGGACGGGATGCCAGTCCATCACAGGGCACGAGGCAGGTCGACACCCTGGACGGGATGCCAGTCCATCACAGGTCACGAGGCAGGTCGACACCCTGGACGGGATGCCAGTCCATCACAGGGCACGAGGCAGGGGACACCCTGGACGGGATGCCAGTCCATCACAGGGCACGAGGCAGGTCGACACCCTGGACGGGATGCCAGTCCATCACAGGGCACGACGCAGGGGTACACCCTGGACGGGATGCCAGTCCATCACAGGGCACGAGGCAGGGGGACACCCTGGACGGGATGCCAGTTCATCACAGGGCACGAGGCAGGTCGACACCCTGGACGGGATGCCAGTCCATCACAGGGCACGAGGCAGGGGACACCCTGGACGGGATGCCAGTCCATCACAGGGCACGAGGCAGGTCGACACCCTGGACGGGATGCCAGTCCATCACAGGGCACGAGGCAGGGGGACACCCTGGACGGGATGCCTGTCAATCATAGAAAATATAAACAAATGATTTTAAAAACTTGTTATACAAATTTAGCTGTTATTGATTGATTGACCGATTGATTAACTGATTTAGAGAAATCTTGGACATTAAATAAAATATATTCCCATCTTCTTCACTGACAGGGTTCCTAGCACAAGAAATTGGGGGATTTCCTAAGCTCTATCTGACGTGCCGTGGGGTACCAAACCTAAACAGTCCAGGTTCATCTTCAACGGAGACGGCGATCTTAGCAGAATGGTTTCCATCATGAGAAGCTGATGAAAGCGAAGCGCTGATTTCATGAAGGACGACGATATGGTACAAACTGCACATACAGCCAAACTGCACATACAGCCGAACTGCACATACAGCCAAACTGCACATACAGCCAAACTGCATATTCAGGTCCGGGGTGGGGGGGGGCTCATAGTCCCTGCATGGTGGACCAGCAATAATAAGTCGATTATAACCCCTGGGTGTCCCATAAACCCTCAGGTGTCCTGATAATATAGGTTTTATAATATACATTTTGTCCACGCTATCAAAGTTAGGTGATTCCCAGACCTGCTATAAGGATGCGTATCGAGTGGGTCGCCATACCTGCATGAGGTCAGTTATGTATCTGCCTGGCAGATATGTTGACACCAGTTGGATGACACAGCTCCCAGTTTTCCAGTTATCACATGCTATTAAGTTACAAAACATTGCACTGGGTTTGTGTTTCGGTCTTATTGAAGCACCGGAATTTGCATTTATGTTTTTTGTTTACCAGTGGTCAGGAGGATATACAGAGAAAGATTTTCATCGCACAGGGTAACTGACTGTTTACTGTGTATATGACGATTAATTCTTGAATCTATAGCTTTTGTGAGAAGCTGGTCTCTTTTGTCTCGGAGACTGTGCCGTACACGGGGGTGTTGAAGTAGCGACATCGAAGCTGGATCGTCTCCAGCGCTATTATCGTTAATGAAGACGAAAACTATAAGAACACATTGTCATAACATGAAATAAGATTCAAAATAAAAGTAGACAGACAGACAGGCAGATAGATAGATAGATAGATAGATAGATAGATAGATAGATAGATATGTGAAATACTTGGTTACACTTTAACACTGATTAGCTAAAGTAATGATTTATCTCTTTCATTACCATTAATAATACCTGGAAAATGCTTCACCCATTTTGAGGACAATAGTACACACTCTGTATTCATGTAAGACACATAAAACAACTTTATATCTATCCATAGAAATAAAATCACTACAACTTATACTGAAACTGAAGTATATAAAAACTAATTAGAATTATAACAACTTTTAAATAAAGACAAATAAAACCACACTGAAAACTAATTAGAGCTACACTGGATTTCAAATGAAAATCGAAAACAATGGAAAAATAAAAACTAAATTAAAAAATCAGAAGTATAATGAGACGCAGCTCCACACTGGAGAATAATTCGATGCTGCAGTCAGCCTGCCAAGCGTTCCTTGCGAATGGGAGTTATACTTGGGAGATAAACCTTCACACTGTCGCTGTGAAATGACCCGGACTAACAGAAGACTCATCGTGATGCAGCGGCCTCCTGTTGACGGCTTAATCGGGCTGAGGTGCAGCCGTCCAATCAGATGCCTTGGCGGGGGCCGCAGTAAGGAAAGCAATATGTGGAATTCTAATTGGGTATGACACTGAATTAATTCATTTTGCAGGTTTGATTGAATTATCCCACATTTGCCCAGCTAATGTGAAAACACGATTCTTACTGGAGTCTCATCCTATTAAGTCCCCAATTCATCAAACGGTAATTAAGGCCCCGATCCCTTACTAAATAAAGGCATAAAAGTTATTATCTATATGCAGTCGAGTATTTCTTCTGGCAGCAAGAGGACACCAGATGTGGCCACTCTGGTCCAGGAGTGTGAGCTGTAGGACGTAAAGTACTCCAGGCCAGACAGTAAGCAAAGCCACGGTTGGGGATATGTGTATGTGTTTTTTTCTCCTTACACTGAAGTTTTTGGGTGCTCTCCTCCATTGTCTTCTGGCATTCTTTCTTTCCTGTTTTCCCTGTTCCCTTTGTTGTGAAAGGCACTATATAAAAAGTAATTGAATTGAATTGAATTGAATTGAATTGAATTGAATAGAATTGAATTGAATTGAATTGAATTAGCAGAACAAATGCAGGAGACAGATGGAAATATGAGACAGATATATTTGAGCATCAGAGATGATTCACTAGGAAACCTGCTGGGAATCAGGGTCTGGGAAAGGGAAGTAGCTGGTATCTGGGTGTGTGATCTGGGAGGCACATACCCTGTTATTGCTGAAGCAGGAATTAGACATGCTACCGATAATACAGTGAAGAAACGCTCACATCCTCTCTATGCAATTCCTTTGTACTGACATCATTTCCTGTCAGTAGATACCTTCAAAAAAAGTCTATCCATCACCTACACTTTTATGAGTCTGCTGAAATGTTGTACGTTTACAAAGAGATTCGAGCGAAGTGTACATGTGTATGTACATGTCAGAAACGGAGCATAGTACATTAGTCCTTATGACATCAAACAAATAGATGAATTTTGTACATGAAGTATTTGTGAAATTATTTCTAGATAAGGGGTTGGAAGATGTGTGAATGGATGGATGGATGGACAGACATTTCCACAGCATTGCACTGGGGAAAGCCCACACCTTCAATGTTCTTGAATCAGTCAAGTGCTTCTTCTGTCCTGGTCCCCTGGTGCTTGCAATCACCCCCTGAGCCTAGTCCTCACCAAGTGAGACAGTCCTTCATGCATCAGGAGGATCATCGGGTCAGGAGAGGCTGCAGGTCTGGATGACAGATTAGCCCAGCAAGTAGTAAATGAGCATGTTGCAGTATCTCATGCTAATGAACCGGTAAAGACTAAAGCAAATAAAGTTTAGCATCTCAGAAAGCTAACAGCTGTATTTCTTTATTATAGAAATAACATGAATTCATGCAACACGTCAGTTGTTTTCTAGGGTTTCTGGGAATCGTGAGGATGTGGGTGGATGATAAAAAAGGTATATAAATGAAAAGTTAATAATAGAAGTATCTATGAAGAGTACAAAAAAATACTAATTCATACGAGGGACCGGTCAGGTGAGCTTCTGTTGAACATCTCTCTTACAGCCAAATTAGATCTTCAGAAATTTGTATTATTAGCGAGATGCGGAAAAGGTCAATATTATGGGCGCCGGTACACCCCCGCGCCCCCAATTATTACCACAGCAATATCCCTCAATCGCCCAGGAGGCCGGAATGGGAAGATTCGCCTCTCAATTCTATCAATAGGCTGGCCGACTCCGTTTCCATGGCGAGTGTCCCACCATCTTTGCATCTGTGGACCGCACAGCACAAAAGGGGCGACAGAATATTATTATATGAAGGATCTTCATGTGTGAGTGTTTTTCTCTCATTCGATTTGTATTTATTCACAGCCCTGTTTCTCGGTGGTGTTTGACAATATATTTTGAGACCTTCAGATGTGTTTTTCTGCTTTCTGAGTCTGTTTTATTTTCCCGCATCTTTCATCTGACTTCAACAGTCGACCAAGAATTGTGGCCTTTCCAAAGGATGAAGCCACTATAAATCTATATGACTGTTACCATCTCGTGACTTTGTAATGTTCGAGGGAAGGAGAATGTCATTATTTCATTTATTTAGCAGAAGTTTTCATCAAAAGAGATGCAGGTTATTGAGAGCGCAGGGTCAGACAGTGTTTAGAGCAGCTGAGGGTTAAATGCCTTTTTCTGGGGCAAAATCGTGGGATTTGAACCAACAACCATCCAATCAAAGGTACAGCATCCTAACCTACTAGGCAAACTTTCATTCATTACCTGATGAGGACCTGCCTGGTTATACTCGCCATGCCTGGGAAGAACATCAATGTCTTTCATCAGACTTTGTGCCCTAAGAATAAGAGAAGATGCCAATTCCCAATGTGGTACAGCTCCCCTGAGGGGTGCAGATTACCCAGCTGTTGCTCACAGATGCTGCCTAGCAACACTGGCTTGATCCTACAGGTTCTAGCTTCAAGTCCCTGGATGGGCTGTCATACCTGTAAATTTGCCTAACTTGTCTTTCCCATGAAGAAAATCCTGCAATAGGGATCAATGATGTCAAAAGGTAAAATAGGAGGATTTATTCTGACCCCCTTTGCAGAACCCGATTCGCCTTTGGGTGCACTTCAAGACTCCAACATCCTCCCGCAGCACAGAGACATGCACTTAGGCTTGCTGATGTCTCTAAATAGACCATAGAGTATGATTGTGTACGTACCCTGTGATGGACTGGCATCCTGCCGTGGGCGTCCCCCAGCCTAGCGCCCCCTACTGCCTGGGATGGGCTCCAGGCCCCCTGCGACCCTGACCGAAATAAAAGGTTAGAATATGGATGGATTGACAGATGGATGGATGTGCCACGGGGCATCTAAAAACCCTTGGGTGAGCTCACTGCCGTCTTGCCATCCAAAAAAGGGGCTCACTCCCTCCCTTCGGAAACGTTCATTAGCAGCAAGGCTGAGCGGCTGAGGGAGGGGAGGGGAGGAGCGTGTGGAGAGACTTAGCTTATTATTTAGTTAAAGCTTACATTAAAGCACCCCACAGGGGGGGGCGCAGTGGTGCAGTGGTTAGCACTGCTGGCTCACACCTCTGGGACCAGTGAGTCTACGCCAGTGTTTCCCTACCCAGTCCTCGGGGAGCGCCGGACAGTCCACGTTTTTGCTTCCTCTCAGCTCCCAGTGCACCTGTACCAGGTATCCGGTGTTCCTGATTGGCTGGGAGCTGAGAGGGAGCTAAACCGTGGACTGTCCAGGGTTCCCCGAGGACTGGGTTAGGAAACACTGGTCTACGCCATGGTTCCATGCCTGTGGAGTATGCATGTTCTCCCCGTGTCGCTGTGGGGTTTACACTGACACTGCAAAAACATGCAGAGATTAACTGGAATCATAGGTGTGCATGTGCGAGTGAATGGTGTGTGAAGTGTGCCCTGCGATGGGTTGGCCCCCCATCCTGGGTTGCTCCTTCCCTTGTGCCCATAGACTTTGGACCCCGTGTGACCCTGAATAGGATAAGCAGGTACAGGACATGGATGGATTAAAGCACTCAATAGGAACACAGGTCAGATAATAAATCATTACAAGTTACTGATCACTTTACATATAAGCATTTCCTTTGTACATGTCCCAAACAACTGCCAATAATCACTCTGGGGCAGATCGCATGATGTAACTGAGACTATAAATGCCATCGTTATAGTCCACTGGACCCATAGAATGGTAGCAGTTAGCAGCTCAATACTAACACGTCCAATTAAGCTCTCCGCAGTTAACTGAAACCCACTGGCAAAGGTAGCTCTCACTGAAAACACAGCTTTTGTTAAAATACACATAACGACTCCCCAACTTTTATGGAAAGCCTACTTTGAGCTGGCGCCTGATGTCTCACTCCCCTAGACTGGAGTTGGGGAGAGTAATCAACAGCTTTGAGGTGTTTCCGTTCCCTTGTGGCTGAATACATGGGTTTGCTTCCGCTATTCTCTGGCCCCGATAAAGACTCAATTATTTGTAAGTGATGCAGCTATCAATAAAGTAGATGATAGAAGACCCCTGTCCTTGATGTCAACTCAA
Source organism: Paramormyrops kingsleyae (assembly GCF_048594095.1). NCBI lineage: Eukaryota > Metazoa > Chordata > Actinopteri > Osteoglossiformes > Mormyridae > Paramormyrops > Paramormyrops kingsleyae. The sequence goes on along the minus strand of NC_132800.1, from coordinate 18,949,316 downwards.
TGAACGGGAGTCCTCAGACAAAAACAATACAGACAAGTGTACTCCTGTCCATCCCACTGAATTATCGATACAATTCCGCTACATAAGAGGTTAGGTGTCCATCAATGAGAAACTCACCTGTCAGTGGGATGCAGGCCGGAAGAGACTGAGTGGGGGTGTGTTAATAGAGGGGGGTATTCTGCTGAGGGTCTGTTCTTGCAGAAATAACAGCAGGGATTGGTGGCATCCTCTTGTTTTTACCTTTTGCCATGTCCTAGCACTCCTGGTGACCCCTGGGAGCCTGCGTGTGTCAACCCCATATCGAAGGTTCTGGATCTCATCTGGCAGCCCAAATTAAGGGTGCTGCCTGACCTTTGAACTGTGAGTGAGGACACAGAGATCCGGCAATAACCGTCACTCCGTATTATTTCCTCCGGATTACTGCCAGATCACCCCCCCCCCTATATTTTTTTTAAATATGGCCCTATCTTCTTTTTACAAATTTAAACTTTTATGAAAAAACATTTTTTCAAAACTTAAGGTACCATTTTTTGTTTTATGTTTCATGTGCATTTCTAACTACTAATAAATGACAAGTCTGAATGTTCAAGACTAAAACTTTCCACAACTTTCACAAGCTTTACGGTCCTCTTTCCTCTGATGGCGGTGCACAGCTTGAACTGCTCACGTTCCCATGTTTTTTTATGTAACTGTATTTTGTAATAATTGTGCAGCTCTATGTTTAAAATGTATTGTTGCCATCAGGCAAAAAATACTACATTCCCATATACACCGTACACAGTGGTAAATCTTAGCAAAAATCACAGGAAGTAGCTCTACTAGTACCTGCAATTAAGGTAATTAGCCTTGACTTTCATTAAATGTTCATCTGTGTACGATTATTGCTTTGAGTAGGAAAAATATGAAATATATCAGAAACAAAATGACCCAGTACTGCAAACTGTGTAGTTGTTGTCAGTTTCTGTTTTAGGAAGCCAAATTAATGAGTTAATGGTGGTAAGGTGCAGCTTTATAAGCTCCTGATGTCACAGGGAACATATTACACTGGCAACAGGAAATGAGGTTAAGGTGAGATAGACTCAGAAATCTATTCAGGTTTAAGGTTCCTGCACCGCAAATTAGGAATGTAATGGAAAAGCGGACGTGTGATACTATTGTCGCTAATTCTGGATAGGCTTCTGAGGCACCGTTACCTCACGACACTCCCCGTATTCTGGTGGCTTCCAGAAATGAAATGTGCCGGCTCCGTGGCATTGCTAATACTGATGTGTCACAGCTGGAGACTGCAACGACTCGCAGAATTGGAATGGCTGGACGCTTGGCGAGGTCCTGGCTGAGAGGCAGGGACACAGCCCCCCCCCCCCACAAAGGCAGATGAAATTTAACCAATCATTAGGGATTTAATAGGGGGGCTTTTACCCACCATGGACACCCCCCCCCACAAAGACCTCAGAAAATACAAACACTGATGCCCACCCTACATATTCAAATGCCCCCCCCCCCCCCCCCATGAGAGGCCTGACCACTGAAATTCACCGCATATATGATCAATAACCTGACGATGCATTTTAGAGAAAGACCTTTATATTTCCTATTGCCACCCGAAGCAGTGATCACTAGGAAGCACTGGAAGCATGAGGTTTTCAGCTTTCCATTGTTTTCCTGCCATATGCATTTCTTTTATGAATAACGCCATCTTAAGAGACACTATCGATATCCTAAGAAAGGAGCTGTCTTCAATGGTCACAGGTCTGTCTGGATTGCAGACTTTGACACACACAATCTGAAAGGTGCCATTATAGTCCTAAGGTGTCGAAGCCCCCTTGATGCACAGAGCATCTCGATGTCGCCTCCCCATCTGTGTGTGTGTGGTCCAGGTATACAATACATTGTGGGGACGAAATGTCCCCACAATGTGAAAAAAAAACAACTTATTTTGGCATTGTGGAGACCATTTTTTCAGTCCCCAACTTTTGTGACTACCATCAAAAAACTAAAAATGCCAAAAGATTTTGTTCTTATAGCTAAGATTAGGGCTGGGCAGGGGTTGTTGGGGTTAGGGTTTTGTCCAGAGAATAAATGGACGGTCCCCATAAATATATGAATACAGGTCTGTGTGTGTATTTGTGCTTGTGTGTGAGAGAGACAGAGAGAGAGAGAGAGAGAGAGAGAGGGAGAGAGACAAAGACAGAGAGAGAGAACCCAGCATTCATCTACTGTATAAGCAGAAGATCGCAAAGGAACCTAAGCTAGGAGGTTGTGTGTAACTCTGTACTGCAATAACATGCCCAGCAGCAGCGCCCATTCATACTGTAGCAGCCAAAGGCCCATACACCTGCACTGAGTGAGGTTGCCAGATGTTAACATCGGAGTTATCTCCAGTAAAATAACATTGATGTCAATGAGATAACTGTGTGCATGGTTAATGGAGGGGTGAGGCCTTTTAGCAAGACCGGACTTCACAGTTCTGATTACTCGCGTTCATAAGGACAACCTGCCATTTAAGTTATAAGCAATGAAACAGCTAGTGTTTCGCACACCATAACTGAGAAAAAGTTGTCAATGAATCCCTGTAAGTTGTGCGACCAAAGGAGTGATCTGTTTTGTTTCTAATTACAAAAGTTTCTGCAGCATAATTCCTCCAATCACCTGGCAAATGTTCAGGTTTTGATGTCTTTTCGGAGTCGTTGCAGACTTTAATTGCCAGTGCATGTTATTTTTAATTTCAATCGCTCGAACGATCCCACGCGGCTGCTACGTTATTTTTGACTCACACTGGCCTCTAGTGGTTAATTTCTGCACTGCATATAAGCATATATACACTGTAACAAAAGCCAGCTGTCCAAAGCTGAATTAAAGTCAGTTTATATTACATTCCGCATTACTAACAATTAATAATGATATAATCAAGCTGAGACACCTGAGACAAAACCCAGATGAAAACAGAAGACAGACTAATTTATCACAGGTCAGATATGAAAGATAACAACGCAAAGGTAGGTTCAGGATGCAAGGGAAACTAGCTGCACGCGCACAAAGCATAAACGGTTCTGTTGTGACAATATTAATTTAAAAAACAAATAAATAAAATTCATAAACTGCTAACCATACATTTGGATGATGAATGAGATCATGCTTGAAACTGAACCGGCGATCATTGTTGAAGAGACAGTCCCGTTGTTGCGGGTTTATTGCTGTTATAATTTACAGTTATTAAACAGGAGTTACTGATCAACTAGAGGCACATTTATTAAAACCTGTAGACATAAATGAGGTCTGCTATGGCAGCATTTATCCGATCCCGAGGAGGGGCAATCTGGGCGCCGCTGTGCGGCTGTTGGAAGGGGGCGGCGCATCGCCTTTACCGCGGCCGCATGCGCGCCCATCTCGGGGGAAACGGCGTCGCCTGCCGCTCCCTCTAAAATGTCTCCCCTCCAACCCTCAACCAGCTGTTTATTGCATGAATTCCATTCATTCACATGCAACAGAATCGTGGCTAACTACGAAGTCGCTCGCCTGCTATGTATATATGTATTTGAGTTTAACGGTCACATTATTCATTCATTCATTGTAAGAGTAGGGGTTAATTATTTAGAGCATTGAGTTGATTTTAGTGTGGTGAGCAATTAACAGTGTGGGCTAATGCTGTTATGTGCGTGTTTAGGCTATTGTTCTGTGCTATCAGTGTGCCAGTATAGAAATCCAATAAAGAGACATTAAAATGAAAAGAAAACAAACCATTACTGGGTGCAGACCCCAATACTCCTCTGCTCTCTGACTCCTCCTCAAAGGGAAACTCTAGGTGTACTACAGACTGGCATGCATGCCTAGCGGCACACAGGAGATGGGCCTTGCCCACCTCAGGCATCCCAGGAGAGCATCTATTCCGGAAATCACCTCCACCGCCCCCAGAAAACACTCACAAAGCTTTCATGTAAGATCAGGTTCCCCGCAAGAGCGATATTCCCTCTTCAGCGAAGGCAAAGGCGGATTTAAGTTATTGGTGATCCATCTCTCTCTCTCTCTCTCTCATTCTTTGTCTCTCTCTCCCTCTGATTGTTAGGAAGAAACACAAATTCTTCCTGTACTGGGTTTTAATGACCATCGTCATGAACCGTCTAAGATGTGCGGGTTGCTCTCACGCCGCCAAAGAGGCCCTCGCCCTTTGTGCGTTTTTCCATCAGACACGTACAGCGGGATTAGCTACCTGGGCTGAATCTGTCATGCTTGGTTCGTTGTGCCGTTCCAATCTGTAGGCCAGCGCCGGACGGACTCATTTGCGCCGAGGCGTCCTCTGCTTCCGGCCGGCTCGAGGTCCCGTTATGTTTGCTTAGTCACACGCCATTGTTACAGAAAAACATGACAAAGTGACGTAGGAAGGTTTTCATATAACTGAAAGTGCTAAGAATCACACTCCAAAAGGTCTCGACAATGTGGGGACACCAGTACCATCATTACTTATATAAATGTACCATTTGTTCGTGGAATGTTGCTGGACATCACACTGAACACCTGGCTGATGTGACCTTTGTAAAAAATAACAGAACATAGCTGATCATTTATATAATGCATTAAATAGCCGGTTTCCAAAAATGTATGCTACCATACCAATGGATGGCTTCAATCGAACTATTAAGGGGCATTATTTAGGTAAATTAACATGACATCGGCTAAGGAATAATGTAAATTTCACAATGCAGAAAGAACCACTCAGTGAGTTTAGTATGCATTGATATGTTCCTGCGTATCCTATCGCCCATATTAATATCACTGACATTTACTGACATTTGAAATTGTTGTATAATTAAGGAAATCAGAGGTCTTGTTAGTGTTTTAAATGGGTATTTCAACCCAAAACTGAAAAAGATATGTTTTAGAGAGGCTTTAGTAATATCTATCCATCTAGGTTGCCTAAGGAGTTGTCTAGTTTTTGAAGATATCGGGCATATAAATGTCAGGCTTCTCTCAAACAAATGGGAGTGAATGACATCGCTTCTGTGGTGATTAAAGCGCCAAAAACTACATTTGAAAAATTCAACAGCAATGTCTTTACCAGAAATCATGACCCGGTTACTCAAGATAATCGAATAATCAAACTATTTTCTTCTACCAAACTCCACACATTAATCATATCACTGTGCAGAAGGCAGGATCACAAGCACCCTGGTGCACTCCTCGGCGTAGGGATATGACTGGTGCGTGGGGTTCGGTACAAGAAAATAGATCCTACTTTAAATTGCTCACTACAAAGTCTATGGATTATCTTGAGTAACCAGGGCATGTTTTCAGGTAAGAGACATTGCTGTTGAATTTTTCGAATATATATTTTTGGTGTTTTAAACACCACAGAAAGAATGCCATTCACTCCCATTATACAGTCAAGATCAATGGCCTGCCTGGCGATTTTGTAAAGGTTTGGAAATCATCACGTATCACGTATGTTTATCCATTTTACAGACTGAAAAAGAGTTTTTCTCCATTTGTTAGGGAACAGTTTAATCCAGAAATGTGTGCAAATAATGGACAAACTCAAACAGTAATCATGAATGATATTTGAAGGATCTCCCCATGGCAGCATGGTGCATTGTGGGATTGAAAGTGGCGGAGGTGTAGTAATTTATCACAGCAAGCCGTCAGTACTGTACTCCCATGTGGATTTCCCTGCGAGGGCGATTTGAGAGCTATTGTCTGGGTTCTGCAAAATTTATGAGGTGAATCACATACAAAAATAAAAAATCTGGGATCACTGTGTACAACTCCGGCCCTAATACAGCATTGCTGAGGCGGTATCATCAACCCACAACTGCATTGGTACAATTCCAGCAACCAGATCGGCATGATATTAATCAAGATGTCAAGAGACTTGAGAGCCCAAGGTTCCAGGCTCTGCAGGTGAAGGTTCCAGGAGAAGAGAGGCATCCCTGTTGGTACAAGCTCACAGGAATACCTCACCAAGCTCACAGGAATACTTCACCAAGCTCACAGGAATACTTCACCAAGCTCACAGGAATACCTCACCAAGCTCAGGCTCCATAAAAGTCAACTTTGGATGCCAAGAGCGCAGATCACTTTGGAGCTCATGAAAAAGCCACAAGTTGATGAATCCAGACATTAATGTGACCTCTATCTACAGGTAAAGTTAGAGCATAAGAATAATATAAGAAATTTACAAACAAGAGGAGACCAGTCTGCACATCAAGCTCATTTGGGAAGAACTCAAGTAATAGCTCAGAGTTGTTAAAATCTTATCTAGTCCTGATTTGAAAGAACCTAAGGTTTTAGCTTGCGCTACACTAACAGGAAGACTGTTCCATTCTCTACATGCTGCGTAAAGACGTGTTTTCTCAAATCCAGTTTAAAATCTTCTCCCGCTAATTTCCACCTATAGTGACACGTTCTTGTATCTGACCTAATATTGAAATATTGAAGTTGCATCTCCAGAGGATACGCAAGATTTTCCTCGCACCACACAAGTTTCACAGCCATGTGCCCGGCTTAGGATACACCCCACCTACCCATCCCACGGGCCTATCAGGGATGTGCCTTGGACATGGAAAGTGGAAACACCCTACAAAAACGTGGAATGTTTACATCTGCCGGGACACAGTGACAGCAGAAACGAGGGGGTGCTTGAGGGGAGACGATGGTTTATCAAATCGAGGAGAGGAGGGGTTACATATCAGCTCAAGGAGTGTTGCATAAATGTGCGTATTACTCAAAGCGCTGTTCGCAGCCTTCAAAAATCTTCCCTCTCTTTGTCTTAGTCACCAGCCATGCCTGTCTCCATAACAAAGCACTCTGTGACAGCATTGCTGTCATCCAGCTACAGATATAGCAGTTATGCTTAATCTGTGGCAAGGAGCATCATGACAGTCCCCAGGTGCGAGTACCTCTAAACAATAAGGAGATGCCCTTGCTTGGGTCTCTGGCTCCCAAATATCAACATGTGCCCATCAGTTGGACCGGGAAGGCAGACCTAAAAGCAGACCAGGGCCTGGCAAGAAGGCAAGGCCCAGTATATACAACTGGGAGAGCAGGCAGGGTACGCAGCTGTGTAAACAGGAACTTAAGCATCAGTGTGACGGGCAGAAGCCATGACTGAAGGCCATGCATAGGAGAGCCTGAAGCATAAACGATACTTAGTATTTACTGAGAAGCAGCTTAGAAGATTGCCTGGTTTCATAGAGTCCAGAAGGTCACCAAAGCCAGAACAGGCCTCTGCTGAGGTGTTCTAAAGATGAGTGGTGCTGCCCTCTAGTGGACAGGTGGACACATTTTATTAACATTTTTATATAAAGATAGAAAATAAGCCCTATGCTTTGTAAGAGAATTTTGTTTTCAGTCAGGCGAGCTCTGAGTCACGCATGAACAATATCGCAACGCAACATTCTCCAGTGTCTCGTCAAATGCCAGTGAGATTCTTACTGATTTTTCCTTGTCTGCAAGATGAATGTCAGATGTTTTTGCTCCAGGCATGTGAGAATGGATGGCTTTTATGTAGTGCGGAGATGTAACTTCTTTTGCTTTTAAATAATTTCTTGACGTACTTATTTGACTTTTTTCTTCTTCTAAATGCACATTGCATTTCCCCAGATTACACATCACTTAGTTCTGCTACATGAGGTTCAGAAGGACACTAATTTAACTTGCATATACATGTATCAAACTCTGCACGACCCATTTTTACATCTATTTCCTACCTAACATCCATTTAAATAGTCTAATCTTATCCGTGTTTTTTTTTTTTTTTTTTTTTAAATTCCTGCATTTGTTTGTTCCATTAACCTTCAGAAAATGTCTTACACTTTAGGTGATGAAGTCCAAGATTCAGTGCGAATTCCAAATGAGTATAAGTGTGAGAATCACTTCAGAGTTATCTAGTTAATGTGGTTTCAGGCATAATATTCTATATGCTTCACTTCTATAGGTATTTAACACTATAGATGTGTTCTGCACTTGATTTGGCCATACATATTCACATAAAATGTCTCCGGCTTAGTATATGGTAATTTGAGGTAGTCGTTAGGTCAGCTGATCAAACCCAGGTATGAGGACTCATCAACCAATCAGTGCTCTAATTAGTAATCTAATTAGGGAGTCACAGCAAAAGCCCATGATCGGCCCTTTCTGGATGAGATTACCCACGCCTGCCTTACAGGATGGGGGATAGGGTGCAGATGAAATGAACCAACATATTAATCACCTGATTTTGCCCTCGCCACCACTTCCAGTTCTGTTGCCCCCCCCCCCCCCCTCCCTCCCTCCCTCCCAGTTTATACATAGTACATCAGAACATCCTGGTTTTTGAGACCTTCGATAAGAGCTCTTAAACAGCAAAGAATCAATAGGTTATATTGAAGACAAAATGTATAGTGTTTCTTATTTTCATAATAATCTACAACCAATTGCCTTCAGTCCTTGCCACATTTTTGCACAAAATCCTCCATTTACCCAAAGAGAAAGACAGAAACCCACCAGGACATCAGTGAGAGGTAACTGATTAGTCCACCAGGGATTGTCCTGCAGTGTGCAATCAAAGGAAATGTTATTTTTGTGGGAAACTGATCAATTTGGGGTGTTTGGATGCTTGGAGAGTACATGCCGAGATTCATCTAAGACTCTAGCTAAACCTTAAGGCTTTAAATACACCATTTTTTCCCTGTAACTGCCAGTCTTTAGAAGTAAGAAACACGTATCACTATGCAATTTGCAAGTCGATGGGGAAACTGTGCCAGGGTCAAATTTATATCGATCCCAGGTGAGAAAAGGTCATTCCATTCCGTGCCTCGCAAATGTAAAATACATGTTTTTAAATGAAAATGTGTCCCTTTCAGGCTGCTGCTGTCTTTGTTACTGTAGGTAGTTGGGCTCTCCCTATATTCTCTGCTGCTGTGCCGTCTTGCATCCTATAGACACGTCTGTTTCTTAGGCTGGGCTGCAACTGGTTATCCTGGATTGAACTCTATCTGAAACATGCAACTGTCTTTGGATGAAGCTCAACGTGCAACTCAGATGAATAGGAGAATGGAAACGCAAAATTGTTCATTCATTTTACTTCTTTAGCAGATGCTTTTATCCAAAATAACAGGCAGCCCTTGGAGCGATCGGGGTTAAGGGCCTTGCTCAAGGGCTAAACAGTGACATCACTCCGCCAGCCCCGGGACTTGAACTGCCAACATTTTGATCACAGGTATAGTATCCTAACCCACTAAGACAGTGTTTCTCAAACCAGTCCTCGGGGAACACCAGATGGTCCAGGTTTTTACTCCGGACTGTCTGGAGATCCCCGAGGACTGGTTTGAGAAACGTTGCACTAATCCGCACACTACACCCCAAGAGAAGGACCTTTCTGAAGGGCCAAACCGTGATATGATTACTCCACCAGCTGGGATTTGAACCAGCAACCTTCCTAACCCTCTGAAGCACATACCGCCCCCCATTCACACTGAACTAATTCTGTTTTCAGACAATTTATTATTACTGGAATCTCGCCACAGCTGAAAAAACCCGCCAAGCTCACCCAAGCTTGGAATAAAATCGCACATACACTGTGGAAGCTTTTTCCAATAATATTTATCCTGGATGAGTGAGAACAACAGTGGCCTCACTGACTCAAAGCAGGCACTCAGCATCCCTGATCGGCTTACCCTACTTCTGGTTTCCACAGAAACACGTAACGCCTTTGTAACACCTTCATAAGTTAGGCATCATACACTCATCAGCATAACTTAATGGAGAAAAGCAGAAAGTCCTCAGGCATGGACAGATACCATCGGTTCTGCTAAGGGTCCCGCATAATCCCATCATGTATAATACATCACACATTTCTGAGTGGTACATAAGCATCTGTGTAGGCTGCACTTACTATGAACACATTACATTACCCAGAGTACACTAGCTACACCACCAGTAACTTACAAAATACTTATGATGCACCTTATGATGCACCTGTATCCATAACCGGTGATGGACTGGCATCCCGTCCAGGGTGTCCTCTGCCTCGTGCCCTGTGATGGACTGGGATAAGCTCCAGGGCTCACTGTCACCCTGTACTCAGCCCTGTTGCCGGTGGGGTTAGGCTATGTTTTCCACAGCTATAGATTGGTAGGGGCTCCGAATTAGAGTAATGTTTACCCCCAGTAGACACAGCATGTACCAAGAGGGCCCAAGGGTTGTCTGAGGGCTCAAAATTTATTTTCCTTACCACACCCCTGCCTATACTGGATAAGGGGATATGATGGATGGATGGATCTGTATCATTTTTTATATTAGTTAGACCTCAATAATATAGCATAAGATGCAAACACTGGTTTAATTGCTGGAAGAATCGAAGAATCATACGTTTGTGTCAACGAATACTACATGTTTAACCCAATTCAGGTACGTGATCCACCGATCTCAATTCCTTTCTGGTTTAATTGCTGTAAAACTATCAGTCCGATAGATAACAGAAGATGCAGTTCTGAGTACCGAACGACATGCGGATTCCATCAATCTACTTGTCTGCTCTCTCACTCCTTCAACATCATGTGATGGACACGTTTTCGGAAACTCTCCATTGTTTCCTGATGCGTGTTTATATGACGGGGGGGCGATGCAGCCCGCTGAAGCGCATAAGCTTGCTGACTAACTTTGTATTCGGCGGAGCCGGGTTTCCCATAATAAAAAGGCGAAATATACAGTATATCTTTAAAAAAGCCGCAGCACCATCAGCGATCAGCTATAAAAGAACCAGCGCAACTTGGCTTTTTTTATTGTGCCACGTCGTGCTCTGATGAAAAAGCGCATCCGTGGTGTGAAAAGAAAGATCGGCTGCATGCAAAGCAACACATGAATACGGCACACAAGTCTGGGCTTTCGGAAGAGCCTACCCCTCTGCTGTAGCTCCCCTTTGAGCTTTCGGCGAAAGAATCAATACCGGCATAAACCTAATTAGCATGTACACGCTCCGTGCTGTTTTATTCTCAGTGATTTTCACTTTTCACGAGTCCCCTGCTTATTTAAAAATGCATTGGATTAAATTTTAAACAGCCCCCGATGCAGCGGGAGCTGGCCTCCCCATCCATAACTCGACAGAAGGTGATGAAGTCGGCTTATTGTGCGTTTTTTTTTTTTTTTTTTTTTGAGGAATTAAACACGATAAAGCATGACAAGCATATGCAAATGATAATTTTTACGGAAATATCATACAGAACGCATACATTTACAGCACCCCTGCCTCTATGTGAAACAACCCATTTGTTAGGCTTATACTATATGTATTAGGGCCTAATATGGTGGCATTTTTATTTTCGATTCATGGGAACTTAAGCCAGGAAGATTGCCTTTTCTAAAACCAATCAACCTATAGCTGATAACAATGATAAAAGTAATTTCTCTTGAGGGGTGCTAGCAATTAATCTTTAATTCGGTCTGTTTTTGGCATTTTAATGGAAATCAAAGCTAATTTGACATGTAAGTTGGAAAAAAAAAGTCTGAAACCATATTTCATTATATTGCACATAAAGTCTGCTGACTGCATATAAAACAAAATGATGCCGGTCCGTGTTCAGTAATAACTCATAGCGGGCTTATCGCACGGGAGGTAAACACTGGGGGCAGAGTCTGTTTATTCGTTTATTGAAAACAGCATATGGAAAATGGGAAGGAGAGACAGCTTGTTTACATGAGCCGCGGGGGTAAGTCCACCCTGTTAGGAAGTGGCAATTACACAGTTCTTAGCTGACCGTAACAAGCGACAAATTAGGTACTGGCCACAGACGCAATTGGCTGTCAGAGTTCCTACAGATTGTCGCATTTTATATGGAATATCGCGGAAAGCTTCCTATCCTGTTTATTTCCCGAATCGGAAAACGATGAGGTAGGAGGGGGGGATATAGAGGGTTTAACGAGGGATTGGCTCTCCGGGAGTATTGGCGGAGAAGCCAGGGGGGTAGAAGAGAAATGTCATGGATTTCAGGGTGGGCATCTCTAATTTACCATCGACAAGTTGTTTCAGAAGCAGACGATACGGAATGGGGGGGGGGGCGCAAATGCAAGTGCGTGGGTGGTAGTGGGGACGGGGGAATTAAGATCCATGGGAATGAACAGCTCATTCCTGTTCAATCACAAGGAGATGGATTTGAAGATGCACAAAGACGGAAAGACCCTGAAGATATCCGTTGGGGTGGGAGGGGGGTTTATTCAAGATTTATCCATGTTAAGGCACTTAGTCGCCGTCTGCCTTGTCTCTGTTCAAATGAAAGACATACCTGTGAGAGTGCAGAGAATACTGCTTCTACTCTTACTGCTATTTGTCCTATATATTCTGTGTGTGTGGGGGGGGGGGTGCAAGGAGTTAGGATGAAAAATTTTGGAACATAATTGGATCTGTCTGGGTTGGGGAGCCCAGTGTGGTACGCTTTCATGGGGTCCGAAATCTCTAGTAGTACCAATGTCAGCATCATTAAGAATGTGATGATGAACAATCACAAAATGACTTTATGCAAACTGGTGAACCTTTATTAATAAAAGTCTGGCCCGGGTTTCCCGAAAGCGGTTAGACTCTAAAGATATATATCTTACAAAAGGTATTTCTTTTCCTAAGTATGTCCCAAACAATCCCTTAAGAGATTACTTAAGGGAGAGCTTCTTAAGTGCAACCGATATATGCGCCGGAACAGCTGATATATCAGCATCACCCCCCTCCCTTCCTTCCCAATCAATAAATAAATACATAATCAGCACCACGTTCCTTATCTTTCATTATGAATCCCTGCATTACTGGGGCCAATCAGAGTGCAAGGACGAAACCTAACGAAGATTGTAGTCATGTATCCGACAACTTAATTTTATCATATGGACCAGTTTTTTTTTTTAGCTAAGTGATGTTTGGTTATGAAACTACCCATAATGATGTTAGTCTTATTTAAAATGAGCAGACAACAGTGGTAAGAGACAGCTAAGAGAGGCTCAGATGAACCTTACGAAAGAATATCTTATGGAAGATATACTTAACTAAGAAACACATTGGAGCATTAAGGGACAACTTAAGGTAGAACTTACGAATGATGTAGCATTAAGAAGGTTTTGGGAAACTGGGCGCTGAATTATGTCTGTGTTTTTTTAAACAAAAGGTTATATCAGAGTTATTCAAAAGCAAACACACAAATGGGTATGACTTTATACCCTGCCATGTTCAGATGTGTTCTTCCCAGGTATTCCGGTGTGCCCTCCAAATTGACATCTTGCGAGAGACTTAGCTAAAGCCGAAATTCTCTTAGTTGGAGGTTTTCAGCTTAAGGGGTAACGATGCCCTAACATAAACTGCAGTAACTGATTGATGCATGACTCCTGGCTTAACACTTGTTGAAATATTTATCCATGCACATTGAGGGTGACAGACCAAATCTGCTTACCTTAGTTTTACTCCCTGTGTAATGTGATAAAAGGTGTATATGAAATATCAACCAGCTTCTCAGGCACTGTGACGGTCATTTGTCTTTATAAGGTAACTGTGCTGCCATTTTTTTTTTATCTCAAGGTCTGCCTAAGTGAATCTATTTCCCATAACCCAACTCTAATGATCAGGTGAGCGATGATCGATCATCGAAAGTTTTCCCGATTAATTCATTTAAATTTTTTCCATTTCAGGTGATTATTATAGATGTTTGTTCACTTATTCTGATAATTAAAAAAATATATATATTTACAGTAAATTTCCTTTTCAAAGATGGATGGATGATATTTTAAATTTCCACAGTGTTTGTTTAGTTGCTTAATCAAACCATATTGGTATATTCTGTCAGTTTAAAGCTGCCTAGCCAGTGCCAAATAAAGATTAAAGTGAAGATTGGATTTTTAATACCTGTTCTGATCAGATATGATATATTAGAAGATAAACCAACATCCGGAACTTGTAGTCAACATGTTGAAGGCAAAATGAATGGGCAGGAGTGAAGATTTGAGTGAGCTTGACAAGGGCCCAAGTCATTATGGCCAGACGCCTGGTTCAGGGCGTCTCACATCCTGCACTGACAAGTTCAGGCCGCCCAACGTCTGTTGGCAGTTCGTCGTCTTTCCCTCCTCAGACCACTCACAGTAGGTATCCACCATGGCTGATTGTGAACATCCCACAAGCCCTGCCGTTTCGGAGATGCTCCGACCCAGTTATCTGGTCATAATGATTTGGCCCTTGACAAACTCATTCAGGTCCCCTGCCCATTTCTTAGGTATTAAACATGTCGACTATGATTACTGATTGTTGTCTTACTATTTAATATATCTTAAACCTTGACACGCCATTTTTACAAGATAGGCAATGATATTCACTTTGCACGGGGATGTTCATTCTGTTTTGTCTCGTCGTTGTATATATGCGCAAAAGTGATAGTCAAAATAATGGAAACACCTTATAATATATTATTATTGCATAGCTAATATTGAATAGGGACTCTCTTTGCTTCCAGAACAACTTCAATCCTTCTGGAAATGAGGTCATACAGTCGTAAACTGTGTGTAGCAGGATATCGATCCATGTTTCAAGAAGAAAAAGAAAAGGTCCTATTTCTTTGAAAGATGAATGAGGCAGAAATCTACTTCACCCTCTGTGCTCCAGAATTGCCCATAAATGTGCGGAGATTTTTAGATCCGGTGATTAGGGAGACCACAGAAAGTGTTTGACTTCAGCCTGGTGTTCAGGAAACCACTCTCAAGCTTGCTTAGAGGGAGGGTGCGGGAGACTTATCAGAATGGAGTGGAGGAAAATCCTGAGGGAACAGTTTTGGTATCATACGGTAATCTCAGTCCCATAAAATGGCTTCATTTTGGCTGTTAGTATGACCCTGCAGAGCAATTATAGATGTAATGATGCCCCCATGATGGCTGCCCATACATTTCTCATTTTAACAGCTGGCCCTAGACATTGTAGACTTAAAGCTTCCTTTGGTCTGTTCTAAATGTGAACCTATTCACATGTAGGATAAAGGGTAAAAGATAACTCAGACCATATTACTTTTTTGATCAGGGGTGCAGAATTGCACTCCTCAGACCAAGCAGCGGGTCTCCATATTTTGATCTTGAATACAAGTGTTTTCCAAGCAACAGCTCTACCATAATTCACAGCGCTGTAAAGTTCGTGATGTACAGTTTTTGCTGAGGTGCCAAGCCAAGTCTGTGGCAGATTCTGAGGCTGTACGTTTGTGGTGCTCAGCGACAATCCGTCCGTCTGTTCATCTTGGTGACCCTTGACTTGCAGCCTCCGCTCCTCCTTTCCCGAAGCAGTTTGTCTACTTTTTCCAGCCACCATAATTTTTGAGACCGTTTCCCTCAAGCCCGTAGCTTCCTGGACAGGCTCTGGACCCCCCCCCCCCCCCAATCCTGCATCGGACAAGCAGGTGCAGAAAATGGATGAGTGGATGGACGGACGTGTGAAATCATTTTTGAAGTTGAGCACCTACTTCGGTGAACTCTATTCAGTCACATGGAGTTGCTTTGAAAACTCATATATCAAAGGATTGATTTCAGGCCTCTTATAGCTGATACATACCACCTACTTCAAAGTTAATTGCCTTTTCGCTATTTTGTAACCCCCTGTGCAAGTATATTAACTTTAATAAAGTTCAAAAGAGAGCAGATGCACCATGGGAAATGGGTACATCCTGAACTGTGTATGCCCAGATCTGCTGCCTTTTGTTATGTGTTATAATTGTTAACAAAAACTAATACTAAAAGAAAACATTTTCATAAACTGAAACAAAATGAGACAAAACAAAAAAAAACTACAACTAAATGTAAACTATTAATATTTCTTCCAAAACTAACTGAAATAAAACAAACGTCAAATACTTTCTGATATCTATACCTATTTTGCTAAAATCGTCATTAATTTAATCTTTAATTACCATTAATAGTACCTGGATCATGTTTTACCTATTTTGAGGACATTGGTGCGTTAGGGGCACTGTGTATTCATGTAAGACTCTCTAAGGACACAAAGAACAGCTGTACAATTTCCGTATATGCCTAGAAATAAAATTACTAAAACAAACTGAAATTAAAATATGAAAACTACTTATAAATACAAAATAAAAATGAATAAACACCAATAAAACCCACACTGAAAGCCAGCTATAACTAAACACAGGATTTAAATGATAATTGAATATAAAAAAAACAAAACTGTATTATAAAGACAATAACAACAATGTTTCAGCCAGCAGTACTCTCTGAATACTCAGTACGGACAGGATGGTGACTGCTGATACGGCAGACAGATGAGGCAAACAGGTTAAACCCTTTTGTTGAGTATATATGGAAACAGCCTAGCAGGAAAACAGAGTAGGACCAAGCAAGCAACAGATCTAGATCTAATATAACCAAAAAAAGCAGGAGCCAGCACAAAAGGACAGACCACGAAACTGGCAGACAGTCCCAAAGCCGAACCTCAAGCCGGTCGCCAGAACGAGCTTAAATAGATCAACTGGCTGATCACTGGCAGGTGTGCCTGCTTATGAAGGGAAACCATCTGGAGGTGAGCGTGGCCACGGAGGTAAACTGCGGAGCGGAATCTGGAATGGATGTGGGACCAGTGTGTGGGTAAAGATAACAAATTTTGACAAACTGGCACTTTCCTACACAAACCAGTGATATGTGTGTGTGTGTGTGTGTGTGTGTGTGTGTGTGTGGTCCAGGTATACCTTACCTTGTGGGGACCAAATGAATACCCATTTTTTTTTTACCTTATGGGGACCAGTTTCCTGGTTACTTATGGTTATGGTTAGGGATGGGTAGGGGTTAAGCTTGTCATAGTTAGCATTAGCATTTTTCCCATAGAAATGAATGAGCGGTACACTAAAAGATATGGTTACACGACTGTGTATGTGTGTGTGTGTGTGTGAGAGAGAGAGAGAGAGAGAGAGTGTGTGTGTGTGTGTGTGTGTGTGTGTGTAGGTTCATTTAGAGACACCTGGAACAACCTGTAATGGAATGTAATCCACTTGGTCAGCATAAACAAAACTATTTCTTTGCATTTATGATATGATTTTAATACTGAAATTGGTGCAAACAGCATATTTATAAGTGCTATTTACAGTTGTGTTAATGTCCATAAACTTTCTTGAACCAGAGATTATGATTATGGTCATTCTCAGCGTGAAAAGGATGTCAGTCGATTAGAGAGCAATGAAACACACACGTCCACAGTTACAAGTTGAAAAACTAGATTCATTGGAAGGAAAACCTGTGGCAATGTGTGGAAAGTGTGAAAGATGCACACACACACACACACACACACCCATTCTCATTGCACCTGTATTGAAATCAAAAGGAATATTCTCCCTGACTTGAAAATCACACTTATGTTTGAATTGTGTGACCAACATGCATGTAACGTGTAACATTTAAAAGAGTAACATTTAACTCAGTAATATGAAAGGACATGTATGGAAATTAAGGAAATGTATATTATAAAATCACTTAAAAGGAGCATGTTAAACAGTAAATGATTTGTTCAGTGATCTTGGTTCAATGTACTACCTGTATATAGACCTCTTATGTATTTACTTATTTAATACTTAAGTGTTATTATTTAGAGGCATAATAATTACACCTCCAACAATGAGAAAAGAAACCAATTAATTAATGGGTGTATCAAAACAGAAAGATTGCAGCAGACAGGAAAATAATAACAATAATATTAATAATAATATAACTACAACAAGATAAGGATGAATATCAAATTACCAAATTGCAACTTCCTTAAGCTGGAAAATGTCCTGTGTGATCAGAGGATGACGGAAGACAGCCGGATATCTCCATATAAGGAAAGTGGAAGTTAGGAAAGTGCTGACAAACGGATAACAGCGACAGGGTGGCAGCAGAGCGACTGGATAGCGTGGATTCTTCCGGAGAGCTCCACCCATCAGTGACTCAGGATGGATTGTCAGGGGAGGTGGCGCTTCTGCGTCGCTGTCGCGGCTGCAACCTCGGAGGCCAATCGCCTGTCTCGTTAAGTCGCGTCACAAACAGATGGCTTCCCGGGGTTTCCCAGGCCACGTCAAGGTCACCGGTGCCAACCGTGATGCAGGGCAGCACGACTCGCTGGGATTAAACAAGCTACTGAATGTTGTAATTGAAAAGGGCTACGGGTCACCTGAAATTGACCTCTGGGGGAAGGGGAGACGACCCCTGATGACTTAGGAGTGCTGTGCCAGTCGAGCTGAACCACCTTTGAATTGCTGATCAGTAAGAGCTCTGAAGAGCTACTCTCTTGCAAATTTGCTTCCGCCCGGCTACCCCTACGCTCTAAATTTGCCTGCCGCCACAGTGCCTGTTCGTCATAGCACAGTCATCTCCTATGGACATTTGGGTATCTGGATCAAAAGCCTTTGAAGTAACGAGTCCCGCAGAGGCAGGATGGAGGGTGACACTGGGCCTCCGGAGGCACCGGGGGGGCCTGTTATTCTCACTTTTGTCATTTACACCTGGCTATTGCCACCTGGATCCAGGGTTTACTTTCTGCAGGCTGTTGTTGCTCCGTGTTCTTGGCAGGCCCCTAACTGGTAGACGGATACAGGCTGAGTTCCAGCTATGGGTTGGCTCGGGCACAATTGGGGAGTGCGAGCGCCATTCTAAGCATGGGAGGAGGCGCAGGGGTCAGGAGAGGATTTGAGCCGGAGGGGATGACCCACTATCCCACAATCCTGCCACAGACAGGCCTCCGATTGAAGGGCATTAGTTGGTGACCCTGCCAGTTCATCCCACTTGATTCTACCCGAGACGTCTGTCCCCTGGCGTGCTCACTGTGCCTTGAAAGGGAGTATCAAGAGTTTACAAAACAGCAGGACGTAGCTCACAGAGCCCTGAACCGACAGAGCAGCAAGGAGGAGCAGCCGAGTGCTGAATACCAAAAGAAGGTCAACAAGGAGTTTCCATAGGACCTAAATAATAGGGCTAAAAATGTTATAGGTGTAGTAACCTAATAGAGAGAGGATCCAAGTGGGGAAAACAGGCAAACAAATCTGAACCGCGACCCAAATCCGAAATTCCAGAACAGGCTGAGGTTAATACTTGGCTGCAGGGACGAAAATCAAATCCAAATCACAGACCAAAATCCAGGAAAACCAAGAGAAGACGCATGAGTCATACAGAGGACACAAGCACCCAATACCTTACTTGCTTTTAAACTTTGTTAATTAACTAGGTTGATTGGTTGTGGCTGAGTCTAGCATCCAGAAGAGGCAGAGCGGTGAACTGGCTGTGTATGGTTGACTGGCTGTAGAGCTTAGTGCAGACATAACAATAGCTTTAGAAAAGTTTCATCAAGGATCGATGGGGGTTGAGATGATGGGCTGGAGGCTATAGTGGGGATGGGAGACTTCAAGAGTGTCTTTATATTTCTCCATATTCTTTTATATCCATTTTGTGAAACAAATATATCTATTTGGAACAAAAATCAATACACCTGCTTTCAGAAATTGTGATAAATACAAGCAATTATAATATTTTTGTAATACATTCAAGGCACTGCTCATACTGTTTATTTCTGGAATAGATTGTAAGCTGGTATGGGCAAGCAACAGTATCCCCCAATGTCCTTGAGTGGCCTTATTTTGGCAGTAGGATGTCTGTAAATTTGCCCGGCACTCTGTGTGGAACTTTGGCCGAGCAGAGAGCATGCGTGGAAACATATCCACCTTCAGACTCCACCGAGGATCTCACCACACCCGTGGACTCACCGTGACCTTGGGCACAGAACGTTTGCCATACAGAGGTGACGTGAAAATGTCCAAAATGATATGGAGTAGCATCGGCAAACCATGGCGTTACTGCTTTGAAGTCTCTATAAGATCCTGGGCCACCCTGTGGTGTTTGGTGCACCGGGAAATACGAACAGGAGGACATGAAATAGATCGTTCCCATTTTTGGAAGCAATCCAGAATTTCTCTTCTGCGGTTTGCTCTTTTTTATTTTGCAGTTATTCCTGAATACGAGTTCCCCAGCCCAAGAATTACAGAATCACTGAGTCATTCAAATTACAACTAGAATGTTCTCTTTAGGATGTGGCTCCGAAAATCATGGAAAATTTGCCTTCAACAATGCCAGCATTAGTTGCTAATCGTTAACATGGGTAGTGTCAGTGTTGTTTGTCTAATTCTCATTTCTTATACACTTACTGTATTATAGTTCTGTGTCTTAGGCCACTCGACTTTCTCCAGATAACTGGGTCTGCTAAAAAAATGTAGAGATTCAGTCTGGAGAATCCGCACGATTAGGAAATTCTGTGGCTCTACCAGTGCTTTAGTTCTCCAGTGAATCCCTGTCTGATACCTTACCAGGAAACTTAAACACTTCTGAAACTGTTTATTCCACATACAGTATGGAAAGGAGATCTAGTGCATATGTAGCTGCCACTTAGTGTTATACACACTGTGAGAACGTTTCATTACCGAATCATTTTGTATCCGGCTTCTGTCAATGGCTGCAATCCAGAAAACTTGTGTACGGCTAATAATAGTTGGCTGTTGTCACGAAACATACATTTGAAGATAAAAACAACTGAGCACTATTATTCAAATAGTCCTTCATAAATGATGTATATAAATGGTAGACCAGTGATTAGCTATACATATCCCATTGAAACAGGCTTTTTGTGGTGAATGCCAGAGATTCAAGGCAATGGACAGCTGGTATGGAGACCACTCTCCAAGCTAGAAGTTTTCCAGCACTGTTGAAACAAAGAAGCCAGAGCGTAAAGGGGCTGTTGCTTTTTTTCAGCAGGGGAATTCTCGAGGTTTTCTTATTCATTGCAGGTTCCAGTCAGCGTGAAATGTCATCTGCTCCCTTAACCTGCTGGGAGATGCTCCTGCAATACTGATGAAAAGATTCCAAGGTGTTACTGCCGTTATTTTTCCATCTGACAGACGTCATTCCCAGACCATTAGGGTACGTGCGACTTTGCGGTCTTTTTAAGCTCTGGGGGAGCATGACTGCTTGGGTTTTCAAGCATGTTCTCACCCGTGTGAAATTTTCAGTGCGTCTGGATGTCAAACTAATTTCCCATCTTCCCGCTTTTTTTCCTCGTTCCACTCTCAGTCCCATTTCTCTGCCAGACCTCCATTTCTTCAATGAATCATTTAAAAATCATTCAAAATCATGAATGGGCCTAGGTGTCCCATCATCCAGCTCTGTTATTCATTCTCCATATTCATACTCTCCATAATCCATTCATACTCTCCATAATCCATTCATACTCTCCATAATCCATTCATACTCTCCATAATCCATTCAAACTCTCCAAATGTGCACTGTCTGGGGGGGTCCCCAAGGGCTGGGTGGAGAAACACTGCTTTTAAATTTTGTTCATTTTACTTGTTCATTTTTGATCGCGCGAGTGTTTCCTGTGATGGACGAGCATCCCAGCCGGGGCATCCCTCAAACCGATGCCCGTTTCTGTTACGGACTGACATGGCGAAAGAACAAAGAGACGACCCACAATACGGCTCTCAGGCAGAAAGGGTTTTATTATATAGAAACTGAACACAAAAGGGAAAACTAGAAAACAAAGGGACCACAAGGGGTTCAAGTTAAAGCAGGCGAACAGAAGCTATAAGTAACACGAAGGGAAACTAATATTGGAGACGCTTTGGGAAACGCTGGCATGAAGTCATACAGGAGTCAAGCGGGGAGCGACACAGAAACAAACACAGTAAACTAGACCTAAAGCAGGGACAACCTGCTGGCAGGAACTTAAATATTCGCGGTAGGGTAATGGGAGACAGGTGCGGACACTTACTAATTACAACAGGAGCTAGGAAGGCTGAAGTATAGGTGAGGGCAAACAACAGACAAAGGATCGAAAACCAGGGAGACTACAATAACAAGGGCCGCCGACTATTACTCCAAACAAGGACAAAACAGGGAACAAATAAAAGGAACCAACACAAATACACCAGCACACAGGCAACACGGGATGTACAAAGAACCATAGATGCAACATAAAAAACATAAAGAACCCACGACAAGAGGGGAGCTCAATTAAGTCGCTCATTATGCCGTGCAGCGGCCTGAGGAACAGGAGAGCACAATGGTTTGGCCAACGTTACCGGCTGGCCAAATGGGAACTGGCATACAGAAGGGGACAGGACAGGGAGCAATCCTGCCACTTTCCATTCTTGGACTGGCTTCAGACTCATTGTGCCTCTGCATTGGATATAGTTGAATGAGGAGGGAACGGGCAGCATAAATGTGAGTTTCATTATCTCTAAAGTCATTGCTGAATAATAGCCAAAACAACAAGTTCAGGTGTTTTATTGGGGTTCAAAAGTACACGTCCGTTTAATGGAAAAAGTCACTAGATACAAAAATGTGCTTGTTTTATCCCAATTAAAATTTAACATTTTAATTATATGTTTTACTCTGCCATTGAATTGTGTTCTATTCAATTTTTTTAGACAGGATGCATTTTCTCCTGTAGTTATTTTCTCCTGTCCTGTGTTGCCCTATAATTATGCACAATATTCTAGTTTATGCCAATGTTTTTTTCTTCTCAGAAAAGACCAGGGTTTTGCTTTAGATTCAAAGTAGAGAATCACAAAAATAGAAGAGTGGAGTCAAAACATTCTATTACCATAACAACCAACACTGGCATCATTGCTGTCAGGAACAGATCTTTTAACTGAGCTGTAGATGAGAATCCAATTCAGGGCTTGTCTAATAGCTTTAAGTCTTCATTCAGCTGTAGGGGTCTTTCTTTAGCCATGTAACAGGGATATGAAAAAGGAGATTAATTAGGTTCAGGATTCTAAAGGGGGAAGCAACTCATCGCTAAACCAGCGGGGGTCGAAGCAGACACTGATGGAAAGCCTTCAAGCTGGAGTTTTTACTTGTACTGATACAGGCTTTCTGTTTTCTGTGAGCTCAAAGAATACAGTGATCTTTATTTAGGTTTTTCTAATGCTTCCATCAACTGCTGATCCTGGACAGAGTCACAAGGGGGCCTGGAGTCTATCCAGATAGATAGGAGTACACCCCAGATAGGATGCAGTCCACACACATACACACTGCAGCAGGAGTGGGGTACCTGATCCATGGAGGGCCGGTATAGGTGCGGGGATTCGGGATGACTGCGCAATCAGCCAATAATAAAGCAGTGGTTCTCAGCTCCAGTCCTGGGGACTCTTATTGGCTGATCGAGAGGCCATCCCGGATCCCCGCACCAACACCGGCTCTCCATGGAACAGGTTCCCCACCCCAGGCAATTTCAAGGTGCTAGTCATGCCTTTTGGACCACAGGTGGAAACTGGAGTCCCCCCCGAAGAACCCCTGTGACACAGGGAGAAGATGGAACCTCCAAACACAGCGAAGGTGACCCAAGAGGCATCAAGCCACAGTACTACCCACTGAGCCACCACGGCACCCTTTTCTCACTCCAGTGGAGACTAGATCTCATGTTCAAATAATGTTTGGTCTCATATCGCAGAAATCCTACAGGTTCTGCTGTTCCCCTCCTCCATGTCATCATAAGGTCACTCAATATTTTATTCGCACGATTAGTTTATATATGCTGTGATTCAGAATTTGCCAATAACTCTGGCTCCACGATTACCCATGACCCCTATAACATAACCTGTGCCAACACACTTCCTGTGGCCACAGAGAAGCCAAGGCATGCATGTGATCAACACTCGCAATAAATGCGACAGCGCAGGGGAAATCCGGGCAGATTTCATTCACCTTCAGGCCCGATATGGATCCAAGGTGCATGCAATTGCTTTGATTAGCTCCACAACTTTCCATGTCGCTCACAGCTGATGTTGTCCATCTGAAACAACAGGCAGCATGTTTGGAGGAAGATCCTGCATGATACAGAGGTATTATGCATGTTCCTGGCTGGAGGTGACATTGGCATCACTTAAAATAAAAATCAACCTTTGATCCTTTGATGAAAACAGCACAGAAGTAAAATCACATTAAATTTTCGAAACTCAATATTTCTTTTATTAATTAATTTATCTATACACTTAACATCTGTTTTTCAGTTTCTATGGTTGCTGGGATATTTTTTCAAAATTCTTCAAATATCTGTCTACTTGTGGTTTACCTGGTATTTTTCATCCCAGTGCCCAGTGACTCCCCCCCCCAATCATTTTTATTCCCTCCCACCTCCCAGCCAATAAAGTACAATGCATAGCTGGTACAGGTGTTTTGATAGCTGGGTGGAAGCGAGATGTGGACTGTCTGGGGGGCTCCCCAAGGGTTGGATAGAGAAAAACTATAGTACCGATTCTGTTATCCCTGACAATGGGGATTCCTAAGCAGTCCTGCCTCTTTAACCCAAGAAGAACCTTTTATGCATGTAAGGTATTCATCTTACGCCATTATTATTTTTTTTTAAGAGAAATCTTTTTTACGGGAACAGCGACATCCGCTAGCGTTGACGTGTCCGCTTGGGGAGGCGTCACTTCGCCTTTGTGGCAGATGACACATTTTCTTGCTGTTTTGTTTTTCTGACGATGTTTAAAAGAGTAGGATTATGCTTCCAGGCGTACGGTAGTGATATCCGGTTTGGTGCCTGTGGAATGTAATTTAAAATGCCGGCCTTAGGCGATTCCTTCAGCGACGCCTTCAAGATGTTCAGATACAATTATCAGTAAAATAACAGAGGCATATATCGGGGCGGAGCCACAGGGGCGCTGGCCCCAGCTGAAAGCTGATTGGCCCCTAGAGTACCCCCTCCCCTGTCACTCACCTATTTTAAATATATGATTGGCTAATGATAACGTTGACCCCTATCTGTGAATTATGGCCCCCAGCTTAAAAAAAAATCTTAGAATTGCCCCAGCCAGCATTGTATTGTTCAATCTCAGCACTGTGACTCCAATTATACAGAAAGCAATCAGTTTGCACTCAGTAATCAATTTCTGCATAACTGTTTGTATATTATTGTTATTCTTCAGCCAAGGTTAACAGAACAACCCCTTTATTGACTCCGAAAAACAAAGCCAGCTATTCATTTTGATCGCGGAATGATTTACAGTTTGTTCATTTTGATTAGCAGTTTGCTAATTGAATTTCTTAGCACTACTGTAGCTAGCATAGCTATGCTTCACCCATTGCTAGAGAGGGAGCATCTACATGCGAAACCAGCTACCTTAGTCAAAGTTTCACCAAGTTATCTCTCAGGGATTTAAAAACTGCCAATCCACTCAGACATTGGTCGGATATTAATCATTAATTCAACTCCAGACACTGGCTATCTGTGCTAAGGTTCATTGTTGAAATCTTGTAGTCGAGATGCAAGCTGAAGACATTTATTATTAATATGAGATTAGACAAGATCAGATATTTGCTATCAAAATGAAAGCTTGCAAAAATTGTGTAAATAGCACCTTGAATGTACAAATCAGATCTAATGCCAGAATTTTTAGGGGTCTGGATGGTTTTCAAAGCCAGTGTCTGTGCTCAGAAGTATCCTGGGTGTGTGGACTGGAATGTTTGGATTTTTCCAGATTCTTCCAGAAAAAAAATCAAGCATCCATTGATCAATGCTTCCCCAATTTGTTCTGACAGATACTCTCCACTGAGCTTCAGTTTATTACAGCCCTAAACAGCGTTGATGCAAACCTCATAAGCCGACGGCATGGAAAGTGTTTCAGAATGGATACCGTGACAGGCTCTCTGTGGGGGTGTGACAAATTAGGAGAGATTATCTGGACAATACGCCTAATAACCCAAGGACTTTGGACCTGCTGAGTCTACTGATGGGACCGGCTTCTCGGTTTCTGCTGGCAGTGTCGTGATTGATAGCCATTAATGTCCCCAATCCACAGCCTAGAAAGTCACCGACGGATGTTGTGATCTACCTTTCATTTATTCTGTTAGCTAGCAGGCTAAAGTTTGCAGGCTAGAAGTACTTCCCAGTTATTGGATGGAAGCCTGGAGCGTGTACCAGGAAACGACGTCAAGAAAGCTATCTCGGGAGGTGGTGGTTAGGTTTAGGGTTAGGGTTAGGGTTAGATTCTTATATTTATGTTTGCACTACGTCTACTGTCCACGCATCTTGTCTGTTTTTCTCTAATGTATGTTTGCCCGTACCCTATGTACTGTGCCTTGCTGCTGAATGTATAAGAATTTCCCAAGGGATCAATAAAATTCATCTTATTTAATGTATTTCTGTGCCCTTTAAGGAAAAGGTTTGTCAGTAACCACCAGAGGTTAGTATGATAGCTATGTTACTGTAGCGTCGGCGAATGGTGCCTAGCTAGCGGGACCTAATTTGCATGTTTCCTGTCATGCTCGCTGCTGTATGTGTTGTGAATAGCCCTTGTACACGTCGCTATTTAAGAC
Source organism: Paramormyrops kingsleyae (assembly GCF_048594095.1). Lineage (NCBI taxonomy): Eukaryota > Metazoa > Chordata > Actinopteri > Osteoglossiformes > Mormyridae > Paramormyrops > Paramormyrops kingsleyae. Next base: position 18,922,991 of record NC_132800.1, on the reverse strand, counting down.
TGTGCCCTGTTCCTTGTGTCACGTGTTCCCCACATGTAATGTCATGTGTAGTGCTAATGTTTGTGAAAATACTAGCATAGTGAATAACGTACCCACCATGACGTGTTGGGGTAGTTCCGAGAGCCGCTGTGGGCGTGTGGGTGAAGGAGAGTGAGCAGGTTGTGTTGTCAGTGTCTGTCCTATTGTGGGAGTCCACTTAAGGGCTGTTACTAAAAGAGGCATCTGTATGAGGATGTTGCCTTGGTTCTTGTCCACCTCTCCGGGGCCAGGATCTGCTGGGCAACAGGGCTGGCTTTAGCTATTGGCACATTAGGCCGTTGCCTCAGGCCCCCTAATTCACTTCAATGAGGAGGAAGTGAAATTATCATCGATTTTCTTGGTATAGGGGCCTCCAAAGTACAGTTTTGCCTAGGGCTTCTGTAAAGGAAGAGCCGGCCCTGCTTGAGGGGCTGATCCATCTTGATGGTTCGGAACATTCCGGAAACCTAGAGAAATCAGTCCGACTGCAGCCCTTTAGTCGGAACCCCAAGGATTTCCAGAAGGTGTAAAGGATCTATTGAACTAAAGAGTCGACATCTCAGGATGGCTGCGATTCCCGGCCTATTCCTGGAAAGCGTGGGTTGTCAAACAGGGCACGATCCGGATGAGACGCCGGGATGCTATATGAGGTTCTATCTCGCACACGCCAGACACACTAGGACGCAGCTTAAATCGCTCGTTCAGCTAAACGGCGTGTCCTTGCAGCCCGAGCACCTGGAGGAACGTCACAGGGACGTGGGTAGAACATGTGAACAGCATAGAGGTGGCACTGGGGACAGAATACGACTCTCGACCCTGGAGGGGTATAGCAGTGAGGGTAACGGTAAGCGACTCTATCTCCTATTGGCTCATGTATAAACGTGAGGTCATTTCGTGGATAATTATACCCCTTCGATAGGAAAGTCACCTTCATCTGTGGGACACTAGGCCATTGTAGGATTCTGCTGTGAGTTTTTTTTTTGCTTTTGTTTGGTTTCTATTTTCCTTTTTTGCCTTCCTCATCTTGTCACAGCTCCAGCACAGCTTCTGTAAATGAGTACTTGAGCGCAGGTGCGCGCGTGTGTGGTGTGTCACCCCAGACCAATGTCAGTGAGTCACCGGGCCTCTCGAGTCCCACCGAGTGTCACAGACCCGTCTTGCTCCAAAGCCAGAGCCCCTGGGCCCGGAAAGAAGTTGTCAATTCCCGTATAATTACCGCTAAAATGGCGCTTGAGTGCCAATGCATCTCCGCCCACCAGAAGGGCTCACAGACAGCGGCCGGGAGCTCGGCTTGTCTGCAGGACTCCTCACCTACCTCTGAATGACGCCGGTATGTGTCAGTGCTGTGGGTTGTAGCCCAGAGGCTGCCTGCAGCACGAGTGATGCATCCCTCTGTGTGAGAGCGAGACTGCATTTGCACAAATCACCTTTCGAACTCAGGGGGATCAGGGGGTACCCCCCATGCGTGCTCAGGGACCCCCTGTGAGACAGGAAAAATGCACCATCGACAATTATTATCATCGCCCCCCCCCCCACAAATATACACCATTTTGCAAGATTGAGTCCCCCTGCCCACCCCTTGGACAATTTTTATCATTACTCTCCCCTCCCCCCATAATCAAAAAGTTTGACCACCCCCCTCCCTAGTCGACAACTTTTACTGTTACCACCTCCCACCATCAGCAACTGTACCTAGATTTGATAGAGGACCCCTGTCCTACATTCATGCAAACTTATTGCACTTGTCATGTCATAGTCAAACCGGCCACCCGCCCCAGCCCCCCCCCCCCCAAGATTTCTGATCTCTTCCCTGATATTTGAATTCAAATATTGGCACACATATGTATGTTTCACGCATGTTTAACTTGTAGCAGCCTTTGTGTGCGTGTGTGTGTGTGTCTGTGTGTGTGTGTGTGGGGGGGGGAGGGGTTATCCCTGTGCTGGATAAGGGTTTGAAGCCCTGTGTTTGTCTGTGCTCTGTACGGTCATTTCTGCATATATAGTTTAGTGATATACTGCAGTTCGTGCCTAAGTGGGTTATTGGTAGATTAATTTCACCCTTGAGTAAGACCTTTAACCCCAAATTACAGCAGGGACTGGCTGACTGCTCTTACAAACTTATGTTGATTTGTATAAAAATGTCTGCTAAATAAATTATATTGGATTTAAAATCTATACAACGGTAGTTGAATGATTCTAGTTAGAGGGATTTTTGCTGTATCTGATACGTGAATTTCTAGCACATTAATTAGTAGAAGGATTTTTCCCCCTTGGGCTAACAAAGTCTCCCTTTACTTTATCGTGTGTTATCTTATGCAGAACTATATAGGCACGTTACAATAGTGGAGAGACTGCAGTAGGCATGGATACTCTGGCAGATTCAGGGGGTCCCTTACCGGGGCCCTTGAATATGTAAAATTATAAAATTATATAATGAAATGGGCAGGAGCAGTGAAGGAGACATTTTGTCAGCGGGGGCCAGAATTTCTAGCTGTACCCCTGATGAAGACTAACCTCAGCAGATGGTTATTCTCTGTTTCTGAAGTCAGGGGCAGGTGTCCGCCCGTCTCTGCCCATTAAGGTAAAGCGGGAGCCTGACTCGCATTCCTGAATGGCTCTCCAGTCCAGCCCGTGTTTGCCCGTGAAACACGCCGTCCCATGCAGCCTTGGGGAGTGCATGAACGCGGGATTCCGCCAAAAACGGGCTCCCTTGTTTGCCATCCGATATTGGTTTTTGCCGGACGGACCAAGGGGGTTTGTGCTGTGTGAGGGGCCAGGCTACCATGGCAAATAGAAGTGGAATCATATCTCCACGACGACGCTGGCTGAAGGAGAGGGTTCCGGAGTAATCTTATTTATGAAGTGACATCATTTATATCCAGGATTCTGTCTCCAAGCTTCAAATGTTTGAACAACAGCTTCACTGACCAGTAGATATATTGTGGAGCTCTTATATTTTAAAATATCAAAAAATAATAAAACTAGCTGCACTACTAGAATCCTGTCCGGGATGTCCTCTGCCTCATTCCCTGTGGTTCCTGGGATAGCTTCCAGATCCGCCTTCACCCTGTACTGGAGGAAATAGACAGGTGGGTGGATGGATGGATGGACGGAGAACTAACTGTTGCGAAGAAGGACATATATGAGAATATCCACAAGCCGTGATACTCACTTTAAGTTCTTTCAGAAGGCGAATCGAAAGTACGGTCAGAAAAAAGTGTCTTACACCAACTGACGACAGAACATATGAACAGAAAGACGTTTCACAGCTACGACGCTCAGAATCTCGCACTTTTGTGACGTACCACTATCCCTGTGACTCACAGACAGGTAGTGTGAATTTCTTAATGATTCGGGGAAGGGGAGTGCAGGTCACAGGAACGACTGCTTGCATCTGTATGGAGCAGTCCGTTGAAAGCAGTGCGAGTGTGTTTCATCTACTCTTAAAATAATCATCTACTGCACAGTACATTTACCGGTTTTAGAATGTTGCTGCTGGTAAAGACTTCAGCTGACCCCCAAGGAGAGCGAACAAGTGGATTCTTGATCAAATCAAGCCTGAACTTTTGTTAAATATGAAATTATTATGAGAAGACCCTCTGTCCCAAAAATTATGTTCATGCTCTACCAAGTTGAAGGTCAGAAAGGATGGACTCAATCATCACGTCAACGACCATGGCGATGGGAGGCCTGAAGATCCTGACAGAAGACGGAACATTCTGGAGAAATGCCATCTATGAGGTCGCTAGCAGTCTACATTGACTTGAGAACATCTAATAATAATCATAAGATTCTCTGAAGCATCTGACCAAATCCAATACTTATGTTCATTACCGTTAATCATTAGTTCTCCTGCTGTTAACCCTAAACCACTCCCAGCCGCTTGTGTAAATTATAATTAATTACACATCCTATTATTATGCATAAACGCCTCATTAAGCCTCGCCAAAAAGTGCCGCTTTAACGTCTGTAATTGCTCACCTCAGTAGCTCATATTTTACAAGCCGAAGACTTCACATCATCTCCGAGAAGGTTTCGCTCCATCTCAAACATGTAGGGCTGAAGGTGAACTTGCCTGAAGCACAAAGTCAAACCGCTAATTCTTATATCCATTTTTTCCACCTTCATTCATGGTGCTTCAGTTCAGTCTTGGATCCACGTAAAGTATGTGAACAGAAATCGGACAGAGTAAATAAAGGAGTCTATCAACAAAGATCACAAAAAGTGGTAAACATTCTAAATCTTCTGACTTATTTGTATCCTTCATCATAAATTCACACAGGATGTCCAATTCAATGGGCAAGAGGTTCTTTAACCCTTGATGGCTTACCAGAATCAATACTTTTGGTGCTAATTAACATAATATATTATACATAATTTACATCCATGATGGGGGTGGAGTGTGGCTCAGTGGCTTAGAAAGGTGCCAACATCACATCCCATTGTTGGTAACTTTTGGATAAAAGAGTCTGCAAAATGAATGTTTAAAGAAAATCATTATCTCTCCTTGGCCTAAACATAGCACAAAGCAACACGCTTGCCTGAAGGAAAATAAAAACATCCACAAGTGGCAACAATCTAAACTCTGCCTTGATGTTTGCGTGAGACGAGGATAAACGGGTTTGAATTAATCAGGCTACTTGATCCGTCCTGGGTAGCTCGACTGAGTGCCGGTTGGCTTGTTATTCCATGTGACTTTGATGGCAAGTCTTGGGTCATGCCCAGGTCCCCTGACCTCAAGGGGATGTTCCATGAATATCTAACCACCAATCCTCTCCACACTTAATCCGTTGTCACTTTCATCACAGCTTCTACGCGATCAGAATGTGCCATTGTCACCACGCTCTGAATAAAATAATGAGCAAGACCTTCTCGGGCACAAGGGTGCTTCTGAGATCTGACCCCCAGGAAGCAATTAAAGCCCACGCATTGAATTAACATTTCCCCAGGAAAGAGATCCCTCAGTATACGGGGCTTAGGACATCCAGTCCCAGTCAGAAACAGATTATGGATGGTCCATATCTTCTGTGACCATTCTGGGCAAAAGGTGGATCTAATTAATCTTTATCACAAACTGGCATGGAATACATCTACGGGCCAGCGGAGATTTTGATTGACTGTTTACTGAAAGCCAAGGGCTTTGGGAAACTTTAACTGCAGTCTCCATTCTGGAAAAAATGCGCTATCCTGAAGATTTTCCCTCTTGTCGTCGCTGAATGTATTGTAGCAACCCTGTCACTATATGGCTGTACAGTACCTTGTAGAGAAAGGCATGCTGGGAGCAGAACGGCTAGTGTTACTTAGCATCATTGCTTGTGTTAAAGACTTATATACCTCTATATCTGTTGTATTTCTCTTGTGTCTCTGATGCTTATAGCAATCTAGCGCATGTAAATAGTTATTTTGTGGGGCTGAAATTTGAACACGCCATTGGCCATCATGCTAGCAGGCCACCTGGGTTCGGTGGGTTTTATTGAGGGTGTTTTGCCAATTAAGTTTCCTTGTTCTGTTAAAGTATACTCTGCTTTCAGTGCTACTGACCTGGTGAAAGCTGCTTTTCACCGTTTGTTTGCCTCAAGATAGAATTGTTACAATTAAATGTGAGAGATTTGCCTCTCAAAACGATGTAGTCAAAGGCTAGTGGGTTTGCATTTTAGTTTAATATAATGTAATAATTTCCATCATTACTGTGTTCATTGTGCTCTTTTGCCTGAATCTGAGCACCACTGCTGACCTCAGATTTGTTAATCATATCAGAGGAACAATGAGATCATATTTTTAAGCTAACAGCAATGTGGATTTAAGCATTTACTGGCTTTTATAGGCACATAGACATTAAATAAATATGTAGCTAGACACTTTAAAGCGTGTGTTCCATTTTAATAAATACGCTCGGCCTTTCCGGAGAGTGACTGTATGTCTTTTCTGTTTTTCTATATTTACGTTCCTCTTCTGGCTTAGCTTCACTGACGAAATTAATGACATTTAATGCTGCGAGGGAGCGGATCTATGAACACAGGTGCCATTTAGCTCTGGCGGAAGTCACACAGATGCGGAATAGGCAGGTATTGAGCTTATCTGCAGATCTATAAAGCTTTTCATCGCCCCCCCCAGCTGTGAAGCCTGTCCTTGTCTCTAATTTGTGTTTCTCCTCTAGACAAGTAAGACAGCAGGCAGCCGAACTCTCTCGCTGGCTGCTTTTTCCTTTTGTCTTTTTTAAATTATTATTTTGCCTTTTAATAGAACAGACGGAGTTTCCTAAACGGCTACTGGGATCTGCCACCGTCTAATCTGGGTTTAAAGGGTAGATTAACGAAAGTCAGCCAGATTTAAAACGCATGAAGCCTCTTTATTAGCTGTGTGAAGATATTTATATAGATACGGTTGGGCCAAGCCAGGCCCATAAGAAACGGAAGCTTATCAGGACCTCCTGTCGTACCACAGTACGGTCCAAAACAGGCAACTGGAGGATCCGAGCTCAGCTGAACCAGCCTGGTGATGCAAAACACGTCCGCAGCAGATACAGGTCGATTCTTTGCGCGGCACTTTAACGACCTTGGGCAGTTGACGGTTTTGTCTGGGGTCATGGAAGGTGTTCAGTGGCCTTAGGTCTTAGGTTTAGCATAGGGTGCTTTTTTAGAGAACAAAAGGTTCAGGTATGCTAAAAATGAACCTGTTCTCTCACTAGATTTTTCAATGGGCATAACAGACCACTATTCTTCTGATTTAGCTACTAAGAACCAAAAATACTATATACCACAGGTATATAGTCCAGAGAGAATTCTAGGCTATTAGAAGCTCTTTAAATTACTTATTTGTTCAAAAATTAAGATGAAAATTGAAAATAAGTCCTGAATAGGTTCTGGTAGGTCTAATCCATCACAGAAAACCATTGCTATCATGTAATATTGAATACTCTGCCAAACGTGGGTTTGGTTAGAGGCTTCCATCTGTCATGTGTCAGATTTATGGACAGGCCTCTGTTGTTGGGCAATGCCTCTGACCGTGGCCCATGGCCCCTCCTCATTATGACACAGTTTGGTTGCATAGCAACCAGGCTAGGTGTTTACATGGGGTGGTATATTTGGAGATGAATGAGATTAGGATGAATGCTGGAAGTTATGTGGGATTCTGAAGAGTTCTCTAGCACTGTATAACGACCGTTGTCACTCCCACGGTTGAATGTAACTGGGTGAATAGTGGGGACTCTGTGGTCTCTACTGGGCATGATCACCATGATGCTCCAAAAGAGTCATTATGAACATATCAGGAACATAAATGACCACAACTCCCACTGGTCTTATTCGTTTCAATAGACAGTAACCTTTGCGTACTGGTCTGACACATATGGTCAGTGATCATTTCATTTATTCGCATGTCGTGTTTTTCTATTCTTCATGCTGCACGTTTGGGAGGAAGGATTAAAGGCAGAAATTTGCACGTATAATGACCCAGGGGCTGTCGCTCTGAAAGCATCGCTCCTCAAATCTGCAGCCACTCAGAATTCACGATGGATCTCAAAAGACAGCGTGAAAGGTATTCATCTCCCGATAATGCACAAACCAAGACTGGCCGTGCATGTGGATCACTCTGCGCCTTGTTAACTTCTGAAAATGAGGCCTCCGGACAAATCTCGTGAGTCCTGGTTGCAGCTTGCAAATAGGTAGCATTACATTTTTCAGATAGGGTCTTTTGTGTCTTCTCACATGCGGATTTCCAAGCGCCACGCCAGCAAAGACGAGGCGAAGACCATAAATTATGAGAACATGGTTTACCATTTGACATCGAGCTATAAATTCACTTGTAGCCGTCTTTAAACCTGTTGGTGAGCAGGTTTCCCTGGCAACAGATGTGAAAAGGCTCTCCTGACATGCCTAGATATGAATTTGTAATCTAAGCTCTTTGTCAAATCCCTGCCTCAAACAGCAAAATGAGCTGTCGACCGATCGGTGGATTTCCTTGGGGACCGGAATGAATTCTAAAGCATCCTTTAAAAACACAAATAGTCTTCCCTGTAATTTACAAATGATGAAGATAATATGTGTGATGATCATATAATTATGACAACAATAATGATAATATGAAATCTATCTATGCAGTCACCTTACAGTTGTTGCAGACCTTCCTTCTGGTGCCAGTGTAGCTGGCTTGATTTCACATCGAAGCCACACCGTAATTTCAGGAGGGACGCTAATGTCACCAGACAATGTTTGGCACTTTCACTAATGAGGCATCACAGTCCAAACAAAATATTTCATTACAGGAATTAACAGCCAGCTGTGCCCCCTACGGGGGAAAAAAAAAATATTAAAAATCATGAAGTGACCGATGCACATTGACTGGATACTCAAATAATCTCCTGCACCAGCGGAAGAAATGTTCCTCCACGGAGCGTTATGTTTAGACGATTATGCAGGCACAGGAAGTAGGGACAAGGTATTAAAATTCATAAAACCGCTCGACAGATTTACAGCTTTTCCCGAAAACAGAGCCGGTGCTTCACAGGTTTGTTCTTTGTTCTAAATGTCTGGCATCTAAGTGATTCACCTGAATGTCGGGGCCCTTGAATAAATTAATTCTAAAAGGTCTGGTCCTCTAGAAGTAATTCTAAGTGGCCCGAAGCAGCATAGAATCCAACACACACTTAAATAAATGAATATATCCCACTCTGTTTCTGTCACATGACCTCTGGGACTAACCAACGCAGCGGGGAGAGGATGATACCACTGTGCAAAGGGGAAGGGGAGCCAGCTCATCTGGGATTTATTGATTTTCTCCACCAGTAACTTGTTTCTGCATTGCCTATAAATGTTTATACTTTCTGTGTCTCTCCTCCCAGGTAGACCGATCCTGACAGCCAGCATAATCCCCGATATCTGCTCTGCTCCATCGAACCCCTTTCTGAGTTTGTTTTGCTCTTTCCCGTCTCGCCCGAGTGATTCTCACATGCCCTGCTTCGTAGATCCTATCCCTGCCCTGCGAGCTCCGCACCTCGCTTGAAAACCAGCTCCCGATGGTGCCCGTCTTCCTGTCGGGGGTGATATCTGCCTGGGCAAATCCCACAGACCTATAACTGGGAAAGGAGAACTAGAATTTAGTGATCAACGTTGTCACACCACAGCAACGAAATGCGTCCTCTGCATTTGACCCATATGTGACATAGTAGGGGGCAGCTAATTCAGCACCCAGGGAGCAGGACCTTGCTCAGGATACCTCAGCGGGGCCTTGTTGGTCAGGGATTTGAACCAGCAATCTTTTAATCACAAGTGTGCTTCCCTAACCATTAAGCTACCACTGCCCTAACATCCCAACATTTTATTTAGTAGACATTTTTTTTTTTTTTTGAAGACAGGGTCACCTGGTCCCTAGAGCATTTGGGGGTGAAGGGCCTTGGCTAAGGGCTCAATGGTGACATCACTCTGATGACCCTGGGATTTGAGCCAACAACCTTTGGATCACAGGTATGGTGTGTTAACCTGCTGAGCCATACAATGAAGGAGCAGATAACAAGTGATGAAAACACGGGCATCTTTGCAAATATACAGATGCTCTATGTCAGTGTTTCGCACCCCAGTCCTCAGGGACCCACAGGCAGTCCACATTTTTGCTCCCTCCTGGCGGGGAGCTGGGAGGGAGCAAAAACATGCACTCTCTGTAGGTCCTCAAATCTATGAAGATTTTTGACTACAAAGCTTCCATCAAACTGATAATACATTTACACTGTAAGTTAGGTGAGTGAATGAATGAATGAATGAATGCCTTTATTTTTATTGCACAACCAAAATTGGAAAACTATCCGTGACAGTGCAAGGAAGAGAAAAGACAGGAAGACAGGAAAGATACAAAATAAAAATGAAAACAATAAGATTAATGAGGGAATGAAAACAGGATAAACAATAAAGAAAACAATAAAATAAGTAAATACAATATAAAATTGAATATAAAAAGAATGTAGAGATTAAAAATAATAAAAAATGAAAATAATATAAAGATAATGTCACGTTCAGCGAAAGAGGCGAGCAGGGAAGCAGGAGAGCAAGCCAGAACTTCAGGTAAACTGGGTTTAATGCACAACAGACGGACATCGACGGACAATACAATGACGGATCTGGGGAAGACTGACTCAGACGAGGACTAAATACAAAAGACAAGCTAGACATAACAGGACTCAGGTGATCACAATCAGGGCTGAACACGAGGTAACGAGGTGGGCGTGGCACACATCGGGATCGAACGGAGCGGATCGTGACAGATAAACTTTAAAAATGACAAAAAGTAGGCATCCAGATAAAATAAGTTTTATAGACGCTCCTCTCCTTGTGATTCAGTTTCACAATAAATATGAAAATATTGCACATGCTAATAGGTGAGGTTATAAACACGAAGGAAAGGGCGTTGTGCCTTGAAAGATGAAAGATTTGCCAATTCTACTGATATCTGCATTTAAAAAAAAAAAAAGGAAAAGGAAAATTAAAGAAGTGTATTGTTATAGCTTTTGTGGGACATGAAAATAGCCATTAAAAATATGGTGGCCCTCCACACAGAATACTCACCCTGGCCTACTGAAATAATATCATCTTCATTTTTTGTGTTTCCTTTCGAACACTTGCCGGGGGGACGGGGGGGGTGACTGATATTTAGACAGTGGGAGAGTCTAGGCCCAAAGCGGGAGGGGAGCATTACATAAATGTCGGGCCCCCACCCCGCTGTCAGACACGGTCACGCGTTGTGATTTATCACACCGACATAGTGTAGCACTAAGAAGACGGTGCTAGGCGGGGGGGGGGCGGGGTTTAGTGTCAAAAATAACCTTTGGGGTGATAATTGTGAAATTACATGTGAATGTAGTGTAAGTTGCACAATTGTTACATTTTTCCTCTCGCTCAAATTGCATTTGTTTATTCAGAAGATACTTTAATCCAGAGCAACATATAATTGGGAATGCAGGGTAAGACAGCTGGGGTTAGGGGGCTTTGCTCCAGGGCCCAGCAGTGACATCAGCGGTGGCACTTGAATAGGTTGACTGAGTCCTAACCCACCAAGCCACCCACCACCTCCTTTATTCATAGCTGCAACATAAAATACAAATAAAAGTCTGCAGTCATTAGCTTAATAGTAATAAATGTTGACTTGTGCATAACTGATTGCAGTGTATTTAGTCATATTTATGGGTGAATGTTTCTGCACCTTTATATTCTGATCCCAGTGCAGTTAGAGGCCTAACTCACAGAGCCATGAATTTTTTTAAATGGGGGGGGGGGGGGGGGGGGCTGTGGCGGGGGAACTTGTGAAACAGGGTGTTAAAAGACACTCAGTCACACCATCACACATTTCACTCCAGTTGGTAAACATTTGAACGTTGACGTCGTCTATCAACCAATGGATGGATGGGAGTAAGCAGAGGATGCTGGGATTGTACTAATTCTTCGTCTTTAAATATTGCATTACATGTCAGCATCACAAGGTCACTGGTTCGAATCCCAGCAGTGATCCTACTCCGGCAGGCCCTTAATCTGCAATTGCTTCATTCTGGGTATGACGTTAATCTACATCCAGCCCTGTATGGAAGTCCTCTAACTGACAGGGAAATTTGGGGGCCACTGGGAAAAACTCACACTGGTCCATTCGGACTAGTGTGGTGCTGATGTATCGCCTGTAGCATGGCCGCCCTTGGGCTCTCATCACTGAGGTGGTTCATCGCGTGTTGGGTGCAGCAGTGCACTGTAATCACCATTTGGCCCTTATCTCTCTCTCTCTAATTGTAAGGAAATCAACTTTGACTTCTGAAGTGTGGCACACAGCAAATCAGATACAATTGCTTCATGATTGTATATAACGTTAATGTTAGCTATTGAGTACAGTCAGAAGATTGTAACTAGCTGGCTGGTTAGCAGAACACGCCTGCTTCAGCATCTCTTAAATAAGAAGCGCATTTATAGAATGTTTAGTAGCGATTTTTGCGGCCAGCTGGGGGACGTCACGCAGACGTACAGTTTGAGTGACGGTAAACATCTGCCCCTGTTTCCAGACTCCAGGGTCACTGTAATTAACTATTATGGAAAACAGATGAATAAAATAGAATTCAGAGGATGAGCCGCTCGACTCCAGTTCTACAAGGAAATAACACAGTCAGCATTTATATTCAGGTGAAGCAGGGAATGGAAAGTAAACAGAACAGCTTCTAATTAGCTGTTGATTAGATTCACAATGTACTCAAGACAACGGGGAGGTGGGATGCCTGGGCGATCCGCTGATTCGTCAGCCCGATCATTTCGAGTCGTCGGTTCCGTCCGACATCCCGCGAGCGAGCCCGGTCCGCCGGAAGCCGCTAATTGTCTGGCTGCGTCTCGCGTCGATGTGGCTAATTAGCGGCTGGCTTCTGATCCACGTTGGCTGATATATGTGAGAGCCCCGGATTGCCCATACAAGGGAGCAGAGGAGTTTTCTGGAGTCTGGGGAGGAGGAAAATCGGTGAGCAGGAGGAAATGAACAAATGAAAAACGAAGCCACCTTTGAGAGTCTTAGGATGAGAGATAGTTGCGAGTGTGATCTTCCTGCATCAGCGGCCATCGTGAGGGAACCTTTATCGTCCTGTTTATCCAGCCACAAGGATAGTATCTCTGGCGACGATGTAGAACTTAAAGGTTACTCCCTGGGAGTAAAATGCTCCATCCCCGGTTTTCCAGTTCCCTTGCACAAGCGGTTGATTGTACCTGAATGCAGTGTCCATTACGATGAACAGATCTGAGGACGAACTTTAAAGACGCCCGGCAGTTCTTCCAGAGATTAGTCCCGCCCCTGCGCCATCCACAACCACCCCCACCCACTCCATGTGGTCAAGGCTAAATGCAACACCCTGGAAAAAACGTCAAAAGTATGATTCATTTAACCATCATTGTCATACCTGTAACATTATCAACAGAGAGAAAATTTTGCTCATTCATTGCTATACATATACATAACTGACATCCAGGTAGTGGGGCAACAGCACTGTAATAGTTTGACTAAAATGCTGTAGATACTGGCAAGCGATATGTCTGGGAGTTTGTGTCTCTGCCCTCTGTCTGTGGGGCATGGTATTGCAGCACAGCCAGCCCACACGTTGCGGGCATCCGACAGGCACCAAGATTCCGGTCCTTACCTGCAAATTCCGTCAGGCCTGACACATAATTGCAAATAAGTGAGGGAGGTCTTTGTGTGTGTGTGTGTGTGTGTGTGTGGGAGTAGGTTGGGGGGGGGGGTGTTTTTTTTGGCCCTTCCTGACATCTATGTATATAACCGGCGAAGGAAAGCTCCGGAAATAATGAGAATGGGTCTGAGAGCGAGGTGGCAGAAGGCGCCGGCGCAGGAGAAGGCGTTTAGTTTCATCGTGGCCCCTCGCTGGAACGGCTCGCCGCACATTAGCATTCAAGCCTCTCAGCGTGGGCTGTGATTCACTCCATAAATAAACAAATCACTGTATGTCTCTTCTCATTGGCTAATTGATTGTATTTCATCGGAAGCAACAGGCACCTTATGCAGACCACGACTGCATAAAGACCTACACTAATATGTAACAAATAATAAACTATTTAAAAACCCTGGATGCTTCTTTGAGACAGTATTTTTCTTGGTTGCTACCTTGATGACGCAAACCCTACACTGTATCACAGGTGTAAACAATAATACTAGTGACCCCCCCTGCCCCCCGCCCAACAACGATCGATTTAAAACCGATTTAAAAGTTTACACTCGCCGACTTCGCCCACGGTGTTGCCGTGGACTCTAGGCGGCCCGCTCTCTCCTTTTCAGGAAACCTGCTAACGAGCCTCGCATCTGTCCTTGAGCAGCTTAACGACTTCCTGTGAGGGAGGGGGTGGGTGGATGTGGCCCTGTTGGCAATTACATCACAGCAGTGTGTTGCTCCAGACGAGCTGTGGCTGGGGACGGGTACCCTCATCGTGCTACATGAGCTGAAGCACCACAACCTAATGAGAAGGTCGCCAGGAAGATGGTCCACATCGCTACGGGGTCCACATCCCTATGGGGTCCACATCCCAACCACCTCTAACTCCATGTATTTGTGGGGACCTCCCCAAATTTTGGAGGCCCCCTGTTGGCCACAAACAGTCACTACACTGGGTGGTTGGGGTCCAAAGTGATTTTTTGAGTTTGGCCCCAGGAAAAAAAAAACTAAACCAAAACCCAGATATCTGCAACAAATTATTCAACACACCGCCCCCCCTCCACTCAGTGTGCTTGATGTTCCTGGCCAAAAAAAAACAATTCAGGCACTGTCGATCAAATATTTATTACAAAGTTAAGCCCCTTGCTGTTCAGTGCAGGCCGCCAGACATGACTTTATTCATTACGTTCAATTACACTCGGTATGTGTTGCCATGGCCTGCCTCCGGTTGACTGAGGTCTGCATTGCTGCTGTTGGAGTTCCAGGATTTGAATGAAAAGAGGCCTCTCTCAAATAAATCCTTTACTCTCCATCTTCACGATTTGATTAAATTGTCTGGGGGGGAATGAACTCGGCAAGGCCGCTGCGATCGCGGCTTTTATGAGCTCGAGCTCGCTTTGTTTGTGGAATTAAAACATGCCCCCGCCCCCCTCCTCAAGGAGCCTCTTTCAGTGACTCTGAGGTGTGTGAATCAAGGCTTTTGAGCCTCTGTCTGAATGGACCGTCGCCTCACTGGAGGTCAGCCTCGCAGGCGAGAACCAAACGCTTCTCTGCAATCCACCAGTTTGATGTTGAAAGATTTGTTTTACCCAGAATCCTCAGCAATTCTTTTTTTTTAAAAAATACATCTTAGCACAGAGGATTAGCAAAATAAATAGCATTTAATTGCGTTTTATTGGATATAAACACAAACTGTGGGGGGAGCTATCTCACAAACATATTGCAAGTTGATTAGCGGTCTGAGTGTTTTGTCCCACCTGACGCACCGTAGTTTCTGAATCCAAATTCTGGTGGTTCCACTGTGCATCACACCCAGTTGAAGACCAGCTATACATATGTAAAACAGCTTATATAAAACATTGCACAGAAGAGTACTAATTGGTCAAACTGTATACCATTACATGCTCCAAGATAATGGTGTGGTTTAGCCTGATTGTGATTTGTGGTACAAGACCTGTGTTGTTTGGGTCAAATGTCCAGCTCAACCACGCCACCTGCTGGCCTCGCTCTTTCACCGAAGGCACCATCTTCTGAGGGGTTGCCGACTCAGCAAGCCAAGATCACTGTCCCGGGGGGTGGGGGTGATGCATACATAGGGCTTCATATGGGCTTCGTCCAGCACTGACCACATCTCTATAGTGAGACCTGATTTCAGTTGCCTTTTGATTTTTATGTACATAGGATTCTTAATGTTGTACATTTTAGGAACTCGGAAATAATTATCACATATTTTCCCTGTGATATATTTGCGGAAACGGTTCCCCCCCAAAACGAGCCCTCTGCACAAGCACAAGCTGTTTCCATGGTTTCAAAGCAATATTTCTCAGGCAGGTAATATGTTAAATAATTCCCAGACGCTATATGTAGACAGTGCTGTTTATTAACCGTATGCCTGACTCAGTGTGAAAAATACATTTACTTGTTCAAAAAATAATAAAGGAGCTGCTGCCATTAATATAACTGCCCTCCCAAAATAACAGAGCGAAAAGAAAAGAGAACATTATATGTTTGGTATGTTAATTTATGCCTGATTAGCATAATAGGAATCTTCTTTTATTTTTAAAAGTTTGGAAAAGTTTAATTCCCTCCAGTGTGTTTCCGGTGACACTTTATAGCGTTTCCTGCTGCTAGGCTGTTCTACAGCTAACTTCTGTACTTGCGTACGTCTGATTTTTGAGGCACGAGAGGGTCCGTTTGCTGACAACGTCTCAACTTCCTGTGAGCAGCCAATCAGACACTCTCAGTGCCACTCCTGCGGCCGATCTGATAGGGTTAGGGTTAAGTCAAGAAGAAAAGTCCCGCCTCTTTTTGCTCTGTTTGCTGATCCTCAGCCGGTGAGTGGATTAGGAGGTGATGAAAGCCGGAGGTCCCCTAGCACTGCTGACATAATCATGACTAGGTTCATTACTGAACAATGGCCTATGAGGGGAAGTCAACAAATAGAATGACAGTAAGTATTCCTGGAACCGCCCACGCATCTAACAATAACAGATTAACTTATTCATCCATCCATCCATATTTCAACGCTTATCCCGGGTCGGGTCGTGGGGGCTGCAGTCTAAGCAGGGATGCCCAGACCTCCCTCTCACCAGCCACCTCCTCCAGCTCCTCCGGGGGAATACCAAGGCATTCCCCGGCCAGCCGAGAGATACAATCTCTCCAGCGTGTCCTGGGTCTGCCCTGGGGCCTCCTTCTGAACATGCCTGAAGCACCTCCCCAGGGAGGCGTCCAGGAGGCATCCTAACTACATGCCCGAGCCACCTCATCTGGCTCCTTTCAGTGAGGTGGAGACGAGCTCTACTTTGAGCCCCTCCCGAATGTGAATGTCCGAGCTCCTCACCTTATCTCTAAGGCTGAGCCCAGCTACCCTGCAGAGGAAGCTCATTTCAGCCACTTGTATCTGCAATCACATTCTTTCGGTCACTACCCAGAGCTCATGACCATAAGCGAGGGTAGGAATGTAGACCTACCAGTGGATTGAGATCTTTGCCTTCTGGCTCAGCTCCCGAAACAGAACGCATTACTGGCGATGCTGCACCAATCCTTCTGTCGATCTCCCGCTCTCTTCTTCCCTCACTCGTGAACAAGACCCCGAGATACCCGAGAACCATGGCCTCAGAGTTGGAGGTACCCATCCTCATCCCAGCTGCCTCACACTCAGCTGCAAACCACCCCAGTGCATTATAACTTATCTTAAAGACAGAATACATTATGGGGGCAGTTATTAGCAATACAATTATAAATGTTATAAAATGATAATGGTCTGAGTTACTCTTAGATCCAAATAGAACATGGGTTGGGTGTGACAAATCCGATCGAGACTTTAGGGTCACCTGACAGAGGCGATTGGTGATGCCACCTTCTGTCAAGCTTCACCCACACTTCCCAAGCATTTTTCCAATATTCAAAGGCACCATAAAGTGAGTAGTGCATACTATTTTAGGCTTGGCTTCGTAACACAGCTTTCTCAAGCCCAAATGGCAAAAGGGGTTCTGTTGGATGGCTTAGCTCAGACCAGGCCTAAATTTAAAACGTCGTTTTAAGTTTTGCTTCTTCTGACTGAAAGCTGAAATGAGGTCCAGCTCTTAGTGGCTGAATGTCACTTAAGGCTTCTGTCATGGTCTCTAGGGGGCGCCAGAGTGGAGCTTCCTGGAGGCCTGACCACCAAAAAGGCACAATCTTCTTTAGGGAATTGGACCCATTAAGTTGTGCTTAGTACTTTGGGATGGCTACCACAGGGTTTTACGTTTGCTCAGGCTCCTTGTGCCTAATTACAGGTTCACGCAGCAGCTGAGCATACTGGTTTAAGCCGAGCATACTGGTTTAGCGTAGCACTCAAACATACGGCTCAAGGTAACAGCTGAACATGTAACATAACATTTAAACATTGTTTTGCAGAGGCTTTTATTCAAAGAGACTTAGAAGTTGAGAAAGCCGGGTCAGTTTCTGGAGCCATTGGGGGTTAATGGTCCCACTCAAGGACCCAACAGTGAAAATACTCTGCTGACCACGGGATTTAAACCAACAACCTTTAGTGAATCCTAACCTTATTGGTACTCCCTTCCCCACCCCTTCCCACCCCCCACCATAGGTGCCCCCCCCCCATCACTCCAGAGGTTCAGCAAAATATGCTGCCATATTTATATAGCTTACAGAGTCATTTAACATTCAGAACCATTAATCACACTCAGACTCACATGATATCAGAGCTGTTAGCCGGCGGCCAAGCACAAATCTCACTGCTGACATGCCCCCCCCCCCTTCCAGCCAGCCTCACTTACCCAGGCCGTCGCCCCCTCCCTGGAGAGACTGCATCCAAGGCATCGGTTTGACAGTGTGATATTAACGGACAGGTCAGAGTTTTAATTTAATGTGAGCCTTCATTGCTATTCGGCGCGTAAGTCCTCAGATGACAGGGCATTTTTCAAAGAGAGCGGCGTTCTTTGAAAGTTTGTGCCCAACCACTTAGCCTGAAGGCCTCAATTTTAACAAATACTTTGCAAACACTTAACATGACAAAGGCTTCAGCAGAGTTCAGTAATCAACTGCTGACACAAAGCGATGTTCAAACTGGAGCTGACAGGACGGGAGATGGAATCGCGGGTTAGTATTTACACACTTCCGGATCCCCGTAGGGTCTCTCTGTTCTCCCAGTCTAGCTAGAACTGTGGGTTATCATCTCACAACAGTAGGACATGCTACTCAAGTGAACTGTTGATTGTTAGTTGGAGTTTTGAGGTTCATGTGTGGGTATGTCCATCCCATATCTGGTTTATTCTCCATGGCGCACCCTAGTGGTGCATCGGAGTTTTTTTTTTTCCTTACAACAAGGGTGCTTCAGGATTTACAGTATTCACTGGCATGAGACATACAGGATATGGAAGTCAGGATCACACAGCCTGCCTACCTATAAACACGTCTCTAAGAAGTATATGGAGGTGCTAAAGTCGTCCTAGGGGGCGCTGAGGCTCTAAGATATACCCCACCTTTCATCTCATTGGATGGGCAGCAGGCCCTTCACAACAGGCCTTGGCCGCTGTTTCGTTTTTGAACATGGTTTGTATTTAGCAGATGTTCCCTAAGGCGCCCAACTGTCATCCCTTAGTTAACAAGAAACCAGCTATGAACAGGCCACAGATCACGTCGTATAACATCAGCAGATCATCCACCACGAGGATATCATCTCCTTCCTTGGACCTTTCCTCCACTGATCTCTTTGTAAACACATGATATTTTTGAGCCATGGTGTTGTTTTTCACAGGATCATCTTAAAGAAGCCACGTCACTTTTACCTGACAGCTGACAGGAAGCCATCCAAACTGAGAGTGCCAGCATGCACGCCCTGGGTCACAAATCATTCTCTTTCCGGAAGTTTCCGGAAACCCGGAGATTGCTTCAGTGACTTCAGCCCCGCACATGCCAATTAGGGGCCGCCGATGACAGTGTCCCTGAGTCGTGTCACACCCTCAAAACAAGACGAAAGACTGTGGGTAGGGCTGGGCTGACAAGGTGTAATCTGACAGCTGTGTCACACACACTGTCACGCTGTCACTTTTAAACCGTTGCTATGGGGAGAAAAGGACAGACGGTAGCGGAGCAACCCGGTACCAGCCCTAACATTTCCAAACAGACCATTAGGCGTGCGTCACCAGCCATAATGAAATCATTCCAATACATCCTCTCCTATTTTCAAACACTGGACCTCGTTAATAAACCTAATTGCCCCGCATACAATTATCTGATTCTTTTGTGTTCCACGATAGCAGTACAGTCTTCTCATTACAATGGTTATTTACTCCAAAAAACTTTTCACATTGTGCCTGTGCACCCAACACATAACTCCTGAACACAATTTTTAAAAACATCTCAGCATATCACCCTTCCATCACCATGTATTTCATATACAGTGCATTACATATTTAGCAGACTATAACTGAGGAGCCGTGGGCAAATGGAGCAGTGAGGGGTTGAGGGTCTTGCTCAAGGGTCCCAGGGTGAAATCATTTTTCTAAGATGGGAATTTGAACCAGCAACCTTCCGGTTGCAGGCACTAACCCACTGAGTCACACACCAGCCCAGAGTATTACAGTGCATGGAAGCATCCCTGGAAGCACAGGGTACGGGGCACAAAATACCCTGTGAGGGATGTAAGTCCGTTGCAGGGCACAGACTCGCAGATTAGGGGCAATTTAGAGACACTGATTTGTGAAACAGCATGTTTCTGGACTGCAGGGAGAAATTAATCCTTTGTTTTGGGGGAGGTGTGTGGCTCAGCGGGTTAGGCCTCTGTTACTGTAATAGGAATGTCACTGGTTCAAATCCCATGCTCAGAAAAGCAGCTACATCCCTGCTGGGTCCTTGAGCAAGGCCCTTAACCCCTATCGGTGCCAACTGACCCCATGCTCAGACCCCAGGCCTCACTCTCTCCTCCGTATGTGTGTTTAGGTCTTAAAAAGGAACGTAAGCTGTGACATGTAATGCATTCCATTGTATAAAAGGCAGGTAAAGGTTCATTTCATGCAGACAACCTGGAGATTCTGACTGTTTGGACCTGGTTATAATCACACATGCAAAGAAGCTTCCACAGCTAATTCAGTTGTGGACAAAAATATTGGTGCCCTGCCATTAAAAAAAAAAAAGAATCACAATTTCTATGTGAAATAAGTTGAAAAACAGAAATAACTGGCAAATGAAAATAGCATGGGTCAAGAAGAATGTGCCACATTACCAGCTGACAGGCATAGAAATCTCATTCAGAGCAGCATAAAGCGCTTGATTGCAGTTATTGCCTTGAAATGGTGTGATACAAAAATATTAGGTTAGGGCTCCCATGCAGTAATCTTGTCCATGCCATTCTCATTTGTTTTATTATTTACAAAAATATGTAAAGCCATAAATCAAAAGCATAGTGTCTGCTCTGTGGAATATAGAATAAAGAATGGGGACAATTACTTCTGCCAGATGCAACTTATTTGATGAAAAATTGTGAATCTACATATACCTGCATCTGCGAACACCCATCCTCTTGAGCTGTGAGACTGTCGCTTGGAGGTCTTCAACTTCTGAGAAGCTTGAAGTTGCCCGAGCTTCCAGATCCACTTTGTGCTTCCCCCCCCCCACCACCCCCATGCTGTTTTTCACCAGTGCATGATGGGAATTCTTCATAATCTACTTATTCTGTCATACTGGCCTGCTGCTACCCCTACGACGTTTCGATCCGTGCACCATGTGTTTCCTTTGCAGAATTTACCAGGTATTAATTCGGCATCTGGCTGCACACTTGCGGATCCTGAAAGAACGGCTTTAATACTGCCTTCCGTTTACCTTGGAGGCCAGACGTCGCGGCAGGGAATGACGTCACCCCCGAGTTAACAAGTCAGAAAGCCATTTAGCAATACCTAGGACCTGTTTCATAAAGCAGGATTTAATGATAATAATAATAATAAGTTTTATTTATATAGTGCCTTTCATACACTCAAGGACACTTTACAAAATCACATTTAACAAGGCAGGCAAGTTACATACAAGACGAATAATATTCATTGAATAGATGTGTTTTTAACAGGAGCTTAAAATGGATAACAGATTTTTCCTTACGGAGACTAAGAGGAAGAGCATTCCAAAGGTTAGGAGCTGTTACACTAAATTCTCTGCCACCCATAGTTGATAACCTGTGCTTAGGTACAGGCTACCTAAACGGGTAGTAATGAAAGCAAGAATTCGTGTTTCGGTATCTTTCACACTGAGGGAAGAGTGCAAACGAGCAATGTTACATAGATGAAAAAATGCTGTCTGTATTAGTGAGCTGATGTGTGGTCGGAATGTTAGAAGCTGATCAAAAATGACACCCAAATTACAGACTGATGTTGAGGGCTCCACTAAGATCCCATCGACATCAATTTTTAACCCACGGAGGGTAGAGAGGACAGATTTAGTACCCACCAATAGGATTTCGGTTTTGTCAGGGTTGAGCAGTAAAAAGTTAACCATCATCCAGTGTTTGATTTCACTAATGCAGTTAGTCAGCAAGGCTGGGGATGATGGGGATGGTAGTTGAGACCATACCGATGGATAATTTGACCTAATAGGAGCATGTAGATATTGAACAGAATAGGACCCAGAACTGACCCTTGGGGGACACCTTGTGTGAGCAAAGTAGTGTCGGATTTATGTTCCCTAATGGAGACATAATACTGTCGATCACTGATGTAAGATTCAAACCAAGAAAGAGCAGCACCAGAGATACCAATACTTACAAGTTGGGACAGCAAGATATTATGATTATCTGTATCGAATGCTGCACTTAAGTCAAGAAGAACTAGGATAGTGGCCACCCCAGAGTCTGCAGACAAAAGGATGCAGACTCTGAAGCAAAGCAGTTTCCGTACTATATAGGGTTCTGAATCCAGAATGGAAGGGATCAAGCAGGTTATGAGAGTTTAAATAATCATCTAGTTGAGCAGCAACAACCTTCTCCAAGATCTTAGCCACAAATGGTAGATTAGAGATTGGGCGATAAAACTTTAGTTGTGATGAGTCTAAGTCAGGTTTTTTAAAAACAGGGGTTACAGTAGCAGTTTTTAATTCTTTTGGAACAATACAAGTGTGAAAACTGCAGTTGATAAAGTGAGAAATGGGAGCAGAAAGTTTGTCAGTGCAAGCCTTAATAAGTATAGTCAGGGCGGGGTCCAGGTGGCAAGTAGATCGATTTGATTTAGAGATTAGCTCAGCAATATAAGTTGATGTAGTGGGGTTAAATTTAGTTAAGTAGATTGGAGATTCAGGAATAGGATCAGTTGTCAGAGGTGGGGTCTGATTAGCAGAGAAGCCTCGATATATGGTCACAATTTTTGACCACAATGAAGTCCATAAATGAATTACAGCGCTCAGCAGAGGCAGTAGGAGTTTTAACAGGGGGTTGACAGAGTCTGTTAACTGTAGTGAAAAGAGATCTAGGGCGACAAGTACCAGAGTTAATAAGGGTGGAATAGTACTTTGAACGCGCAGCAGATAAGGCACTTTTGTAATCCTTTAGGTGTTTAGTGTAAACCAGAGCATGAACAGTCAGACCTGCTTCTTCCATAACCTCTCCAAGCGACGACCAGCTTGTTTCAAGGTATGCAGCTCAGTTGTGAACCATGGGGAAGTCCGGGTAGCAGGGACAGACAAGGATCTAATAGGTGCATGATGGTCTAAAACTTGTGACATTGTGGAATTATACAGATTCATTGGGCAAGACAATTGAAAAACATCATGAAGACAGGAAGCATCAACAGACATAGTCAAGGTCACAAGGATAATTGATCAACATTATTAATGTTTCAATAGGTTATTTTAGATTTTTGACTTAGTGTAGGCATTGGATAACTGAAACTACATTCAACCAGCTTGTGATGTGAGATTCCAATGAAAGAACCAGATGTACAAACATTCTGTAAACCAGTGGAACAAATAAGATTCAGAGTATGGCCCTTAGCATGAGTTGGGAAATCAATATGCTGCACAAAACTGAAACAATCCAGTACTGAACGCAGCTCGCTAGCAGATGAACAGTCAGTATCCACATGAATATTAAAATCACCAAGCAAAATAACAGCGGTAGACATGCCACAAACAAGAGTAAGTATCTCATTAAGATCAGAGAAAAAATTAGGGTGAGGTTTTGGAGGTCTGTAGATTAATATGACGTGCAACGAAGCCTTTCCAGCAATTTTAAGAACCAGATATTCAAATGATGTAATCTCATGAAAATCAACAATAGTTGTTTTAACACGATGAATCACCACTAGACCACCACCCCTGCCCGTCAGACGGGGTTTCGATAGAAAACTATAACCAGGAGGTGTAAGCAGGATTTTACCATGTTTCTACAAGCAGCAACATGTCCAGATTTTTAGAAATCTGGTTAAGTATAAAGGTTAAAAGGTTAAAGTATAAATTTCTTGTTTAGCCGGATAACTTGTCAGATTTAATTTACCCCAGTTTAAATGGCCTTTACCTTTGTTCACTTAAGTCACTTCCAAGTTAACCGCATTCTAGTACGACAAGTCAGAAATACCTAGGACCTGTTTCATAAAGCAGGATTTCTTGCTTAGCCGGATAACTTGTTGGATTTAATTTGGCCTTTACCTTTGTTCACTTTTATTTTGCCTTAAATCTGACAAGTTAGCCAGCTTAGTCAGCAATATGGTGGAGCAGGCCCTCTTCACTGGCGGAACACTAGGCAGTGCAGCCAGTACAGATGCACTGGGGCCCACAGAAACTGGAGCCCTACGGAGGTTCGAAGGGCCCCTGTGCTATGAGGATCAGGAGGCTGTTGATCTATTCGTTTAAATCACCAAAGCACTTTCATTGCATTATGAGCTGCCGGAAACCAAGAAATATACATAGACTTTACCTGGCTGGCAAATCTGTCTCGATTCTAGGTGTCCAATTTTTCTTTTTTTCTGACAAAGCTGTAAAAGTCCTTATTGTATACATTAATATGGTATTTCACAGAGATACATGGTACATCTGTAACATATAACCGTTCAGGGTAAGAGGCTTTGTTTGCGGGCGTGGACATGTGTCCAGAAAGGAGGGGGGGTGAATACAAAAACATCTTGCACTGGGACCCATTATAACAAGTTTATGCCATTGACCCTCATCCAGCATTTGCGGCATCCTTCTCCAGAAGCGGTTCAGCCGTCGATAGAATAACAGCTGATGGCAAGTGTTGTAGGGGGCAATGAACGTGGTCAACAGAGACTGACACATGAAATGGGAATCCCCACAAAGCGTGAATGGGAATCCCCACAAAGCGTGAATGGGAATCCTGTCTGGGAGGTGCCTTAGTATCTGTAATGTCGTCAGCTTGGGGCCACAGGGGCAGTGGCCACAGCTCAGACCTGATTTTTCCCCGGAGTGCCTCATCCTTTTCCACTTACCGATTCAAAACATATCATTGGCTATTGACAAGGTTGCCCCCTCTGTATGTATTATGGTCCCTTTTATGCCCCCCCCCCACCAAAGACATACAGAGGGTGGGGGGCTAGGGGTGGGGAAAAAGTCTCTGCATAGCCTTACCCCCCCACCTTAAAAAAACCTAGAATCGTCCATGTTTATAGTGCCACAAGCATCCATCTCTGCTCCCCCCCCACCCCCCTTCCTGACCTGACCTTGTCCATTCGTCTCTCACATGAGTAAAAAACTATTTAGTTATAGTCGAGGTTTTCCGCCTTCTGATTGGGCTGTAGTGTTGTCATGTGACTTGTTCCTGAAGATAACAATGGCTTCCTTTATTGTCCTGCTGGTACACCCTTGTCCCTATCTGGAACCTTCCCATGTCGTCTCCCAGTTGTTTGCCATAGTAATAGTCCTACATGTTCTTCCAGAAACACGGTCCTTTCTCAAATGTGGATTTACTGTCAGTACAAAGAGTCCCTTGGAGCTAAATTGACTAGTTTCTGAGAAACCTCTTGTTTTTTATGACTGTGTTTTATGACAATTGATCGTTTGTGCGCACGCAGAGCTGTGGAAGCTAATGACAGCTAATGAGCTAACGTTGACGTCATAGACCGTAAATCAAACAAAATAAAGCAACATTCGGCAACAAAAACACCTTTGTACATATATAATTTCCTACCAGTTGCTCATGTTTTCCAGCTGGGTCAAGAGATAAAATGATTGAAAATGGACTATGTTTGACCTCCACAGCATATTGTAAAGAGCTCAATTGGTATCTATTGGTAATTGCTAAAAAATGTAAATCAATGT
Organism: Paramormyrops kingsleyae; assembly: GCF_048594095.1. Lineage (NCBI taxonomy): Eukaryota > Metazoa > Chordata > Actinopteri > Osteoglossiformes > Mormyridae > Paramormyrops > Paramormyrops kingsleyae. Next base: position 18,897,553 of record NC_132800.1, on the reverse strand, counting down.
ATTCACTTCAGGCTAGTTCCTACGGCGCCATCTACATACTTTGTTCTTGCCAGTAGCTGTGTTTGAAATATATTTCATTAATATGAATGTCCTTAAACTGCTCGGGAATCCTGATAAATTTGCTAAGCTACAGTAATAGTTTGTTTGTGTAGGAGTTAATGAACCTGAGTGTAGGAGAACCCGAACATGAACCTCCTGGTCCCAGGAGGGCTGTTTTACCCTTAAGAAAGGTTGTTCTAGTACACTGGTGGACAAGTGAGCAATCGCAATCAACAGGTTGATCTTGAAGACATTCATAATTGATGACACCCTCATCCCTCATCAGAAAAATATACAGAGGAGGAACATCCCCCCCCAGTCTGCAAACTGTCCTGCCAACCAACCATTTTTTTAAATAAAAATAGCTTTCCCTCAAAAAAAGGTTGGAGACCACCGGCATAATAAAATAACTGTATTAATGGGTATGTACATGAAGTAGTCAGATAAATGACTAGATGTAGCACAGACATGGTCAATGGCTTTCTCACTGGTGGGGGGGACAGATGACAGGAGCAGCAGATTGATGTTTACACCAAGCAATACGCCAGGACACACTTCAGCACACCAATTGGACAGAGGAGAGTGGATCCAGATGCAGACGTACTTGGTTCATTTCCAAAGCACTGGCAACAGGTCCAAGGCGCACCAATAAGAGGAGGAATGGCGATTCGCACTGCAAAGGCCATAATGCGAACACAGTCCAAGTGTCACTGGCCAAAACAGAGCAACAGAAAGAAACTCTGCTGATCACAAGAAGAGCTGGGAAACTGACAGGTCGGGCAGGAAACAACAGGATCTTCAGGAAACAAACAGTAAGGTGCAAGGAGTAAACAATAAACAATTTGGGTGTCTCTGCAGGGAGAGGATTCTGTGCTTGTACTCAGAAGGTTGCAGGTTCAAATCCCACGCCTGTTTTGTCCTGTAACTACAACTGCTTTGGCATGATTGTATGATCTTTGGACAACAGCATCTGTCAAATAAATGTTAAAAACCAGGCGCAAATTGAGCAGGGGAGGCAAGATGGGTTCTGATTGGGCGTGGGACCGTCTGAAAATCCTGTTGCTTTTTTCATCATTTTGCAGATACTTTTATCCAGTTTTTTTGAGGAAGTAGGGCCAGCCAGTTATTGGAGCAGTTGGGGGGGGGGGTTAAAAGTCTTTCTCAGGGGCCCAACAACAAAATCATTTGGCTGAGTCTGGGATTTGAACCAACAACCTTCTGATCATGGATACAGCATGCAAACCTGCAGTAACATGGATGTCCCAGGCCAGGTTAGGGGATGACCCCCCTCTTTAAAGTCCGTTTTTAATTACACCAAAGACAGGAGTCCACCTCTCAATCTGACAGACACGGGCAGCTCTTGAGTCCTGAGCTATAGATCTGATGTCCACCTTGCAGCCCCACCTTTGCTGAAGATGATGTGCCGTTTGTCCCAGTGTCACTCCAGATAATGGAAACTAACACCTTGCTACTCCAAAGATGATGAGGACGTTCCACATCACGTCACTCCAACCTAACAGTACAGATAGTTAAGAGCTGGATAGTTAAACCAGTAAACTTTCCTGTGATTTGGCTCTCTTCTGTGTTTTCTGGAATCAGTACCACACTAGGTCGAGTGGAATGGAACAGTAATTTCTGGTGACTGGAGTGTCAATCCTGCCACCAACCCCCAAATTTTCCCTGTAAGTTGGAGGACTTGCTTGCAGGGCTGGATGTAGGTTAATGTCATACCCAGGACAAAGTAATTGCAGGTTAAGGGCCTTGCTCAAGGGCTCAACGGAGTGGAATCACTCCTGGAATTCACAGTATTCGGACTGGCAACCTTCTGATTGCCGGCACAGACCCCTAGCCTCAGACCGAAGATGGGCCATAATTCATACAGAGGAGCCAACCTTATTATTAGCCAATGATATGCTTTGAATTTATGAGTGAGAGGAGAGGGGGCACTCTGGGAGCCAATCAGCTTTCAGCTGGGGCCAGTGCCCCAGAGGCTCCACCCCCATATACTCGTATACCCCATATTAGTCTCTGGAGTCTGTACTGATCTGGTCACAGGTATTAGACCAAGTTTAAACCCCAGAGCCAGTTCCAATCTATCCTCCCATCCCAGTGGCAGTTTCCATGGCAACATAAAATGGCATCATCTGACCAACAGGTGGTCTCATAAGCGTGCCCACTCACCCTGCCTTGTTAGACTGTGGTTTCATTTTGGCTTATGGGAAAAATTAATACGTGCAGAAAAGGTGGAGAATTCCTGCAACATCATCCCTAACTCTTACCCAGTAATAATAGGACCCATATATATATATATATATATTAATGATCATTTTTGACACACCACAGAACACAGTGCACAACAACGAAATGCATCCTTTGCTAATTCAGCACTCAGGGAGCAGTGCTTGGGGGCGGCACCTTCCTGGTCGGGGATTCGAACCTGCAATCTTTCAATTACAAGTGCACTTCCCTAACCATTAAGCCACCACTGCCCATAAAACAGGCGAAGCTGGCTTCAAACCCATGACTGCAGCGTCACAGCCTGTATGCTGTGCACTCAGCTCATTGAGCTCTGTAGCAGCCCTATAGCCATAATGCACCACAGTGGTCAAAGGGGTCGAACTGTCATCCACAGAACACTGATAAATGATGGACGTCAATTAAAAATGAATATATCAATCTATTAATGATGTATGAGCAATATGGAGTGAAACAGGCTGGCCGATCAATGAAATGGGATTCTTGCGTGTATTTTGACATAGTAAATTGATGGTAAACAGATGAGACCATCAATCACTATGAAAATAAAGCAGAAAAGTGCAGACAAAAAAAAAAACAACTTTAAAAATGTGTCAAATGGTTCCATCTACGCTATGACATCTTTTTCTGACACGTGAGTAAGATTTGTGTCATTAACGCAGATTTGTTTCACACTAACTAGAAGGTTTAAGGGATATATTCACATTAGAAAAGATTCCCTGGTCATTCACATACACTATGGCTATTTTTTCTCTTGTTTAATAATTAGAAACTCAGCTCACATGTTGATTTCTAACTTTCAGCATGATCAGACAAACTATAATCAGTAGATTTATTTTCGGTATAATGTGCCGGTAGTTAATTTACTGTTAACTGATTTAAATATTAAAGAAATTTTACCTGCAGTCTGTTGAACGGAGCAATAAATGCAGGTATAAATTTTCATTTCTTTGCAGCACCATTTGGCTGTTTTGCCGCCCCGGTGCATAATTACCCATGATGCATCGTGCATTCTATTCGGTTGTGTTATTGTACAAAAATTAAATTTGGAAAAAGCAAATTAGCAAAAGAATCCACTTGTCCGTCCAAGCCAGGTTGACTCATCTTCCCAACAAGTCTATTAATCATTGCAGCCTGGCCGATAATTGGATTTCACAAACAATCCAACAGACTGTTCATCTTCCTTACTGAAGGGGGCAGCAGGGATGTCGGGAATTAACTCGTGAAAGGATCACACAGAACTTTCGGCTGCCTCAGAGAGCCTCCACCAATATCTCAGCCCCCTAGTGGTAATTGAAGGAACCTCCACTGGGGTACAAGACGGTCTGCAAACAAACTTGGGGGGGGGGGGGGCATGAACACCTGGCTCTCGTTTGTCCCCGTTGCATTTACCAGGCTCCCCTTATTGATCACACGCCCCACCCATTGTAACACACACGCCATCTAAGCTACAGGATGGTTTTTGGGTTAATCAAATTTAATATGGTTTGATCAAGTTTCCTTCCCAAAACTCTTGGGAAATTCCACTTTTGTTTGTGCCTCCTGTTAATCTAGCATTACAATGGACTTTTCTGAGACACTGTATGAAAAACAGAAGGATGTGCAGTCCCACCACCCTCCCCCCCCCCCCACCCTTGATATGATTGAATGTGTTATGATAATGTTTCTCTGCTTCAGAATAACAAGCCATCGCTGCCTTGTACTGGGAATCGTAAACACACACAGACAGCTGTTTGTTTGGGTGGTGATAATCAGATGAAGGAAAATGCCCTTTTATCGGGAAGTAGGGGAAGAAGGAGAGGTCCACACAGACAGGTATTTATCTATCCATCCATCATTGTATCAGAACTTCTTATCCAGTACAGGGTCATGTTGAGCCTGGAGTCTATCCCAGGAAGCACAGGGCAGGGGACACCCTGGACGGGATGCCAGTCCATCACAGGGCACCAGGCATGGGGACACCCTGGACGGGATGCCAGTCCATCACAGGGCACCAGGCAGACAAACACCCTGGACGGGATGCCAGTAAATCACAGGGCATATATGCACACACAATCACAAACGACTGGAAATTTAAAGACACAAATTTGCCTAACCAAATGTCAGAAATGAGTGCAGATATATCCTTAAGAAAGGCCATATGTGGGATTTTTAAAATTTTCTAGAGAGGGGGAGCAAAAAAACTTAGGATGTATAAATTTATGTTTACTGCCAGACAATTTCCCCTGAACCGGCATCCGGAAATCAGGAGAAATTCCCCTCTGAGGACAGAGCTGCTCTCGGAAAGCTACTCAATGTGGACATAGATGGGCAGGAGACAGGAAATTTGGGAGCAAATATGTTTCAGAGAAATATGTTCACGTATGTTTGGTGCTTGGATTTGTAATTTCAGTTTCCTGGACTTCAGGCTGTTCTACATTCACCATCATTTGATTCAAAGGGATGTTGATGACGGATTATCCGATTCAAGTAGTCAGCACTGCTTCCTGTCTGCACACTAGGACAGAACTATGTAACCAGCTGCCTGCTAAAGAACAAACTGACAAAATGACAAAGGAGACAAATAGACTGGATGCAAAATGCATGAGAGTATCACTGTATCGGCGTCTATCTGCTCTACCTCTCCTTTTTGTCTCTCTATCTCCTGTCCCTCTCTTCTGCATATCTCCATATCGCTGTCATGCTCCTCTTCTGAGTCGCTCTATCTCTTCTCTCTCTATCTGTCTATCCATGTTCCTTCTCTGCTTTTCCTCTGAGCTGCTCTCTCTCTCTCTCTCCTCCGTATCTCTCCATCCCATCTCTGTCTCTCTATCTCCTCCATGTTTGTTCTCTGCCTCTCCCCCCCCCCCCCACAAAGTACTCTCTGTGTGAGTCAGTCCTCTCCTCCAAGCTTACAGGTGTAGCGGGTGCCCCCCCCCCCCCCCCCGCTACCTTATTCCATCCCTCCCCCTTCTCATCCCAGCACTGCCATACGCTCTATTATGCAGTTCTTTTCTCACCTCGTTTATTATATGCCGTTATGGCGTCCAGCGATTATCCTCGCGTGGGCGTTCCGGCTTACAACACGGGGGCCGGCTCCGGTCAGGGCCGCTGACGCAAACACGTTCCGTGAGCGCGGCGCCAAAAAGTAAACTTCTGCATCCCTGTCAGGAGGGCCCTGCTCTGAGCTGTCGACGGACCCCCTGAATGCGCCGGCTCACCGCCGGGGGTCAGGGCAGCGATCCCAAAGGGAGGTCAGCATGAAGAGGAACCGCGGTGCGTGAGGCCGCGTCAAGCCGGCGGCCGTGAACGTGTGAACAGCTGTCACAGAGAAGGACTGTCTTCAGGGAGAGCGGCAGGGGGAGAGAGCCAGGGCATAGCCACTCCTGTATGACTCACAGCTTTTTGCAGACATTTTGTTCACTGGCACTGTGAGGAGAATAACTCAAAGGAGTTGGAGTCCTTAACCAGCACACCCCCTGCTGGCCACTGAGTTTCCCCAGAGTGTTTTGGACTCCTTTTTATATGATTCATGGTCAATCCTGTTTCTGAAAAGTTGTTCTTGTTCTTTTTTGTTTTAGTGTCCGTTCCTGTGGTTTTTTTTTTTTTTAGGTGTGTGAAACTGGCTATTGAGGAGCAAAAAAAAAAAAGGAAAATGACCCATGTCCTCCTGTCATCAGAGGCAGACGGTAAGTTTGGAGCCAGCCAATCAGCTCCCTGGGTCGGTGTGTTACGGCATGCCGACTCACATAACTGCCCGTGAACTGTGGGTGGAAACTCACGTAAACATGCGAATTCCACACACGCAGAGCCAGAGGTGTGATTCGAACCCCTGTAGCGCTGTGAGGCTACAGTGCTACCCACAGATCTGCATGCTTTTTTTATATTAAAATTGCCTTACGTTGCAATAACAAACACCTGCTCATTGACTCACCATCCCCTGGAGCAAATTTTTCTTCCTCTCCACCTACACAGGCACACGGAGGGGTCAGCTGGGATGGGGGGGTCGGGGTGTACTTCATATCTGATGGAGACACCTGGCTCAAAGCTGAGTTATCAGTCAGAGACCCTGTTAGGAGAGGAACCGTCAAGCCTTCTCAAGAAGTTCCATGGAACCTCCAAGCTCACAAGGATGAGATGTAGGAGTTCCAGGTTTTATTTATTTGTGATTTATTTACAGGGCACCCTCAGTCCATGTTCTGGGGACAAGGCCCACAGACGCCCCCTTGTAGACGCCCCCTTGTAGACGTCACAGAGCCATCGATCTTCACAATCGTCGTCATGGCATCAGACGACACGAGTGATAAAGATGTCTGTCGTCTGAGTCTCCAGCTGGTGGAATAAGATTTCGAGCATCGTCTTCTGTCCACATGTCTGTAGCTATTCCAGGAAGCAACATGTCACAAACTCCTGCCAAGGAGGCTTGCTCTATAAATGCCAGAGGCTGCCGCTCGGACGATAGATGAAAGACCTTTCGGTTGCACCGTCTGACAGTGATCCCACAAATGGTGATGAAAGACTGACTTCTATCCATCCATTTTCCATATATAATCAGGCACGGGACAGGAGACACCCTGGACAGGATGTCAGTCCATCAAAGGATGAAAGCTATACAATACAGGCAATTCAGAGATACCATGTAACTGCATGTATGTGTACAGAAACTTATCCATAAACCAGGAGAATGACACATTTTTTGATTGCAGTCACAGATGTGTATAAAATTGAGTTTCCCCTTGTGGGGACTGAAAAAATGGTCCCCACAATGTCAAAATAACAGGTTTTTATCACATTGTGGGAACATTTGGTCCCCACAACGTAATGTATATCTGACCCACACACACACACAGAGCAAGAACTGAACTCAAAACCCTGGAAGAGCGAGGTCACAATGCTGCCCACTAAGCAGCCACGCCCCTCAGAAAGAGTGACTTCATAAACAGTTTCTTCCTCCAAATCATCAGTAAGCTGAACTGAGCCCTTTCACTGCCATCCATATCCTGTTCATCGTACTGATTTGTTTTTAATTTGCACGCTATTTATAATTACAGTGCTGCACATTGGCATTTTTTCTGTACTTCCTATTCGCTAAATTTTTCATTTGCACTTCCCTTTGCTGCTGTTGTGGTCTCACTTGCACTTACTGTACCAAACAAGGATGGCCCAGGGTGTTCTGGCGCCCAAGGTGAGATTCTGGCAATCCCCCCCCCCCACCCCTCCCCCCGCCAACACAGCAGCAGAAAATAAATTTTGTCAATTAATTTATATTAAAAACATTTCAGTAACACGGGGCGTCTGGCTGCTACCTCACAAGCTGGCATCTGTCTCACAAGGAAAATAGTGAGAACTAGTGCAAATATCTGTAATGTCACGGAATGCAAAGAGGTATTTCTTATATTTTTAGGGATGTTGTGTACTGTTCAATAATTAATTTAGCTTCATTTAGCTTTAGCTTCATAAAATCTGACCGTTACATTAAAAGTTGTCGCCCTCCCCCGAATATCACACTCTCCCCTATGCTCTTGATTACAGGCCTGACCCACAGTGCCAGACACCACCCAAAAATTTTTTAAAAAGCATTTAGAAAACAATATCGGGTGAATTAAACGAGTTCAGGATCATCCCAGGCTCTCTAATATTCTTACAGATGTTCTGTCCTCACTCTGTAATTGAAAACGCATCTCAGTAACGTGAGAGTGTGAAATGTGGCTCGCTGAGGTGATGCGTCAGTAAGCCCCCACCCCGAAGACTGACAGGGTAAATTGGAAGCTGCAGATCTGAGGGGTGGGGGGCACCAGATAGACGGACAGAGACGTGGCTTTTGGGGGGGGTGGAGCTTGGAGGACATTGCTAATGAGCTGTCTCTATGCACAAGGACATTAAATGAATCTTTTTTCCATCCCGTTTCACCTCCACTTCCTGTGCCTTCTCTTTGTGAAGGGAAGGTTCCGGAGCTTAGGAACCCGTAACCTGACACCTCAATGAAGATCGTGCTCAGATCCTCCACGCCCCCCCCCCCCCGCCTGAGCCTGATCTTCCCAGCATGCACTCCTCTTACCTTCACGCCTCTCTGCCTAGATAAGACGTCCTGCACTAGGGCTCGATCTCGTCTCCTCCTCCACCTTGGCCCCGTTTACGGCTGGCCGACTAGCACGGCCTTTATTCCCATTTACTCATGTCTCTGTCAGCCATGGCGTCTCCAAGATGTCCAATTATGGCCCACTATCGAGGAGAACCTGAGCGGAGTGTCAGCCCCTCTGGAAGGTGGGGGTAGCGTGTTCACAGAGAGAACTTTCTGGAATTTGAATTGTTCACCCGGAAGGGTGGGGAGAGGGCAGGCTCAACACTTTTCGGGGCCTTAAGTGGAATGTGATGAACCTTGATATTTGCCATCTTCCTTCTCATTCTACTAGGTTGGCCAGATGGGGGCCCCACGAAGGGTACTGAGCCCGATGCAGCCAGTTAGTTTGCTTATGTCTGGATGTCATGGATGAAGGAGCTTGTCAAACAAAAATAAAAATGAGTTTTACATGTAGAATTAAAAAAATGTCAATTGCTTAAACTGTGGACTGTCTGGTTTGAGAAATTGATTTAGATTAAAAGAAAAAGTCATGGAAAAGGTTTAGTGAATTCCAGACACACCTGCTTCCATTCCATTCATTTATAATTTCATTTTAAATTCATTTTCCCTGATTCAGCGCACGTCATCACTCCTGTTGATCCATCTATGCTCGGGTAGTCCTCCCTTCCCCAATGCCAAGCAAGGGGATTAGACTGTCGGATGAAGACCCCGAATCCTCGATAAAGGGGGCCAAACAATTCCTGGCCTCATCTCCTGGGGAGGACTTGTATGTCCTGTATGTCCCGTGAGCTATGCAAAGTGTTCTGAGGTAACTCCTTTGCAAGAAAAGGTCTTTATGAAAATAAACACATTCTCAAATAGATTTAAGTGGTACCCTGAGAGACGGTGGTCTGAGACCCCCTCCCGTCCCCCTCCGAACCTCAGTGCCATGTACAGCAATCACAAACACTAAAGGTTCTTCTATAGTTCCTAGGTTATTGTCACATGTGAGGAACATGGTGAATTTTCTTTTTGCTACAGTTGCTTAGGAGGGGACAGACGCACGGGGGGAGAACAGGAGCAACCACAGTGCAAGTAAAGAACAAAATCGCAGTGCAATGACAGACAAGACAGTGCAAGACCAAACAAAATCCAGTGTGATAACGAGGCAATGCAGGACAAAATACAATGCAACTCTAACAATGGAACTCTACTTATCTTCACTGTATGGTCAAAACTGCCTGAAAGAAATATCAGCCAGTGGAATGGGTGGCTGTACAGAAGAGATTAGTGACTTTCCACTTGGTGCCATCATAGGACATACTGTAGGATCTTGCCAGGAAGTCCCATTTCTGCCCCGTTAGATCTGCCCTCTTCACCAGCAATTGACATGACTGTGAAGGTCAAAACATCTGGGAGCAAGTTCAGCTGTGAAGTGGTCGGCCACACAAGCTCACAGAAGCGGACCTGATTGGCCAGCATTAATATCCAATCAAAACAGCAGCACATCCCACCAGCAATGATCCTGCCTCTAATGGGAAAGCCTTCCCAAAAAAGTAGAGGCTATTAAAGCGACAATGTGCCGAGTAGCTTCATATTAATACCCTTGATTTCGAAATGAGAGGTTGGACAAGATGCTATCCTCATACTTTTGATCATATAGTGTAAGTAGATTCTGTCGGCGACCTCGAAACAAGCTCAGTTCCTCGCATGCTTCAGCGTGTGCGCATGCTGGCGAATCTTTGGCAGTTTAGAGGCCATAAGCCACGTCGTAGAACGTCTGAGTCGGCTCTCGTCTCTCGGCTCGTGAAAGAGTCCTGGAGTAAAGAAGCCGTAGCAATGAATAGAGTCAGAATCAATGGAAGTTGCATAAGCTGCTTGATTCATTTTTTCTTTCTCTCTCTTTCATTGTATTAGAAGTTAGCGTCAGAGTGTGCACCCTGCGGTAGACTAACATCCCATCCAGGGTGGCTTCGGCCCCGTGCCCAGTGCATTCTGGGATACGCTCCAGGCTTACCGCAACCCCGTATTAGACAACTGATTATGAAAAATTGATGGATGGTTGAATGCACCATTCCATTGACACAAATCTTCACCATTTGGGTCAACAGCCCCCAGCACGTTTCAGATGTGTGCCTGTATAATTCCTCGAGTCGATCCCCTGAGCTCAGTTTTCATGTAGAAAATGTCTTATTGGACTCAAATGAAAGAACATCCGGGAGAAAAAAAAAACATCAAGGTGGCTTGGTTTTTGGTGTGCTGAATCATCTCGGCGTGTCTCGCAGACAAGGAAGGCAAAAACTCCGGAGGTAGTGAATCAGATAAACTGTTCAGAGGTTACTGCTCGTTATTCACATGAATCATTCTTGAATTGAACTTGACAACTTCATAGAGGCAGATAACACAGATCTATTAACAGAGCTGTACAGGGAGGTTGATGAGGAGACTAAATAATTCATGTCAGCATTGGCCTTCGGTTTAAATTATAGTAATATAGAGATTAGAGGATCCATAATATTCAATGTAAATTCAGCAATTTATTGACTTGTTAGGCTCAGGCTCTGTACCAACCTTTTAGTGACAAGCTTAAGCCTAGAACTTACTTTTAGCTGTGGTCTGTTCAATCAGATAATAAGATTAGATGTCCAGTTGAGTCAAATTTTCTATAGGATTTCATTATAAACCTTTTTCTGCCTCCACTGTGTACCTTGGTTTTCAGTGGCGTTGTGTCGAAGCCAAACACAGTATGGTACAGTATGGTACCACGCATGCGTACAGCCCCCCCTGTTGGCCACAAACAGTCACTACAGCAGGAGGGCGGACCCCAAAGTAACTTTCTCAATGGGGCCCCAGAACAAAGCCACTGTTGCCATTACTGTGGCTCCCCAGGGTTTACTGTTAGCCTCGTGAAGCTATTTCGAATTTGAGGTCCCCATTGGCCGTTGCAGATGGCGCTTAGCAACTGGAAGACAGACAGTCGCCGTGGGAACGGTTGCAGAAGCCCGTCGACGTGCACACAGCTGCCGGCCGCTTATTGAGTTACGGGACCGTTCACAGTCAGGTTCGATTTTCGAAGCATTAGAGCGGAATGAGAGCGACAGGGTCCAGGTCGAACCGGGCTGGGGGTGGGGGGGGGGCCGGGGGGGACATTCGGCGATCGTGATCCTTTCTCGGCCTCTGTTTGTTTTCCGCCTCAGGTGGGTCCGGCGCAGTTTAAAAAGAAAGCTCGCTGCGGAGCCCCCGCTAACGAAAACAATTACGCGAAAGGGCGGCCCCCAGACGAAAAGGGCCGACGGGCCCAATCGAAGGGAGGCCGGCCCAATCAGAGGGCAGCAGAGCTTTATTAAAAGAACAGCGGGGACTATGTCACATCAATACTCTGACTTCCAAGCATTCAAATGTTAGATAGCCTGATTCATTAGAAAAAGAACCTAAATAAACCAGCAGCGGAAAAACCAGCAAGCCAGCTAAGCAAGCCTGCTTTAGAGATACATCGTTCCCTTTCATGAGTGAAACACTGTGAAATATAAAAGACGTATAACGGTAACAAGTGAATACACAGCAAACTGTGAACAGCTGTTATCGACAGACGTATTGTTTCTAATATAATGGCCCAAACATTACAGATCAGATTTCTTTCGCAGAGGAAGAAATGCATTCTTTCCTTTTAGCCCATGCTAATAACAGACTGACTTGCCAGTCGGGTATCACGAACACGGAGGAAGTGCTCCCCTCCTAATGTCTGCCAACGGCTAATCCGAAGTAGCCTAGTTCGGATTTAAAGGTCCAAGGGGCGGCTTTCTCAAGGCAAATGAGGAGGACTCAAAGTGCCAAGCATGTAAACCATTCATCAGCCATCTAATTCTGGGCAGATTATGAGCAGATCGAGTGCACTGGAGCAGGACATGTGCTTAGAAACACTGAAGGCGAAGTGAATGTACTCATCAACCATTATAGCACCAGATATGCCCCCGGGAAAGATGATAGAATGTTCTGGAGGCACGCTGTTCATATGGTCTCCAGCTGACTTGATGGTATCTGGCATTAAAAAATAAGCATTAATTAAATAAAAATGGCTACAGAATGTGGATATGCAGGGTAGGGGTATTTCACTAATGACCATACAGAATAGCATAACTCAGAGAGAATATGGTTTATAGGGACCTCGAAGCATGCTGATGTCATAAGCGGCACAGTGGGTTATGGCTTAGGGCTTGTACTCAGAAGGTCACCAGTTTGAATCCCAGTGTCAGCAGAGTGGTTTCCTTGTTAGGGCCTTAACTCCCAACTGCTTCAGGGATTGGCTGACCCTGTTTGCTCATGTTGCACTGGATAAAACTGTCGGCTAAAATAAACCAAATGTAAATCAGGGGCACTCAGTGGTAGCCTTAGAGATCTACCATCCTGCATGGCTTAGGAGCAACCTTGAATCTAACATACCTGATACAGATAATCATGCCCTTCAGTAGCATCTCAGTATTCGAGCCAGCTATGGTAACACCTGGGGCTGTTCCTGGAAGCAGGATTTCTCAGTTAGCTGGGTTAATGTGACCTAGAAGTCAAAATTGTCCAGTAGAACTTCTCCTTACCTGAATTCTTATTGCACGATCATGACTTATAGCTTATAATTAACCCACCAGAGAGATCCTGCTTCATGGAACACCCACCTGATTTTCTGCATTGGTTGTGTTAAATTATGGCTGCACCTAAGCTCTGTAGCATGCTAGATCTCCGGGAGCAGAAATGAGCAGCATGCTAGATCACCGGGAGCAGAAATGAGCAGCATGCTAGATCACCGGGAGCAGAAATGAGCAGCATGCTAGATCTCCGGGAGCAGAAATGAGCAGCATGCTAGATCTCCGGGAGCAGAAATGAGCAGCATGCTAGATCTCCGGGAGCAGAAATGAGCAGCCCTGCAGTAAATACTATCATCAAAGCCCCACGTGGTTGAAAGCAGGAGCCCCGGATTCTGCCTCTGGCTTCTCTCTTCTCTCTCTCACCTTCTTCCACCTCGAGCTTTTGGAGCAGCACCTTCTTCCCCCCCACTGCTGAGAAGGAAAGAAGTCCAGGCGACCTGCATACCCACCAGACAAAGCAAATAAGGTGGGGGGGCATCTGACACCCTGGCGCGGTTCACGAACCCCGCTTGTTCCGTATCCGTCCTACAGCGGCCAGGTCAAAGCACCCCTATCAGACTCCATCTGTTTTACACCCCAAACAGCATAATGCCAACCTGCTTCTGCACAGACAGATGTTACTTGTGCAAGTCGTGACTGTAAAGGTCAACCGGGATGCTTGTAGGTCCATGATCCAAAAAACCCTAAAAGCTTCTCACGATGGTCTGCATGGGCTCCACAAACGATCCTGGTCCCGTCCTGCCATTCTCACAGTGGGACCGCACGACTAGATATAGGTGAAAGGTACTTGACTGGAAACCTACTGTATATATGATTGTGATGCTCAACCAGAGGTCGGTTTGCATACGGAGCATTTAGCTTTATCATACAGCTGGGAAATGGCTGAGAAAACCTGGCTCAGTAGGGTTAGGGTTAGGGTTAGGGTTAGGGTTAGGCTGCTGTGTGACTGGAAATCCTGACTTGGCAGTGATTTCACTATTAGGCCCCTGAGAAAAGCCTAGTCTGACCCTTCTATTTCCTTTAAAATAAAATAAAGTAAAATAAAATATATATATTTTGATATCTTTGAATAAGAGCATTTGCTAAGTAAGACAAAAAAAATCAAGATAGAATAATAATAATAATATTGATCATTCTGTTAGTCATCCTTAAATCCCCTTTAGCTATCGCAACATAAACCCCAGAGCTAAACGAACCGTAACAAATCATGATTGCGTTCATTTGGTTACAAAGGTTGTTTGTCAGATCAAGCATGAGTCACCTTAAATTCGGCACCTTGGCGAGACGCTCACGTCATACAGGGAGTATGTGTGTAGTGGCTCTCCATTCAAAACACTCCGGCTTTTAAAATGCATTGTGTTTATATCTCAGTGGATCTAACACCCACCCCCGCTAAACTATTCACCAATAACAAGGGCAGAAATCGATCGCATTCCACCCAAAGGGGGCTTTTAATCAATGGGCTGAAGGGCCGTAATGAGACTGGCAGATGCGATTGGCTTTTGCGGACATGGGGGCACCTTAGGAGCGGATCAGAATGGCATAAAAGCCAGAGGAGTTTCTCTCACGTCGGAGGCGAGCGGCAGGCGGGGGGGCGGGGGAGGGGGAGTACACACTGCCGATCACCCTATTACCCCGCCCTGGCACAAGTGGCAGAAGATTGCACCAAGGAGAGGGCAATTAATACCCAGGAAGTTCTGGACAGCCTTTCTAACAGTATTGAAATCCTCATTAGAATGAGAGGAGCTCATTTTGGGGGGGGGGGGGGGGCTTTAAATCTGATCGAATTATAAGCCAGTGGTGTTAGGTGGTAGGGAAGAGTTACAGTCCTGCCTGGATCCGCAGTGACACACACTTGCTCGTGGTGGGGGGGGGGGGCTGCTTGCAACCCACAGCCTGTGCCAGCCCACCCCACCCCCCCAAGCCGGGTCCATGGGGTGAGACCTCGGTGGCTCCTCCTGCTCATGATTCGCTGTCAGACACGCGGCCGCCTCCCACGCTGAGGTAAGCAGTCTGCATGCCGCGTTCCGTGCGTCTGAACTGACAGATTGCAGGCAGCGGAAATATACAACTATAAAGCAGCATGGGAAGCCACTACAGTCGGCAGCAATCATAAACATTTACCGGAATATTCTACTGATGCCTTCACTCAGGCCCGTGGCACCTGGCTAATCACTAACATATTTATGAGTAAATATAATCACCTATCTTGTAGCACCTGGATGTCACCACTAATATTTTATCTCACATGTCTAACTACGTCCTTGATTTTTTCAAAATATTACACCTATCCATCATCCTTTCCCCCAAACAGCCATCATGGAGAAATCCGTTATTAAAAAAAAAGGTATGTCGCCACTGTAAACAGAAAGGTCTGCAATTTATCATCACACAGCAAACATTTGCAAGTAATAAAACTGCTCTTTTAATGGTGAATAAAGCTGTCCAAAGGACAGACTGCTTCATTATACGATTGGCTGTGCGATGTGTATGCAAACACACACACACAGGGGAGAGCCGAGTGTGTAAAGGAGATTAAAATCAATTAAACATATTGGGGGCAAAAGCCTGGTACAGAATGGTCCCTTGGGATGCTATAAACACCCCCCTCCACCTGCCCGGATTAGTATCCCTAGTGACAGGGTCAATGTACACTTGTCAGCAGACTGAGGGTGATTACGGAGGAGAAGCCGGCTCAGGTTCTGTGCAGAATGGCGCCCCCTTGTGTCAGCTGGCGGCAGAGGGCGGCTCTGACATCAGCGGCTCCCTCTCAAAGTAGGAGTGGTGCTGGAACTTCAGGACCTCGTTGCCCCAGCTGGTCCAGCCCGACTGGAGGCCGCGGGCAAACAGCTCCAGACACTCGGCGTCGGGGCGGAGGAACTCTCCCAGCACACCTGGGGGGGAATGGAGGGATCAGGAGGAGGAAGAGAGGGAGCGAGTCTGTCAGTAAGCGTCGGAGGCAGGGATAAATGAAAGAATGGGGATGCGAAACGGGGGGATGGATGAAAGTGGCAAAGAAAAGGCAGCTGAAGGAGGTGTCCACTCAGCGGACAAAGCTCGCAAACAGCCATGTGACACCCCCCCCCCGGCACGCCGGAGGCCCTGGCAGGCTCCGTCTTTTAGCTGGGAGTGAGGCAGTCGTCGGGGGGCTCACGGCCCACACAGATGGCTCCACCCCCCCACAGCACCAGCATAGACGTCAGTCACGCATCCGATGCTGCTTCGTGTCACTTTCCAGAATACCTCTGCACGGCTCGGCGCCGCCCCCAACCCCCGCCCCCCCCCCCCCCCCCCCGCCACCCCCACCCCGGCATCTCTTCATGCCCACGTCATCTCTTAAAAAAAAAAAAGATCTTAAAAAAAGGAAATTACAATTAAATACATGAAATTAAATAATCAGGGAGCAGGGATGGATGAGTGTCAACTGGGAGATATGGAATGGGGAGTAAGAACAAGAACATTCTGGCTGCACGATCCCAGTGGTGTCGACGCGCATGGAGACGCCGTCCCCCGGGGAGGGGGGAGGGCTGGGATGTTTATCCTGACTGCGGGCGACCGGCACACAGGGCGGACGCCGTTTGAAGCCCGGGCAGCGTGACAGACTCCAAAAGCGCCGGATATTCACTCCTCGCTCGTGTTAAATCGACCGCCCAGACAGATACAAGCATCCCCAGGATTAAACCTCAGGGGACCTCTCAGTTTAACCTGAATCGCTGAGTTAGAATAAAAAAGGCCTTTATACAAACCGGCCTGGTACACTCTCCCCTGCTGTCCGAAAGCCATGAAGGGCTTAGGCGTCCCAATGCTAAGTGTGCCAAGCTCCTTAAACGTGACACTCAGTACCTCAATACCCAATGGTTCTATACTGTTATTTTGCTGCACTATTTAGTGTTGTTTCTGTCCTTGCTAATTGTAGCTTGTCATATGTACACATCTTCTGTGAGGCCGCATTGCCGAATGCCGGCCCTTTAAATCTTAAGGTTCGAGGTTGTTTTGTCATCAACAGCTGTGCACACGTACATCGTGAGACGAGAAAACGCTACGAAGGAACTACGTACGTGTGCACAGCTGTTGATGACAAAACAACCTCGAAGCTTAAGATTTAAAGGGCCGGCATTCGGCAATGAGGCCTCACAGATGTGTGTGTGTCATTTTGGCCCAAGTATTCAAGGGATTACAGTGCTTGAAACGGGGCCCGTTTTGGACTATGTCCCTCTGTCAGGCAAGCCATATAAAAGAAATTAGAAGACAAAATAAAAGTCAAAATGAGGAGGAGCCCTTAATTCCCACAGAAGGACCAGAGCAGATCTCAGCTGACAGACTGCCTGAGAGAGAGCCTTGCAGTAGATACCCTGAGTCTCAGACCTGACTGGAGGTGCTCGGTCATAACTAGAGGTCGCCACTAGGGGGCATTCCCAGTACTCGGATCAGAACCAGTGGCTCAGTGAGTGGGCCGACTTGCCCCTACCACTAACTGCTCCCTGCCGTCTGTTTTCCAGGGTGGGTGGGGATTCTAAATGTGTGACGCTGATCTTTGACCCCAATCAGAAATCGCCCACTCACAGCACCATCAGAACTCCTTTAGGAAACAACAGGCTCTGGACCCACTACAGGTCATCACGCTAAACACCTCCCGACATTTACAAGCCATCGGTGAGACATCTGGATGATGGAAACCGAGGTGACGTATTGGTGAAGAGGGATGGTGGCCCTCCCTCATTTATTTTGCATGAGGGACCCTCCCCCCCCACCCCCCAGGGAAGGGGTAAGCAGAGATTCAGGGGTTTAACTCCGCCCATGTTGGCCAATTTCCATGCCAGGATAAGATGTCAACCTTTAAACTGAATATGCTTTTCACTTTACACATAGGTCATTTATTTCTGGGGAAGGGTTGCAACATAACATATAAAAAAAACTAGAAATGTTACAATAAATTACGAATTAGAGGCGCATTAATCTTACGTTTTATCGAGACAGTGGGGTAAGGCCTCATACCGTGAGCTTTATGGGCGAACGAACAGCTCACATTCCTCAGGTTTATAATGATACAGCTCCCTCTGCTTTCGCGCAGACAGGAAGTGACCCGCCCGCATTTACGTGGCCACACTGCCCTCTACTGGAGGAACAGAGAATAGCAAGACAACCATTCACTTCTCAGTTGCCTGCGGCCTGGGATTATTTTCTTATTGGATTAGTAAAGGCAGATTACAGGGCTTACCTGCAAGGGAAGGCTTGTGAGAGTGTAGGGTGGAGGGCACACTGACCAGCAGCTTGAGGTTTGGAAGGACAGGTTCCGACCCCTGGGAGGAGCTGTTGGTGGACGTTTAGGAGCAGAGAAGATGGATCAGCACACCGGACCTTACCGAAGGGATTCTCACACAGAACATGCACCTCGATGGACCAGCGGGTCGTACCTGAGGGTGTCACCCGCTTCCCCTACGCGTCGCCCCAAAACCAGCACCTCGTACGGTTTCTTGTGGGGTGAATCGAGCGGAAACACGTACTCTCCCGACCGGGTTACCTACAGCGGAAGAAGGACACCCAGAGCTATCACTGTCCGTACCTGAACAAGAAGCAGTTCAGGCCTGACTGACATAACTACTAAGCCAGGTGACGGGGGGGTCCCCTTTGAATATGTTTGGCTCCTAAGGGGGAAGGGAGAGTCACTGTACTAATATCGACATTTTCCTCTACGACCGCTCAACGAAGCCCCAGGGAGTCATGGACCACAGACTGAAGTGAGCGTCTCTGAGTGTGACCAGCGAATGTGCCGCCTACCTTCACCCAGAGCCACTCGGCCTCCGGCTCCACGCCCCACAGCGGATACAGCTCCTCGCGCACGTAGCGCCGATGCCGTTGTCGGTTGGTCACCCAGGTGGCCACTAGGCAGCCAGGCGCACTCAGTTGGGAAACGGGGATCCGCCGTAGCTGGGAAGACGGCAGGGAGCCGTACCTGCATGGGTTAACCGGAGATGGGTGTGGAGGCTGGATCCACGATGACCCGGCGTGTGCTGGTTTCTCAGCTCTGCTAAATTTCTCAGCTGAGGGACAATCGGTCACACTCGCGCGTTGAAATGCAACATAAAGTTACCTTAGGATCTTGTGACTGAGCTTATTAATCTCTTAGTCTGGCAACGGAATGGAGGGACCTCAGACGTTCCGGAAGGGCACAGGAAGTGGTTGTGGAGTGTTACCAGGAGCTTCTGACAGGTCTTAGAACTTGGACAGTGACTCTATGTTGAGTTTCTGAGTCATCTATTGGAGTGGTCAGTGACTCTTCGTTGAATTTCCCAGCGGTTTTAGTGGTATGGTCAGTTACTCCATGATGAGTTTAAGAGGTTTAGCAGCAAGGTCAATGGCTACGTTAAAGTTTTTGAGTGGCCTGCTGGCACAGTTAGTGTCTCTATATAGGCTTCCTGAACTGAATAAACTTCCTGTCTGGTCCGATTGCAGTGAGTGATGCATTATATCACCTTCTGGAGGCAGCTGAAGAAGTATTTAGTAACACTTTTTTGTTTACTTTTAAGATATGTACTCTCTGAAGAGAGAAACCACCAAAATAATGCATAAATTACACTACTAAGGAAAATATAAGATAAAAATTAGAAAAAATATTAGCATTTGAGTTATTAAATATATGTATCCATGAGCTTTGGCAAGGATGTTGCTAGATTTGAATTTGCTTAGCCCACGTTCATTTTACCTCCACTCTGTGGTTTCTGATTATTTCCTGTCTGCTCTGATTACACCAAGCCCTGCCTGTCCCAGCCTGAAACACCCACAGATTAACAGGAACTGTTACCAACCTTCTGCTGCGCTTAACAGACTTGTTTTCCCATGGCGGATCTAAGACAATGGCGTCAAACTTCCTCCCACCTGGAAAAGAACCGGCAGAGGATGACATCAGAATATGACGATGTAAGCCCTTCCTCAGCCCAGCCTGGGGCCCCCGCATTCAGCCCTATGCAGATATGCAAAAAAAAGCAACATTCAACATAGCTCGCTTAATATGAGGTATTTATGGCAAGTTTTCACCATATTCGCAGCTCGTATACAGTGCAGCCTTTTTACTCGTGAATTTAATTTTAATGCATTTCAATATGTTAAACACGGCTGAATTTTTTTTTTAACAAGCTGTAAAAATGAAGGTTACCTTTCAGTCTACTGTATATTTAACCCATTCACACTTAAAGCCATGTACCAGTTTAGCACACTAATGATAAATGCACTCTATTTGCACTTACGTGAATTTAACTCGCGTCATTTTAGAGTTCGCCGAATGGAAGCTAACCTCCTATAAAAACCGATATATGAATGTCATTTTCTATGAGACAATATTTAACATTCTGTAGCTATTCAGCTCAGATTATTAAATTTCTTCTTACGCCAGGAGAGTTCCACCTCTCCGGAAACAGCCACTGATTTATGCTGCTCTTTCTGCAAATGATGTTCAGATGCAGAATATTAGTTTTTATGAGCCCTAGACATTCATATCTGAACGATGCTGATGTTTTTCCCACCTCCAAGAAACAACTTATTACAGATTATTAGGTGGGAGGGGGGAGGGGGCAGAGGAAAAAAGGCGCAAATCAACAAAATGTGAAGCTCGGAAGGTGGTCGCCCACGGAAACGGGAGTATGCTCCCCTTACACTTCAGCAGGGGCTGCATCTTGGAGATATCCGACAGCAGGAATCGGCACCGCGGAGGAAGCAGGTACAGCTCCCCCATAAGCCGCACTTCCCTGGCGCGACCACTGGGGTTTTCCGTCACCCGCGTGAACAGGTCCAGGTGATCCAGGGAGCCAAGGTCGTCCCCAATAACTTGCGCGGGTGCATCCTCATCATCATCCACTAGAGGGAGCTCTTTTGCCATGTCACACAGGCCCGACAGCCGGTCCTCATGAGCGCATGGAGGTGGTCCCTTGGTCACAGCCTCTGTCAGATACCCGCAGGTGCGTCCCATGTCCAGAAAGGGCTGGATCCCCTCCAGAATAACAGATCTAACCTAAGTCAGTAGAATGAAACGTTACAGTGAATTTGAGACTCATCTCCTTCACCTTCCTACATCTGCTCTGCTTATGCTTCCAGACAAAGCAATGTACAGCTCAAAGCTCTGAAACGTTGGTGTTACAACGATCTGTCACTGTTAAGAGCCAACGGAAGCCAAAACCATAACCAATGTGATCTGGGTTAAACCAGTAGGAGACTGACTACATGGAAACCACACCCAGTTTTGGAATATGAAACTCAGCTGAAACCTTCTTGCCTTCATCTGTTTCTTACAGCAGGTCGATCACTTCTGGTGTGATTGTCAGGATGCTCTACCCGTGATCGGAAGGTTGCCAGGTCAAATCCCAGGGTCAGCACGGTGATTTCCTCATTATGCCCTCAAGTAAGACCCTTAATCCCCAATTGCTCCAAGAACTGGCTGAGCCAATCATTCTCAACCGTACGTCACTTTGGATAAAAGCGACTGCTAAATAAATTTATTCTACTAGACATCCTTCAGAGTTCCTGAAGACGCACTACAAAAGCTACTGCAATAAACGCCCTATTAAGAAATAATGTACCTCTAATCACATTCATTATTTAGGCACTTCCCTTCATTGTGTATAAGTGCATTTAAATGGGCAAAGAGTACTGACACATACTCAGTAAATGCATCACTCCTGTTCAACACTGCATGGCATCACTCTATAAATGGAAATACGAGACCACGAATGACAGACCAAACTGACGTAAGGTGCAAAAACGACAGCCTCAAAATGCACCAAGTGATAGAAACTGTAGACCAGAAACAGACCTGTCTGTCACGCAGGAAATGGGGCGGGGGGGGGGGGGGTTAGAAATGGGGGTGACCTACCTTGTCATGATACTCCTGGGCGTCAATTTCTCCCTGGTTCAGCAGTGTTTGCTTCCTTTTGCGTTTCTGGGGGTGGGGGAAAAGTTTAACGGAAATGAACCCAAACTGGGTATGTTTCTTCTGGAGTTCCTCTCTGATTTATCAGCCCTGACCATGTGAACTCATCAAGTCACTTCTTAGGTTAATTAATCCAGTTAACAGCAAACCAATAATGTCCCTCCTCAATTTGTCAGCGAACCTATCAAGTCCCTCCTCGTTTTAACAGTGAAACTACCATGTTCTCCCTTGAATTAATAGGAAACGTATGATGTGCCTTGATTTAACAATGAACCTATCATGTCTGTCCTCAATTTAACAGCAAACCTATCATATCCGTTGTCAATTTAATAGCAAACCTATCATATCTGTTGTCAATTTAACAGCGAACCTACCATCTTCCTCCTTGATTTAACAGTGAATTTATCATGTTACTCCTTGATTGAGCATTAAACTTATCTCTTCCCTCCTCGATTTAACAGTGAATCTATCAATTTAAAAGCAAACTGGTCAAACGTCTCCCAATTTAACTGGCCTGGCCATGTTGGTCTCTGATCTGACAGCTCCTCGTCACGCTCTCCCTTGATTTAACAGTTCAGTTTTACTGCTTTTATTTTTGCTATTTTTAACATACATTTGCTTAAATTCTGACTAACCTATTATGACTCCATGTTATGAACAAAAACTGAGCATCCAGTTGCATATCCAGATAAGGGTTGCGAGAGGGCTGGAGTCAATATTACGGGGCACAAGGGCCCACCCTGGACGGGATGCCAGTCCTTCACAGGACATGAGGCAGGGGGACACCCTGGACGGGATGCCAGTCCTTCACAGGACATGAGGCAGGGGACACCCTGGACGGGATGCCAGTCCTTCACAGGACATGAGGCAGGGGGACACCCTGGACGGGATGTCAGTCCTTCACAGGACACGAAGCTGGGGACACCCTGGATGGGATGCCAGTCCTTCACAGGACACGAGGCAGAGGGACGCCCTGGACGGGATGCCGCTCCTTCACAGGACAGGAGGCAGGAGGACACCCTGGACGGGATGCCGGTCCTTCACAGGACAGGAGGCAGGGGGACACCCTGGACGGGATGCCGGTCCTTCACAGGACAGGAGGCAGGGGGACACCCTGGACGGGATGCCGGTCCTTCACAGGACATGAGGCAGGGGACACCCTGGACGGGTTGCCAGTCCATCACAGGGCACGAGGCAGAGGGACGCCCTCGACGGGATGCCGCTCCTTCACAGGACAGGAGGCAGGAGGACACCCTGGACGGGATGCCGGTCCTTCACAGGACAGGAGGCAGGGGGACACCCTGGACGGGATGCCGGTCCTTCACAGGACAGGAGGCAGGGGGACACCCTGGACGGGATGCCGGTCCTTCACAGGACAGGAGGCAGGGGGACACCCTGGACGGGATGCCGGTCCTTCACAGGACAGGAGGCAGGGGGACACCCTGGACGGGATGCCGGTCCTTCACAGGACATGAGGCAGGGGACACCCTGAATGGATGCCGGTCTATTACAGGACTTCAGTTTGTATGCTGCACCATTGGTTTGACATCATGAGGTCACATGGTTAGGCAGAATAATAGCATTATATGCATGTATATGTCATTTTTAATTCCAAAAAAATGTGCAAGAATACATGTAATGAAGGACATTGATCTCTATGTTGCATAGCTGACTTGACATCATCCGCCGAAACTGAAGTGCTACGTTTGTATTTCGAATGTGAAATGAGTGCTGAATAATAAAGTAACTGTGTAACAGTGCTACGCGCAGAGATCTACTTCGCGTAACTATTTCGATAGATGTTTATCAGTGTTTACCTAACAATAGCACTAATTTATACAAACGGTGGTTTATTTGGCGGTTCCTTTAAGCGGGCATGAAGTAGCGTGCTTTTAGAGTTTATCGTCGCTATGACTTAGCGTGTAGATATCAAGGTAGCAAGCATTTACACAGCTAGATGTACTGTGGAAGCATTTTAGGTAAAGTATCTTTAAGGGTATAAGAGCAAGATGCCCTGGTAAGTGACACCGGGGCAGGCAGAAGACGTCGATCCTACATTGTTACAGTTTGTTTTGGGGAGTAACTGAATGTTTCTTTTAAAGTAGTGCGAAAATCAAACAGCCATTCAAGAGGTGTCTTTTCGAGTTTATGAAGCCTTTACCTGACACCCAGTACTGGGCAGCGGATCATCTTCCCCCTCAGCCCGCAGTCCGTCAGCGCTGATCGACTTAATGTAAGGCTTCAGTGTGTCAAAGTACCGCCGATTGAAGCACCAGCTAAAGGATCGGCGTTTACTCGCGTTTTCATCTCCGGACTCAAATCTGTCATCGATAAAGGAGCACTGATCTACCAGCCAGCCTTTGGCATTTTTAAACACAATAGACATATCCAGGTAATTAGCCTATTGCTCTACATAAAAAAAATCATCTGAAGTATATTCATATTATGCAGAAACTGTAGTTACGAACATTACTCCCATTGTCGCTCGTTCCACGAGCCCAAATAAACAGGACACTTTCTTTCTTTCTCGAAATTTCCGCATGCGCACATACTGTAGGCTACGGTGGTTGCCTGATATGTCGCCTCGAAATCCTCTGTTCATTTGCCGGATGAGACGGCCGTCAGCTAATGAAGCGTATGTGCATCATCACCATTATAGGCACTAATGTAATATCTTATTTTCGCTATTGTAGTAGTAATATGAATAATATGAATAAGTGATTCTAACTAGGTAGGGCTGCAGGATTCTGGAAAAAAGTGAATCGCTTAGAATTGAGATTACGATTCTCGTTAACGAGTTTTTTTTTCTTCTTAAATTTAAAACGTTTATTTCACTCATTAAACTGCAAAAGGAAGCACAACAAAACATGACTCTGTCAAACATATGAGTGATCCAGGACCGGCATATCAACTTCTGACAACCGAAAGACCATTCAATTAGAGTAACCAAAGTCATACCAAAAGTTACAAATAAAATAAAATAATAATATTAATGTATACGTGGACAAATGATATGACCCAAGCTTTAACTGCAGTTTAGTCGGAAGAAGGAGAGATCAGGATAGCATAAAATAAATTTTGTATAATTCACTGGGCGGTATTGGAAAATTTGTAGGTACTGCAGTATAATTTTGTTGTCATAAATATTAGGGTATTTATAAAACAAACAAAAAAAACATTTCTCAGAAACCCGTCTAGGAGTGATTTAAACAGCAAGGATGAAAATAATTATGATTGTCTCGGAGATTGCGTGCAATGCTCATGCAAAAAAACAGCGGAAGTATACTTAAAGCTGTTTTTTAAACATAGGTCTATACTAGATCATTTTGAAAAGGAATAATAATTAAAATTGTAAACCTTGATTTTTTTTTTCTATGACAGAGTAAAAATGTTTTAGTGAAACCTAAACTCCCTGCGCTATAATGTCCATATTTCAGAATTGACAGTAGATCTTAATCTAGCTGACTGGCTGTTAGAATGGGATGCACAATATGTGACGTTGATATTAATACAGCACATTGGCTGTATATTATAGGGCTGCACAATTTTCAAATTCAGTACAAATTCCCTGCCTCAGTGCCGGTACCGGGTTTTACCCTACATTTGGTACCTTCTTTACAGAGAATGCAGAATTATGGGATTCTTGAGACTCTGGGGAAAAGTAGGAGCCCTTGTTTTGATCCAGCTGATGTAATACAATGCAGAAGAACCGTTGTAATTTAGAAATGAGATGGCATAGAGGTGTGTATTAAGATTGCGGATTTTTTTATGATTGATTGTGCAGCCCAATAACTAGGCCAACTGTTGACAGTTGAGTTTTGTGGTGTGACAGTCAGCACACTTTTCCCATGTGTCTATAGACTTAGGAATTGTGTATTTTGTAATATTTGTAAAACCCACCATGGTGACTATTACGTATAGTGAATTCAGGTAAAGTGGGAAATTTTTTGCCATTTTGACTTCTAGTGCCCATTGAAACATCAACCTAATTAACTTTTCTGCAATCCTTAAGATGTCTGCTTATCACATCAAAAGAAAAAAATGAAATTTCTTGCTTGTGGGGGCTGTGATACAGGTCTATACAGTCCCTGCACCCGTAAGGTAAATTGTTGATTAATTTTTATCAAAAAGTCAATGAAAAAAGTCAAAATCCATTTAATTTCATTTTGGATTTTGTTTTGTAGAAAATGCCTAAACCAATACATGTAAAGCTTATACTAACAGTAAAAACTGCAGTTGCTTGTAACCATTTAGTCCTCCTGCCTCTTCACCTCTCTAACCTTCTTTTCTGCCTCCCTCTGCCTTGGTGCCATCATACACTAAAACAATTTAACAAATTCAAGTTGGCAATTTTGTCCCATTTCATAAATGAATAAATATAATTGTTTATATATTATGTACAGTTACTGAATATATTTAAGAGTTGGGACTCTATCCTGTCAAACATGCACATACTTTCTTCTTGGGAGAGCCTGTAAAATTGTCCCACATTATCTGAAACATACTGTCCCACTTTCCCTAATTAGTTTGGTAAACTGGGACAGCTGAAAAATATCCATCCATCCATCCATCCATTAACTTCCGCTTATCCTAGGTCGGGTCGCGGGGGCAGCAGTCTCAGCAGGGAAACCCAGACTTCCCTCTCCCCGGCCACTTCCTCCAGCTCTTCCGGGGGAATCCCGAGGCGTTCCCAGGCCAGCCGAGAGTCATAGTCCAGCTGAAAAATAACTCAGTTTAAAAAATTAAATAGAACTTTGTCAATTTAAAGTATTTAATTTTCTGCAGTAGTATATCATAGATATAATTACATAAAACTTAGGTGCAATGCATTTTTATAACAGATTTACAGCCTTAATATCAATACAATCAAAAGCACATGTCATTCACCTTAGACTGTGATTTCTAAGGGACGTCCCCCCAAAATGCTTCCCTCGTCCTCAACTGTGACCTCAGACCAATAAAATCGTGTTTTCGGATCATGTGCTTTATATACCAGCTCCAGCGCGATAACAACTATTCTAATTGGATCTGCTTTAGCCGGGAAATAAATTTGTCATAGCTTAACTGTCCCACATTACCTGATGTCCCACAATACCTGAACTCACCCGCTACACAGATTTTTATTCCGGCTAAGTTTTTAATTAACGTTTTAAAATGATTATACACACTGGCGCGCTTCACTTTTCACTGTAATTATCAGACCTGGTCCCTGGGGATGACTGCACACAGGTTTTGTTCCGGTCACTTATTAATTTATGTGTTTTGTGTTACGAACTATCAGCAAATCTATTCAAAATTACTTGATACACTCATTCATAAGAATATCATAGGTATACGACTGCAAATGCAATCTAAAATTTCGTTGATTTAATTTGTTTAAGAAGGTAATACATTACAAAACTCCAAAATTCACTGCAAATAATAAGATTTATTTATTGTTCAGGTGTCATAGCAAATGCGAGTAATTGCTGCAATTTCTACATTCAAGTAAAAATTAAGTAAAAGTAACAAAAAAAAATCGTTAACGACAGACAACTGCCAGAATTCAGCCGAGAGTAAAAGATTATAAAATGACGGTAAATAATCTTTAATAATGGGGGATATTTCATCGAAACCTGGCAACCAGGACGGGCCTAGCCGGGCGGCCCGTATCAGCCCCTGCGTAGCAGGTTTGAGGAGCGCCGCGGCGGGTAAACCGAGGATTACGAGTCGGCTCAGGCGCAGGCGAGTATCTGGGCGGCGCTGCTCGGCGTGTTTCCCCTAATATTTCGGCTCCTTTCTTTGAAACGCCGCTTCCCGTGCAGGTCTCGCACCATGGCGCAGCACCGGAGTGCCGTTGAGGGCCGCCGCCTGACGGTTTTTGATTGCCGGACGGAGGCCTCGGAGCGGCCCGACCGAGAGCTGAGCATCGCTGGCGAGGACCTGGACACCTTTTTGCGGGCCGTTTCGCGGGTAAGCGAACCAGGGAGCAGGGGGACCCGACATCCTGCAGCCGCACACCCAAACCCCCCTTCAACGCTTCTCTCCGCCGCTCCAACCCGCGTCTGCTGGTCAGACGACCCGACTTTTCTCATAATTGCTTTTATATATAAAAATATACGAATACAAATTTACCACAACGGGCTGACATTCCAGACCACGTCCGGGTTCGATAATTAAAGCATGAGATGCGTCGCTTTTTAAGCTTATTAGCTATTTGCTAGCTTCGTTTGCATTTCACGGCAAACACCCGCAAAGCTTTAGTCTTTTTCTTTTCCTTTTGTATCTTTAGTCTTCTGTGAGATTAAATAAAGCTGCAGTAGATTTTTGCGCAGTTTGGGAAATGCACAACGGCGGTAAAAATGTATATTTTTTAAAGTTAATATTGAGCATATTTGAGTTTCTTTGTAGACTGATGCAAGCTAAGGGGTTGGTAGTTAGCGGTAGTTTCTCACCTGGGATGCGTTTTTCGGCTGGGATGCACGACTGGGTTACTTTCTTGGTGCCGTATTTCGGGAGATGGCTGCTGGGGTCCCATTCTGGGCTGATATCTGCTCTGTGGTCCTTAGTTGTAGGCGTTTTGCATTTCTGATATGTGGTTTGGCACGATGCACCTGCCAAGCCTCTTCAAGCCGGTGTTTGGGTGTGTGACCCTGGGGGAAATTGGCTGGTAGCCTGCCTGTTGTTTTGTGAGCTGTGTCTTAATTAGATCTAAAGACGAGGCACATGTTTTTCTATGGTATAATTCTGCTCCTCTCTCCTCTAATGTTGTGTGGTGTCTTGCGTGATCTCTACAGTCCCTGAAGCTCTCTAGTGGTGCTGTGGTTCAGAGTAGTTTTTAATTGTATGCCTGTTGCCAGGGTTGCCTTTTGAAGTTCATAATTTTTTACTCCAACAAGTGAAAGTATTGCTAAGTGAATTTACTTACTTTTTTTTTTTTTTTTTAATATTTTTGGGTGGATGAGTCTGGTGATGTGTTTTGGTAATTAAATTTATGTTGGAGAACCTGTGATTCATGACCCACAATTTCCTCAGACCAGTTACCTTGGTCAGGATTATGGGGATGATGTGCTGTTGTGGATCTTTAATGGAAATTTTACTGCAAGGGGGGCACTGGTCCTGATGCTGAATTTAGTGTGTGTGTGTTTTGTTTGTTTTGTAAGTGTTTGTATCTGGGCTTGTCTCTCAATACCTTGATCTACAGTCAGGGTGTTGTTTACGACATGGGTGAGGTGAACCTGGAAAATATTGCAATATAAGTTACAAATATGCTTCACAACAAGCCATGAAAGTAGGGCTGCACGATTTATCGATTTCAAATCGAAATCGCGATTTGAAACAATGCGATTAGCAAGTCGCAAAAATTGCAGTTTAGGATATACATTACACAGCACGTCGGACCCAGGGTTTAAAACTGCTGCGAGAATAGTTCTATAAATTCATGCCATGCTCCCTGTGTGACAGTCATTCTTACGAATCACAAGCGCCGTGCGTCTTGCGTGCCAGTCATGCTCACCAATCAGAAGTGGCCCAAGATGGCGTATAGGCCCACAAACAACAAACACGTGAAACCCAAGGAAAATGTTACTGATTCCGCTACTGAGATATAAGTGAATTGCCTTCCTATTTCATGGTCTGAGATTGTTTCAGAAAGGTCCCATCATCAATAGAACCGGCGAGCTCCTTTTAAACACCAGCTGCAATATACTTCAGCGTATCATACCTTTGGTTTTTATTAATAGGCAATAGCATTAGTATACCGCTAACCCATCAAAACAACGAGACAGTCAGTAATTCTCACAGCAGCGGAGTCGGTGACCTCCAAAAAAGCCGTAAAACCCACAATAGTCGTGTTTGCCATATGTTTTTGTGCTTATTAAATTGAAGTGTTTTTCAAAGATTAATCCCACAACAGTACTAAAATAAAAGTCCTGCTTTAACATAAATACTAAAAGAATAGATCGCTTTAATCACTATTACAGTTGGGTATGTTCACGTGGTCTTATTTAGAAAACATACAAAAAGAGAGGCATATAATGCTTAATCATCCGTTTTGTATTTGTCCGAGTAAGAAAGCAAAGGAATGATAAGCTGCTTCAGTCGAAAACTGCATTTTACTTCTCATTTGAAATAAAATTCAGGGTTGGCAACTTTGGTCAGCTGCATGGAGTGAGACTTTCTGTTCTCCGTTCTGCACACACATTTACATGTATGTAAGTTTTATTATACTTGTAAATAGTCTGTAGGGTTTGCAAACTACTGTAATGTTTTTGATGCAGCTAATTCTCAGTTCAGAATGGAATATAGATTTGCCGTAAGATTTCTTGCATGAGAGTCTGAATGTTTGCAACCATGAACACGTACATTTTTTGTTTCACCTGAATTGATTTGTATAGAAAATAACCGTATACAGGTGTCAAAAAGCGGAAACTTCGACCAACATGAAATCACCAATAAATTACTTCTATTTATTCAGCATTTTATAAAATGCATACTACGTTTAAAAATTTCTAGCTTTACGGTTTCAGGACAGAACAGCCACTCTATTATGAACATTACGGTTTTTTGAGTGTTATTAGTGTTAATAACAGCAGTATAACAACACAATAGCGCAAACAAAAGGGCTGCATACGCCGAAGTCGTTCTTGCTTGTTCATTGGCGTGGGAAAAGGCGGTTCTAGTGTTATTAGGAGGGTAATAAGCGTTACCTGCAAGATCACTATTTTTCTTTTTTCAATTGTTTTCATTATTGCTTTAACTTGACACATCACATCTTTAAATTCTCATCCTCACATTAGAATATAGATCAGTTAATGCTGCTGGTATCTCATGCTGCATCATATGTTTTAAAATGACTACACACTGAATATTGAACTGAAGCTTGACATAAAAAAATTAAATCGCAAATCAAATCGTAATCGCAATTTCTGTCAGAAAAATCGCGATTTGATATTTCCCCCAAATCGTGCAGCCCTACATGAAAGTAGGTTTTTGAATGCACAACTTTATTCCATTTACATTTTAAAAGCTTAATATTTTGACCTCAATGTAAGTCTCATCTGTCTGTCAATCTGCTTTTGATTTTAACCTTCCAAACCAACTTCTGCTGGCTTGACCTCATACGTTCCTAAGACTTCTGTTTTTTCTGTCTACTTGTAAAATATTAATATACTTATAAATTTGAGGATTCTGTCTGACCTCTGCTGTGATTGGTTGCATAAGTTGGTCCTGTAATACTATCCCAGCTACTCAGACGAACATGGGGATTGAAGCAGCACCAAGTGTCTCTCATATTTGTTCTTGTACTATCTTTTTAGGAGTTCTCGATCGCTGAAGGGGAGGCGTTTGTCTTGGCAACCACAGACAGGAAGCAAATCAACGCTAGTCGATTTGGTGAGTGTCTGAGCTTTGGTCGTGTGCGTCTTCCCCATCTGAACCCATGGCTATGTCTGATGTGGGCACCTTCTTGTTTAAAAAGAAAAAATGTAACTGTCTGCTTGTGTCATAAACACAACCCGCATGTTCTTCCAGTTGTCTGATCTGCATTTAAGATCGCTACAGGGGATTGGCACCAAGGCCTGGTTCCAATATGGAACCGGTTCCTATACAGTCGGTTTGAACTGCACCGTATTGCGACACAGATTTCGGCGCCTCTTAAATTTCTGAGCTCTCGATCTGAAATATTCCCCCCGTGGGGTTCTGCAAGCTTATCTTATCTTTTACCAGTGCAGAAACAAAAACATTAAAAGAGCATTTCGTTAATAAAAATTAAAATGAAACTAAAACACAAGTGAAACATGAAAACTAAAAAATTAAAACGACAAAATCCCAAACGAATTGAAATTATTAAAATTAGTAGAAACAAATTTTGTGATTTATTATCCCTGCCTATAGGCCAGTCATCCCTCCTCTAAGGGCGTATGCACACTTGGCCTGGTTGCCTTGTGCTGTGCCAGAGCCTGACTGTCCCCTTTCCCCAATCCCCCATTACTCTGCTCTAACTATCTGCTTAACATTCTGGGCCCGAGCATATTTTGGTCATTACTGTGCAATATTTTTTGTTTAGAAGAAAACCACTCGGCATGATTAATGTCCTTATTATCTGGCTTATTTGGAGTCATTTTGGACACAGGCCGTCTTACTGAGTATTCAGTGCATTGAATTAAAAAAAAATAATAATTTTATCGTGCTGCAGATAGTCCTGTATTTTACCAGATATCTTCTATCTGTGTTTGTCCTTTGCATCCAGTTGTTCCTAGATCTGGGGTAGGCAATCTTATCCACAAAGGGCCGGTGTGTATGCAGGTTTTTGGGATAACCTGTAGGTCAGCTGTTCAAACCCAGGTGTGAGGACTCTTCAGCCAATCAGTCCTCTAATCAGTAATCTAATTAGGGAGCTGTTGTGAAAACCCGCATATGCTGCGGCCATTTCTGGATAAGAGTCTCATAAGCCCTAATTTCTCGCAAACATTGCGCCTCTGTTGTAGACCAAAGTCATCCTTTTGCCACGTTTGTTTTTTGCTGCTGCCTGATCTGTACAGGCTCCCTGATCCATCCCTGATCCATCCCTGATCCATCCCCTCCGAGTCCAGTTCTTGTATAGTGTACATATGCTTATGCCAGTCGTATCACTGACATCCGTGGTCATGGTTAGCAATCACACTAGATCTGTACTGTGCCCAAGTTCATCTGAACCATGTCCTGGCCCAGCTCTCTAAGCGGGTTTGGGCCTGATCTGACGTCCCATGTACAGGCATCAGTAATCAGGCAAAGTGGACTTTGGGTGTCAAACGTGCTTGGGTGCAGTACAAACATAGTGCAAGTGCATCCTAAATAATCAATAGTGTGCATAGCCTAGGATAAGTGTCTCAGACAAAATTACATAGCTGCTTGTGAGATTAAGCCATCTTTCAGGTGTAGAGATTAGTAATGGACAGTACCACTGAATGATAAGATCCACAGGATATCGGTTAAAATATCGGTATTGGCCTATATTTGTTAAACACCAAGATGTCCGCATTCGTTTTGTGCTTTAGCTTTTTAAGTACAGTTAAAAAGTAGTACAGTTTCTGGCACGTTTAGGCCAGTATTGTTTTAGTGCGCGTATCAGAAAAAAAACAACCCTGAGGGTCACTCCAAACAGATGAAAACATCAAAGAAATATTTTGTTTCTCTTTTGCATGCAGGTCCTTTAGTATATTTTTTTTTGAGCTTCTTTGAAGCACTGATATCCCATGAAGTAGGAGGTATCGCTGACTGGTGTTTAATAGTGGCAATAATTCCGAAATGTATGTGTAATTGGTTGAGTTTTAATGTCTGGGGAGCGACGTCATGGTGATTCACTCGGTGTCACTGCAGCCTCGTGTGTTTAACATTCTCTTTCTCTCTGTGGAAGGTACTTTGTGCTCCTAGGCAAATTGGTGTGTCTAAATTGTTCATTGCCAATCCATTGCATGGTACAGACATTCTGTCATGGGTGTGTCCCTGCCTCCTGCCCTTCTCTACCTGGGATTGGCTCCAGACATGTATCAGACCTTGTGCTGGATAAGTGCTTATGTAAGTTGTGTTAATGGGTGGATTAATGTCTTGGTAACGTAAAAATACCTCTATGTCCCATTAAAAGTGTACAGGAAAACAATTGTTTCAGAAAACCAGGGGCTTATAGGAAAAGGATTTTTTTCGTGATGCAGCTTGATTACAGAAAGTATGAAAGATTTTTACTTTACTTGTTATAATGTAAAATACAAGATTTGTCGTTCACTGTGAGGACCGTCTCTGCTGAAAGGTTAGTGGTGCTTTCTGACAGCATCTGGCAGTGCATCAGAGCATCGGTTTATCTAAAGTGTCCTGTAAGCTGTCCAACCCATGGAAACCTCCCCAAATTGTGTGGGTGTGTGTGGCATATACCCCTGAATCCAAAGGGAAACTTCTTTAGGGATGGTTTTGAGTGACATGCAATGTGGGGTAAGCCAACTCCGCCGAATCCAGAACAGCCTGCAGACCACATTTTCACCGAATCCAGAACAGCCTGCAGACCACATTTTCACCGCCGTCCCAGTGCCCAGAATCATTTCTACTTGGTGTCACTGTTGGTGTGTGTCCCCCCCCCCCCCCCCAGTGCTTTCAGCTGCCAGAAGCTATTTTACTAACAACTTGATCAGATTAAATCTGAAAACCATTTTTAGAAGTGCGTGTTTACTTCTGGCACTTTTCCAAGTCGTGCCTGGGCCGAATCACAAAGAGATGGTTTTCCCATTGTAAATCATTCCAGCCAAACCCCACCCGTACCCAGACCGACATGGGCTTGCTTAAAGTTAAAAGTGTGACTAAACGGAGCTGGTTGCGTCACCCCCCATCTGATTGGTCGAGATACACGGGGACAACAAAGAACCAGTGATCTGCCAGTGAACCAGTGAAAGTTAAATTTCCAGTGTCCTGCTTGGAAAAAGTACTGAAGAATGGTTTAATGGAATGTATTCGTAATGCAAATATGCACAAGCTAATGCTAATTCTGATATAATTCTGATATAACAGCGACTCAGACGTGCTAGTGGAAATGAGCACATAGTAAATCATGGTGTACTCC
The DNA here is from genome assembly GCF_048594095.1 of Paramormyrops kingsleyae. Classification (NCBI taxonomy): domain Eukaryota; kingdom Metazoa; phylum Chordata; class Actinopteri; order Osteoglossiformes; family Mormyridae; genus Paramormyrops; species Paramormyrops kingsleyae. The sequence goes on along the minus strand of NC_132800.1, from coordinate 18,863,096 downwards.
ATGTAAACAAGTTTCTTTGGGTTATGCATCATGGTCACTCTCCAAACCTGGCAGCACCTTTACTGCACCGACCCTTCTGCAGTGGAAAATCAAAGCGAGCTTTAACCATGCTGTAATCAGTGTGCCTTCACAGTACAGGTTAGGTATGGCCTGGTTCCTGTAGAAAAAGCGTCTTTTTAACTGCCATTGTTTATTATGAAAATCGGTTTAGGTGTCATTCTTTGCAGTGGAGAAGCGCCCTAACATAGCGGCATTTTAACATTCGAAATGGTCCCCTAATGATTACAACATTGCAGGCGTAAAGCGATCATATTTTAGTCACGTAGGTCAGTGTTTATATACTGTCCTCTCCAGCCGTCATGAGAGATGGGGTAAAGCATTAAAAAGTGTGGGCTCACTTTAGTAAATGTAATGCTTATGGAAGTAAATGAATGACTAAAGCCGTTGATGCAAAAATGTATGTTGAATTACACTAATTGAGTAAAAACACATTGCATATAATGCTTGAATATTTGTGGGCTGTAACTTAATGTGAATATACTTTTAAACATTAAATATTTTAACTGAAAATATTTCAGTTGTAATTTCACTGGTAAAATAATCAGTACAAAAGTATTCGGTTTCCACATTTCAGTTCCAAAATATACAGTTTATGAGGTTCATTTTTACAATTCAGTCACCTGAATTCAGCTCACTCACTTTTGGCTCAAAATAAATTTCAATTCATTAGATATTTTAATGCCATCTTCATAATTCAGGAGGTAGTTTTGTTTTTGCTTTACAAAAAGCTGCCAAAATTTCAGTGGATTAAAATACTGTCTGAAATACAGCCCCCTACATCCAGACTACCAGCATAGTGAGGAGCACTAAAGGAATACAGGAAACCAGCTTATCTTTGCATAAACGTTATATTAAAACAACTGCTAAATCTCTTCACGTCGTGTCATGTCTGTTTTTTGCACCACATTATGGAGGGTAGTATTGATAAGTTTCTGCATCCCTACTTCAGCTCAGTGTTCACTTCAGTTTGTGTCTCACAGGCACGTTGACAGGAAGGTGAAGCCCTGTCTGTGTCTGTCTCACGAGATCCTGTCACTTTCTGTTCACACGCATGCATTAACCACCCTGTGGTCCCCTTACAAACAACAATGCCCTAGCAGTGAATCTAGCATACCTATGGTCCTGGGCTTGGCCCAGTTCACTCCAAGGACATACTGGGCAGTCTGGCCGTAGTTTTCTGTGACCAGTCCACAATAAGTGCTTCAGAGTTATCACAGGGATCACGATACAGCGCTACGTTTACAATGTACAAATGAGGCAAATGGCATGTAGCAAACATACATGCTGTCAAGGAATTGATTAGTCATTAGTGCTGCTAGGCTGAGCTTGTAATGAATGCCCAATTGCATGTGGACTACTTAACACTTATTATAACGGAACCAAATGGCAAGTGCCTATCACGCAATATCTGCTTGTTCTGAGGCTGCAGCAGTACAGCAAAAAGAGACCGATGCGAACCAAAGCAATTTCAGCCCACATAATATCCCTACGTCGTCTGTATGTCTCACTAATTTTGTCAATTATCTGCCTCAGTGGATCTCAATTTTAGTGGTTAGATCTTGAACTAAAAATTTATTTGATCTTTTCTAATTAGTTGGCCCACTTTAAACTTTACGTATATAATTTATACTTTTAGTATTAAAAAAAGCTTGTCCATTTTTATACATACGGTATTTTACATATCGTTATGCTTGGCGCACCCAGGGATCGTGGCGGCAGGAACAATGCAAGGCAGTTTCGTTAAAACAAGGCTTTTATTCCAAGTCCTTAAAAGGGTTAATACAGTAACCGCCAAACACACCGACATGCAAAACGGGGAAACGCAGGGAGGTCTGACCCAGACCGTAAGGCGGATACACGGTGGGTAGTTACAAAATGGCTAGAGACGCGTGAGGAACAAACAAGATTCGTACAGGACACGGGCAAGAGCACACACGACATTTGGGAATACAACACAAGTATTTACAATAACACGCGCAGGGGATATTTACACGGCTTGTGGAGCATGCTGGGAAACGGCCATGCGGAGCCATCTATCCGACCGCGTAATATTTTTATTATTAAGTTCGTTATGCTACAATCAGTGCTGCTTGTAAGGACAGATTTGCTAGTTAGATGGTTTAGGTGGTCAGCGTTACTCCATGAGGGATCTTGAGTATTTAAGGGGTTCAGTGGTGGTTTTTGTAGTAGTTTCATCAGTCTTCCTGACAGCCCTTGTTTTTGTGCCCGTTCTTCATTTTAAAATGGGGGGGGAGATTGTCGGCAAAAAATATACAATATTTCTGTACATTTTGGAATAAAGGTGGGAATGGAGAACCGGTTCCACCAGATTACCAGTTCCAAACTTTTGGATCCATAGGAATTGTGTGCCTCCAACCTGATTGATTCTCCTCAAATGTTCCGGAACACTCTCAGGTTATAAACTGAGACGGAATATTTTTTAAGTTATTCAGATGTTACTAGGCATACGTGCCTTTTTTCCTAAAAAAAAATATTATCAGTCTTTTATTTGTTTACCCTTTTAAGAAAAGCCTTCAAATTGAATGTTCAAATGTCAGGCAGACATCCTACACTGTTCAGACGGATGAGAAAATGGCTGCGTTGACGCTGAAAACTTGCGTAGGCATTTTTTTCCACAAACAGAAAGTTGATCAGGAATTGATAATTGGGTCAATAAGTAGAATTGATAATGGCATCAATTCCTCTCCCTAATTTTCAGTTGCTGCATGTGTGTGTGTGTGTGTGTGTGTGTGTGTGTGTGTGTGTGTGTATGTGTTAGGGGTGTAAATTGTTGGCCTCTAGGGGATCCAATTAGAGTACAGTTGTTGAAGAAACAGTGCGACGCTCTGCACGAAGATCATGAGGTACCGCTTTCTATATGACTGTTAATGAACTTCCCCTGACTTCATCAGTCCCCGGAAATTAGCATGGCTGCACTGCTGCTTTTTGCATTTACCTGCAGCATGTGAACATGAGAGCACGCAACCCAGAAGTGGGAGTATCTGTTACCTTCAAAAATTGATTCCGACTTAACAGATTGATGCATTGACCTCCATAATCCATTCTTCACAATGCACCGATGCATCTTTTTCACACCTAGTTTGTAGCCAGTAATCTGCAGTTTTATATTTAGTAGTTAATTCTGAAAATAAGGAGTTTTTAATCAGCGATCAGTTGGACTGGCTTGCAGTATTACATTTGTACTAATGGGTTTCCATTTAGTCCAGAAGTGACCGTTTGCTGACCATCTTTGCAAGAAATGTTGACTCACCAGATTGAAGAAAATTTATGGATTAATATTTCAGTACAGGAGTCTCCAACCTAATCTGGGGAGCGAGGCATCTGTCACGATCATATGTAATAAGGGGGGGGGGGGGGGGGAGCGTGGCGAAGCTTTTTAATATGGTGTCACAGCCAATGTTCATTGTCTGAAAAGATTCTCCAGAATTCCTGCTTCAGCCTCAAAATACACGTGTATAAGCAAAATTACAAAAGAACCAAATTGCCGTAATTAATCCTATTTCTAAGTTTCTTGCATATCAAATGCACAACAGTATGGCGCACAGCAGTGGTTGTGGGCAATGGAAATCCTGCTTCTTGATACACGCCCCAGGTTAAACGACTTAACAAGAGGTGGATTCATGTCAAGGGGAAGTGAGGTGTGTGTTTGTGTGTGTGGATAAAACTGAGATTCAGTTTTATAATCAAACAATTTAACTTCACCCACCCCACCCTGCTGTTTTCCCCCAGAGGAACTTAAAGATGGAAGCACACTGTACCTGCTGCACTCAGTCGACCAGGAGCTACATGTGGCCACCAAGGAGCCCATCATGTTCCTGCCACATTACGACACGCTCATCAAAAGCGGCATGTACGAGTACTACGCCAGCGAGGGCCAGAAGTCACTGCGTAAGTACGCGGCCCGCACTGGGCCCGCACTGGGCCACTGGCACTGGGCATACGCGTTGAGCGCTCTCTTAGTCAGACGCCTTCTGCACAATGTGGGCTCCTATAATCGCCCCCTGGTGGTTGTGGCCAGAAATGCAACCCCAAAAAAACCATCACTCTATGTGCTTGCAGCGTACGCCTTTGCTGAGCTCATCGACAACGCACTGTCTGCCACGGTGAAAAACACTGGAGTGAGGAATATAGAGATCAGACTGGTGAGTGTTTCCTGGCCTTTAGTCTTGCATTAAAATGTGTAATATATGTCTGCTTCAAAGGTGGGAGTGGCAATTAGAGCTGACTGCAAGCCTGGAGGAGGTTTGGAAACGGGAAGTGTGCATGCTTCTGTGGTTAAGCCCACACAATTCACACATGCACAAAATGCATGTGAAGAGAAAAGGACAATATTTGACGTATTGGAAAGACTGTCAGGCTGTGGACATCGACCGGAAGCTGCATCTATTACAAAGGAACATGCTCTCATAGCTACAACAAAGGATTCTGGCTCCTGCTCCACTTTATGAATTACTTGGTGGATTTCAAATTTTACTTTGGATTTCAGTTTGAGTTCACATTATTCTACCATCCCAGTCATACAAATCTATAACATGGAACTTCTTCACATAGATTTTCTTAAGACGCGTCCGTTTGTGTGTTTTTTTTTGGCGTATCAAACATGCACAATGGATAGGACCAGCATGGTCGGCGGGAGTGAATGTAGTCAACCACCTAAACTGAAACCAAGTCATTACCGAGACCAAGACCAGACCAAGACAGGGCAAAACTAAGTCAAGATCAGAAATAGACTACATAACACAACACGCTATAAAATGTGGAATATAGGCACCATCCTGGGGCTAGGTAATATGGCCTAAAATTTGTGTCAGTATAATTTGAACTGTGTGTTTTTTCTTAATTTCAATTTAAATGCTTCTCTACAAAGGTATTGTTTTTTTGTAGTATTTGAACTTTGAAGCAGGACATTTTACACCCAGTCACAGTACTGTTAACCCTTTGAACCCTGTCCATTTTTGAGCGTTTCTCTATCCCTTTGATTTTAGGCTTATTACATGGTATATACAGGAGTTAGCCACTCATACTTTATGGTTTTGTTTTCAGGACATTCTGGGCTTCTCAGATTTGCAATAATATGATGTGCAGATGCTGACAGTCTAGATATACTTCTTATGAGGAAAAACTACCTGCGCCTATTGAAACTTCTCAATTTTTAGCCGCATCTAATATAAAAATTTGCAGGCAATACACATCCTATAAATGTGGAGATTAGAGTGTCCTTCATATGGGGATTCAGGGTTGTCATTGGGGATCTTTATATGGCTTAGTATTCTGAAGGAATACATGGTTAGTGGCAGCTGGAAATGAATCTTTGATTTTTGCATCCATTCTTTGTCCTTGTATATGTCAGGACAAGAAGATTGAGTTTGTAACTCTGAGTGGTGTGAACAAAAGACATGTAGAAAATTGCCAATAAATATATGCATAAGATTTTGTTATGGTTTTGGTAAAAAATCGAACTCTGGGAGCGTGTGACATCAGAACTTCAGAAATGCTCATTCCTTCTCTTAAGATATTTTGAAAAAATATAATTTTTTACTTTAGTTGAACCTTGAAGGACATAAATTTTTCCTGCCCTCAGCTTTTTGACGACATCCAGGGGAAACCCGCAGTGGTGATCCTGGACAATGGCTCTGGAATGACGTCCAAACAGCTAAACAACTGGGCCGTGTACCGGCTTTCCAAGTTCAGCCGGGAGAACAGCGACTTCCAGAGGTACGTAGAGAGCTCTTTGGAAGTTCCTTTTGGTGTGGATCTCAATGGGCTTAATGGGTTAGGATCTCAAGCTTGCAGCCACATGCATTTTTTTCAGAAGCCACCCAAACGCAGAACTTTGCTCATGGAATGCAGTTCATACTTCAGCCTGCAGGGCTGCTCCTTAGAAGTCTTGTTTTGACTAGCTGCCTTCCTGCCAATAAGCCCCCCCTCCACATCCCAGCATCCATCTGTCCTTGATTCTTTTATCCGTCGTGTTCTGCTGTCCTGAGGCTCTTCACGTTGTCATTGTTCCCGCAGTGACCACACTGGCTACATCCGTCCCCTCCCGGTGCCCCGGAGCCTGAACAGTGACATATCTTACTTCGGCGTCGGGGGAAAGCAGGCAGTCTTCTACATCGGACAGTCAGCCAGGGTACCAAGCTTCTCGTCCGATATTCTTCTCCTGCTGCTGAGTCCCCTTAACCGTAGTGGTGTTCAGGGTATTTACCTCATGGCTGGTCTGTGGGAATTGATCCATTACCTGGCATTTTTGGTGTCCTCCTCAGTGAATGTTAAGTCTGTTTTACTGCTTCCAACTAGAGATGAGTCGGCATTGTTTAATATTTACGAACGTGTATAAAATCGGGATGAAAAAGAGGATAATTAGCTATTCTAATTGTGTTATTTAGCAGCACTATAATTAGTTGTAGGCTGGATATCTCCACGGATTTCTCGAAATCAGTTCAATTAGGGCTGCCACAATTAGCCAGCGAATCTGAACCATGGACTCTATGTCCGAACCACTGCCCAAACTCAATTACACCCTGTGTCAGAATTGCACGCATCATGCAGTGTTGCCAAGTCTCACACATCTGCCGTGACTCTCACACTTCCAGACACACTCTCAAGAAATCTTACCGCAAAGTCGTATTATTCCATTATGAACCTAAAATTAGCTACATCAAATATGATTATTAAATATATTACATTAAATATACATCAAATATTATTAAATATGATCTCCCTAGCTTCACGGAATCTTGTAATACAGCAAACAGATGGGCCACGTTAACTTCATCGAACTAGCATCTGTACCTACAGGTTATTATGCTGTTTTAAGCTATTAAATAATCAAGGTAAATAATCAAACAAATCAAGCATAATGTGCTTTGCAGGAAGCTTTTTTTTTTTTTTGAGCAGAGGAACAGAAGAAAGCAGAAAACTTTTGCAAGCTTTATAGGTGCTTATTTTTTAAAAAGTGGAAAGTAATGGTGATGAGTTTAATCACAGCCGAAATGGCTTGCGTCCATACTGACCCCCTCTTAGCCCCCAATACTCTCCTTACATGCAGGGCTCCAATATGAATTTTAATAGAACATATAAATGATAACCTTGTAGCATTGTCATAGCACATCCCTGTGTGTGTGTGTGTGTGTGTGTGTGTGTGTTTTCAGTCTCTCCAGGTGTTTCATATGATATATGACAGCCCCCCATATGATGGTCAGCCACTATATGGGAGGCGTATTTGCAAGTCACACTGGGGCACCCAGTTATAAAATGTAATAAATAAAATATTTTAATAAATAAATAAATAAAATCTTCGTAAATGACCACAGTCTGGAGCCCTGCTGAGCCACACTTGATTTCTTAGGCGATTTTGTCGCTTAATGTAAAAGAAATCAACGCACACGTGTGCCAGGTCTCAGGTTTGTCTCTGCGCATACGTATTTGCTTCCGACCTCTATGACGTCTTTGCGTAACATTATGTTAGCCCATCATCAATGACTTTGCATCTCTGCAGCAGTATGCTGCGTGCTTATTAACTCGCAGACACTGAGATTTCCCCTTTGGGTATCGGAATTTGGCGCCGAAATAATTTAATTTATTTTTCGAGTCTCGACAGAATCGGAGCATTTCAGTCAGTACCGCAAAAGTACCGAAGTTTGGTATGCAGCCCTAGTCCTAGTGAAACAAGAATGATATGATCCCTTCTAAGAACATTGTTCCTTATATGTCTGTTAAAATAAAGGATGAATAAATTTTAAAAATCAAATAAATCTGTCTACCCCAAATTAATTTATTTATTGGTGTGTTTGGCCATTTGCAAGGAAGTCTAATTGTACTTAATCAGTTATTGCATAATTTGAAAAATAGGCTTTGTTTGTTTGAGTTGATTATATTCACCTTTCCTATAAACCCTAAAGTGTCAGTGTAGCATATGGAGTCTTCAGACTTATCCTGAAATGCATATTTAAAAGACCTGTTGTAATACAAAATATATTAAAATATAAGTAAGGTACGTAACATGATCTTATTTTACATTTAATTTTTGCCATGCAGTGTTAACTTGATCGCATACGATTAATTAGCCAGCATTTATAGACTTCTGGATATGTGTTACCAGGGGAGCAGAATTTAATTTCATGTTGCATTTGATTCCTAGGACTGTCAAAGTTAGATAATTTTTTCATTTTGTGTTGTAATGTCTACATGCCTTTTGTTCATGGAACTCTAAACCAAATTAAAGGGCATTAAGTGTGAGCAGTGAGCTGACAAAACCATGCGCTGTCATCTCCACATAGATGATCACCAGGCCGGTGGGCTCACCGGATGTGCACGAGCTGGTCCTGTCCAAGGAAGAGTTTGAGAAGAAGGAGAGGAACAGAGAGGAGATCTACTGTGGTTTCATTCGAAACAGGAAGGTGAGGAACTTTAAGCTTTAGGTGTGTGTGTGTGTGTGTTTGTGTGGGTTTGCAAAGATCACATTTGAGGACCAAATTGTCCCCAAAGTGTAGTAAAACCTGAAATCTCCCTACTTTTGGGGACATCTTTTGAGGTCCCCATTTGGATAACCTCAGTTTTATAAAAATCTGTGAATGCAATCAAAAAAGTAAAAATGCCAAAAGTCTTGTATTTAGTCCACACAAAGAGAGATGCATAATGCATAATCTGTGTCTGTGTGATACATTAAATACACTGAATATGACGTTCAGTAACAACTATGACTTTATCATACCCGTGTTTAATCATTTGGTTGTAGCAGAATTGGTATTCAAGGCCCATTACCTCGTTGAATAAAAAACACATGCATCCAGACACAGGGACTGGGGCAAGAAGAAGCGAAGCCGAAATAAGTCCACAGTGCATGGTTCTCCTCCCGATGGCCAGTGAGAATGTGTGTGAACTTCCCCCTCCAGCCAGGTGACTCCTCCCACATCGACAGTGAGGATGAGCGATTTCTGCACAACCTCATCCAGGAGGAGGTGCAGAAGGACAGCTTCACCGCTGTGGTCATAACCGGGGTGCAGCCCGAACACATTGCCTTCCTGAGGAGTGACTTCCAAGTGTGGACCAGGGAGCTGGCGTGAGTTAACCCCCCCCCCACCAACCGTCCTGCACCAATAAACCAAGCTTACCTTGTTTGTAGTTGTCCAAAGTGCTCCGGTATATGTTAAGAATGGTGTGATTGCTGTTCATCTCACTGGTCTTGAATTTTCACAGACCACCTCAATATAGCTGCTTGTCACCCTCTGTACGTCAGATATAAAGGAGGTCTTCACCCCCCCCCCCATATTACACTATTTAAGAATAACATTTTTACAAAAAATCCACTGAACTGTGAGGGTTGGTAGTATTAAAATGTGCAGTGCCGCTAATGAATGGAATGATGTAGCATAGTTTTTTTCTCTGTGGGAAATGACTGATTGGGGGGCCAGATTTTACTAATTAAACTTTGGGGGCGCCTTGGGACTGTCTTGCGGGCCGATACTTTGAGACCCCTGCAGTCCGCCGTGCTGTAAGCTCCTCTCCTGATTTTTCATGCATGCTCTGTCCTTTCAGGCACATCTATCATTATTATATCCACGGAGCACAGGGGAACGATTCGGCGTCACTTCTCAGGACATCTGACATCATCACCAAGATTGATATCCAGGTGAGGAGCATCTTGGAGAAACCCCCAAAATAGTGACATCACTGATGGCCTGAATACTGCTGCTTTTGGTTGATTAAGATGGACATGCAGGTGTGAAGGATTTGCTTGATTTATGGAGGAACGGCTGTCTCCAGCCTATAGGTGGTTCAAGACCCTATTTAGGTGGCTTGAGCCCCCCCCCTAAATAATAATTCATGTAAAACCATTTTGTGATCTCTCATCTTCCCATACATTCCATGCCTCCCAGTCTGCAAATTTTAACGCGAGTTGACACAATGTGACATAAGTATGTCGTATGTCTTCAGGGGACTGAGCACCCCTTAAGGTCAAATTCTAGAATCTTCTCTGCTTACAAATGTAGGCTTTTGTAGTAGTAGTACTTGTTTTGTTTACAAAAAACTAATGCACAGCAAGTAGCTGTGTCTTAATCAGTACTGAATCCCAATAAGATGATGGCACTGTAAGGTTCCTGGGCTCACTTGCATATACCTTTTTGCTCCCAGATCTGCTTGCTGGAGAAGTCCAAAACACCAAGGATGCTGAACCTCCGCCTGGTCTCCAATGACATGCAGACCCTCTACATCAACTCGTGTGTGGATACCTTCGAGTTCAGGGCTCATGTGGAAGGCGACGGCATTGTGGAAGGGCTCATCAGATACCACCCGTTCCTCTATGACAAGGAGACCTACCCTGAGGACCCATATTCCCTTTCCAGTCAGTGTTGTACTTTTGAAATGTTTGCTTTTGGTCTTTACGATGGGAGTTCCTCTTTCTGTTGAGGTTAACGTTCCTGTCTGGCTTGTCTTTCACTTCAGATGCAGCTGAAGAAGAGGATGAAGACTGTGTCATCTTCAACCAAGAAGGCCGAGGCAAGAGGCCTATATTTCAGTGTTTCTGGAACGGCAGGTTGATCCCTTACACCACCGTAGCAGAGTAAGAGCCTGTGTGGGTCCTGGTGTTGAGTTCGAGGTTGTTCTTGCTCTCACCTAAGCACTTGAGCCAGTGGTATGAGTCGAGCCTAAGGACTATACCTTTCCAGATTTGACTGGTGCGCCCGACCCAAGAAGAGTGGGTCCGTCCCGTTGGAGTGCTTGAACAGGATCTCCGGAGTGCTCTTCACCAACGACCATTTCCAAGTCAGCACAAACAAGCTGACCTTCATGGACCTGGAGCTACAGCTGAAGGACAAGGAGACCATCTTCACCAGGGTGGTCAATGGACAGGTGACAAGGAAAACGTGGACATTTTGGCTTTTTTAAAAATATTTTTTCCTTGATGTATCAATCTGTTTCATAAGCAATTGTAAATAATGAAGTAATTAAGAATCTGACTATCTGCCGTCTTTAGAGTGTAGTTTGTGGCTCTGTGGGTTAGGACCCTGTGCCTATGATCAAAAGGTCGCTGGTTTAAATCCCATGGCTGGAAGAGTGATGTCTCTATTGCGCCCTTAAGCAAGGGCCTTATCCCAAATTACTCCAGGGATGCTGGATGACTGTCATCTTCACTTTGGATAAAAGTATCTGCAGAAATAAGTTAATTTAAATGTGATAAATTTAAGGGAAGAATAATTGGCAGGTGATCTGGTGACTGGACCCTGAAACGTGGGCTTGCACAGGGTCTTCTGTACTGTCTCACTTTGTCCTCAACTCCTGATGCTAAATCCCCCGATCTCTGCTCCAGGAGCAAAGGGTGAAAATCCAGAAGGAGTTTTCCCAGTGGTTGAAGGAATGCCACGAGAAGTGGGACAAACAGGTGAAGTTCTTGGGCTTCCAGGGCATCATGGCCAGAATGGACGTGTCCACCAAGAAGATGCAATCGCCATGGGCCAAGTTCTCGTCTATCGAGTGGGACGGCAAGACGTACAGCACCGGCCAGTATGTGAGTCTCTCCTTATGTGAAGAGTGACTCTTCAGGTCCCAGTAGGAAATCTGCTCCTTTTTTACGGGTATCGAGCCCAGGTCTGATCACCCCTGCTCTGATCCTCAGGTGAAAACAGTCAAGACGCATCCTATCATCTTCGGGAGCATCATGCAGTTCCTCCTCTACGGCGATCATGAAGGAGACGTCTACGCTACTGGGGGACACGTCCAGCTGGCTGTGGTACGAGGCGAGATCGCCAGAGGGTCTGTCCCGGTCAAACCTGCGGTGGTCTTAACAGGTCTTGAATATAACCAACATCTGCAGGTCGCGCTGTGTTTTTGGTGATATCTGATGAAGTAAGGCAGGCAGTCATTTATTATCCCTGATGTATGATGCTTTCATGAGTTGATGTTGACAGTGATTGGCATGGAGTGAATGTTTTTAAAATCCACTGATTTATTTAGAGACTTTGACTCTCTCCTGGGTGCAGTATGTGTAGGGCGATCACGTCACGATGTTATCGTGATTATATAGTGCATGCACAATCATCACCAGCGCCTTAGATGACGGGTGAAACATTTGTCCAGACGCTGGCTTTTCGGTACTATACAGATGTTTACAGTTTGGTAAGCAGTTTAATGTGCATAAGGCGTTCATGAAATGCATATTATGACATCCAAAAGCCAGCAGTCTGTATAAATTCATTGTATCCTTGTGCTTATTAAATTCAGTTAGCAGAGCACGCCGCATGCTATTGCTAACTGAATTGTGGGAGTAAGTAAATGTCCGGACGCCAGCTTTTTGGTACTTTAAGGACATTTACTTACGCCCACAATCCTGATTCTGCTGTTTTATTGCTGCAGGAACCTAAGCAGCTTTTTGATGAGGTCAAAACGATTCCGATCTCGAAGCTCGACAGGGCGGCTAATCTGAAGTCAATCAAGAAATACATCGATGACGAGCTCGCAAAGTCAGTGGGACACCGTTGTCCTTGGGTTAAGTCATGGTTCTGCCAGCTGGCTCTGCTAGTTTTTCTGATCCTCTTCTACTTGGATGCAGACTCCCAGACAAGCTCAGAGTGACCTGGCCGGAGGGCAATGAATGGACCCCGAATGATGTACGCGCCGCTGGTACCCCCTTTGGTAAGTGCTCTGGAATCTTCTGGGACATCTTTCTGTTGTGTAACCACAAGAACAGGAGCTAAATGCTAACTTGATCAAATTTCTAACAGTCTAGCCAGTGTAACTTGAGTTTGCTTAAGGCAAACTCAAATGGAAATTCATTTGCCTGTAGCAGTTCTGTTTTGGGTGCTAATTTCATGGTGGTGTGGTTCTGAAGGTCCCATCCAGGTTGAGATCTTGAACAAGAAAGGTGAATCCATGACTAGGATGCCTGGGACCAACTTGAGCTCCTCGAAGAAGCTTCTCATGGAGCTGAAAGTCTTCTGGCACTGTAAGGAATAGCAGAACTCAAGCCTGTCCAGAAAACCGTGGAAGACGACCATTTCATGTTTTAGTATGTCATGCCTTTATTCGGGACATCATGATGTGAGATCTGAAAGATGTCTCCCCCTGTTATTCTCTACAGCCCCCACCGGTGACATCGAGACGAACTCTCATATCAGCCAGCATGGAGGAAAATGGCCATATTGGTTTAAAACTATGGGTGCATTTCTCTTTTTTAATCATTTAATTTTTACCTCTTTGCACATACACAGGGTGACACAGGACTGAATGTATGCCCTGGTAAGAATTGGTACCAGCAATGGGATATTATTTGGGAAAACTACTTCTGGAGTTTTCTGAAAGAGAGCTGTTGGATTTAGGCAGAGATACTGAGTAGCCGTAGCTCTCCTCCTTAATCTAGTTGTGTAGTGAGATGGTGAAGGCTGTCCAGGAGAGCCTTTGTCATTTCTTGGTTCCTTTTCTTGGCGCCGTCTGAAGATCCTGTCCTGCCCCCCACAGAGAACCTCAGCAAGCTGGGCAGCTACACACTGCACCTGCAGGCCGTGCTGAATGAGAGCAGTGCCAGCATTTTCGCCGGGCAGAAGCTGCCCTCCTACCGCATGAAGTTCTCCATCTGTGGTAGGTGTCCCTTCATGAACGCATGGCTCCGTCATGATATATTCATGATGATGTATGTGCCAGATCACCAGTGAGAAGGATTGTGTGTGTGTGTGTGTCTGTGTGTGTCTGTGTGTGTGATCGTGTCCCCTGTAAATTCATTAAATCATCCTTGCTATGTTTAATCTTAACTCAGTGATCCTTCTTGTTTTGGGATTATGTTGTATTCCTCCAAGACTTTATCTAGGTTGTCTTGCATTCATTAAATGTCATTAGATCCCCTCTCCTCTTTAATGTAATCGACGGCCTTTTTCCAGTTGACTTGACGGTAAATGCTATTTGCAGCTGTCCTAATTGACAAGGGTTTACGAAGCTTCACCTATCAGGCAGCATTGACTGACTGATACATGCCATGTCATGACGGTGGCTCTCCACCCAACAGCGGGCAGTGCTCAGAAGTTCACCCTGGGGGCCGTCAGCACCCCCTTCCGTGTGGCCGTGCCTTTCAGTGTCCCGGTGGAGTTCCTGGATGAGTTCGGGCAGCACGCCAAGCCACCCGCTGACATTAAGCCCCTTCTGGAATGTAGGTGGGTGATAAACTCCTCTTCAGTACCGGGATTCAGCTCCGAGCTCCCTATGCGGCGAGACCTCCTTCTGAGTTGGTCTCGCCAGTGTGAGCATCTCATGGGGTCTTGTTGCAGTGGCCTGGACTTGAGCTGCGACGGGACCTCAGTGAACGGGAACACCTTCACCATCAAGGGCGTGAAAGCGAGCGGCCCCGTGAAGAATTTCCAGGGCAAGGTCAGTGAAACAAAGGGCCGGACCCTGAGAGGGGCATTATTAATGCTAACAAACCCTTAAAACTCGACGTTTCCCTACTGGCTTCCCTCTGTGCAGCGTGTGATGTTACAATGCACTTTATCCTATTCTCCCCTCCATGTGGATACATTACTGTCACATCACGTTGCGCTTAATTGGATACCCAATCAGACCTAGAGTCTATTGGGATCATTGTGATATTGAGCATGGAGTGCAGAGGTTTATGTAGAATAACAAATGGTCCCTATTGAGGAAGGTTTGTCTGACTGTATTTGTGGGTTGCGCGTGATGTATCTTTTTGTCTTGTGTTGCTTCTGTGGCAGGGCTACAGTGTGAAGGTCATCATGCCAGGCATGAAACCAGAAACTCAGCTTCTGAAGATCAACCTCCTGCCAGGTGAGAGCTCTGTCCCAAAGCTCTGCTTCTCCCTGTGGGGGGGTTGGGCTGACAGGTCAGCAGGCTGATGTATCCAGCCAGTATGGGGATTTTCTTTTTAATATCAGTATTGGCCTTTAAAGGGCATAGAAATTCTAGAAAGTGACAGTTCCGGTGGTGTTGGTGCCCCCCCCCCCCACCCCTGGTGTTTCTTTTAATAAATCATAATAAATATATAATAAATCCCACAGCACAGTGGAGATCTGGCAGGCGGTCTTTGAACCCGAGATGTTTTTATGACCTCGGTGATTACTCTAAGGACCCAGGGAAGTCCGGCTTTCAGCATGGTGGGGGGGCTGTTCTGTCCTATTGGGAGGGACCCCGTCACTGGGAGGGGGGAGAGCTTCTGTCTCCTCACTCTCCTGCCCTCTGGACCCTGGTACCCAGCCCTTGCTACCAATGTTAATTTTTTTTTGCTGATCCCCAGTGGAACAACTTTCCTAAACCCTTCCCTCCCCCCAACACACACAGACATGCGTGCGCATGGAGCAGTTCCTGGGGGGCTCAGCAGGGGGCCACTAGTCGCGCTCCAGGTTCTGTGCAGGTGTTCAGGGACCGTTCTCAGTTTATTAGGCGGCTGGGGTCAGTTGGCTGCTGTCTGTGGAGTGACGCGGTACATGTGCGTCTGTCTCTGTGTGTTTACACGGAACCCTGTAGTAGCAGAATGCTTCCACTCGAAGGACATGTTGTGTCCTGTGAGCCACACTTAAAATTCAGGACCAGATCAAGCTGGATGTGGGTGTTGATGTAGATGTCAGCGTCTGCTAGCTGACCAGCCTTCCTCAGACACCTCTGCTTATTCTCCCCCCCCCCAGGGCTTCCTAGCTACCTGAAGGTGAAGCCAGACACCGTCAAGATGGAGGTGGAGAATGGCACGTGCCAGGAATTCAGGGTGGAGGTGCACGACGAGGCGGGCAACATCACGGCGCACCCCAAACTGATCGTCCGCTGCCAGGTGAGCGGGGGCCTCTGTCCCGCTCCACGTGCTCTTCCTCCAGGACGGTCACCGTGGCCTGCTTTGGCCAGAGCATGCTTGTTTCCGTTCATGCATCATGCTCATTTTCCACTCTCAACCGATTCTGTGTCTAATTCAGTGACTGTGAGGGTCTTCAATCTCTGAAACAATGACCTGGCTGAATGTCTGTATTGAACATCCCTCAGGGATGATGTCATGCTTGGCAGTGTAGACGGGCGGGGGGGGGGTGTAGCAGTTAATGGAAAACAAGTCTGCCCAAACCTGGACTGACCCCCCCACAGCAGAGCATTGGCGGAGGGGGGGGTATTCTTACGTCTGCCACAGTCTTTACTGACCGTCGAGCTCCATGATTCTGGTAAACGGATGCCTGGCAGGTCGGCCCGAGTTGTCATCCTCTCCTGGCCAAGCCTGGGTGGGGGTGGGGGTCAGTGGGTGATTTAGGGGTGACCAGAGCTGAACGCAGCTTGTTGCGTGACTGTAGGGTAACGAAAGTCTCTCTGCACATGACGTCGATTATCCCGCCACAAGCGAACACTTCTGGGAATTGATGGACTGCACTTATCACTGTTACTTGTCTGACTGTTTTCCAAAGTAAAATCTGGATATTTCATTTCTGTTGGGGGTCGAGGTAGTTTGTATGTCCAAGTATACTTATTTGGTTAAGCTGGATACTGTCATTTCAAGTAAGACCATTTGTTGAGGCAGGAACGTGTGTGTGTGTGTGTGCGTGTGTGTGTGCGTGCATGCAATTTTGCCTAGTTTAATGAAAAGTACAACAGTGGAACCAGTACGAGACTTGAACAGGCAGCCTTCCGGAAGACACATTTATTTAATGGACGCTTTTGTCCGGAGTGACGTGCAGTGACGCAAATAGCACTTTACCCATGTATGTGCTGTTAAGAAGTCGACTAGGCATTAATGCAGCCTAGCTACAGGTATAAGCAGTGTGTGACTGGGAGTGTAAATGTGACCGTTGTCTGTCGTGTGATTCCGGCAGTTCACAGGTACCACAGAGCTTCCCCTGGAGGCCTTGGATTGTAGCAACACAGGAACAGGCCTGTTTAAGAGCAAGCTGTACATCAAGAACGTCAAGGCAGACCTGATGATCACTGCAAAGTTCGATATCCCCGTGAGTCTCCCCGTCTGCCGCTCGGCTTGCCTTGCCTGTCGGGTCATTCATATGACCAAAATTGTCCCCGTACGGGGATCTAAACCATCTCTGGTCCAGTCGGTGACCTGAGCTCGCATCCCCACAGAGCTGCAAGAATGTGAAGACTGTAGAGCAGGTGCTGAAGGTCACGCCCAGTCGGCAGGTGGCCAGGCTGGAGATCTTCAGCCAGCAGGAGGACGGCAGCATCATCGCGCTGAAGGACGGTGAGAAGGTGGGCTGGACGGCAGGGGACATCCTGCAGGACCTGCACTTCCAGATGTTCGACGAGGCCGACCGTGCGGTGCCTCTCACCCCCAGCCTGGCCAGGAAGATCAAGGTGAGGAGGATGGACTGCAGATGGGCTTTGGCATCAGTACACAGATCCGGAGGAAGGTTCATTCTGCGTTTATACACACGCTAGCTATGATGCTGAAAAAGCTGCATGTGTTTCTAACATTTTTGCCTATTTTAGCATCGTTGGCACCGTTAGATTTATTTGAACTAACTCATTAAAATGTAAACAAATATTTTAGTGGCTAGTTAGCAGGCTTTTCCCCCTAGGTTGACTGGCCATGGGAAAAGGCTAGCTAGCTTAAAAACAAACTCAAAAAAACAGAAGGCGTTTTCAGGCGTCGTGCTCTTCTGATGCAATAAGTCGCCATAGCGACCGCTTCGGCGACGTGAGGAGGCGGTCCGGGTCCGGGAGGCTTTGACCGGACGACGTTCTCGGGTGTTTCTGCTGGACTGCTGGCCCCAGCAGCTCTGTCCGTGTCTCCTTTTCAGGTGAACTGGCAGGCCAGCTGTAAGGAGCTGGACCAGGGAAAGCTGCCCAACATCCCCGTGCCCACGGTGGCCAAAGAGGAACATTACTACCAGGTCTCCCTGCAGGACGAGACCTCCTCCGTCACGTGCTCCTTCACCATCATGTGAGTGCCGCACCTGTGCCGAGTCCAGAAGGTTGTGCCCTCAGATCCTGCGGCTGGCAGAGTGATCATGTGATCATGTTCCCATCGGACCTCATATATATGCTGTGTGTGTATATGCTCTGGGGTCCAGTCAGCATCAGATCCCCTTCGTGTGTTTTTCTTTTCTATTGGGGAGGGGGGGGGGGGGGAAATCTGTTCTTAGTGGTGACTGCTTTGCATACTTTTCTGTGACTAAAGCAGTAACTGAGAACTTGTAGGATTGAGTGTCAGACAGAGCTGGGATAGCAGCCAGTCCCCACCCCCAGTCTGACTCGCAGTCCTGTCCCCCCCCCCAGGCCCCGTCCCGACGAGCCCAAGCGCATGAAGGCCACCTGGAAATCCATCGCCTCTGTGCGAATGGGGGAGTTGCTCCCTGTGGATATCTGTGAGTCTCTCCGGAAGCACTGAACCCCTTCCGCTTGCTCCCACTTCCTGTCCGACCTTCTGATGTGAAACTCTATCCCCGCCTCTAGGTCTGGAAGTCGTCGACCAGTTTGGCAACAAGACCCCAACGCTGACGTCGGCCTGCGTGAACTCGTTCGGGGTGTCCGCAGATGGGCTGGATAAAACCAGCCTGAAGGTCACGTGGCAGGTAGAGAGTCGAGTATTAAGTGGGGGTGTAAACGACGGCAGGGGTCGCAAAGCTAAATTACCTGGGGGCCACTGGCTAGGGGGGGGTCTTCTCCCATGGCGGCCGCTTGAGCTGTTTTGTTTTGTTTTTCTAAATGAGCCGAAAGAGAAACAGCTTTGCTTGATTTTTCTGATGATGTGACCAAATTCTGCTAATGAGTGGGGGGGGCAGGGGGGGAGTGCCGATGCTGATTAATGGAACATATATGTTACATTGGACATTGTGGGGGAAAATGAAAAATCGACCTGCAGGCTAGATTTTAATGCAATCCAATACAACTTTATTTATAAAGCACTTTAAAAACAACCAGCACAGGACCAAAGTGCTGTACAGTAAATAAGTTAAGAAAAATAGATGAAATGATGATGAATGAGCCGCATAAAACTGTCTCGTAGGCCATGGTCCGTAGTTTGAGACCTTTGGTCTATGGTTTTGTATGTTCTCTGTGTGTGTGTGTGTGTGTGTGTGTGTGTGTGTGTGTGTGTGTGTGTGTGTGTGTGTGTGAGAGAGAGAGAGAGAGACAGATCTCATCCAGTAAATACTCTGCACATCCTGGGATGGGATTCAGGTTCTCTCTGGTCCTGAGAGATTATAGAACGTGGGTTATGTGCTTTGTGAAGGTGGTTTTCTAGTCTGCAGGGTTTCCTGTAGGTTTTCAGAGGGCCTAGGTGCCGCCCGGGTTCTGTGAGTGGAGTTGTGGAATATTTTAGAAAATGCAGCACAGGAGAAATTTGTTGATTTTGTAACATTTATAATTTATTCTCACCATTATTTTTACATTCTGATTGGTTGCCCAGTAGCTACTGGTAGGAACGTCACGATACCAGAAATTTAGTAGTCGGTACCAGTGAAGTCCCATGAATTCAATAACGCAAAAAAAAATCATGTGTACTTCAGCATGCACTCCTTTGTTTAAAACTTTTGAACGTAACAAAAACCACATGTGATGTGTGTATGTTTGCTAACTTCACTCTTGCCTCTCCTGGTTGACATCTGCTTCTGGCTGATACTGTGAAAGAAAAATGGTGATACTTCAGTTATCTGGAACGCTACATGGATATCGCAAATAAAAATAATGATTTCATCCTTATCCTTTAATATGTGAAGCACTTTGGATACATTTTAATGTAAAGTTAAAATAAATTTAAACTCGCTCGCCTTGAAGTCTTTGAATAGGTCTGGATGCCTGTCTTTTGAGCTGTTTTGCTAAGTGTTTCGTCCTTTGGACTGAAATGTACGATGGCACTATTTGTATCCTGATCAAACGCACGAAAGCACTATTTAACAGAATTGAACGCTCGTAAGCGTGTATGCTGCATGCGTCAGGTCCGGTACCTACGTTACGGTAGAAAAACGAACAGTCAGGTTTGTAGAATTTTGGCATTGACTTGTCACTGCAGTATTGGTCCTCGTCGCATCCCTAGTTACTCCAGCGTGGATGGCGTTGATTCAGCCTTTAGGCGCTCCGCAGAATCACTTGGGCCTAAGCCTTTCTATGGTACGGAAAACCCTGGTTTTGTGTCTGCGAGCCGTCCAGAAGTGGATGGATCATCAACCCCTCACTTCAGCGCCCAGTTTTCATGGCTTGCCGTTACTGTTATGCGACGCACATGTTGGCATCCATCGATTTCTCACAGGTCATGGGGGGGGTTGTGGTGTTTGTCTCGTTCCTCTGCTCGCAGGAGAGCTCGCAGTCCATCGTCATCCAGGGGGTGCGCTTCCTCCCTGGGGCCCCCGGCCCACGGGAGCTCTGCTTCGCCTGGAGGGAGTTTGCAGAGTGTGTGCGCCTCAACGTGTTGCCCGGCCCCCCCAAACTGCTTAGCCTTCTGGACAAGCCTGAAGAGGTACAACCCCCTCCCCCCTTCTAATTGGATGGATGAGTGGATGTTTTTTTTTTTTTTTTTTTTTAATCCTGAAGGAAATTGCAGGTGTACAGTAGCACAACGCACACATTTAGACAGTAACGAAAACATTGAATAAACAGTAACAATAAATAACCGTAAATGATGCAAACAATGTTAGATGACAAAATTAGACGAAATTCCGTTTTCACGTCGAACGAACGGTTGAATGTTCGGTGATCATGAAGTATGCCTTATCTTGACCGTACGACGGCCGTGATGCTGCTCTTGAGGCTTTCCCACTTCCTCTGATAGGACGCTAACGGCCGTGTCTGGGTGTGTTCTCCGGCAGCCCCTCCAGGTATTCAGCGGGAACAGTATCGAGAGGCCGCTGGTGGTTCAGATCTGCGACGAATGGGGGAGTCCCTCCCCCGAGCCGGATGCCATCATCTCCCTGAAGGCCACCTCCTCTGACCTGAGTGTGAGGTCGCCTTTCCGCATGTGTCTCTGATGGTCTATAACCTCTGACCTGAATGTGAGGTCGCCTTTCCGCATGTCTCTCTGATGGTCTGTGACCCCTCGCTCCCTTGTGTGACCTCTGACCTAAAGGTGAGGTCGCCTGTTTGGGGCTTTCCGATATGACTCTAATGGTCTGTGGCTCTGAGTCTCCCCCCCCCCCCTTCAGCTGATAACCCTCAGTGGCAGCCAGTTAAGCCGCCCCCGTTTTGGTGCCAGAGCCCCTCCCCCAGTTTTTTATGTCCACTCCCTCCTGGTTCGCTCCACATAGCACTGGTCATTTTCCCAGTTCTCCCATCTCCCTATCCAATCTTTCATTCATATTTATTGCGGTGGGGATCCAATATTCATCAGTAACGATTCGCATGAACCTCCGTCTGTCCAATACTTAGGTCTGTCGTGCTGCTGATCTAATGGACAGAACAGTTATGAGACGATGTGACTGATCATGGAAACCAGGGTCTGGTATCTGCAGCACCAGCCTGCCCCCCCCCCCCCCCCCCTTCTCAGGCTTCTGTGTGCTATGTCTGTCTTGCAGATCACGCTGGTGCCCCCCGCACAGGCGGGTGACTGGGAAGGGAAGGCGAGTTTCCTAGTGAAGAATGTCACGGCAGCAAAGTGAGCAGAAAGCCTCGTTCACAGATATTAGAATCATTACCGTAAAGCTGTATGGCTCTGCTCAGTATATACAGAACTGCAAGAATCTTAGGCAGTCAAAGGAAATGTTTGAAACTATTTCTGTGTACTAAGTATATGCACTATATGGACAGCAGTATTGGGATGCACCTCTTAATCATTGAATTTCATTCAGACCCTTTGCCACAGGTATGTAAAATCCAGACCCCAGCCACGCACTCAGCTTTACAAACATTTGTGTAAGAATGGGTCATTCTGCAGAGCTCAGTGTAGTGCTGTCATAGAATGCCTCCTTTGCCACCTCACTCATCCCACGTATTTGTTAAATTTCACCCCCAAAAACAATCATTTTCATTAATTGCCTCAGATTTTTGCACTGTACTGTCTATGTGAAGCTTTACATTAGCAGTTTCTGAACTACGGTGGCTGCCTTGGGTCATTAGGGTTGCAGTGTGATATTCATATGCCTAATGGTGAATGTGTAGTTGCTGGCCCACAGCTTTGGACCTTTTTAACTGCCTACGTCTCCCTCAGGGGGGAGTACAGCCTGGAGTTCAGCGGCGCCCTGGGCAAGCAGTCCATCCCGGGGCCAGTGGTGAAGCTCAAGGTGGTGCCGGACCCCAACAGACCCGTCAAGCTGACTGTGAACTATGACACGGCCTCCGAGTTCCGCGCCGGTGGCTTCTTCCCAGGTTCGTCACTAGGGGGCGCCGCGTCTGGGCAGGTTGTGCCTCCATGCAGCCCATAAGCAGGCCCTGTGTGATCCCTGCAGTGTTCTCGGTGACGGTGCTGTCTGAGGATGGGGGAGCCATCAGGAACCTGAGCCCGGCCTCCATATCCATGCTGATGTGGAAGGGCGAGTCCATGGGGCCCCGGCCCCCCTCCGGGGTGAGTCTCTCTGGGAGGGGCTGATTCTCAAATCCCTTTCCAGTTTCTGTAGCTGGTTCATCTCTTTCTGCTGCATTGTTTCTTCATTTTCAATTTCATATCCCCTATTCCAATCTGAGAACAGTGGACCGCTCTCTCCCCCACCTATTAAACCATGTATTCTCTACCCCAGCCCCCCCCCCATGTTGAAAAAATGGTGCATCCCTCTCTTCCCCTCCAGGCTGCCGCCCTCAAGTGCAGCAAACCCAAGGAGACCGAAAAGGACGACTGCTTTTATTTCAGGTGTGTGTTCTGTCTGACCCTTGGCCCGGGGCCCAGTTAGGGGGCCTTGTCTGTTTATCACTGGGGTTTGCCCCCTCCTCCATAGGGGGGGTGAGCCTCCAGCAATACAGAAGCGCATTTTATATTAAACCCGAGTCAGACTGTAAATCGGTATATAGGACAAGGGTTCCCAAACTTTTTCACCTGGTGACCCAAAAGTGAGATTTGTCGTCTGCCTGGGACCCAAACCCAAAATATATATAATGAAATACCATTAATGATATAAAAAGATAGAAAACACAGAAGGAATAAAAAAAAAAAACAAAAGTTGAAGTATATAAATAATATTTATTATTAAATAAATGTTTTTAAGTGATTTTTATTTATATTACTGTTTAACAAACCATTCTCTCATCTCTTATAAAACTGTGGAACGTTTGACAAAAATGAAAATGCAGATTTTTGTATTTGAGCCAAAACACTGATAACATTGAGCAATTAATGTATCTGTATGTTTCCTCACCTCCCACCACACCCCTGCTATAAAAGCTGCAGTTTATATTTTTCTGTCCCAGCATTAGACTAGTTTAGTTTTAGTAAGAAGATTTAATGGGAAGTATGTGGCTGGTTAGAGCTTCTCACGAGCAGCTCTATTCGGGGTACAGTGTTCCTGAGGTCATGCTCAGCATTTAGCTTGTTTCTCTATTTGGTTTTCAAATATGCCAGGGTAGAAAAAAATCCAGATTCGTAAAGGTTTGTTGTACCAAATTGAATCAGTACATCAATGGCTTTATCAGCCAAACAGGAGAAAACTGCTTACTGCAAATGAGCAACCCAAATCCGTGAGCGTGGTTGTCTCAAAACGTACCTTGCTGCCATTGTTAACTTGTAACAATGTAACCAGTGACTGCAACTCAGTCTGACTTAGACTCCGGTCTGATGATGGAATGGATTCCTTACCCACTGCAGGTTTTTAGATCCCTGTGAGTCGAGGAAGTAGTGCTGAAAATTTTGCTTGTAGCCTGGCCAGCTGCTCAGCTATGACCGGC
Organism: Paramormyrops kingsleyae; assembly: GCF_048594095.1. Classification (NCBI taxonomy): domain Eukaryota; kingdom Metazoa; phylum Chordata; class Actinopteri; order Osteoglossiformes; family Mormyridae; genus Paramormyrops; species Paramormyrops kingsleyae. Next base: position 18,839,294 of record NC_132800.1, on the reverse strand, counting down.
TCCCCAGAGGCAGACGTCTGTCTTCTGAAAGGTAGTTGGGACTCCCACAGACCTAGGCCTGCTGTGATGCCCTGCGATGCACCTTCAAGCTCTAGAACTCTGCTTTCCTTCCCTTGAAGGACTGTATTCAGTGAGCTGAGCTGATTGAATATATCCACAAGGTAGCCAGATTTTCCAAGCCATATTTCTTGGAAATTCTTGGCAGGTTCTGGCTTTTCATTCTGGAGCTAGATGAAGACCTTCTCCTTAATCTGCCAAAGCCTTTCCAGAACTCAACCTCTGGAAAACCACCTAACCTCACAATCAAAGAGCAGGCACTCAGCCCCCATCTCCCTGCATGGTTCTCTGAAGAGTCTTGTTTTGAAGAGGTCTCTCTCTCATCAGATTTCCTCCCCTCACCACTACATAAAAAGCCTGTCCTAGGTCATACTGCAGTGCTTTGCTGGCCAGTGTCTCCCTGTGTATGATGCAGTGGGCGAGCATCATATCTGGAGCCGTTCTGTGAGCATGAACCACAAAACCAGACTTATTCTCAGTCATACACCAGTACGAACACCAATACAATTTACCCATTCCAGTTGGAACGTTAAGTTAGCGTCCACCACCCTGAAAATATCCTTTTAATCCTGTTTAATGGGTACGCAGAAGACCCACCACCGTAACCCATATTATAAATTAGGCTTTTCATGGTCAATCAGTGACCCACCACAGCTGAGGCTGTGACCCATAGTTTGGGAACCCCTGCTATTGGAGAACCAATACCATCTACTTTCACACCAAAAGAGCCCCATGATTACTTTTCTTTGTCATAGAAGCCTTTTAAAGTTCAGACTCAGGTTTATCTCTTGTCTGGCTCTGATATTACCGAGTGTTTGAGGTACTTTCTTTTAGTGTTTTAAATATATATGTGGTTTCTTTCATACTGGACCCTCATTTAGACAGTTTTTTTTTTAAAACTCTCTCTGTACACCTGTATTCCTACAGGGACAAAATAATTCCAGACCGCATTGGGAAGTACACGATCCAGTTCGTAGTCTGCGTGGATAAGACCAAATGCCTTTGGAGTCATCAGGTCAGTCTCCTCTCAGAAGCTCTGCAGTCAGGGACTCTGTTCCTGTCTCTGTGCCATTTTGAGCTTATTTGGTTACATTTGTGTGTCAGTAAATGTCTTGAGCACCTTTTGATTTGCTGTGAATGTCCCTGTACTATAAATGCAGGAGCGTTCCAATCTGATTTTATGTATACATATGGCCTGATGTCAATGGCTGCTTGACAGTCAGAACGTTGAGGGATCTAATTGTAACCCCTGTGTCATCACCTACTGTTTTTGGTTAGATGACATCTGTATTTCGAAATGTACAGATATTTTAGCAGCTGCAGACATGTGATGCATGAACCGGTTAGGAGTGGGTATTGGGAGGTCATCTGTATGCCATACCCTCACAAGGGCTAATTGGTTCTGTTCTCGACCCATTTCGCTCCACACGCACTCCAGTACGTCATGAACGTGGTGCCCAGCATTCCCGAGAAGTTGATGCCAGACTTCCAACCGCCGACCCCAGTAGTCTCCAACATCCGCGAGGTTGAGAGCCGGACCCTGGTGAAGAGCCTGTCGCTGAAGATCATGGTGAGCCGTGGCGTCAAGCTTCGGCAAGGAACCGGCAGCGGTCGGCGCGGGTCGAGTCTCGCCTTTTCACACGCCAGTCTGGCTGCTCTTTCACGGGAGATGTGGCTGTGATGTCGTCTGGTGGTGGTTTTTTTTGTGTTGTGGCTACATTTTAACTGGTTTGTAGGGGAGGGGGCATTAACGGAGGCTGCGTTTACTTTTTGGGTATTTTTATCCTGATATTTATCTTTCCATGGAGGTCTGATCTAGCTCCTACCCTCAGGAGAATGTGTTGGTACTTAGAAGGATATCACTTACTAAGTAGTAGTCATTCCTAAAATACTTTTATTTTGGTGTCGCCCCCTACAGGACGAGTACAGCAATCCCGCTGGAGCTCACCTGAATGGGACAGTACAGGTGTCCTTGAGGGGCCCTGCTACTGGTATGGTGGAGCTGCCTGTGTTTGAGGGAAAGGTTAGGAGCAAGTCTTTCCAGCTCTCCGGGGGCATGGCTGAAATCAAGGTGGGTTGCGGGGGTCCTTTGGGGCAATTCCAACAGCCAGCGCCCCGGGTTACTTTGGAGCGCCCTTCAGCACTTTCGCCCTTTTCTGTGGTGCCAGGATCTCGTGATCCTGGAGAACAGCCCCGGGACGGATGGGATGGAGTACATTCTGGTCTTCCAGCCCCTGGTGCGTGGGCTGCCGACAGACAGTGTGCTGAAGTCGTTCGAGCTCCCCTTCATGTTTTACAATGGTGAGCAGGCAAAGTCATGAAGTGGTCAAATAATTTTCACGAAGAGCCCTGTGCCGCCCCCGGACACTAATATATTGGCTTAAGTTCTGAAGGCTGAATGTGGTCAAGATATGTGCTGGCAAGATCCATAAATCTCCTACAGAAATTCCTCTCCTACCTGTCTAATTCACTGTGGTTCTTCATCACTGTAAGGCGAGCCGTGTTTTTATCTGGTAATGTAAATCTCGTGTGTGGAGGCTTTGAAGTATGTTGTGCAACCTGGTGCTCAAACTAGCTTTGAAGAATCAGAATCATTTTATTCAAGTGCAAGGCATTTTGTCGGTGCAGGTGGTGACATGAAGTGTACAAGTAAACGTACAACGAAGAGAAAAGTACACAAAAGAAACAGAAGAAAAAAAGAGAATTAATGATGTGCAAATAAATGTAGGCATAGCTGCGACAACCAGATATTGGATGCAAGCAAAAAATCAAAGCAAATCACTTTCACTGTCACATAACTAGAACGGCTGCGCTAGTGAGTGAAAGTCTTGGGTCACGAGTTCTTAATCGCAGTGCAGTTCATTAAAGAAATGCAAACTGTATGGGAAAACATCTGTACAACTACTGTAAGTAAAGATTATATAAAACTGTACAGCAATATACAAACTACATATATGGTACTTTGGGTCGTGTGCAAATAAGCTTAGAAGTTATATGGTTCTTTGAATTATATATTTTAAAACATTGCATGTTGGCTTATATGAATCAATAAAATCTCTGCCCCCAGATTCTAAGAATCAACAGCAAATGGCAACTCTGACCCAAAAAAAGGACCGTCTCTCTCAGTCCATCATCGCCTACAGGAGCCTGTTTGACACCAACAACCAGCTGATCTCCGAGCTGAAGGGCAAGTCCCCTTTTTGACATTGTGCAAAGCCATGAGGGACGGCTTTGAGACCTGGAAATTATATGGGGGTCCGTTAAACATGGCTCTTTTGATCCTGAATGTGCTTTTTTTTCCACCACAGATCAGCTGCAGGACGCTACCAACAAGGAAGATTATCTGAAATCGGAACTCAAGAAGATCGATATAAACCCCACACTAGTGTCCACTGTGAGTGCTGGAGTTGCCTCGTTTCCGTCCATTTCAGTCACACCATACCGTTTTCTTTCGCAGTTGAACCCTCTGCATACAGTACAGCCCACTGTTGGTCAATAAATAGCAGTTGTGTATCCTGCGATTCTCATGCCTCCGTTTTGTCGCGAAGGGAACAGTTGGACGATGTGGGCGGCAAGGTGCACGTCCAGCTGCCCGGAACATATTAATGTGCTGGAAAAAGCCAGCTGTGAATCCGCGTCCAGATGGCTTCATGCGCTGTCATTTTCAATTTTTTATTTTTTTTTAGCTTTTATCGGGGTGGCTCAGCAAGCTGTCATGTTGGAAGGAGAAAGCAAGGGACTGAATTTTGGAATATTTGTTTGTTGCTACGTCACTTCTGATCGTAACCTGTTTCGTGTAATGCTGTTTGTAGTTGTGCTACTTTTTAAAAAAAAAAATAAATAAAAAATCATCCCTTTTGTTTGTCTCCAGTTGTGCAATTCCCTGGTGAAAGCCCATGGTGAAGAGTGACTTAGTCTTCAGCCCAGATGTACAGATTTCAAATTTAATGAGATATTGTTTTGAAACTGAAAACTGGGTTATGCTTAAACATTAATTTCAAATTCAAATGTGTACCCTGAAGGCATGAGGAATGCAATAGAGTCCATGCCCATTCTGCGTCCCTCTCTGGGCTTGCGTAACATTCTTCAGTGTTTAATTTGTGGGGGTGTGTGTTTCCACTTTTGTCACAGGTGGAAGCCATTGACGTCCTTATCTCCCAGAAGAAGGCAGAGCAGGAAAGGCTCCTGAAGCAGCCCCGACGGGTGTGCTCTATCCCCGAGGCCTTCAGAAGCAACCCTGACGTCCTTGGAAAGGTGACTCCCCCCCCCCAATAAAACCCAGCCCTGGCTGTTTAGAATGTTATGTTGAGTGGTTGTAGCAGACAACAAAGGTCATACCACAAAGTGTTGGAAGGACCCAACTCCACTTGGTCGCTGATCCCCTTGAGGTCAGGTTGAGTTCTTCTCTTCCTGCGCAAGAGAGCATGGATCTGACCTCCTTTCGTCTAGCTTCTGCACCTGGTAATGCTCATCAGTGCATTTTGCCGCTCAGCACCAAGAAGGTTGAGGGATCCAACTGTAGCCCATATGTCATCAAGAACCACCTACTGTTTTTGGTTGGACGATATCTGTATTTCATAATGTACAGATTTTTGCAGCTGCAGACATGTGATGCATAGACTGGTTAGGAGTGGGTACTGAGGGCTCTTCTGTAGCTTTTTCCATAAGTGGCTGGTTAGGGTGGTTTCACTGACCTTGTAACGACAGTCTTTGTGTCCCTAGCATGAAAGCCTTGCTTGGTTTCCCTGCTCATCGATGTTCTGGTTGATTGCAGCCACTTCTGTCTGTTGGTTCTCTAGTCATTCAGAAGGAAACAACCTTGTAAGGCCTATCCAGGTCTCCAGTGGATGTGTAATTGCTGCCGTATGAGCAGTGCACCAGCAACTTAGCAGGAACTCATTGGCTATAAATTACCCTGAAAGGGCCCCTATGTTTCCCCCCACAAGTTGCAGTAGCTCCTCCAGAAGATAGAGGGGGGGGGGTGCATATCTAGGAGCCCTCAGGAAGTTTGATCAGACTTGGTCTACGGTCCTCTATCCTGTGCTGTCTCAAATATGGTGCCATTCTCTGACCGTATTGCTGTGGGTTTCAGTTTGATAAATTCAGCCTCTGTCTGTTAGTCTACTCTGCATATTCAGTGCTGTTTATCGGAGTGTTAATGTAAACATTTTAGCTATGCTTGGTGATGCTGTACTTGAGTAATTCTAACGTCACATCCCGTGCTCAGGTCGCCCACTTGGCTCAGATTGTGGACATGGACGTGGCCCGGGTCCTTTCCTGGCACCTCTCAGGTGACATGGACTGCGTGGTGACACTTACGACGGCCGCCGCCCGACAGATCTACGATGACACACAGGGCCGGCAGCAGGTTCTGCCGCTGGACTCCGTGTTCTGGAAGAACAGCAACAGGTACATGGCGGCCACAGATGCACATTGTTGGGTTCGCTGTTGGTCTTTGGCTTTTGTGGTGGGTGGTTGTTGGGTCTTGTGGTGGTTGATGCTTATTGGGTGTGGTGGTGGTTGATGCTTATTGGGTGTGGTGGTGGTTGTTGGGTCTTGTGGTGGTTGATGCTTATTGGGTGTGGTGGTGGTTGTTGGGTCTTGTGGTGGTTGATGCTTATTGGGTGTGGTGGTGGTTGCTTGAGTGTTGTTTCCTTCTAGAACTTCTCCCCTATATAGCCGAATGGAGCTGTTCTGTCTCAGTTGGGTGCCCCCCTACCATATCCATCAGATACACTGAAGCCGTCTAGTCCAGTGTGCTCTCTCTCCTCTCCCGTTGCTCCACCTCCAGTGCACCATGTCTCTGACATCAGCTGTCGGTGTTTCCCTCATGATTAGGCCCCTCCCCCACATACGGAATGGCGTCTGCACCTTCATCCCTCAGGGGAACCCCATGTTTGCCCGTGACCTGTTCATCTTCCCCAAGAACGCAGAGAGCTGTCAGATTGGTGAGTCTGACGTGAGGGGCCAGGGCTTCAGGGTCCTGACAGGCCCCAGTGTGCTCCCTTCAAGTCGGGGTATCATAGCGGTTACTGGTTTTTAAGTGGTGACTTCCCCGCCCCCAGCAGCTTTGACCTGTGGAGTAAACAGTTCCAGATGGTTCTGTAACGAGCTACTTCCTGTAACAGCCCACTGGATGTTGATTGCCCTTCAGTGCTGCCTGGATTATAAGGCTGGAATAAGCTGTTCTTTGTTCGGATTCTGATCGCTCACATTTGGCCTTAACCCTACCCCAGACATCATTTTCTGCTCCCGTTTCGTCATCTGCGTTCACCCCCAGGCAGCTTTCGGTCTGTAATGGCTTCCTGCACTCACTTTCAGTTTTCGGCAACCTCTTGGGGGACACCATCCTGGTGGACAGTCTGGATGCCGCAAACCACTACCGCAAAGGGGTGAGTTGGGGTGCTGCTGGCCCACGGGCCTCGTCAGCTTGAGGGTGACCGTGATTCTCTGACGGTACTGTGTAATGTGAGGGTATCAGTCGCTCAAATGCTGAACGTGAGTGTTGTTTATGCATGTCATCATATCCAGCAGCATTTATGTAGTTATGGTGCCCATTTGGAGCCCAGCCCAAAATGCCTGATTTCCAATGTAGCATTACATCATCTTTGCTGATGACATCAGCTTGCTGGTTCTTGAGGATTAACAAACAGCCCGAAGGCAACCATGTTTGTAGTTGTGTAGCTAAATATCACCCATATTGATTAGCTGGCACAAGTTTGATGTCCCCTTTTTTCGTCCTCCAACAATCAGCAGGCTGTTCAGGGGTGCATGGCTTACTTGAATTTCCAGTGGGGCTCAGTAAAGTATTTCATATACTCACTCACTCACACACTCTCTCTCTCTCTCTCTCTCTCTCTCTCTCTCTCTCTCTCTCTCTCTCTCTCTCTCTCTCTCTCTCTCTCTCTCTCTCATATATACTGAGCAGGGAATATGGGTTTGAGTACAGTGACCATATGCAGGGATGGACATAACTGGTACGCATTCACCTTTAAAAGCCATACGCGTGACAATCGATTGTGGTAACAGTGCATTTTGTGTGCATTTTGCATTGATATGAAAACCACTATCATGCATTTTAATCTTTATATGTTAACTACTTCATTTGAGGTATACAGGTTAAAATGAAAGGTATTTTCTTGTCATAGCCGCACAAATACAATCGATTGTCGCACGCATCGTTCTTAAACAGGAATGTCTACTTGTGTACCAGTTATGTCCATCCCTGACCATATGGGACAGGATGTGCTTCACATTTGCCTTTGTGGGCTTCATTTGATCCTATAGTTGGACACCCCTCCCCCAGGTTGTTCAAAGTAAAATGCAGTGCCCCTTCCCCCAGGTTGTTCAAAGATAAATGCAGTGCCCCCTCCCCCAGGTTGTTCAAAGTAAAATGCAGTGCCCCCTCCCCCAGGTTGTTCAAAGTAAAATGCAGTGCCCTACCCTGCTGACCCGACACGGGGAGCGAGTGCGCAGTAACGGCAAGTTTGGAGGCCTGCAGAACAAGGCCCCACCCATCGAGAAGCTCCGGGGCCAGGTGTTCGCTGCCCCACCTCCCCAGCAATACTACACACTTTGCGGGGAGATTGGTGAGTGCATTCGTCGATGGCTTTGGTCCCTGACGCTAATTGACCAAAGAGAACCTAAAGCAGAGCTGCTAATGTAGCCATGGCAACTGTGACACAGTTGTCGTAGTAATTCTTCTAATATCACTGCACCCAGTATTTCTGAGGTGAACGACGAGGGCAGACCCAGCACTAGGGTGTTTCTCAGTTTGCGTACTTGACCGTACTTTTCTTCTCGTGTATCCATTTTACATCATCATCTATTGTCGAAGACTAGTTCATATACTCAAGAACACAAGTACACGAGGACGGTAAAAGTCCCCAGATGTCATTCTTGCCCTGCCACGAATATTAAGGATCGGTTTCATCCTCGCCAAACGAGACCAGTCGCATGATTGACTTTGCCCAAGTTCATTCTTGGGAGGCAAGTTGGCAAGAACGGTCTTGCAAAGACCACAAGTACAATCTTTGCGTTGATTGTATTGAGAAACTCCCCTTGTGCTGCCGCTTGTGTATTAACCTGCAGCTGCTTTAGCGTAATGTCACTCCCTGGGCCTGACTGCCTCATGCTGCTGGCCTCAGATCTCCTCCAGCAGTACAGGATGGCCATGGTGAAGAGCCAGGAGACGAGAGAGGAGTACGAGTGCCACCTGGAGCACCTGCGCTCCCCCGAGATGGTGCAGAAGGAGCAGGAGTTGAAGGAGCAGGAGCAGCAGCTCAAAGACATCGAGACGACACTGGGTATGGCCACCTGCCACCAACCAGTCGGGCTTTAGAGCACCAATGCCTCCATATGTGTCCAGATGTGACAGGGGAGTGTTTGAAATATTCGGTCCCCCCCCATTCTCAGGCATGTCCATGTCCAGGAAGTCGAAAGGTCCCGGGACGAAGCGGTCCAGTCAAGGGGACGGCTCGGACATGAACCCCAAGAGACTGCGACGAGACAGCAGATCCTCAGTGTATGTATCGTGGGTGGACTTGAGGTCCTTATCCAGGATGGCATGTTTCTTAACCGATCCAGTGTGACGTTTGTAGAGTGTGACATGAGCAGTTGATGGATGGATCACTTAAGAAGAGTGACAGAGGGTCCATATAATGTCATTCTGTGTTTTAGGGGTCATCATTTTTCATTTTTATCTTTCAGGTCCGAATCTTCTCACAGCATGGGGACAAGAAGAAGAACCTCTTAAAAGTGCAAATATTTTCCCATCTCTGAATTTATTTATTAGTATGTAAATGCTGGAATTTGTACATTTTTCATGATAATGATGATTTTTTAAATTGCTAAAACGGGTGTCTGCTGAGTATGTTTATAAGTAACGCTCGAGCACCTTTGATTCCGTTTCTCATGCCGATCCTTAGATTTGACACGTTTCCCTGCTTGTTTTTGCTGTTTAATATAAGATGTAATTATCAACATCCATCCTATTAAAAGCTGCTTGCATTGTTTTTTTTTTTGTTTTTGTTTTTTTCAGTTTTTTTTTTAAAGTAAAATGAAGCGGCTACCTTTGTACACTTTTTAGTAGAATAAATGTTTAAAAAAATGGTGTCACGATGCTGGAGAATGTCGGTCTGGTCTGGTCTGGTCTGAATGAGCAGCAGGTTCTCTAGACAGGCGGCAGACTGTGGAACGCCAGTGTCCTGAATCAGCAAAGAAAACCAAATTACTGGTGAGAAAGGAGAGAAAAACATCCTAATCCCAGGCTGCTGCCACGTCTCGGGTCTTGAGCAGCCTGTGAGATGCAGTGTAGTCTGGAATCGTCCTTTGGAAGAGCTTCCCTGACCTCTCTGACCTTCCAGTGCTGTGACTACACCTGCACCAGGTTTGAAGGGCGGGCAGTTACCTACCAAAGGTACTGGAGTAAAGGGCTTTATGATCTTATGCACTCACTGCTCTGGAAGGCCCCCTGCAGGAGATCTGGGTACCTGCATCTTCTCAATAGTCGCTGCTTCTTTGGCGCTAAAACATTCAACATGTCACTGTGGGCATGAAAACTGGCTTCCTATTGCTGCCAACTGCACGGCACTTGGCAATATGGTAAAAATAATCATGTACCATGATATTGGGTCAGTTCATCAATAGTGGACTGGTTGTGGTATAGTCATTAGTGGCCCCCTGCAGGAGATCTGGGTATCTGCATCTTCTCAATAGTCGCTGCTTCTTTGGCGCTAAAACATTCAACATGTCACTGTGGGCATGAAAACTGGCTTCCTATTGCTGCCAACTGCACGGCACTTGGCAATATGGTAAAAATAATCATGTACCATGATATTGGGTCAGTTCATCAATAGTGGACTGGTTGTGGTATTTGCACCAAATAGCGGTATGCATTTGTGTGGGTTAGGTATTTTTATTAATTGATAAAGATAGGCTTGGTTTTTGTAAGCATAATGTAAGTTTTACCCCAAGACAGCAGTGGAAATTTTCTAGAGCATCAATGTGAGAAAGTTTACCAAATGGAAAAAGTTTTATGTAGTACCCTGAAGCTGTTAGATGTTGATGTATCTTAAAACGGCCTTCACATTTACCGGTAAGTCAGTGGATAGTCCGACCCAGTCAGCTGCGTACCGTGAATGGAGACTCCGTACCGGAGCCATTATTCCGAGCGACGGCTTAGGAGAGTTTGATTTTTTTGGGGGGGGGGCAATATCTCACACTCCTACACCGTTGCTCCCAATGGGGGAACACAATGTAATTTAAATACAGTGGTCTTTGTTGGAGGGGATGGATGAATCTAAATTATGTTTTGGGGGATGCACGTCGCCAGGTTCCTACACCGCTGACTGCGTGGGATCAGCGCATCAGAGTTGCAAACTCCCATCCTCCCGCAAGCACCCTGGAAAAAACCGATGCTGGAGCTCCCCTTGTTATTTGCTGTCGGTCGATCAAGAGACCACTGATCCTGAGAGAAAAAAAACGTGATTAATGGATACAGGTTATGTATGTACAATAGGTTCAGTCGGCAATTAATATTTGACGTTTGATGGAACGGCGAAACTATTTTCAGTATTATGGTGCATTTCTTAATACCATTTTCACATTTGCTGGAATTTTCCAAGTTAATCTAAAAAAAAAAAAAGAATCATTCTCCTTTCCAGTTTTGTAGTACGTACCGTGTTTGCTTCGGGGGGCGGGGGTGAACCGGGCTGATTTGGTACCAACATATATTGAAACCAAACCTGCGCCCTTGAGTTCCGTGTATCTTAGCCTAAGCTGTGATTAAAACACTTTTATCCGTTCATCTGAGTACCGATAATCACACTGAAATCGGTAAAGTGGGAATACGGATGGAAATGATCTGGGGAGCGGGTTTTTTTTTCTGTAGCCTTTGCGGGGGGTGGGGGGGTCGGAACCACGGACGTCACTTTCCAATAAGCTCCACTTCTTTGCAGAAGCTGTGTAGTTATTCAGCTTCGTCACTGAAGTATGGAGCTCTAAAGTCAGCTTTAACTTTTATTCAAACGAATGCGCGCAATTGAAATTTCTTACATCCCCACTTTTCCGTCCAGTATCGCAAGATGAAGTGCGTCGCAGCAGATCTGAGATTTAAATACGCAATATTATCTCTTTCTCTGACTTTCTCCTTTATCTATGGAACTCCGTCAAGATATAGTTTGTTTCAAGGTGCTCCTTATTCTGGGTCGGGACATAAACACGGGAATAAGTAAGTAACCAAACGTTTATGATTGAGTTGCTGGTTTGTGCTTGTAGTCGTTAATTATTGCATTTATACACCGCCCCCCCCTCCGCGCGTTCCTTAATAGCGTGGCCTTAGTGTGAAAAAACTTAAGGAGCCAGATACACTTGCCCTATAATACATAAAGCTATTATTTTGGCTATATCCTTCCTTGTTATTTGCGTAAGTTTTTAAAGTTATTTATTTTTCTTTTCCATGTTACTATAATGTCTATGATGCCTCGAGCTTGTGTTGTATTAAACGTGTAATCAATACCTAGAAATATTTAATATTGCAGTGATTAAGCAGTAAAACAATTATGTGCAACAATGCATCGTAACTGTTTACGCATACAGTGATACAGGTATGTTAAGCATAAGGACAGTGTAGAAATGGCAGCTATTTCAGCCATATGCATTATTTTAATCAATTGCAGAAACTATTGTGCGTATGTCGTGCACAAGAACGTGACTTGCGCTGTCCTGGGGGATATGGAGACATTTGTGGAGCGCGAGGTCGCGCCTTGCCCCGCGTATCAGCCCCACTGCCCTCCGCAAGTGAGGTAAGGGTCCCGCGAGGCGAGGGAGGGAGGGAGGGTGGAAGACTGATGTTTTTATTGGTCCGCAGCTCAGTTGTGACATTTACTTAGCCAAGTCGTCGGTCATAAAAAGCAATAAACCTTTTCAAAATGATTACATGGGAGGCTAATATACCAACACTGCTCCAATATTCAGAGATAATGTTCCAGTAAATGTTTGTTTTTCTCCTTGGCAATCATGAGTAATGCTGTATAACACAACCCTGAACTAAATTTTACATATTCATAGAATTTCTAGGATCCATCCTAAGGTGGGTATTTGGACATGATGGGTGGGCACCAGTGTTCAAATTCTGTCAGAGGTCTTGGGGGGCCCCCTGCTGGACTCCCGTAGCCACGCCCCTGTTAGACATGCTACATGCTCAGCTGTCATTAACTTTGCTGATAGTGAAACCTGCATATGCCTGTGCTGGCTTTGTGCTGTGTGACGTCACGTCTCATGAGCAGGGCCGGCAGATATGTCGTATGCCAATATGACAGGACGGCCCTTGTTCACTTAAAGCAGCAAACGGAATTCAGATCGACTGCAGCCCATTGTGGACACTAAGGAAACTGCCATTATTCCGATTTAACCAGACGCGGACATTTCAAGTCCAGAAAGTAAAAATCCAAACCAGGATTTTGGTTCAACCAACCAGGTGACTATAAAGAGTCACAATCACATTGTACTCAACTGGTTGGTTGAAACAAAATCCTGGTTTGGATTTTTACTTTCTGGGCCTGAAATGTCCGCCTCTGGATTTAACCTGATGTTTTTGGAGAATCACAAACAATCCCTACACTTAGAGTCCCTGTTCTATACCACTGGCACATTTCCAGACCTAAGGCCATCCATCTGTCATCAAGCAACTGTCTCATTCTGTGACCACAAAGCAATGATTTGTAACCAGTATGTTGTTCTTCGAATGAAAACATGTAAAAATCTATGGTTTAATGGCCTTTCCTTGTTGTCACTATAAACATGCAGTCTACACTAAACAAATCAACAGAATAATATTTTCTAGTGTTTCCTCATAACATTTGCTGGCCATAAGGGACTAGTGCAGACAGAAGGATTGGTCTGTGTAGCCAGTTTTTTTGACAAAGTGTAAATTGTGGGTACTGTGAATGATTTGCCTAAAAACCGCTTGTAATTAAGAACTGGCAGCAGGCCCTGGAAATTGTTGTCATAAATGACATTCTGTTGCTGGAATTCTGAATGCTCCAAATATCTCCACTCCAGTTATGGTACAATGGCCTGTTTAGAGGCGTTTGGGATTTGAGGGAAATTTTTAAAGGTCTTTTGTGATTGGAGTTCAGAAATAAATCAGGATTTCTGCACTGTCTCTTCACTACACCGCAGATGACTTTTTGGTCTGGTCTTGATAAGGACCTTGCTGGGATTGCATGGTTTGCAAGGTTCCATCTTCAGATCACCCATCTCCTGACATAGCCAATGGCCAGAATCGCCTTTTCTTAAATGCTCTATCACTCTTCAAAAAAGCACAATCGAAGAGCAAGTTTTGATGAGACATGAGTCAGTGAAGTCAGCCTTCCTCATCATATGTTACAGCATCAGGAACCAAATCTCATTCAGTCCTCAGGACTGGACTTTCATTAAAATTTCCAAACCCCACTAAGTCCATAGAAGTTTTCTAGAAAACGTATCCTGTGGACTGAGTGAGTTTTGGAAATTTGCTCTTTAGTTACACATCTCAAACTTTCATACTTGGTTTTTACTACTCAACATGTTTAGGTTGACGACATTTCCAGTCTCTCATTACCACTGGCTGCCAGGTTAAGTATGAATTATAAGGTCTTGGTGCTGCAATTATAAAGTGATATGAGATCGATTTGCCCTGACTTTCACCTTCAACCAAAATGCTCACTCCAAGCTCCAGGATCAACAAAACCCGAGTCTCTCCTCTCTGTATACATCCACGCAGTATCCCTCCTGGGCTGAACTGAACTTACTTATTCTCAAGGAATAAAAAACAAGCATAATTTTTGTACTGTGTGCTTTATTATAAAATTGATACTTTGTATAAATGTGCTTTGTCTCCAGAACTCGTATTATTTAATTTATTTTAGATGATAATTGTAACGAGTACGTGAGCAGAGGATCATTTGATTCCAGACAGAGGACAGTAGTATGCTGCCACACTCAGGCAAAACACCATAACTGCGTATATTATCGATGATGAGATATTGACCAAATATCAAACACTAAAGCTCTGTTTTATTTCTTGACAAGATGTCTTTTTTATCTGTGCTCAGTTTTGAGGAAAATGTTATCATTTGCATACCTACTACACATACTGTAGAAGCCCCTTTTCTCAGTTTGTGTCATCGTAGTTACTGTGTTTCTCCTTCGTAGGGCAGTAAAGCCAGGGATGTCTTCTCCCTGGCATGGAGATGAGCTTTTTTCCCCATTTACCAGGATACTCCCACAGGAGTGAAGGCGGTGCAGGAGTCTGTCCAGGGACACATGTTTCTAGAACTGTTGGGCGCTTTTGCTACTCGAACCGGAAAGTTACATTGGAAATACTGAACTGCGCAAAAGTCTTAAGCAGTCAAAGAAAATGTTTAAAAGTTATTTATCTGGATGGTAAGTGTATATGTATCCTCAGAAGAAAAACACAATTCAAGTTCAAATCACAATTCAAATAGAACATATGCAAATTAACAGTAACACAATAAAAAAAATAGTAAGATTTTCTTCTGTTCTCCAAGAAGTCACATATCTTGTTGGATGGCTAGATGATCACCTCTTCAGTTCCCAAACCTCTCCACAGCAGCACCTCAGCCATTCCATGTATTCATTAAATTCCACCACCAGCTCAATTATGAGTTAATTAGTTAAATATCTCAACAAGGTATTGATTAGCCATACAAGGTGTACAGCGGTCTAGTCAGAATACGTGGCTGTTTTGGGCTGTTGCTGCACATACTGGGCTGACGAAACTAGAGGCATTGAAATGCCTAATCTGAGACACTTTGATGGACATCATACCATAATTTAGCACCAACATGAAGATCATTTAAAGCATCATTTACTCTGGCTGCCTCAGACTTTTGCACAGTGCTGCATGTGTGTTTGAAAGTTACGATGTGCATAAATAATAAGCACTGCGTCAGCTGGGTTTGCTGACGCCAACTGAAAGACACTTATACCGAAGGCTGTAGTTTATATAAATTCTGTATTTTTTCCCCCATGCTGTTCATATTGAAATAGATTACTTCATTTTGGTAGTTCTTCCAGTCTTATGAGCTCTTTGATTGCGGTTCCTCAGGATAGTGGCACGTCTCCATCTGTAATCTGTTCTGTAAACAGACGTGATTACAGGGAAGCAGGTAACGCAGCGTTTTGGGAGCTGGGCCATCCCGAAAAGACTGCGTGGGACCTACTGCTGGGCTCTGCACCTAACCTGAACTGTTTAAGGAAGAATCCAGCTGTGTATAGGAGTGAAGCTGAATACGCCTGACCCCTTGTATCGCATTCAATAGAGGCTTCTGTTAAGATTTTAAGTACCACAGATGTTTTATAGCTAATATTATTATTGCAGTAGTTAAATGCAAAGGTAATTTATAGGTAATTTACAAATGCTCACTAAGTGGATGCTTGCCAAAGGATAGCTGTCTGCTCAGATGATCACGCCGCCCCTGAGATCAACATGGCCTAAACACGGAGAACCGGCCATGATGCGTAAGGGCACAGAGGAGCAGATGATTAGCTGATGCCCTCTGTCGTGGCACAGGTATCACATGCAGTACCGGTCCATGTACAAGATTGGCTACAAGATGGTGACAGAGCTGGAGTGGAGGTGCTGCCCAGGATACCAGGGCCCTGACTGCAAGGAGCTGAAAGATGGTGCCCCCAGGCAGGTGCTGTGGGAACCTCAGCCTACTCCACACAGTCCAGGACCAGTGGACCACAAACCGAGTAAGACCTGAATATAGTCATTCAAAGAACTTGGACCGCGCAAACTACCACAGATCGAACATTCTACTTGAGTCAAGTGTCTGTCCGTTATCGAGACTCTTGATCCCTAGTGTTCAGAAGTCCTTGGGCTTCCACTCTTACTAACTCTCAGCTTAGTTAGTGAGTGACCTTCATCCCATAAGGATGGAGAAAGGACAAGACTTTCAGGGGCTCAGATACTAGGGGGTGCCCATGAGAAATTCTGTGGCTCTGCCCATTGGTAGACTGAAATGTTTTCCCTGTGGATTTCTTGTGTCTTAAAGGGCCTGAGTTACAAGGAACAGCGATCCCCAACCAGCAGCAGTATAATGGTGAGAGAGGGGACACAGTGAACTACCTTGAGGATGAGGTCCAACGCCTCTCCCAGACGGTCCTCGACATGCAGGCTGCCATGACGGGTATGAGCGAGAACCTCCGGGTGAGCTTCCAGGAGGATGCCAGCAAGATGCTCATGGCTCTCCGGAGTGAGCTACGTATGCCTAATGCGGCACTGGCTGGAACCACTGAGACCATACAGCTGCCCGACCACATGGCAGGTGTTGACGCCGAGGGAATAGAGGAGGTGAGGGCAAAGCTTACTGACGTAACCGATGCCCTGAGGAACAAGAACAATGCTCTGGATGAGCTTCGTGGCACTGTGGAGACGCACGACAGTCAGATCCGGGTCCTCATGGAGGCTAACCGGGGATCCATGGATCATGCTGCCATCCCAACCCCAGCACCTTCAGCACCAACTGAGGATTCCCTCCAAACGTATATTGACCAAAAGATCAAGGACCTGAAGGAGGAGCTTATGGAGGGCATTGAGATCAAGATGGCTGACCTTAAAGGGTCCTGCGAGTACAAGATGATGTCGGTACAGGAACAGTGTGAGGAACGTGAGGCTAACTACGTCAGCCTTACTGAGCTCGTGGAATCCACGGAGGCTGACCTAAGGAAGGAGATTGAAGATCTCCGCCTCGAACTTAGTGAGTTCAGGACCAATGGGCAAGCTGCAGCCACTGAGTGGCCAACAGGTATGAAGGATCTCCAGAAGAAGATGGAGCACATTGCAGAGGCTCACCACGCCCTCAATGCTCGGTTGCATGGTGAGATAGATTTACTCTCTATGCCACAAATTGAAAATGCTCTCAGTGCCCGTCTGGAGGACCTGGAGGCTCGGATCAACATCAGCGAGAGAAACTCAGAGATGCACTGCTTTTCCATAGAGAAGAAGCTGACACAAATCATTCAAGAGTGCACAGCAGAACTTCGGGACTTGACGATCAAAGATCTTAGGTCAATGGGAGACCAGTTAATGACCATGCAAATGGGAATGAATGACTCTTTCGTCGTTGGGAATTGCAGTGAGAGATTTGAAAATTTAGAGAATGAAGTGAGCTCCAACAAGCAGCTCATCCAGCATCTTGAAAATAACTTGAATGTAATGAGTAATTCATGTTCTATAGAGTGCAAATCAGATGTGTATAACAAAATCACCCAGGATCTTAACATCTTTCGGCTCGAGATGATGCAATCTGAAGTTAGCAGTAATTCTGAGAAGATGAGAGATCTTGAGGACCTAGTTCAGGCACTGCTGGCAATTAGCAGTCCAAACAGCAGGAATATTTCGACCTTGCTGGACATGGTTGACTCCCTGAAGACTGATGTAGGGACTTTAAGAGATGTAGTTTCTGGCTTGGGTGATTCACTGAATGATTACTCAAATGACCTGCAACACATTAACTCTACCTGTGGGAAGATGCAGGCGCAAGAGGCACAGGAGCAGGTGGACAGGGGGTTGTCCCAGGCAGCCATCAATGAGACCCAGTTGGAAGAGCTTAGGTACCGGCTGAAGCTACTTGCCAGTCAGGTGGGGGTGGAACTTAGCCAATGCAAGGACACCGCTGAAGGGATCCGAAAAGACGTGATTGGAGTGGACAACCGAGTATCTGGTATGGAGGCTGTGTGTGGCAAGCTGGATGGTGTCAGCAACAGCCTTCAGAGAATCAAGGATGGGCTGAACAAGCATGTGACTGCCCTGTGGACCTGCATACATCAGTTCAACAGCACCCTGAGGTTCCATTCAAGGGATATCATTGGGCTCAAGGGCTCTCTTCAGAACTTCCAAGAACAGCTCTCTACGATCGCCAAGGAGATGCAAGACCTTGGGACCAGAGCACTCATTGGCTCGGGTAAGTATTATAAATTGAGATGGCCTAGAAGTTTGTAAATGCTTATTCAAGTTTTGGAAATTCTGTCGTTATGTATGATGATTGGAGATGTGTGTCAGGGCTTCTTCTGGAATGTCTTAAACAGCTGAAGCCAAGTTTTGTAACCTGAGCTTTGTCATTGGTCCAGAGCTGGTAGCTCATGAGCCAAAATTAGATCTCAATTAGGCGCAGCTGAAAAAAAGGATGTCACAAGATGCCTCCTTGAAATGCTTTCTCACAGAAGAATCGTTCAAGTTGGCTCTCTATATTCCAGCTTTTTCGGGGAAAACCCGGTCTCCCATTTGAGAACCTTGGATGCCAAGAGTGCAGAGGTGATTGAACACACATGGCCGTTTTTAACTGTACGGCTTTGGTGTTGCGCTATACTTGGCTCCTTGGGGGGCTCTTATTCCAAGTGTGGTACGAAAGCAGCCCATCTGTTATTCATCTGTTTTTTTCTCCTTCCCTAAGACAAACCCTTGTTGTTCCATCCAAGATGATTTTGAATGACAAACACAGTGGTCACCCAGCTCTTATTTCGGCAGAAGGGTGGTACATCCGGCCCCCTTCAGGAGACGAGTGTTCGAGGCAAATTTGTCAAGCTTATGGCTGCGACCCCCTGTTCTGGGGCCAGCTGTATGTGACTCACTTGGTTACAGAGCTCTTGGGGATTTTATTGATATTACATCAAGGGGAGGAGGGGCATAGCCAAGGAAAGTTACTGTTGCTGCATGCTGGCCACTACTTGGGGAGTAGTGTGATAGTGTGACAGTTTTCCAGGCTTGCTGTTGTCATTAAATAAATGTAATGCAGGAATACAGGAATATTATCTTGGATGCCCTGTGGTTTCTTACTTATCTCCAGCTACTGCGGTAATACTAGCAAATATACAAAATGGAACTGTCCTGTCCCTGATAAAAGCTGCTTTGCTTCAAGCTTGCTAAGCACTTCAGTGTTAAGACTTTTTGATTGGTTCATACCAACTGGCAAGTCGAGGCACCTAAGACAATGGTGACGCCCATCCATGCAGATGTGTCACCTGACATCCTGCTGCTGAGATCATACGCCAGTTGCTGAGAAGGGCGAGGCCTCCAGTGAACACTCACTCCTATGGAATATTTATCTAATGAGGCACTAATGGAGGATAATTTGACCAATGAGAGTATGGAGAATTGTGAAGTCTGTGACCTCATATTATAATTACCCATCAATAGTTGTGAAAAATGGGAAAAAAAAAATATATATATATAATATATAATAAATTACAAGCTGATGGCCTCCAGTCGGTAAGGAGCACTTGGAAAGCTGTGTTGGATAAAATAAACAGCTTTGAAACTGCCCCCGGGCCCCTGTTTCTTAAAGACAGACACTCCCCCTTCCTTGTGAGTCAGCCATGAAAGACTCCTACCACACCACCCGCAGATGCACTGCAGCGATTCACTGAGAACGGCGCCTTTTAATGTGGCGTGCTACTGCAATCAATCACACTGTGATAACCCTGTAGTCTTTCCTCTTAACCTTAGCCTTGGCAAACATCGTATACACAGTGTCTTACATTTGTATGCACAGTCTGTCAGCTGACATGGTGACATCACTTAGAGCCGAACTAAACTTGCAGACAGATGTAACCATTTGTGGTATCGTTTGCTCATTCGATTCACAATTTTTCGATGCCAAATAACCAATTTGCCCATCTGGCTTATTTGAAAGATGAGAATAGATTGTTTTATTACTATCCCGTCTATTCCTGACCAGCCTGTGTTTTGCTGCCAGTCCTTATACAGTAATATGGCCCTGGTCAAGTCCATCTTTGCATCTTTTCTTCAATGTTGTGGGTCACCTACCAAGCCAGAGCTGTTATGACGATTCGTTTTGTTCTAGCCATTGGGTAGCAGGTTACAACTCCACATGATTAACTAAATACTACATTTATATACATATGACAAGCACACACAATGTGTGAAAAATTCCTCTTTCAAATTGGGTAAAATTCAGAATGTGGGCCAACATTTCACTTATTCATTGTTTCCCTCCAAAGGGATGGGAGAAACGATCTGATAACTCATTTTCTTCTGCACTTATAATAGGAAACATGTACACTCTTTGTCAAGGATCGGTTAGTGTTAACAATGGTGTAGTTCTCTCCCTATGTATGTAATATGTACAGTCGTTCCTTTGTATCCATGGGGAATTTGTTCCAGGACCCCCCATGGATAACAAAATCCAAGGATACTAAAGTCTCTTATACAACCCGAGGACAAAATTAAGTGACTACAGCAGTCTTTTTGTTTCACTTTTTTCCTCAATTTATGGGTGTGTGTCTGTGAATAATATATAATTTGTGTTTGCAAACTGCAGCCTGGTTCTTCTCTCTTTCTCATTAATGAAGGGCTTCTTCCTCGCTTTTTGGGACTTCAGTCCTGCTTCTAGGAGCCTGATATGAACTGTACTAGCAGTGCACTTCACACCTGCACTTAATGTTTCCCATTCCTTTTGAAAGTCATTTGATGACATCCTCCAATTCATGAGAAACTTGGATAAGTTGACGGTCATCTCTGCCATTAGTAAATCACTTCCGCCCTTTACCTGGTTCCCAGTGTCTCCTGCTTCATTTTATTCTTGTGTGTTGCTGTCATATATTTTGAACCTGGAAGCATCCTGCTGCTCAGTGTAGCCTTCTGCTAGCAGGACCACGATTAAACCAGGATTTAAAAATACAGATTTGTTTAAAAATGTAGAGCGGTCTCTTAATTTTTCCACGGCCGTAAAAATATGGATGGGTAAGATGGAGGGATATGGAATTCACTGAGAGGTTAATGATACATCTAATATATCAGCTGTTAGTCAGTGATACATCAGAGTAGAATTGCAGCCACAGATGTTTTTCTGGACTCTGGGTGTGGTGCAGAAGATGGGGAGATGCTCTGTGTCACGGTCTGATCATTTATTGCAGCTAGTGTCTGTGGAGATGTCAACAGCTGTGGCTGTACAGTGTGATTTTGAGGTGCCCAGGGGGATGACTCTAACTCAGTGCACAGGGGACTCCTTTTTCCCAGTTGATTCCCATTAGGGGAACATAAATGGCTCTTATGGGGTCTTGAGTCCCACTTTATGGTTGCTGGACTGGGGTCAGGCTGAGGAGGGTTTTTGAATTAAGCCATTTAGAGATTGTCCCCTAAAATTTAGCTGTGATTGGAGGGTACTGATTTATACCTTTACAAACAAGTCTGATGTGTGTGGGAGCTTAATAGAGCAAACTCCCTGAAGCATCGTGGGTAAGCACCCTGCCCCCTCTCAAGCCTCTAATGACCACCGGGTTGCCCTGTTGCATTTGTACATGTGCTGCCCATTAAAGACCCCCCTGCACTTCCTTGAAAGGGGATCCCCCATATCAGCATGTTTAAGTCAAGCTGAGCAACCAGGCAGCAGAATTGCTGATAAACACACATGAATGTGTTTTAAAGTGGGGGGGCAGGTCTCCACTGTGGCCATCCACGGGAATGAGACAACAGGGGGATTCTACTGCCTCTCCTGCCAAGGGGTAATAGATGGACGTGCCTGCCTTCAGCTCGTAGAAGATTGGCTGCAGACTGCGTTGGTCACGGGTGATCATTTCAGGAAGCTCACGAGAAGGCTCAGCTGGAAGGCCCACTTTCTTAAGGACAACCAGCACCAGGCTTCGAGATCTTTGGCATCTCCATTGGTCATCTGAAGGTTTCCAGCTGACGTGGCAACCAATGATGCAGCATACCCTGCGATGATGCAGCATACCCTGCAGATGATGCAGCATACCCTGCGATGATGCAGCATACCCTGCGACATACCCTGCAGATGATGCAGCATACCCTGCAGATGTCCGTGAATGGGGGGAGCCTGTCTCACTGGCCCCCTGCAAGGTTCTGCCCTGTACACATTTATGGGGTGGCGTTGGTCACCACAATCCCTTTGACCAAGTTTTGATGTTTCCTCAGACCTTGCCACCCCCAGGGATTTATGGGAGAAATCATTGGGTCATTATGAAATGTTATGGCTGGGTTTTGGTGAACAAGAGATGTGAATTTTGTGTTCTCGAGATTCTCTAAGAAGAAGCATAGACCCAAAGATTCTGAGAGAGCCATGGATTCCTGGACCTTCTCATTTCCTATCTTCTGGACAGCAGATGGTTTGGGAACCAGATTTACCAGCAATTGCAATTTGAACCTTTAAATCACTGCAGTTTTGTAATATCGTGGGCTCTAAAACATCTGCTTCACAGGTGGTAAAGATGTCACAGAAACGTAATGCACAAATAATGTTATAAAAGTAGAATTCAGACTAAATCGGTATAAACCAGTATGCTTTAATTGATCAACTCAGTCATTACATTCATAGGTATCTCTTATCTGCCCTGGTTGTCCACTGCTAAGCTCCTTGTGTGCTTACAGTTTGCTCAGAGAGTTGCACATGTCCCATGGTCTTCTCAAAATTAATGTTACTGTGTTTCCACTGAGTGAGGCTCTCCTCCCAGAGACCAGCAGTTCCATTTTTGGCAAGGTTGGGGGACTGGCAACCACAACACAGATGTGTGTGGGCAAGGGAGGAGTTCTTCCTCATTGAGTGACGGAATTGAATAGAGAGAGAGATGGATGGATGGCTGCTTGAGAGCTGGCCCTGAACAGAGTCGTTAGTTGGCTTATGTTCTCAGTGTGCGGTTGTTCTCCTGAGACCAGGACTGAATTTGTTTCATGGACCAGTCATGGGGTGACGTACATATGTGGAGAATACTGGAACAGGTCCTTCATTGTTAAGCACCAGTCAAAGCAAGCGGGGAATGATGGGAATTCTTGGCTGTTCCATACTGGTTCTAAAATCATGATCTTCCATCGTTCCCATCCGCTGATTTCATCTTGTTCACAGCCATGGTGGTCTGTCAATTTCCATCCGCAGTTGTGGTGGACGCGGAGACCTCCAGCCCTGCTCCTGACATCAAGACCAGCAGGTCACATGACCCCGCCACTCCCCTTGGCCGCCTCGCACCCCTGACCCCTCCTCCGGACTCTTCAACCCTCCCGGCTGCCCCCCAGCAGCCCGTACTGGAGACAGGCGAGGCGGGGCCCCCAGGCACTATGCACCGGGCAACCGGCAAACTCCCCCAGAGTGTCGGCAGCATGACTCCCATCATGGGCTTTGCCGGGGCACCAGGTAACAAGGAAGTGATGTCATTGTTTAGCACTTTAACCCACTTTTTCATTCTATTTGGTCATACTTATCCATCTCGATATGTTTAATCCCCATTAGGTTACCCTCCTCTCGTTTCTGCATCGAAGCCTCTCTCTCCAGGTGAGCACTTTTTCTTGTGAATTTTCTGTATGTCAAACTGAGCTCAGGTTGATGACCCTCACTTCCTCCTGCCTCCCATAGCTGTCCACTTACCACCGCAGACGGCCACTCCTGGAGCGGCTGCCACTCCAGGTACAGCTCTAAATACAAGGCGTGAAGCTCCCTCTGCTCATGAAACCGGAATGACCTATATGTCCCCTTCTAGGTACCAGTGTGGGGGCAGGGCCCTTCTCCTTCTCCGCCGGCCTCACCCTAGTCACCCCCCTCAATAGCACTGGCGTTATCCGTTTCAACAAGGTGCTAGTTAACGACGGAGGGCACTACGACCCCCTCACAGGTAGCCCCCCTATCAGAATCGATTGTGAATTGCTGTAGCCCCCCCAAAGCCACTTCCCATGTCTCACTGCTGCCCCCTTGTGGTCCACAGGGATCTTCACTGTGCCAGTGGACGGGCGATACCTGCTGACCGCCGTGCTGACGGCAGTGCAGGGCGAGCGTGTCGAGGCTGTGGTCTCTGTGTCCAGCCGCAGTGTGCAGAGGCTGAACACCAGTGGATATGGGCCTGATGGTGGACAGGGCTGCTTCTGCGGGGGATCTGCCCCCTTCAGCCTGATCCTCACCCTGAAGCGTGGGGACAGAGTGGGCCTGACCCTCACCACTGGCAGGCTGGCACCCTCCGATTCCAGCGTGGTCCTCTCCACCTTCTCTGCCATCTTCCTCTACCCGCCCCCAGTCAGCAGATAGCACCCCCACCCCAGCTAGTCACGTGACCTGGGCAACCAATCACAGATGGGTAAACAAACACTATGCAATTTTATTACTTGGAGACGTAATATATTTGCTCTTAAGCTATATTTGAAAAGTCTGCTCTAGTTTTTAATTACCAAATATAAAAATATTTTGTTTACATGATTCTGTAAGGATGGGGGACTGTAATCATCCTCATTTGGGGACCTACTGTAATTAAATGTTATAGACCTTTCATTTCATTTCAGTTTCCTGACATGTAAAGGTCCAAAAGTTCCATGTTTACATTCTGTCCTTTCTTAGAATAATTACAAATTACTATTGCTATGTTGAGTTGGGGTGTGCCTTGAATTGAAGGGCAGATATTTAAATGTTACACTCTACCCCATTATTTTACTGACCCCCAGCTCCAGTGCTGTCTGGTTGAATAGCAATGAAATTAATACTAGCAGTTCTTCAGCTATTTGGTCAGTTTAACGTGGTGTAGGAAAGTGACACCATACTAAATGTACATACACCAATCTGTAAATGTCAAAAATTCATTGAGTTTATAGTAACAGAGACAAAAGTTATAAAGTGCACCAGTTTAAAAAAAATAAAATCACAGAATATTTAAGACGAGGAAACCCAGATCCCGACAGAGTCTGATGGGACCGCCGCCCTGGGCTCACACAGATTCACAGATGCATCTTTTAACCACACAGATTCACATCCTTCCTCCAAGCAATTATCTAGTACTGGGTCCCCATGAGTCTGGAGCCCATCCCAGGAAGCACGAGCACAGTCAGCAGGCCATACACATGCGGTGGCCATGGAGAGCCCAGGAGCAGAGCTCATCGTGCTGGAAGTACGGGGTCACAGTGCCACCCACTGACTCGCTGCAGAACCGTACAACCTCTGCATTTCCTGGACCGGGGGCTTCAGAGGTGAAAAATACACAAGACAGCTGCAGCCTACCTGCAAAGAAGTGGCGTGTGGCTCAACAGGCCTGTAATCAGGTTACTGGTTCAAATTCCCTTCAGGCCCTTAAACCCGGTAGCTCCAGGGACATTGGCTGACCTGGCTTTCTGACCCTTACATGTGATTGCTTCACAACAGGGAAGCTTACACGTGTGTAGCTTTGTGTGGGGATAGGAAGGCTCTGCAGGATAGGCTGACATGCCTATAACACAAAGGGCTCCAGTTCAGATCCTGTGGCCAGCAAACTTTAGCAACCCCCACCCCCCCCTGCTTTTTCAGCTGCACATCGCTTTGTGAATGTCTGCTGAATGGATTTTAAAAAATTAAAACAAATTGCCCACACCATGGTTTTGACATCACTTGTTTATTATCTTTTCGTAATCTTAAACACAATACATATCTTGGCAAGTTCACTTAAACGAGGTACGATGCAATCATATCTTAAGCTTTACACTGAAAATATATTTTAACAAGTCTCCTTACCATAAAGTATACTTACAATTTAAAAAGGCATTTAAGATTGTGGCTGGGGCCAAAAAAATATCAATTTAAACCCTACAAACAAGTGCTACTGGCACCCTTAAAAGTATTATTAATTACTGGGTTAAGTGTGCGGGTCTCACACAGATTGATTACTTTCATAGAAAGAACAATCACATCACATACAAGTGCAGTCAGACACCCACCCACCCCAAAAACTTCATGAAACACTGACAGGAAGGAAGCTTGAACAGGATGTGCAACAGAAAACAGACAAACCAGACAGGTTAGGGTTTGCACTGCAACACAAACATGTTTTCAACATAAGTAATACTAAGTGTGGCTCGGCGGGAGAGCAAGGTATGATTGTGCTCTAAGTGTCCATGGATACACGTGTGCGCCCAGCCCACGTGTGCACAAGGGTGTCTGCTTGTGCAAGCCCCGCGGCATAATCACCTTGGATCTGCACCAGCATCACAACTCACTCTCAGGCATGCTAAGAAATGGTGTTACGTCTGACCGATCCCTGTGGGCAGAATCGGCCCCAGCTACAAAGTGACAACGTCTGAACCAAAGCATATACACTTTGCAGGGATGCGACGAATTACCCACATACACCATTAACTAGATAAAGTGTGCATCTGCCCTCACCCCCTACCCAACGCAGTGATGTGACCAAACACGTGCAATAGGGTGCCTCCCCCAAAACTAGGGGAGTCTGGGAACTGTATGAAGTGCTGGTCTGGAACAAAGCACACATGGGAAATACCACTTGGTTTAATCTCACTCTCTCTCACACACACTCTCTCACACGCACGCAAACATCCCCATGCCACACATACTCGCTGCATGTAGCTGAACACAATTCCGAACCACTGAGAACACAACACCAGCATCGTCACCAAGTAAAAAATATAAGTATATATACTGAATATTATCCATCTCAGTGCTTTTTCCTGTCTTCAATATAAGGTAGCGGAACTAACCCGGCATCCCCCCCTTGCATTGTCAGATTCAGATACACAGGTCTGAAAAGCAGCTTTTCCGGAAAGTGCCTTTACCACAATCAGATAACCATAAAGCCATCGGTCCTTCTCAAAGTGACATTCTAGGTGACAGCCTGCCTCCCCGCTCTCGAGGGGGGTGGGTTTGGGGGGGGGGGGCGTGGCTCAGACCATAGCCCCACCCCCTCTCACAGCAGGTCGTCCATGCTGAGCTCAGGGATTGGCTGTCTCCAGAAGCAGAAGGAGCTGAACTCGGGGAAGCTGAAGGCGGAGCTCTGCTCCGTGCTCAGCAGCGGGAAGACGTGTTCCACCAGCTCGCTGAGCCGGCTGTACCTGAGGAGCGTCGGGGACACCTTTAATAAACAGAGCCCCCCAGGGTGTAGAGCACGGACATAGGCATGAGAGAGCACTCACGAGGACTTGTTGCCCTTGGTCTGCTCCTGGATGAGCTCGCCCTTGGGGTTCACTGTGAAGAGGCGGCATTCGGGCACGCCCACCTGCTTGTAGGCAAAGACATCCTGTGGTGGTGCGAGCAGGGGGTGGGATTCAGAACAAGGCCGCAAAATACTCACACATAGAGATACATTAGACACCCTCCTGAGGTCCAGCAATTCATCTCTGTCCCCTGTAGAGCACATTATGTTTTTGCTCATCCCTCATACTGCACATGGTACTCTGTAAATTCCTGTTGTTTCTTAAAGAGGACAGCTAGAGATTTAAGGTGACGAGATGTGACCTTGCCAACCTCCTCTTCCTGGCAAAACAATATTTTTTAAATCAATACGATTTTTTTTCTCCCCTGGATCTCAAGAGGATAATTCTACACGAAGTGTCCTAGTCCTCCTCGATCTTGACTGATTCTGCCCATTCGACAATCATGCTCTGATGGTTAAACAGGACCTCAACTTGCCCCAGATGTACGAGGTAACAATACTGAGTCCGACTCACGTTGGGTCTGTTCCCGAATGCAGCATAGAATGGCTGCTGGTTCGGCAGGAACAGGTTCTTGATGTCTGTAAGGCATTCGATCTTGAACTTCTCTGGTTTCTTCTCGATGACCTCCCTACCAGGGTGACAAACGCAAGACATCCTGAGTCCCGCTAGCGTGGCGAGTCGCCACCCTGTCCTTCCCTGAAGTGGTACTTACCGGCGTCCCCCCCTCCCCTGAAGTGGTACCTACCGGCGTCCCCCCCTCCCCTGAAGTGGTACTTACCGGTGGATGGCAGAGAACAGGCTGCTGGGAGACAGCATGAGGGGACCCCGGGGCAGGATGGTGCCACGGTCGTTCACCCAGTGCAGGTAGCCGCGCGTCATGTCTGCCATGCCGATGGCGCGTGCTGAGCAGTACAGGAATTTGTACCCGTTCCTGGGGGGAAGGGAGAAAGTTCACCATAGCTATTCACTCTTAGGCAACTGGCACGGCCACCCCACCAAATGGGAATGAGAGTCTTAGCCAGATCCACAGAGCAGGTGACATGACACAAGCAGGCAGGCCTAACAGGAGCTGGGAGGAGGCGAGGGCCGACTCCTCCTGATCATTCGTATCAGTGTCTGCTCCTCCTTCCCGAGCTACTCACTCATGTACAGAGTGGTAGAGCTTCGCGATGCCCTGGTGGGTCCAGTCTTTGCCGAGCTGAGGGAGAATCTGCCCGAATACGTCAGACCTGAGGAAAAAAAGCAGCACGTTACTGTAGACGGCTACAGCCTTGTTAGCCGAGATGGGAGGGCTTATTCACAAAGGCAATACCGCTGAATATCACACAGGCCTGGAACTCTACAGGAAACACTAACTTTAAAGACACATTGATTCAATTTAGTTTGAATTAAAAGACTGGTAGGAAAACAGGCTGTGTATCTTAGACCATGAAGGAAAGTATAATAATGAGTAATTTAAAATTATGAAACGAGTAACTTTAAATCTCAAAAATAAAAAGGTACTACCCTCCTGTACCTCTATGGACCTCCAAATTTCACCATTACAGAGAGACCAACAATGCCTTTCCTCCAGTCACCCAGAGAACCCCCACTGAGATAACAGAGAGGCGGCTCGCCTACTTGGTGATGGTCCCGTCGATGTCAGAGATGACGACCTTGTCATCCCAGTTCCATAGGTAGATGGTCCCCTCACAGCGGCAGGTGCCCTGGTACTGAGTGGTGATGCTGAACGTCACGTCGTTGGGGCCCTCCTTCAGGCCCAGCTTGGCCTGTGGGTGGAGACATGGGGGGGTCACATGACTACACGCTTCACACTGTATGGACAGAGAGCTGGCTATTACACCCACAGGACATTTTATGACACCTCACTGTAAATCCATAGCAGGGGTGGGGAACCTGTTCCATGGAGGGCTGGTGTGGGTGTGGGTTTTTGGGATGACCTCTCAATCAGCCAATAATAAAGCAGTGGTTCTCAACTCCAGTCCCGGGGACCCACTGTTATTGGCTGATTGAGAGGCCATCACAAAAACCTGCACCCAGACCGGCCCCCCATGGATCAGGTTCCCCACCCCTGATCCATAGGCATCAATATGGAGTCGGTCCCCCCTTTGTAGCCATAACAGCCATAACAGCTCTTCTGGGAAGGCTTTCCAAAGCTGAGGGATGTCTGAGGGATTTTTTGCCCATTCATCCAGAAGAGCATTTGTGAGGTCAGGCACTGATGATACAAAGGGGGGACCAGCTCCATATTGATGCCTAAGGATTTATTGTGAGATGTCATAAAAGTTCCTCTAGGTGTAATGGTCAGGTGTCCTAGTACTTTTGTCCATATTGTCTACGTAGCCAATGACAGGAAAGAATGCTGCCCTCAGTTTCCTTCAGGACTAATAACCCATCTGTCTGCCTCTCAGTCAATCAATCAATCAACTCAATCAGTCTCCTCCAGGCCTCTAGCAGCTTGAGTTTGAGGGCTTTTTTGCATTTGGCATGAAAATGTCATAAGTGTTCTAAGTGCCAAACAGGGGCATTTCAAAAGACTGGAGAAAACAGCCATCTGTGTTTGCTACAGCAGCGAGGAGGCTCTCACTATCTGCTCCGAGGAGAGCCGCAGTGACTTCTTATAGGACAGGATCCCGGGTGGAGCTGGAGGTGGGGGCGCCCCGGCTCCCTCGGTCTGCCCCCTCTCTGATAGGACGGCGGCCACCACCTCCTTGGACTCATCTTCGCTGGACGAGTCCTCGGTCTTCGGCCTGCTGGACACCAGAACATGGACATGAGCGTGGACTGACACTGAGGATTACTCACGGTTCTGCTGTAGGGTCATCTAGACAAGCACAGCATAGACCTAGCTCTCTCCTCCACTGGCTTTCCAACACTGAGTAAAAGCAATGCCACTTATGAACAGCAGGGGGCAGAACTGAACACTTCCCATTACTCTCACAATGAAAAAGAATCAGTCTCCTGTGGCAATAGTCATCAACGCTGTCAGGCACACACATGTTTATTCACAGAAGCTCCCAAATTTAACACGGCCCTGTCACTTGTGTTTACTCATTAAGCATGGAAGAGCTTGTAGAATACGCCACAACATTCACAGGTCACCTCGCTGAAGACAATAGGCGCGGCTGTATCTGAGTCGCTGGGCAGCTTGGGGGGTCACCTCTACATAACCAAGGAGACACATTCCTCTGGTCTAAGTGGAGCCCTAGCATACAGGGAATGGAGGTGGAGGGCGGGGCTGACTCACTTGAGGGCGGGGCTCTCCTGCAGGAGGGCGGGGCTTCCTCCATCGTTTGACTCCTGTGCCACTAGCTTGACCTCAGACTTCACACGGGGAGAGAAGACAATAGCAATGAGGTTACTTCACCCCCTCCCATGCACACCCCTCAAATTGCTCACATATTAACCAGTCAAATCTTAAAAAAATAAATATTTTATATATATGCACTGCAGACAGGAAAAGCAGCATGCAGCTAACATCCCTGCATCCCTGCTGCTCCTACATCACACAGAGGTGGCGTCTGAGGGCCACATGTTACCCGGAGGCAGATTTTTTAAGTTGCTGGTTGGGATTAGTGGGGAACCAAACCGATCTAAATTAAGTCTCTCCCTCGGAGTGGAAATATTAACACTGCCCCTGAATCTTCCTCTCGATGTTTACTTCCCAAACCGTGAGGGAGAGTAAGAACCTGGATTGCCTCCTCATGATATGGACATTGCCCCTGCCAGAGAGGGCGCCCCCTGCAGGAAGGCCAGATCCTCACCAGTCTCTGTACCTGCTTCGTATTCCGGTCCGCCCTCTTGGGCCAGAACCACCAGCGGCCCGTTTTCTTTGGCATCCTCTCCTTGACCCAGGCCTCCTCCGTGCTCTGAAACACAGTCGTCAACACAAGCGTACCGCTTACTGCCGCTAGTGACGGGAAGGAGCCTGACCGTGTCGGAGCCTGGCCGTGTCAGGTCCATACCTTTGGCAAGTTCTTCTGAAACGCCTGCAGACTCAAAATCAGCGGAGCAGCCAGAGTCCAGTTGTAGAACCTGAGAGAGAAACATGCTTGACAGAGCAGCCTGGGAAGCAGTCATAAGTGTGACAATGAGTGTCTCCACACTCACCTGTTGCCGATTCTTACTACCAGATTGGGGTTGTCGATGATGCCCGGATTCTCTGCAAACTCATGATACGTCACAATGTGCTCCATGAATTTCTCTGCAACAAAAGTGTTCAAAGCTCCGCATGTTACCATCATCCCTGAAAAATACTTAACCTGAAATGCCATGATTTTAACACCTCCTGGATTATTAAACAGCTCTATGCCCCAGTGTCCACAACAGCTAGCCTCACCGAGCAAGCGGACTTGTGACCAGAAGAATGTCGAAATCCCAGCCGAATGCAGATTAAATCTATACCCTCACATCAATGTCGCTTTAAGTGGGAACGGTTGCTGTTTGTTGGGTGTTTGCATCCTGCTCAAAACCAAACTTCCAAATCTATCCAACCATCACCATTAATTCAATTAAATAATTCAATTAAATTTTATATAGTGCCTTTCACCCGCCTAACACCAACACCCAAAGTACTTCACAAATGTGTGCAGCAATTCAATACTACATCATTTATACAAAATGGTAGATGAAACTGGGGGAATAAAGAATGCCAGAAGACAACGGAGGAGAGGAACTAAGAGTAGGAGACGCAATCCTCTGACAACGGAGGAGAGGAACTAAGAGTAGGAGACGCAATCCTCTGCACTAATAAAAGCGCAGTGTGAGCGATGGTCAGTGAGTCAGAGGCCGGCAGTCAGCCCTTAATGTTCCCACATGGGGATGGAGGGGGGCGCCCACCTTTGGAGATGTGCGAGGTGTCGCTGAGCCCCCCGCAGAGCGACAGCGTCACGTCCGGCAGCTCCCCCGCCGAGTCAGACAGGCACTCCGTGCCGCTGTCCGCCGCTGCGCTGCCCACCGACTGCGGCGACTGG
Organism: Paramormyrops kingsleyae; assembly: GCF_048594095.1. Taxonomy (NCBI): domain Eukaryota; kingdom Metazoa; phylum Chordata; class Actinopteri; order Osteoglossiformes; family Mormyridae; genus Paramormyrops; species Paramormyrops kingsleyae. The sequence continues at coordinate 18,807,326 of NC_132800.1, read as the reverse complement.
GAGCCCGAGTGCGTGCCGCTCTCCAGCCAAGGCCTGGACGCCGACTCCGCCTCACTGCCAGAGATGGGGGTGCCATCTTTACATGCAAACCTGGTAACTTTGAGAACTTTGAGTAGGGCATGATGGGTAATTTACCTCTTAGGAAAATAACGTGCAAGAACATCTGGTTCCAGCACGTTCAGATCGTCCAGGTAGATGTCTTCTGGTCCCTGGTGCTGGCTCCTCTTCCTGACACCTGTGGACAGAGAGTGGGTCCATCAGTGGGTCCATCAGCCTCCACTACCCGAGCTTCCTCAGAAACGGCAGCAGCTTCCTCTCAGAACGACAGCAGCTTCCACCGAAACGGCGGGGGGTTAATTTTAGCCTAGAGCATCGGGTGAGAATCCCCCACCGGCACTTCCTCCCTGGCAGCTCTCTCACGGGGGGGGGGGGGGGGGGGGAGGGGACTGGGGGGAATGGAACCCGACCCACGTGACCAGTTCGCGCCTGACAACCATCTGATAAGGGCAGCACAGAAGCTGGATGTATGACTTTGCTCAGGTGTAAAACCTCAGCACATACCATTTCAAAAAATGCTAGATTGTCAGCTGTCTTTCTTTCATTTTGCTGAAGGTATTTCAATACCTGTGTGCGTGACTGTTCAATATCAACCAGAGAGGGGAATTCAAAAGGTGGAATCTTAGGGACTAGTTTAATAACCTCCATTCCCCTGAGGGGCCGAAAATGAACCGGTCAAACTTCTACAAGTCGTCCAGCTTGGGTAACATGGCACATAGTGCTTCTCAAGTGCCTGGGAAAGATATACAATTACAGAAGTGAAAGTTTAAGCTGCTTTCTGTAAAGGTATCTAGCTAAACACAACAGTAAACAACAGATACTGACTGTAACCCTGTACAGTGAACAGAATTAGCATAGCACGTAGCATAGAGGTAATTCCAGCCCTACAGACTGAACAGAATTAGCACATCATGTAGCATGGAGGTAATGCCAGGCCTACAGACTGAACAGAATTAGCATATAATGTAGCATGGAGGTAATGCCAGGCCTACAGACTGAACAGAATTAGCATATAATGTAGCATGGAGGTAATGCCAGGCCTACAGACTGAACAGAATTAGCATATAATGTAGTATGGCAGTGACTAATACTGGATCCATTTGAACTCGGAATTTCCGAGTTCCTAGTCAGAAATTTAACCTGGAATTCCCCTCTAAGAAAATCAGAGCAACCTCTGCAACCCAGACCTCAGTATTCAGGATGGCTGCGCCTTTTACCAACAGAAGTTAAAGTAGTTATATACTCTTTATTAGCACTTGTCTTATTTGTGCTCATTAAATCAGTTGAACACACAGTACTGTCCAACTGCTATCTGTGTGAACACAGTGTTTTTATGTGCAAAAATCCACACAAGGTGTTGTTTTTGACTGGTATTGCCAACAATGGCTCACAATGAACCTGACTGGATCTGGGGCATGTTACAGAAAGCATTTCTTGCTTAGCCTGATAACTTGTCAGATTAAAGGTAGCACGAGTTAAATACAAGTAAAAGAAGATAAGGAGGGGAAACGGGCCTCACCCTTCCTCTTGGACGGGGAGTCCATTTGGCTGCAGTGTTTCACCCCGATACACACGTCGCCCATGTCCCCGGTCATCTGTTCAGCGGCAGTCGCTGCGGCGATGGGATCTGATGGTGTGGAAGTTGTCAAACCAGACAAGGGGGTGTGCGTCACCGTGGTAACAGGTGTTTCCATGGTGATGGGCACAGCCATGGTGACGGGTGTGCGTGGCTCAGGCTTGACAATGGCACAGGTTGCCGGTGGACCACTGCCGGTCCCCGCCCCCATGGCCTCGGAGCTGAGGATAACACGGAAGTGCGTGCTCTCTGAAGGTGTGATGGTCACAGTCTTTGGAAGCTCCGCCCACTCCTTCTTGGCCACCTGGAATGGGCAGGACTCAGCTTGACTCCATCAATAACATCACGGAACTGCAGGGCTCATTTTGAAATGGACATCACCCCTTCACCCACTACTCTCCATACAGGGAATCAGACAATGAAGCCAGATCAACACTACAATCGCTCTATGCTGGTATCCTAGCAACCAGACATTTCAAAATAGTAAGCCTGTCGTTTATTTTCCTACATTAACTGAAATAACTTCAGCCTTTGCAGAGAATGCCAGTATTATTTTTTTTAAATACTTAAATTTGTATACAATTCTCTTGCTCCATTTGCATTACAGGCAATCACATAGCACCACACATCTTTACAATGCACCCTTTGGGCAGACTGCTGGCTGTATGCAATGGTGTGCAGTGCATTGAGTATATATTATAGTGACCCATACAGTCAGTGAAATTTACCTTTAAGAAGATGACGGACTCACTTTACAGAGATTCAAACAGACTATTTTTAACACGTGGCCTCATTACATCTGCATTCACAATCGCTGCTCAGAAGGCGGCTTAACAAATTGCCCGTGGGCCCCTCTCACTACGGACAACAGGCTGACGGGAGGGCGGCCCTCACCCTGGTGGATTCCGGAAACTCGCCCCATGACCACTGCATGTGCGACTCGGTCCTGAGCAAGCTCTCGGAGGGCTTCACCACCAGCTCAGAGTCACTCTTCGGGGACTGGGGCTCCAACAAGGACAGGCTGCAGGGGAAGATGCAGCACAGGTCAGCTGGGACTAGACCCCACAACCTTCCGGGCGGCACGGGATCCAGAGAGACGCGCACCTGTCAGAGGGCGACCAGTCTCCATCAGAAAGAGGGTAGCTGTCCCGGGGGAGGATGATGGGATGCAGCTTGTGCTCAATCTCCTTGACAACTGAGTGAGACCCAGCCCTGTAGGGGGGGTAGGTTGGCAGAATGAAAATGAGCCATGGAAAAACTGAATGAGAATAACTGAAGATGGGAAGAGATCCCACGTCCACACCTGGGGCTGTGAGCAGCCGGCTCGTCGTCGGAGCTCAGCTCCATCTCGAAGATGTCCTCGATGGCATTGGCTGCCGCCAGCTCCTCCCTGCGGCTGTCGCCCTTGTGCTTCCTCCGCCTCCGCTTCTTCTTCTTGGGCACCAGTATTGGCGCAGCCGGGTCCTCGGGGCCCGGGGCCGGCTCCAAGTTCCAGAACACTGGTTCCTCTACAGGGATAGGAGAGGTGGCCAGGTGGGCGGGGACGACCTCCTGAGGGATGCCACAGAAGGGGGCAGGGCTTCAGAGACAAGCACCGACCGCTAGCCAATCACACGGCACCTCGCTATAGCAACGCGAGAACCTGAAAGAATAGTCTGTTATAAATAACCATCATATTGAGGTCACAATAAAAATATGAAGCGTGGTGTTACCGCTTACAGGAAGGGAAAGATAATGCACTAAAGGAAGCTGAAGCAAGTGTGGCGCTCATCATAAAGCCCCATCAGCCAGGACAGGGGTCTTTGCGTCTCACTCACATTGTGCTCAGCAGCCTCCTGCACGAAAAAGGCCTCCCCGTTGTCACCCAGCTTCATGTGCAGGTCCACGGGTTCGCCATTGATCTCGATGTCGATCTGGGGAAGGAGGCGCGGGGGGGGGGTGAGATGCACTCTGCTGAGCCATTCAGCTGCCATCTCTGAAGTGGGCCTAGTATTACAACACTCCTGAGGTCAGCTGTGCACCCACCCTAACGTGATCTTAGATGGCAGCGGAGTTTCCTCACAGACAGCCGGACATGCCACTAGCAGGTAACACTGCTCACAATTGTCTACCCATCACTCTGCAGCACACACACACACACACACACACATACACACACAGACACACGTGAGGCTTAGCCATTTATCCAGCACTGCTGGACCACTTTCAGGGGGTTACAGGCCCTGCTAAAGGGCTCGACAGCATTCCAACCGGCAACCTACCGATCACAGATACATAGGTCTAACCAACTGAGCCACTGACCCCCGTAAGATCTGTTGGGGAGTTCCCCACACAGTTCCCCACACTGCATGCCAAGCAGGTCACTTCCTGTGTCAAAACGTTGCTTTAAATTTCGAATGATAGGATGATGTCACCCAACAGGAAGGGCCATGGGGTCAGGAGCGGCCTGGCAATGCCCGTCATCATGATAACTGCCCTGCATCCCACACAGTGCCCCCCAGCACAGCTCATCGCCACTAGAGCCAGAGAACGCTGTTTCCATGGAGACCAACAGCAGCCTCGGTCCCCAGACACTGGGTAATGGCTTGCAGGTATTGTATTAACACATCCTGCAGACCGACATGGACACCATCTGTGTTTATCAAGGCCTGACGGGCAACACCTGCGATTAAGGGTGTGACCCCGACTGGTGCCCCTTCAGACCAATTTGTGAATGCAGTTTCAGCCACATTACATCATCGCACTGATCTCTTTATATATATTTATTCAGGGCTTCTTGCCAATTTGAGACGGAAAAGCAACCAGGCTTTCTTGAGGAATGTTTACATGCCTGTCACATTCCTGGTTTGATGGGTCTGGGCTGTAGCCCAGCAATTGAAAAAGCACTGTTTCAAATACTGGGGGAAAACCAACAAAGTACGACACAGGAAATAATAAGAAAAACAATCACACACCAGGCCCAGCCTCGGCATCGCTTGTCTATGAACAGGGAAGCTGAAAACTAAACTGAAACTAAAATGACGTAGGAGCGGCACTCCTAGCTGATAAACATGCAACTGTTTTCTGGCCCAAGCTGATTATGAGGAAGGTTTGCCAAGTACTATAAGAGCAAGGCCAAGTGGAGTATGGGTGAAACCTGGGACAGCAGCTCCGTTTAGCGTTCCATGGACAGACCGCTCCCAAAGACCGGGGCCGACCTCTGCCCCAGTCTAAACTTCATTGTTCCACCAGTACACAGATGGACAAAAGCACAGAAACATCTTTAAAGAGGACCTCTGGTTTCTAGCACACCCTATTTCAAAGGCGAAGGGTGGGTCATCCTTCACCGTCCCACACTATACTATTAATACGCAGGGCACAGTTGTGCTTGCCACAGAAGCTATTTGGGTCATTCTTGACGAAATCTTCTGGAAGGTTCCTCGGAGCACAGGGCCCAGACCGGCTCACCACATGACAGCGGGTCGCTGTCGATACGCTCAGCACGACGTCCCTTTTTCAGAGGAACATTATCTGCCTTTGTAACTTTATCCCCTTATGCAAGACGCAAAAACTTACTGAGAAGCTCCAGCTGTCTCACAGTGAGAAAAGAAACACCAAACTTGACAGTTTGCTCAGACTTGGACCCATTGAGCGGCGCTGAGAGTTTTTTCAAGAAAGACTATCAGCTCACACGCAAGAGCAAGTTCACAGCCGTGCCCCACAATATCTGTAACTGCAACTAGAACCTAAGTTCAAAGAAGTAGCTGGATTCATAATCCAAGAATTTAGAGCAAGTTAGAGCTGCAAGAATTTAGAGCTGCAATGTTTAGCTAATTATTGATGTTTATGATACGGTATGAGGACAAAAGTACTGGAACACCTGGCCACTACACCAACAGGAACTTTTATGGCACCCCATTGTAAATCTATAGACATCAATCCGGAGCTGCCCCCCCTCCTTTTTACAGCTATAACAGCCACCACTCTTCTGGGGAGACTTCCCACAAGCTTTTGGAGTGTATCTGTGGGAATTTTTGCCCATTCATCCAGAAGAGCATTTGTGCAGTCAGATACTGATGCTTGACTTGAAGGCCTGGCTCACAATTTCCATTCTAGTTCATCCCAAAAGTGTTTGATAGGGTTGAGGTCAGGGCTTTACAAGTCAGATAAGTTCTTCCACACCAAACTCCCCCAACCATGTCTTTATGGACCTTATTTTGTGCACTGAATGATACTGGAACAGAAAAGGGCCTTCCCCAGACTGTCCCCACAAAGTTGGAAGCACGGAATTGTTCAAAATGTCTTTGTATACTGAGGCATTAAGAGTTCCCTTCACTGGAATTAAGGGGCCTAGCCGAACCCCTGAAAATCAACCGCAAACCATTATCCCTCCTTCACCAAACTTTACATCTGGCACAATGCAGTCAGGCAGGTAAAGTTCTCCAGACTCGTCCATCAGACTGCCAGAGAGAGAAGCGTCATTCATCACTCCACAGAACATGATTCCACTGCTCTAGAGTCTAGCGGCAGCGTGCTTTACACCACTCCATCCAATGCTCAGCATTGCAGTGGGTGACATGAGGCTTGCGTGTCACTGCTTGGCCATGGAAGCCCATTCCATGAAGCTCCCAGGGCACAGTTTTTGTGCTGAGGTAAATGCTAGTTTGGAACTCTGCAGCTACTGAATCAACAAAGCACAGGTGACTTTTGCGTATTATGCGCCTCAGTACTGTGGAACCCTGTGTCTGCCACTTTGTAGTTAAGTTTCTGTTGTCCCCAAACGCTTCCACTTCACAATAATACCACTTACAGTTGACTGTGGAATACATAGCAGGGAAGAAATTTCATGAAGACTTGCGGTAAAGGTGGCATCCTACAAGGGTATCACTCAAACACACGCACCAACACACACATTGACACTACAGCTACTCAAGGCAAACATACCCCAATTGCTGCATCTCACAAGCTCTCACAATTTCCTTAAATATCCCAGTGAGTGTATGGCTTTGCTTTGTCTTGTCCCGTCTTGTCTGTCTACATCAATCCGCAGTCTTACAACATCATGCCTTGTCTGTCGTATCTGCCATGTCTTATTTGTCCATCTGTGTACCGTTATGATATATTGGGGGATGGGCAGGGGTGGACAGATTTCGAGTGGCTTCACTTAATGTATGAATGCCAGTCCATCACACGACACAGAATGGGGGACACCCTGGACGAGATGCCAGTCCGTCACACGACACAGAATGGGGGACACCCTGGACGAGATGCCAGTCCGTCACACGACACTGAATGGGGGACACCCTGGACGAGATGCCAGTCCGTCACACGACACTGAATGGGGGACACCCTGGACGAGATGCCAGTCCGTCACACGACACTGAATGGGGGACACCCTGGACGGGATGCCAGTCCATCACCGACACTGAATGGGGGACACCCTGGACGAGATGCCAGTCTATCACACGACACTGAATGGGGGACACCCTGGTCGAGATGCCAGTCTATCACACGACACTGAATGGGGGACACCCTGGACGAGATGCCAGTCCATCACCGACACTGAATGGGGGACACCCTGGTCGAGATGCCAGTCTATCAGAGGACGAACACACACAAACGCGCTCTCAGACACACATATTTACAGACACCAATTAGCCAAATGGCATGCTTTTGGACTGCAGGAGGAAACCCCAGAGGATATGTAAAACCCACGCAATGGGCAGAGGTATTCAAACCCTCAAGTTCAGGTGTGAAGTTAAATGATTAGGTAATCACATTCAGGACATGAACACATCCTCAGCTGACTGCTGAGGGCATTACAGTGACATGAGCCTCAGCCACCACACCCACCACTTTCTCCTTGGAGCGCAGCACTCCCAGCTTGCCAAAGCGCACGTGGAAGGGGGAGCACTGGTAGGAGCCGTCTCGCTGGCGCACTACCACCACGTCGATGCAGCCCGACAGCGTGGCCTGGTTCAGGCCCTTGTACAGCTCCCGCACGGTCACCAGCAGCTGGCCCACGTAGTTCATGGTGTTCACCTGCAGGGGACAACAGAGATAAACACCATGTCTTAATAAAACCGAGCGACTCCGGCTCCTTTTCAGTTTTTATATCACAGCAACCCGAAACTCCCTGGAGCCTCATCACAGTCATTTGTCCTACAGAACTGGGCTCTTCCTAGGCACAGATGATGCACAGATGAACAAAAAGCCCAATTAGCCCCCAAAACAGGTTTGTTTGTGCCAAACGAGGACAGCAAGACAGGACAGCAACCCGACTAAAAAAAAAAAATAATCAAAATTAAGCCCATAAAAGTGACAAGTTCTAGTAGAACCTTCAAATAAAGTTACACACAAGCCCTCCTCCTAGAGAAGAGAGAAATAAGCACAGACCAGCTGCATGGAGGTGACAGGCACCAGCAGATCTGCTAGACACTTTGGAAAGGCTAAGAGTTACAGCTCTTCTCTTTGAAAGGACAGCCAGCCAAGATAAGCTATAAGTAAACACTGCCTTCGTGGGCAAGCAGCTACATGTACCTGGAGGGTAGGCCGCTGTGTCTCCTGCAGGGGCTCCCAACCATACCAGTCCAGCGGTATGGTTAGCAGAAATTCAGAGACAAGCCAGCGATGCTGAAGGCATGCAGACACCCTTGACCCAAAAGGCTGACAGGGCCAAGGCCAAACCCAGAAGCCCACTGCCATGTCAAAGATCCCATTTCCACCATCAGGGTGCTCACTGGCACTGAGCAGCATCAGGAACCAGCCATGGTACTTAACTCCCTCTCAGCCGATGGTCTATTAAGATCCAGACACATATCTGGCAATAACTGATCTGTATCACCACTTTGGAATCAGCAGACAAAACACACCTTTCCAGTTTCATACACAATGTGTAAACAGGCAACTGAAAGGCTGCATTCAGGGGAGGGGGCGGTGTACTGTTTCAGCCCCCACCCCACCACACAGCTGGCGCTGTTGCAGGTCACGCTGCACTTCAGCAAGGACTGGTCTAGCTGCTCTAGTGAGCAAGACAAGAAATGGGACAAATGCTTTTCAACAACTAGGCCAACATGCCATAAATGCTGATTCATCACAAAGCATTGGTACATAGCATCATTTACACATAGTCTGAGACATTTCAAAACTTTAATAGGTTCTGTAGAAATGGAACTTCTAGAAGGTTGGATTCCAGGGCCACCCTGCACAGCAGTACTCTGGACGGCAGATCGCAGATCGACAAAATGCTCACTCCAGTCAAAACAAACAGCAAGAGTGTCAAGTTCGAGGGGAAGGCTCTGGAGCCTGTATCATGAAGCTCGATCTATGGGTTAGCAAAAACTTGTTGGATTTAAGGTAGTCTGGGTTAAACGTAACTGAACAAAGTCAGTCCATTCAATCTGGGGCACCTTAAATACAAGTCATCTAGCCAACTAATTCTGCAGGGCAGTATTACTATTTTTAAGATTCGGGAAGCTTCATGGTAATTTTTTTCCCCCTCAAGTTCATGTTTACCGTAGCTGAAAGTGTTTAAATAAAATATGTGTTTGCAGATGTTTTAAAACAGTGCATTATTAAAATTGTTCACATTTAGCTTGATAGTATAACCAAATTTTTTATTAGACTAATAATGTATAAATAGCTAGATAGCAGCAAGCTTTATTGAATACAGCCGTATACAGTATCTCTATAGAGACATGTTTTATTGATTACCATATATTTAGCCTGGTTACAAAATGTTTGCTTAACCGACATGATTAATAAATAGTGATAAATCGCTAATATTTTGCCTTACCAATATGCATTTGATCGCAAACCTAATTATATTACACGTAATCAAATTCAACACAGTACAACCTGCAGTGAAATGCTTATTGCAATGCTCCGAGGAAATTTGGATAGAAACAATTTAAAACTACAGTATATTTTAAAAAGATAGATTTAGTACTAATCTCTTTCTATTTATACTATATACAGGGATATACAAAATATATATGTGCTATGTTGCAAGTAAGATCAAAGATATAAATATACATATTGTACATATATTGCACTACAAAATACTATTGGACATGGAGTTTACAGAACGATGAGATAGCATAGATGTATGGAGTGCATAATATATAATATAATATAATATAATATAATAGAATAGAATAGAATATAGCCCACAGTGTTATGCATTGGGGGGAAAAGGGTGAAGGGTTGATGTGTCACTCCATAATCCAAATTCTCATGCATAGACTGAAGCATCACCTATAAATACTATATAATGCTGAACAGTTATATGTGGAGAATTGATGTATTGTAAAGTTATTACTGTTAGGAAGAAGAGTACGCACCGTTAACAAGGGTCCCCTCTCAAACTCTGAACAGATTTTTAATTTGCTAATCAGCTGTTGTTTCACTTATGCTATAGGTATGGCGGTAAATGAAATATTCATACCATATGGAAAATTATACTTAGTATACCACCTAGAACTACCAACCAAGAAATCTCACTTTGTGATACAGGCCCCAGGGTCACTCCTGCCACACAACCAAACCCATGGGCCTCAGCACCAGAACCCCACAATGAACTGGGTCATGACAGCAGCAGCAGAGGCTGTATCATGTAACACCAGAGAACACAGATCTTTTAATGCTCCAAGCACCCTGGGGAACCATCAACATACGCGGCATAGAAACTGACCCATCTCTTGCCATGCTAGCCATTCAGCTTGTGGCCTTGGTTAAGTTGGGTTGCTCATACTTAAACTGCAGGGGGGTCACAAGTAAAAGGCATTTTCGATTTGTGCAAAGCCAGCACCCAGCAACAGCAAGTCAAACGATCCTCTACATACACAGTAAATAACTGAATAAGCACTTCATGGGCAATTACACAGTTTAAACTTTAACACCTCTGTTTACACAGCTACCTATTTATATAGAGAAACTCGGGTTAAATACCCTACAAGGTCACACTAGCAGCTATTAAGTTATACTAGAGGTTAAGAAACTCCTCCTGATCTTTAATGAAAATGAAAAATAAGTAGAATAAACAAAACTATTAGCAATTAAAAACTTCCTTAGGCCTCAACTTAAGAAACGGACTCCTTTATTAGGTCTAAAGCAGCACCCTTGAAAAACATCAAACTTCCTGTCTGAGGACCTGCAGCAGCCTGGGTTTACACTCATCACTAACCTGCTCCCTTGCACTTGAGAGTTTGAGTATTATTCTGATTTTTCAGCCAAGTTTGAGACGTTGCCCAGTACACCAGTGCCCAGGTGAAAGGTTCATCGATTCAAGACATCGTATGGTTCTAAATGAGCAGGTTGTGACAGAAAGTCTCTTTAGAAGTTCAACCTTTAAGGCCGATTCACGGCAGAGAGAACCACTCCATCACACAGAGGAGGAGGGAGAAAAACGGATGTGAAATGGGGGAGGAGGGTGGTATGAATCAGGCTTCAAAGAAAACCCTAAAAAACAGCAGGGCATGCAAAACCCTGACAGAAGTGTACATCCTCGACAGCACTCGACCACCATCTCTGATATGCGAGTCCATTTCCATTTCCCCAGGCAGGAAAGTCAGTCAACCACCCTTCATGAAAGGTCCTGGTACTTGAATTGTAAATGCTTTTCTTCTGTCTGTATTTTTAAAATTTGCCTCTGAACTCCGGGAAACAACTAAAGGCCATACAGCAGCCATCCTTCAGAAAAGGTGACAGCACCGTCCTAAAGACGGGGACCTCTCCACAACCCTTCATCCTCACTTCCCTGTCTTCATTCTGTTGAGTACAGCAACCCTGAGTCAAGTCCATACTAATAAACCCAGAACTCATTAGCTAGGCGCACAATCCTGTCCCAGACGACCCTGCTGTCAAGCCTGCTCACTCAACCACAAGAGAAGAAACACACCAGCAAACAAGAAACGTGTCCCGTCATGGGAGGGCAGCCACCGGAGACTGTAGGAGATTAGGAGGGATGCATGGCCCTTCACACAGCGGTCAGTGCCAGGCAGGGATGACGGGTGACAATAATTTCACCATCTGCATGACGGGACAGAACGGATGATGCCAAAATCCACACATAGCAAACCTCACAAACCCAATGACTTCGACAAGCTGAGCACAAAGCTAATAATCACAAAGTACCCATATGGGCCTACTGAGCTGAAAAAGTCAGGAACTCCCCTCACCTCAGCCATGAGGCCCATCCAATAACAGGCCACTACCAGGCTGAGTGCATCTACCCCTGTTCAATCATTTCTTAATTCATCTGCTCCCCTCCCACCCCCTAAAAATCAAACGGGATCCATCAGCATTGCATGATTTTGGAGAAAAAAAACTGCAGTTCCCAGGTGAGATAGCAACCACACCCGACAGACGTTTCTCAGCCTGAAATCTCAGAGCAATGATCTCTGATTAGGATAAGAAAAAATCTGCTTTGAGAACATTCAGAGCTATGTTTCTTCTGAGAAACCCCTCTTTAAGAAGTGTCAAAGCTATCCACTTCCTTTCTCAAGCAGCCCATAATGAGCCTTTCAGCTCTTGCTAATGTCTTTCCTGGCTAGACGTTGCACAGCTCAAGTTACCATCCCCCACCCCCACTACACACACAGTGTGCAAATCTTTACATTCAAGACAACAGCAGCTTGCATGATCCTGTCATGCAACTGGCAAAAAGCCCACTCAAGCAGACAGGGGATTGGGGGAAAGGGGTGGAGGATAATGACTACCTGGAATGACCAGAACATCAAGTTCATCCACCCTCAAAGCTTCTTCCAACAGATAATTTTCCATATACAAATATTAATATTACATCTATGCATCTGGCTTTTAAAATGCCAGAAAATCACTGTAACCTCAGCAATATCTGTCACCATCTAGCTCTAGCATCCTTTACAGGGAGTTAGTCATTCACAACAACTAGCATTTCCTCTTCACAAAAGGGAAAAGAGCACATCTTCATTAACTGTACGACATGAGGCAAACAAGCTTATCAGGGCCTGTGGTGCTCCAGCAGGTAGCACAGACTTGTCGCTCGACTTCATGGTGAATCAAAGCTGCCCGAGTAGAAATATGCTACCAGCTACCCAGGCACAACATGCTCTGATAGCAGGGTGACGTTCCCTATCACATGAGAGCATGCAAATAAAAACTGCCTGGCACGACATAATAAAGTCAGCAGGTAGCACTGTGGTTAAGCACAATCTTGACAGTTGATCGTGGCACAAAAAGGCCAATCGACTGAAAAATCCTTCAAACCTTTGTCATTCCCCACATACCTCTCTTGAATCTTGTGAGAGCAGAGAGAGAGACTCCTGCACCCTCAAAAAGGCACAGCTGACTTCCTCTCCTTGGCCCAGGGGGCAGGACACCTGGACAGCCCACAAACCTAAGCATACATTTCCAAAATGTAAACTGAACCCTTTTCGTATTTCATGATGTCACCGTTACTCAGCTTTATTTTTACTGATGTGCAGAAGTATGTGGATGTTAAGGCAACACACCCAGAGCTTGCGTGAGAGAGGCACCAGTGATTAATAGTGGCAGAGGCAAGAGGCTTGCGACTGCAGCCACTACGTTCCAGGAGTCCATGCGACGCGACTTATTGCAGTACCATGTTCCGGCAGACTAGAGCGTTACGACCCCCTCTACAAGCTGGGGATGAGGTCACGCATATCACAGGGACCCAGTTTACACATGCAAAGATGCAATGAGTACATTCTCAGCGCAAACAAGAGAACTCCAGGACTGCAAGGCAGAAATCTGCTGAAATCTAGCACAGCTCTCGCAAAGTAGCAGACCGACAAGGAAGAGCAGCTCTCAGACGGCTCATTTGCACAGTATGAGCAGTATCACTTTCACTTCGGAGTCTCATTCACACCATGAGCCTTTCAAACAGTTATTTTTACACCTGCATGGGAGCATGTAGGTGCAGATCCCATGTACGCTTCAAAAACCAGAAGCTGAATTGCCAGTCAAGGGATTGAGGTCTGAGAAGCCAGGTCTTGTCCACAGACACACCCCTGTGTTCATCTCACTCTAAGCATAAGAGAAATTTTGCAGCCCCGGAAAGGCAGCTAGGCCCACTTTGTGCTGGGAGGGCCCCAGCTTCTCATGTTTCCTCTTTATTTTAACAGCAGTTGCTGCTGTTACACAAAAGCTTGAGTAAGTCATCAGAATACTGAGCGGAATGTCCCCACCAGCTCAGCTGGGTTGAATGAACAGGCTGAATCGCCGATTCATGCCCACCCCCGTGTGTTCGCCTCAGATGGGGACAGACCTTTGCATCCAGAGCCAGTACCGGCAGCAATGAAGTCTGGCAGCCTGTACAGGTGTGGATAAAAATTAAGAATCACTAGCAACTAGCACACGTGCCTGCCAAATCTGCTGTGGTAATCACGGGAAATGAAAATGCCTGGATGCAAATTTCTGCCCAAACAGATTATGGGAAAATTAAAAAAAAGCTGTTTTACTCAAGAACGATAATCATACCCCTTAAAACTAACTGTGAACAAGTCTGATAAAATGCACGACAGCCACGCACCCACCCACAGTCTAAACATCCCCCCCCCCCTCAAGTATTGGTATGGCCCAGGAAATACGACTTAAATTGAGCACAATGTAACAAGTACTTTATCACGCGCTTTAATATATTTTGAAATGAAACGGATGCTTTTTAATAACTACTAAGGAATGAGCTTAGACATTCTTGCATAACCAGATATTAAATATTCCCTAATTATGTGCGACTCATATATACACACACACCGCCTTTTCAACAAGCCATTTCTATAGTTAAACTATGAACACTTAAATTATACTTAACATATTGTTTCTTACCCAATATGAACAGAACTAGCTCACCATGCTGTTCAGTTAAACCACAAATACACAAAGACAAGATTGCCGCTTGCTGTTTGCCATCTACGTGAAAACATTCTCTTTTTCTAGCCTGCTGAGGTTCTTGAAAGTGACGTCGTGGCACAGTATAAGTTAGTTATCACTGAGGGACCGCTAGAAACGGTCATTAAAAGACCGTCCCGGGTGAACCACACCGTCTGCTCCTTCGAAGCGGGACACCAGCGCTCTCCGACGAAGCTTCTTTTAACAAGATTACAGAGAACACCTTGGGAAGTATTACAATCTAGGGGAGATTACACCTGCAACCAGGCAGCCCCAGTCACCCTCCTGAACCACCACACGCGGGGAGGGTGGTCACCCGACGCTGATGATTTAATAAAGAGGTTTATGTTTTTCATTTAAATACTGTGCATTTGACCCATGCACCCACAGAAATTCAGGGTGCCAGACAAAGTGGCCGTGATACAGCCGTAAAAAGAAATCCAATACAACCAAAACTGAAAATAACCACAATACGACCGTAAGCAACATGCAAAAAGGCGATGATATAACCGTAAAAAACACCCAATACAGTTATACATCAAAACCGAAAATAACCTTTAGCAATATCCAAGACGACTGTGATACCTATAAAGAATATTCAAAACAAACATAAACCAAAACTGAAAATAACCGCAATATGACCGTAAATGTTAAACAACTATACATGACAGCGAATGCATCCAAATATGCAGCAAATAACCAGTTAGACCCGGCTGCAGGTGAACATTAGTAAACGCTGAGCGAAGGCAACCGCCGCGAAATGGGTGTATTACGGTTCACTCGTTTATACTTAACGGTGCTCCAAAAATATTTATGGTAAAAACAAGAACATTTCAAAAATTAATAAAACAAAATGAACAAAAATTACAACAAAAACGGCAAGACATAATAATGACAACAGAGAAACGGCCAGAAACATTTAACACTGTAAATAAGTGGAATTAAACCGGTGGGTCCAGCAGCCCCGGTCCGGTTCTAGAGGCGATAAACAACAGCTCGAACTGACGCGTTAACCCGACGGGTTCAGCAGCCTCGGTCCGGGACCCGGGGCGATAAAAAGCCGCTCGAACCGACGCGTTAACCCGATGGGTCCAGCAGCCTCGGTCCGGGACTCGTGGCGATAAACAACAGCTCGAATTGACGCGTTAACCCGACGGGTCCAGCAGCCTCGGTCCGGGACTCAGGGCGATAAACAGCCGCTCAAACCGACGCGTTAACCGTACGAGTCCAGCAGCCTCGGTCCGGGACTCGGGGCGATAAACAGCCGCTCGAACTGACGCGGTAACCCAGCGGATCTAACAGCCCATGTACGGGACTCGCTTAGCCGACGAGCCGGTCAAACACAGACATTAACCCCTGGGCTCGGTTTACCTGGACTCGGCGCGGCGAGGAGTCTTCACGCGGCGACCCCGCGCCTCCTCACCACGGCCGCGCACCCTGAGAGCCACAGACGCCGGACACCGACTGCCGAAGCCGCCGGCTCGCGGTCCGCAACCGCCTCCGGCAGAGAACGCCGTGACGTCGCACACGTGTCCCACGTGACCGCGAGCCGGCGGTTGCTAGCGCTCTGGTTGCGTCACGGCCGCTAATTACTCTTAATCAGTCCCCCTAGAGCTGTTAGAAAATGCAAAAGCGGAGAGGAAATATACACGCCGGGATGTTTTAATTCTCATTCCAAAGCAAACAGCATTTAGAAGTAGTGATATTTATAAACACGTCATCTGTCAATGCAAAACATGTGAAATCTAATTTATAATCCACAGTATGAATGCATTATGAAATATGTTACCTATAAAGCGAAGATAAGATAGACACATAAAGCACCATGATTGTGACCCAGATTCGATGCCTTTTATGGAATTAGAGTCTCATCGAGAAGACATCCTTCGGCTTTCAAGTGCGGTTATTTGTGTCTGTATCTGATATAGGCTGTAAGAAAAAGCAATGTTTAGGCATTCAGATATTAACCTGGATATCCTAAGAGATTCAATGTGTGTAAGAGGGATTCGTCATTATAACAGATTTCAAAGGACCGCACATATGGATGCTACAGAAAAACAAAATAAATATTTTTGTGGCATTTTCTGGATTACCCTGACCAGAATAAACGTTTAGAATATGGTTGGATGAATGGATTTTCTGGATCATTTTAATGACGGATAGTGAAAATATTTTATTCTTCCTAAGGTTGTGCTACCGCAGATTTGGCTGCGATACCGTTCTGCTAAATTTGACATGGATTTTACATTATATTTTCACTAGTGCACGGCAGAAACGTTGTCAGCGGATGTCTGTGCAGGAATAAGATTCCATGAATATAAATGTAAGACTTCCAAGTCCTAACTGGTTACACAAAGTCTATAGGGGCTGGAAAACAGCGTTTTCCCCGTAAGAACACTTAATTGTATTGAATCGTTTTGTATAATGTGTTTGTATGAATCGTTCGCCACTGAAAAAATGCATTTAAGTTCCAGACAGAACCATTGCAGCGCTGGTGTTTAATCAGTAATTGGTTTACTGCTGGGCTATGTTGTGTGGATTTACTACTGTAGTCCAATGACATTCAGTTACGCTGATTTGGCATCTGCAAACTGTCTGATGTGTGTGTACAGAAAGTGCCCTGTGATGGACTGGCATCCTATCTAGGGTGTGTCGATGCCCGCGATGGGCTCTTTGTGGCCCTGCCTGGCAGTTGGAAGATGGCTATTTAGCAGTCATTCCTTCTGTGGTATCAAGATTCAAAAATCCTATGCAGAAAAAATATGCAACCAAAGTTTATAATAACAGTGAAATGGACAAACAAAGACACTTACAATTTAATGTAGTTTTTTCTGAATCCCACAAAGAAACATCATTACATTGCAGAACAAATACTTAATGCATACTTACTTCCATTGACCATTTCTAAGTGTAAATAAATATGGCCAAATGATTTGTTATGTTCAAACTCCGCAGGTTTGTTGAAATTCTGTGTGCTGTTGTTCCAGGTGTTTGTGCTGTGCATTGGTGGGGAACCAAGTGTTTTTGAAGTTAAACCAACATAATATGTTGTGATTGCAAGGTATTCACACGTCAGAGAAATACCCCTTTAAAACAGCACCATCTCAGGTCAGTTAATGTGTTTCCTGTAAATGCCTGTGACATCGTTCTGGTTCAGAGCTGCAGAGACAGGATCGTTTGCTTCTTCGGAAGTTCGAGACTGACGTCACAGGGCCTCCTGGTTCTCTGTAAACGTGCACTGCCCTCTTTAATCGGTAACCTTGCCCAATGACTCAACCTTCAGCCGAACAGAGTCTGTAAGAACACAGAGTCAGACACTATTAGCTTCAGTTAACCTCTCCATGTTTTTAGGCTGTGGGGGGAAACCAGAATATCCAAACTAAGCCCCACACACATAGAACCCTAGTGGAAACTCAAACCCACATCCCAGTGGTGTGAGGCAACAGTGCTAACCACTGCACCACCATGCCACCCTGATTATAGTATCTAAAAGACTAAACATCTTATAATTTCAAGTCAACATTCGCTGTATTGTCATGTGCACATGCACAATGAAATGAGGTGGTAGGCTGTCTTAGTGCAAGCATCACACATTATATAGGATGAAATAATAGTGCAATAATCAGTGTCCTGAGTAAGATGCAAGTGTCATATATACAGTCATGCTCTGCATAACGACGTTTTGGTCACTGACAGACCACACAAACGACTGTGGTCCCATAAGATTATAACAGAGCTGAAAAATTCCTACCACCTAGTGACGTCGTGATGTCGCAGCGTGACGGATTGCTCACATGTTTGTGGTAATGCTGGTGTGGAAAAAAACTTAATGCGCTACCAGCTGTAACATGTATAGTCCATAGTACTTGTGATAATAAACAACTGTGTTACTGGTTTATGTGTTTACTATACTGTACTTTTTATTGTTATTTAAGCTATAACATAAAGTGCAGGTGTGTACGCTACACCATGTAGGGTTTTGTGTAAGTACACTCTATGACAGGGGTCTCCAACTCCGGTCCTGGAGAGCTACTATCCAGTAGGTTTTCTATCCTATACCTGGCTTCTGATGAGCCACATCTGCTCCTGGTATTTACCTGAGAACAGGTGTGGCTCATCAGAAGCCGGGTAGGATAGAAAACCTACTGGATGGTAGCTCTCCAGGACCGGAGTTGGAGACCCCTGCTCTATGATGTTCACACGATGATGAAATCGCCTAACCACACATTTCTTAGGTGTATACCCATCGTTAAGTGATGCATGACTGTAGATATAGGCCTATATAGAGTCATGCATACAAATACATATACCTATATATTACTAAAATACAGCATGTGTATTATACATAGATACATGTTGCACAGTCCATTGAATTTTAGCATAATGGAACAAGGGTGTTAGCCTTTCTTTAAATCTGGCGTATGGTTTCTTAAAGGGGCCTCTTTCAATTCAGTCATTTGCAGTCACATAAGTAACAGCGATACTGACACACAGAACAGAGCAATATTGCGCAAAGGTGTTGAGAAAACTTGTAATGTAAGGGGAAGTTCTCTGACCTTCATTGTTGTCATATTGTGAAAGGGCACCATTACGGTTCCCTTACTCATAAACAGACTAGCACTTGTGAACACAATGTTATAACCTCACCTTTTCTCCTCTCCGCTTTCTCAGACATCTTCTTCGCTCCCTCCTTTGTGTTTCTGGCAGTGCTGGACAACGTTGTGCCATCCAGGGCCCGTGTGACCTCAGTTGCATGTAACTAGCAGAGAGATACCTGTTACGCATATGGAATCCAGATGGACGAGAGGAGTCATGTGACCAGATGTAAACTAGATTGTCATCAAGGATAATTTTTACTCCATTCCCTTCAGCCATATTCAGCAGAACACAATTTATATTACCCCTTAAGATAAAATCAGATCTCTCAATAAATGTCACCACTAACTCATGGGTGAGAATTACAGGGGGTTGTAACCCCACCCACTGATCAAATCCGACCAATACAATCCCTAGTTGGGATATGTTTAGCAAGGTGCCGGCGTGGTTAGCAATGTTGCCCTGCCTGTCTAGGACAAGGGTTCAAATCTCCACCCTGACTCCGTGTGTGTGTGGAATTTCTTGTCATGGGGTTTCTTCCAGGAACCCAGGCTTCTCCCTGCACTCCAAAAGCATGTTACCAAATTGTCTTTTTGTGCACCCCATCCTGGGTTATTCCCTGGCTTATGCTCATAGGTTCTAGGCCCCCACAACCCTGAATAGAATAAATGGGTGCAGAGGATGGATCAGTTCTCCTGCAGATACCTTTATCCAAAATTACGTAATTTTAATTGGAAAAAGTAGGATCAGATGGTCCCTGGAGTGACTGGGGGAGGGCTAAGGGCATTGCTCAAAGGCTCAATCATTCTGCAGATTTTGGGATTTGAACCAGCAACCATCTATCACAAGCTCAGTGTCCTAACCCACCAAACTAAACACTACACCTCCCCCCCCAGGCAGAAAACACAGGAAAACAATTCCTGTTATACAGATTTTTGTATTTCTCATAATCACAGTATATATTAAATCACCTTTGATTTTTTAACTTTTAAAATGTAAAACTTTTTTTAACATGCCAATATTTTCATATGTAAATGGTTGTGTTTTTAATTCTGCAATGGTAGTTTTGCCTTACACTAAATATACTTCTGAGGTCCCAAATGATCTTGTATAGGCTACTGCAGGAAAATAAAGTCTTTACTATTTAAAGATGGGTCAGTCCCTGACCTAAAAAGAAGGAGTCTTACCAAAAGCACTGCCCTGTCCTCAAAATTCAGGCCCTCACCAACGTGGAGTTTACTGCCAGAAATAAGATTATCATCCACGAATCGAGAAAACAAAGTTAATTGTTCTAACTGCCCGTAATTATGCGTTCGATTTTGCAATCGATATCATCATGAGACGAGGATCTCTGATGCGGACCTTACGGCTGCTTTTTCTAAATAAACAAATAAAAAAGAAAACGAGATTGTAGGAGACAGGAAAAGCAGCGTAGAAAAAAGGGGTGTCTATGAAAATTCACTGTTCATTTTTCCCGATGTCCTGAAATTTGCAAGAAGGAACAAATTAGTTTGGGTAAACAGGATCTCAGAAATGAAAAATGTTTCCCGTTGACCTTCTGTCCCCTTCGAAGGTGACCGGGGGACCAACTCTAAAGTGACACAAGCAGCCGGGCAGCGTTTAGCTACGCACGGCTGCTTGAGGAGCAACTCTCACGGAAGATTTTAAAATTTAAAGAAACAGATCGCAAGAAATAAGATGTTAGACGTCATAGTTAATGAGTTGCGAATGTCACACGCTCGTCACGTACTGCATACTTTCATGCAACACTTTGTAAACGTTTAACTGCTTTAAGGCTGCAGTACCTAATCGTACTGAAACAGCTTAACATCGCTGACAATAATACGTCAGTGACCCACTGACTTCGAGGATTTCAGCGCAGGTTTAAATAAGACACTTTCTTAGTTTTTAAAGCGTCACATTTGTGTGCCTTGCCGGACGAATGACTAAATTTGATACTGCTGAAGATTTATTTATACTGACAGTCAACATATTCGTTGGCGATAAGGGTTATCTGAGTGTAAATAAACAGACGCTGTTACATTTCATACGTATTTATTTTTGTGTGTGCAAATAATAGTTATTGAATGCAGTCTCTTACGTTAGGAATGTAAGTAAATGATATAAAAAATGAAAATGTGGTCTCCTTCACACGTACGTTGATATGTCATATATGTATTTTCATATTATATGTTGATAGTTTAGAGATCGCTGCGGGTGCGTTGTGGATGCATTATAATTCACAAGTTTCCTGGTAATGTACTATAAATGAAGACCTTTACAGATTTGGTCAGAAAGATCTAGGTCACACTAAGTGAAGAAAAGACCAAAGTCTGCTTTACGCGGTCTTTATGCTACCCTGGAGACGTGACATATGATGTCAGCTGTGCCTTGACTTAAGTATTACTGAAATCTGCCCGTCAAACCCAGTGAACATCCTCAGTACACAAAGTAATGAAGAAAACCAAGTGAGCCCATATACTAGCTTGTTTACTTAGAAGACATAATAAGCTTATTATTAACATAAACAGATAAGTTGCATAGCAATTGAAAGAAGTTCAATCCATATCACTCTTTGCATATGTAATATATAACATCTAAGTCAGGGGAATGTTTGATGTAGCACAGATAAATCAATCTGGGTCTCACCTAAAGTACTGAAGGGCCGATTCTCAACCATGGCCACCACTTCTTAATGAAATGTGTCCTTTGTTCTGACTGAAACTGGTGTCAGCTTTGGGCCTTGTGTTCTTGATTCCTAGTGCAAACTGTATAGTGGTAAGGATTGGCTCTGGTTCCCTTCAGATTCTGTTCACTCTGATCCAGTCTCACTCCATTTTACTAAACACACGGGTGGGTGTAAATTACTGGGGGGGATGGGGGTTGTAACCCCCCCTAATAATCAAAACTGGGTAATACAACACCCCAAAAATCATGTGGGCAGTGACCTCAAACCCCCCCCCCCCCGTTCAAATCAAAGCTACATTGATTAAACACCTTTTCCATTAACCTACACTGAAGGACTCATACTGGGAGACTCTGAGAGTTCAGAAGGATGAGGATTCCACAGAACACCACTTGCCAGAATCCACAGGTAGCAGGTAGGCCAAACCAACATCTGAACGCCTCCGATGTCATGTCAGGCTAAAAAGTGAAAATTTTCATCTGAACAAATGGCCCATGATGAGTTTCCTGGTCGTCCTGGTACTCACCTTGCGTTAAAAAACACCACGGAGGATGAGGCAAAGGAAACAGTGGGTTGAGAGGTGGCGAATCAGGTGACAGCAGTCACCCAGATGATGGCGATCGGGACATGAAGGGCGAGCAACAAGGACAGTGGTCATGTGACTGTCCAGTCATGTGACACTGTCCAGTCATGTGACGGGCAGCCAGAGGACACAATGAAAGCACACGGACAAGGCGAGGGCACTTCGCTTTACTTTATTAGTCCACTGGATTGGTATGGGGTGGGGGGGTGGAAGTGGAGTGTGCAGTGTGAGGTAACACACTGGTGATATTCAGAAACAGTCAATGTAGTAGAGAGAACACGCACGCACACACACACACACACACACACACACACACACACACACACACAGGCACACGCGCGCACAATGATGCACAGTTTCCCCATGCATATTTCTGTCAATCACCCATTACTCAGGAGAAAAGCAAGGTCTGCACCCCAATATGGGCCCCCAGCAAACACTGGGGGGGGGGGCTGCTTCGATTACAGAGGGCTGCACCACCTCTACATTCCTGTGCTCTCCCATTTCTCTTCTCTGCTGGCTTGCATTATTATTATAGAAGTTAAATTCAGCGTTGGGTCTAATGGATCAACAGGTACGGGCATGTGGTCTGCATGGAGGATCATCTGACAGCACGCAATCACTGTTTATGTGACTATGTGACACAGGACCCATGTCAACAAACAGCAATTCAGTCTGTCTACATAGCTTAGTTTTTTTGTTTTGTTTTTTTTACGTCAAACAAATGCACCCACTGGTCTTTAAAATAAACAATGCTAAGTCAGTGACGGAGGACACCGATCGATCGGTCAGTCTGAAGCCAGACAGAAGTCGTCTGTTTTGGCTGAGACAGAGCTCCGGGGGGGAAGGCAAGGGAAACCCACTGTTTCAAAATCCCGTTTCCATTTCCCAGCATAAAGCTGGAGAACAAACACACACAAAAACACCCTGGCTGTATCACTGCAGAACTGACAAACAGAACTGTTTCTGACAAGACGAGGAAACAGACAGAATGGCGTGACATTTTTTTGGACAGATCACAAAAATGTAGCAGGACAGCTGGTATACAAGGATGATGCAAGTACCTTCTCATCTCTTGAGTAGATCACTCACCACCAAATCAGGAAGAGCTTTATAGTAACTGTTGTTTTTTTTAAACTGAAGGTTGCAGGGTGCAAACGGACAAATGGTACTATGAAAGTCTTTAGAGCTTCAGGAGTGGACAGTGTCAGAATGTTCGGAAACTCCTGCTCCTACGTAATCTGGGTAAACGCTATTCGCTACTGCTGTTAAAAAACATTTGTTACTCCCAGCTCATTAACTGTGAGAAGTTCTACAAGGTATCCTCGGGGAGGAAAGTGCACACGTACAAACCTGCGTAAACCACTGCTAATCTTTTAATCGATTCATTTTGCGCAAGTGTTTTTTCGTTTTCCTAGATACGGTAGCTGCTCTTTTGTCTATTTCTTCTCCTTCCTGGTGGCCTTGCCTTGCCCCTCACTGTCGGGGATGAAGACACTTACGGTGAAGTCTCCGCTCTCCGTGCCGTACTTGTTCTTCACCAGGATGCTGTACTTGCCCGAGTCGGACGTGTTCACCGTGGTGATGGTGAAGCTGGCGAACTTGCCCGACTCGAACTTCAGGATGTAGTGGTCGTCCGACACCAGCTCGCGCTCGTTCTTCAGCCAGGTGACCTCAGGTACCGGGTCGCCGGAGATGTTGCAGGTGAGGTTCAGGGCCTGTGTGGTGAGAAAGCTGAAAATCTGACCCGGCCGTGGTGAAAACTCCCATGGTGCACCTTGTCTGGATGTACGAGGCCACCTGGTTCAGTATCGTCTTTGAAAATAAGCTAAACTGAGCCTATGTAAGATAAACAAGTTTTTATATGTTAACTGTTACTGCTCTCAGTGCACCAGACCGCCACTGGTTCATGGAAATATTTTAGATGT
Source organism: Paramormyrops kingsleyae (assembly GCF_048594095.1). Lineage (NCBI taxonomy): Eukaryota > Metazoa > Chordata > Actinopteri > Osteoglossiformes > Mormyridae > Paramormyrops > Paramormyrops kingsleyae. The sequence goes on along the minus strand of NC_132800.1, from coordinate 18,783,030 downwards.
TGGAAAAAGGTTCAAACAATCTGAGAGACTTTGAACGTATAAACTATACAAAATACAGGTTCTTATACTGTAGATCAAGTGACCTGTCAAGAGCTCTTTTTCAGTATAACAGTCTTATTATGATTTCAAGATCAGACTTGTGGATGATCCACTAACTGCTACAGTCTTGACAGACATGAGTTTTAAGATTTATGTTGGCACCCACTTAGGGGCGTATGGGGGGTCTGGTGTGAGAGCTTGGGATCATTGGGAGCATTGATTGGAACCCAGGGAAGTGGCCTGGTCACATGACCCTACACACTGGAGATTACCTTGCCCTCCTGGATAGTGACCACATCGGGCAGTCCTCCCGCCACACGGGCTCGGTCTGGAAGAAAGGGCACACGCTGGAGGTAAGGGCACAACCTCATGGGGGCGCCAGAGGTAAAGGAGGTGCGTTTAAGGGCTCAGTTTACCTCACTGTGTCCTCCGCTTCAAACTACAACTACTATAACTAGCTATGCTAACTTCTGTATATTAAGCACTCCCTAGCCACTCTCCCCTATGGCTATGACTGCAGCAACAAGATTAAACACTTTGTGGATTATCTCAAATCAAAAAACACCAAGAATTCCCTTAAAGGAGCAGAACTCAAATAACCTTTAAATCTCTTAATTTCTGCAGTTTTCCTTTTGCAGATATTTATTAATATATGTTAAAGTTCCTTCTGATGGGAGTGGAAGCTACTAGCCCCGACTGATCCAACTTCAAAGACAAAATGTCGATTTAGTCTAGCAAACAATGGAAAAACCCAAAGGCGCATGATGCCCGGGGGAACCTCTGTCAAAATAAAAGCCCAGGCTCATGCAGGCCTGCGGGGCACATTCTCAACGTCTCCTGTTTAACGCCCGGAGGGGTATGAACTCACTTCTCTCTGCAATGGCGGCAGCCCTGTGAAGAAAGGGGCAGATGTTAGGATGGCCTGAGCAGGCAAGGTTTGGGCGGCATGTTGCACAACAGGAAGTACGTCTGAGCTGACGATTCCTCTGAGCTATTTTTAACGCTTATTGTAAGAGATCCGTTTCAACTAGAAAAGAAAGCGATTCATCCATCCTGCCTGGCACTGGAAAATGCAGCACTGAGGATGTGTTGTTGCATAAAGCAGGGTTTTACAATTGCACATTTTATTTATGTGGCAGATGGTTTATCTAGAGTGACATACATTTTTCAAGAAGCAGGATCAGATGGTCCTTTGAGCAATTGGGGGGGGGGGGGCTAAGGGCTTTGATCAAGGGCCCAATGATGTAACCACTCTGCCTGTCGTGGGTTTGAATCTGTGACCTTTCAACCACAGGTAAACCATATATTAACCCACGTAACCACACATTACCCAGCTTTTCCAAATGGCCACATGCTGACCAAGAGAGGGGTACGTCATTCAGGCAGGTAAAGAGAAACACCGCCATTTGTCTAAAATATTGAATGAAACGCCGCATAAAAATGAGAGAAACAGGTAGAGCGGTTAAGGATCAGGCTTGTGAAAGACAAGACAAAGTCTCACATTAGCTGGGGATGTTAGTTGTACCTCCACATGGAGAATAAGCCTGAAGTTCTTATACTGCCATATATAAATTATAGCGCCCTTTACTGATTGAAGGACATGTGAGGTAGCCAACAAACAATATTATCATAACGGAGTTACTCACTTCAGCCTCTGAAATTCCGCATAGGCGTCATCAAACGCTGAGTCAGGGGAGAGAGAGGGAGAGATTTATAAGGGAGGGTTGCTGACTTTGCAATGACCCAGGAATCATGCAGATGCTGGGGGGGGGATCATCTTAAATGAGCGTACGAGTATGTGCATAACGTGCGAAAGAGCCTGGAGTAAAGATATGGGTCGTGTTTCTACATTGTAAAAAAACTGCATGCCACCCTGTGAAAGGTGATCTGTTTAAGTAATATTATCTGAACCACTGTTTGGCCCTGCAGGGGTGGGCGTGGAGCAGAACGCACCCCGATTGGTTGGCACGCCCCCAGTGGATGGGGCCATTCAGACTCAGGCACGCCTCACCTTGGCCGGACAGATCCACGCTCCTGCGGAGGCCGCCTTTGCCCTCGAAGAACTCGATGGCGTACTTGCCCTTGTCCTTCTCTGTGGGCTCGGTGATCTGCAGCCAGAGCTGCTCCCCCACCACGCCGCTCTTGATCCGGTCTGTGAAGGTGATGGCGGAGTCCCTGGGGTCAAGTTAAGGTCACGGTCAGGGTTTGGTTAACAAGGATACACACACACACACACACACACACACACACACACAGCGCAATATCCACCCATGGACGTACATATACGCATACTGGCAAACATGGTGCTACAAAAACCCCAGTTGAACTGACATAGTTTCTGGGAGTTCACCCCATACCAGCAGGGGGGCGATCAGTCCCATGCAGGCTGACGGTAACCATGGCTTCCTGACAGTCAGCCTCAGGGAGTGCTAACAGGTGACAGGTAATCTCCTAAACTGGGAAGGTTTAAAGCCTACTTAGGTAAGAAGTCCAAACGGGCAAGTCAACGCTCTCTAGGAGGGAGAATCCTGGAGGTCCGCCGCCCTTAACGGCTTTCTGACTGCCCCCCTTTTGGTATATTTTTAATAAACCTTGCGCCGCAAAGGGATATTTATCTGCACCCTCCTTGCCCAGCCACAGAATATAAATACAGGGACCCTTAGGCAGAGACATAAACGGACACGGGCAGAAACGCCGTACTTGTGGTGCCAGGTGACGTGAAGCTCGTCGTTGTAGTAGTTGACGAAGGAGTAGAGTCGCACTCCCTCCTCTGTGCTCTGAATCTTCAGCGGTGTGGATGAGTTGGCTATGAGGACAGAGAGAGAAGCTGAGGGTCTTGGGCTGGTATGCTGCTCCGGGGTTACGCACTGGGAGCATGTACTACGCGGGTTATTAATGAAGACCCGCTAATTACTGAGCACAACGCAGATCTTCAGCGTCTGTCCCCCGACGGGATGCCCGTCCATCAGAGGACAAACACACAATGGACAGTTTAGAGATGCCAGTTAGCTTAACTGCATAGGAGTTATGAGTACCTAAAGGAATATCTATATGACAACAGAAGGACATGCACACCCCATACACACATGGTTGAGGTCAGATTTGAACTCCTGACCATGGAAGTATGAGGCAAAAATACTACTCACGTGCTCAGACATGATATCGAGATATAAATTCCGAACTGTGATAACAGGGCCATCTATAGCTATAGGTCCTACCAAAGAAGAAGCATGAAGTGGATCCATTTTAACCCTACTGGTAATTTTGATGACTTACAAGTTGACAACCTAGTCAACCACAGATCCTTAATCATAGATCCATTTATGAGCACCCAAAGAGCTAACACCGGCTGGCCAATACGAATCTTGGTGCTTCTTTAAATTTGGTTTTTGTTTTATTTTAGCATCTTCCCTGAGATGATAACTCAAGCACGCTAACTTCGGACAGGCAGCCGAACCACCAGCCAAGTCGTCACCGAAGATACCAGAGACATCGAGAGACTTACCGATAACACTGAACACCTGGTTCATCAAGTCCTTGAAACCTAAAACACATCAACCATTGGAAGTACATTAACACTCAAAACTGCTTTAACTGGTTGAAACATTCAAAAAAACCACTCAAGCTGACAGCCGCATCTGTGCTGACACCAGAAGGAGACTATGGTGGATCACTGTGTGCCAGATGTACAGTCATGGCCAAACGTTTTGGCAGTGACCAAAGGTTCTCAATGGGATTAAGATCTGGGGAATTTTTGATGTTTTTGTTAATAAAAGCCTTTGAAACTTATGAAATGTTTTTCTTATAAAGCCTTTGAAACTTTTGAATTGTTCTTCAGTATACCGTACTGAATCTAAAATTGCTGAAGCAGCAAATTTTGCGAAACACAAAATTTGAGTCATTGCCAAAACTTTTGGTCATCAGCTAGGAACCAGAACGCCCTTCAGAACCTTCTCAGAACCGGACTGCAATAGGTCGGGGGTCATTCCTCCATTCCAAACTGGAACAAGTTGGTGTCATCTACTCATTATTGATTTGTGTCAAACTAATTATTTTAAAGAGCCATGGTAACTAGCCCCTGTGTAAAATCACATCCTGATGCCCATCAGTGGCTCTCAATTTCATTGATCAAAAGGTGGCCATCATTCTGAGAAGCTGTAACTTCCCTGAGTCATTTGTGACTTAGAGTCTACCATTGAGGCGATCAGCCACTTGTTTTTGGCTCTGTTGACGCTGACCTTGGTCGACAAGTTTCAGCACAGAGGTGTCTTTTCCTCGGTCATCCTTCACGGTCACTTGGTAGATGCCGGCATCTTTCTTCGAAATCTGCGGGAGAGATGGGTGGGATTTAGTGCCCAGCTTTGGCTGGAAGGGGGAGGGCGGAGTCACCCTTGTTTCGATAGAGAGGAAAACCGGAATTCCAGCTGAGAATTCCTCGGGTCAAGCTCCCGAAAAGTCAAGCTTTTCTCTCCTGCTTTGGTTGCTGCAGGAAAAGCAGGGAAAAAATGCACTCGCAAGCAGTCACAAAGTTGTTATGGCAACAGTGTGTAAACGAAACCCCCAAAGACATCCTCCTTGCTCCTGAGACTTACAGTTCCCTCCGTGTCCGGGGCTTTAGTGGTACTCAGCTGCAATAAGACACAGACGTTATGTTAGGACTCGCCCACTGTCAGATATGCGCTCCCAGTGGCAGTTTTCACCAACATTCACACCACGCATTTGCAAGGGACCCCTAGTGGCCACAAACAGTCACTACACTGGTGGTGGTGGTGGGGGGGTGAGCGCTGGGAAACAACAAATCTACTGGTTTGCACAACCCTCACATACTGGGAAGGATCTGACATGTACGGGGCTTGGGGATGATGTGAACCCAGTGAACGACTCAGCTTTTACGGTTCTCACCCCTTTGGTGTCACCCCCAAGTGGGATACGAACCAAATATGTTCACACTTATTATTTGATATGACCAGAATAATCTATATAATCAGAAGACACTCAAAATATTTGTAAAGAACATGTTAACAGAATAGAATATTTTACTCATTATTACAGTTATGCATTACTGTTCTAAAAATTATTTCTTTAAAGTAGAAAACAAAATACACACCATACACATCCTTCAAACAACTAAAATAAACCTTATGTACACACATTGATAAACTTAGAGGTCTTCTATTTAGGAAGTAATGCTCAGAAAGTCAGTTTTCTCAGTCAGTCTGCTGGAAAGACGTCTTTTCTGGATGTTGCATTTGATCTTTGTATATTTGTAGCATAGTAGATATATTTTTTTCTTGGAATCTGTTAGCTCTTATAACACATGAAGCCCGGCCTGTTTTGGGATGTGTTCTCTGTGACCGCTCACCTGGGAGATCTCCAGGGTCAGCACACCCTCGGTGAAGGAGAGTTTGTCATCCACTTTCACCTCCCGGTCGTCTTTATGCCAAATGACCACAGTCTCCTTCTTAATATTCCCCACCTGCAGGGAGCGATAGAGAGCAAAGCCTGAGAGCACCAGCTCTGGGGTTTGACTCCTTACACAACGCGTGATGTCACATCAAGAATCTGTTCTAACGCGACCGATTTAGCAGTACCCAAGTCCAATACCATGCAGAATTGCATTCAGTTGGTGAGAACAGCACTACGCAAAACTACAACGCATTATGGTCTTAGCGGGAAAGACTACTTCCACGCAAAAACAGCTATCCAAGTGAACGACAGTGATGTCCAATTTTTTATTGTTAGTGAATCGGTTGAACTGGTTTTCAAATCTAAAAGAATACATTTTTTTGTATATCGCACAGGTTAAAGTATTAAAATATTTGGCAAATTTCTTAAAAAAGGCATCCTTTTTTATTCTCTTGAATTGGCTTTTCATAGACTGCCGCTAGCCATTTTGCCTTCAGTGGCCCTCCGCATACTTTGTGCTGTTTGTGCTGTTTGCGCTGTGCGCATGCCCGGCTGCGCGGTGGCCCTGACTCGACAAGATAGCGAGTTCAGCAAGTTTGGTTGAAGTTTCAAGGCAATTCTCATGAGACCCATTCATGTTTATGATATAATTTATTAATGTTTTAATTATTTCTTATTTAAAATGCAAACAATTACATTATTGGCCACTGATTTCACCATTTTTATTATAGAATTCATCTCGTTTGGCGTAAGTTACTACGTTTTTGAGTCGCATTACCATAGCCTTATTTTTTTCCATTGGATATTAGTGTTTTAGTACGTGATTTTAGTGAATGCGAGGTTTTTCAGGAACGCATTAGTCGCGTTGTAGAGGGACTGACTGTACCTCTGCATACCTCTGCCAACACTCCCACCAGTCGACATGCACTGCATTGGTGATATAAATTCTGCTAACAAACACCTTTATCTGCAGGAGATACTGATTCGGGTTCTGCCAGTTCCTCTGGCTGTATTCGCAGCTCTGGGTAAGACTTTCAGTAGGAAGAATGTCGTTATGAACGAATGAAATTCATGAGGTAAGCCAGCCATTTTCAGGCTGAAATACAGGTCTGTACCGACAACTTTCCCATCATAAGGGGCTGTTTTTTTTTTTTTTTTTGGGGTGGGGGGGGAACACAGTCATTTCCCCATAGTTATGTGTAAGGCCTGTGTTTAGAGAGTCCTGACCTACTTCTAAGCCCGAGAGCAGGTCCCACACCATCTCACCTTACACTTCAACACCACCACGCAGTTTGGGGTGACCTCATAACTGAGGTACTCCACAAAGTGGGGGCCTGTGTGAAAACAACACAACAAAACACAACTAAGCTCACAGAAAAGAGCGTGACTCGACACAAAAGTATGGAAGCCCACCAGGATGGTGGGAGATTTTGGATCATGTTCTTACCCTGTTTTCTGGTCCACTCCTTCCTCTGGAACTCTGATTCCTTTCGGAGGTTATCAAATACTGCAAAAAAAGCAAATAAAATTCAAAACAGTCATAGTCTTTTGCGAGTTATTTTAGCAGTTGGTACAAATGTGACGTTCATCTGTTTTAACTGGCTAATTTTGCATTAATCTTGTATAATAAAGTTTTGTTGAACTTTTTTGGTGATTGGAATACTAAGTTAAAAATCCACCTGTCTAACTGTGTATAAAAGTAATACCCTTTCGGATACAAACTCTTGCGAAGGAGACATATCGTATTATTTAGTGATCAGTTGGGGCAACAGAGGCGGTCATCTGTCAAAGTGAAAAATTTCTATGGCTTGCAGCAAGGACACTGGAAGTCGTCAGTGAGACAGCTATGGAAAAAATGTAGAAGTGGTGAATGTTCTCAGATGCATTTATCACTGAGAGGGAAGCACAACATGCATGATATATTACACTGCCGGTAGGAATGAAGAGCATGTGTGTAGGTCTCTATGGGTTGGTGACAGTGGAAGATTGTTTTAAGAAAGTAGTTCTCAAACTAAGGGACACAAGCTCCCTCTCATGGCAGACAGAGGTATCTCTGTATATAATCGTCGGTCATGATGGCACCTGGAGAACTTAATATAGTCTGGTGGGATGCGACAGCAGAAAGTGTTAGAACCACTTTAGCAGGAGAAGCAGTCGTATTGCCTAGAAACCTTTTTTCTCTATGGACCTCTGAACAAAAGAAGCCCTACAGCTTGCCCGGCGTACCATCGCCAATCAACACCAGGCTGGACTGGTTGGTGGCCTTCCCATCCTTCATCTGGAAGGTGTATGTCCCCTCATCCTTGGCCTCCAGCGATTCCATGAACATCTCGATGACTCCTGTGTTCTTGTCGAAGTTCATCTTGTATTTCTGGCGAGAGCAGAGTCACGTTCCAGTTCAGTTTACCTTAGTCAGGAGACGCATGCCCTCCACAGCGTAGACACTGCCGCTTTAGGTCGCTTTCCCACTAAAGTTCAGGAACCTAGTTCCTGGTTCCAAGTTCCTGGCTGTCTTGACTGGGAACTTTTGTAGTTCCTAGCCAGTTTTGTGTGTCACTTTCCCACCGCATAACAGGAACTGGGACCTTTATGCTAAATAAGCATGGGAGATTCCTAAAGTTCGTAAAGTGCGTAAGATAGATTTTAACACACATTTTCATAGGAAACTACACCACTACGCAAAAATAATAAGTCATTTTGTTAGTTATTGGGGGATCGATCACGTGATCTGAAAGACAAGACACAGCCTATTATTTATAATTTATTTATACAACCTGCGACATGTTGATAATGAATTATTACATTTGGCCAGCAAATCTTTTGTTTTCCACAGAACAAAAAACAATGTAATGTTATATCTCTAATGAGAGCTGTTTCTCAATGCCAACAACACAAAGATCATACTTGTGGTCTTGGCAAGACCGGTTTTGCTAATTTGCCTTCCAAGAACAAACTTGGGGCACAGTGAATCATGGGATTGATCTCGTTTGGTGAGGATGGAACCGATGTATCCTTGAAATCTGGCGCGTGGCAAGAAGGCCATCTGGGGATGTTTACCATCCTCTGTACTTCTATTCTTAGTATTAGAACTGGTCATCAGCAAGGGAAGATGACTTAAAACAGGTTCCGGAACTGTCTCTGAGGAACCACAATTGGACTGAGTTCCTGCAGTGGGAATGTGACAGAAATTCCTAGTTCCTGAAAAATGTCCTGGTTCCAAAAAAAAGTCACCGTGGTTTGGGACGGGGATACTCTGTTCGTTTCGCTTTCTCTTTCGCTCATTAAAGGAAGTTTACCTTACCAGGTTAGGACTTGAGTCATTTTCGGGAACTTCAACTACATTTTCAGTAAGGGACAAAACATCAGTTAGTTAATAATGGTAATAGACAAACTTGGGCTAATTTCCAAAGTTTTAAAAGACAGTCAAATATTGATGAAAAGAATTTGTCTTGCTCCATCTATTTCACATGAAATTAATGATCCCATTAAGACTATTGGTGCTTTTCCATTGGCATACTGGAACCAAGCTGCACCCGACCAGTACCGCGAAAGGACCACCTCGCTTCAGTTTGAGGAAGGGTCGGCTCAGTATAGGTCTGGCAGGGTTGGAGAGCGACAAACGCTTGTTTACTGTTCACATGATGTACGTCATAATTTATAATGTGCACATTTCTCCTGGGACGTCTGTGAGAATCGCCGTGTTAGGTTAGCATTGAATGGCAGCGGAATTAGCATTATCTTGCGAAAATTTGCATTACGGGTCCATTCCGTTCAAGCTTTCTTTAGTATTTTTTTTTTTTAAGTGGGAGGCTGGAAATTCACAAATTTGGAATTATCAAGAATGCATTGATGTGTCTGTTTCTGGTGGTATTGATACAGCGTCAGTCTATGTTAAAAACTGTGACACCGTTTCGGTCTTTGTTGAAGGTTCTGGCACCGTTTGGGTCTATGTTCTGGGTCTGTTTTCAGTCTATGCTGGGGATTCTGACGCTGTTTTGGTGTGTGTTTAGGGTTTTGGGTCTGTTTTGGGTCGAGGTGGACGGGGAAGCTCACCTCTCCCTGACTCAGGATGTTGTCGTTGAACACGTAGTCCACCTTTCCGTTGGCGGAGATCTTTTCAGCCTGGAGCCAGAAGCGAACCCTGCCCTTCTCCAGCAGCTCCACGGCCAGGTCCGACTTCAGGGGGATAACTGCGGGGAAGGAGCTGTCATAAGCACCCTCAGCCCCAAGCCAATGGACAGCCAATTGCAGTCGGGGGGTGGTGGTGAAGAGGGGAGGACAGGATGGAAAATGAGAAGCTGCACTCACTGGGAAACTTATGATCATGGCTAATCTGTAGGAGCTCCTTCAAGCCTGAGAGGGAAGAGAACAGAGTCACCAGTCATTACTATTATCCTTATTGTCACTGGACAGTAGACGATCCAGTGGCACAATGTTCAAGGGTACAACTGAAAACCCCCTAACTCACCCTCCTCGGTCAAGGTGTAGCTGGCAGAGACACCATCTGTGTGAGTTACCATGCAGGAGTAGATGCCCAGGTCTTCCTGGTCTGGGGTCTTAAAGGTGACCTTTGACCTGCAAGGGGCACAAAGCATTCAAAATTAGCCACCTCATTACATGTAAAATCCTTAAAAGGTGATTAAACAAACAAAGGACATAAATATCACATAACACTGTTTTTATAGTGTTCATCCTTCTGAGAATGATTTTTTTTATTTGTTTAAAAAATCTCTTACTCTGACAGTCATTATAACCTGGTAATAACATCATATCAGAATATCACGTCAGAATATTATAACCTGCAAAATGAAATACTACCTTAAAGAAGGATGGACACACACACACACACACACACACACACACACACTTACTTTCCCCCCTTGGTCTCCATGTTTAGGCGAGCAAAATCTTTGATTTCCTCATAATCTTTGGACCACACAAACTTTGAGTCCTGCGTCATCTCAGAGCACTCGAAATTCATCGAGATCACGCCTTCATCATCCACTTCCACGACGATCTCCTGGATGCCTACGGTGGAAAAAATTACATAAATAAAAAAAAACTAAAATTTTCCATGATTACTTTTTGGTGATTCCTGTGGGGACCTCTAGTTTTCCGTCAGGGCAGTGTTCAGTTAAGTAAAAGGATATCACTGCCATCCTGTTCTGGGTAATCCATCCATCCACAAACCCATCCATCCATCCATCCATCCATTAACACTTATGATAAGCTTGGCACTGAGCTGTACAGTAGAGCTAATTGTTCCATCATCTACCATCAGCACTTTTTCAGCCCAAGACTGCAAGATTCTCACTAAGCTACTAGCTAAAAAATTATTTGTGCCAACAGCAAATACATTCATATTTTAAACTCTTTATCCAGTCCATCACAGGGCACGAGGCAGGGGACACCCTGGACGGGATGCCAGTCCATCACAGGGCACGAGGCAGGGGACACCCTGGACGGGATGCCAGTCCATCACAGGGCACGATGCAGGGGACACCCTGGACGGGATGCCAGTCCATCACAGGGCACGATGCAGGGGACACCCTGGACGGGATGCCAGTCCATCACAGGGCACGATGCAGGGGACACCCTGGACGGGATGCCAGTCCATCACAGGGCACGATGCAGGGGACACCCTGGACGGGATGCCAGTCCATCACAGGGCACGATGCAGGGGACACCCTGGACGGGATGCCAGTCCATCACAGGGCACGATGCAGGGGACACCCTGGACGGGATGCCAGTCCATCACAGGGCACGAGGCAGGGGACACCCTGGACGGGATGCCAGTCCATCACAGGGCACGAGGCAGGGGACACCCTGGACGGGATGCCAGTCCATCACAGGGCACGATGCAGGGGACACCCTGGACGGGATGCCAGTCCATCACAGGGCACGAGGCAGGGGACACCCTGGACAGGATGCCAGTCCATCACAGGGCACGATGCAGGGGACACCCTGGACGGGATGCCAGTCCATCACAGGGCACGATGCAGGGGACACCCTGGACGGGATGCCAGTCCATCACAGGGCACGAGGCAGGGGACACCCTGGATGGGATGGCAGTCTATTGCCAGGCCGGCACTGGATGTATAGGGAGCATATCTCTGTGCCCTGAATGTATATTACAGTTTCAATGCCCACATCCCTCGCAGTATCACTTCTCTTGTCTGTGCAGCGTGTTTCACATGCCACGCTAGCCCTGGGGTCATTAAAGGTTAGCTGGCCCCCTGCTCATATGACAGTCATGTTGTCCTCCCTTGCTGGGTTACTGCCAGCTTTAAGGATTCTGGTTCTGTGCTATGAAGGCTTACCTGGGCGCGTCTGGGCCAGGATGGGCTCCGTGGCCTGGGAGGCCTTGCCCACACCAGCCTTGTTCTGGGCACGCACCCGGTACACGTAGGACACCCCCTCCTTAAGCTCCTTGATCTGTGCACAAGGAAGGAGAATCAGATCAGGTATTTTGACTCCTTTCCATCACCTGGGCAGTCCCCGTCTATCAGTCCCCGTCTACCAGTCCCCGTCTATCTCCTCCGTCAGTCGATTTCCATAATAAGCCACGTTGCCTCCATGTTTCCATAATGAAGCTCTTCTGTCAGTCACTTCCGTAAGCAGCTACGGTCCTGGTCAGCTTGCTGAAACACTCTAGCACTCATTGACAGATATCTCACATTATTTATTCAAAAAGGGTTTCATTTTAACTTTCAAGATTTAAATTCTAGTGGACCAAATTCTAGAAGTCCAACCAGTTTCAGTACCAAACCTTTTCTTACCAAACCAAAAACGGCCCCCCGAGTTCCTAACCCATTACACCCCCTGCTGGTAGACATGTGCACCTTCATGTACGTCTTGTTAGTCGCCTTCTCGTTGACGCCTCTCCACGCCTCCTCGGAGGCCTCAGTCTCCTTGATGTCAATGTAGAAGCCGTTAACGGGGTCGCGACCCTGGTATACCGGCGGCCTCCACTGCAACACCAGGGAGTCCTTGCGCACCTCCGACAACCGGAGGTCATGGGGCGGTCCTGTGGCCAGGGGGCAGCGCCATTGGCAGAGCCAATCAGCAATCAGCTATCATTATCGAACACAAATGGGCGAACAAGCTCCAGTCACATTAGCAATGCTGGAGAGCTTGTATCGAGGTTCTCGATTGGTCTTTAAAGGGCTCCCACACATGTAACAAGTCAGCTACCTGACTGTACATGCCATGCACCCTACAATCTGTGCTCAGTGATTGGTGGGAGCTCGTCACACCTGGAATAGCGATGGTCCACTCCTCACACCTGAACGTCTCGCTGGGTTTAGAGGGGCTTCCCACTCCCGCCATGTTGCCTGCACGCACCTGGAACTGGTACAGCTTGTTCTCCTTCAGGTCCGTCACCTGGAAAGCGAGACGGAGCTCAAAGACGTTATCCGGGCACTACCGTGGAAATCTCGCCCTCAGATCAAAGCCTCCCCTACAAAGGATACCACAGAACCCAGGGCTGGCCCATCCCTCTTTGGGCCCCAAAGCAAAATGTGATTAACCTGGTTGTCATTTGTCATCTTCCTTCCCATTGTAAAAAGCTGATCAGATGGGGCGCCCCCTGGTGGCCACTGGGCCCTAAGCATCTGCTTATGCCTTGGGCCGGCCATGCACGTAACAGCAATGCATGCAAAATCTTTCCAAACACAGAGGCCAAGTTGTCCCATGTAATTTTCATTATAAACCATCACTTATTTTTTAATCCATCGTCCTAGACTTAGATTTAGGGCATTTTCACTATAATGAAGCCAAGCTTTTGTAAATACCTCCTAATTAATCACTAGTCATTTATAATCTAATCATTTAGTTGCATAGTATACCACTGCGTCAAAACAGCTAATTAAGTATACAATTCATCACTTCAGCTGGTTTTGTTTGACACAGGAATGCTTCTCCTGTTTCCCTGTTGACAAGAGCATGCAGAATGAATAAACATGAACGTGGAGTGGAGAGTCACCCTGTAGGCTCTGTCGCTGATGGCCTTGATGTTCGCCTCGTGCCACCTGCCCGGCACTCCTGCCACCATCTCCCGGTAGTCCACGAAGTAGCCGGTGACTTCGGCCCCACCGATGAAGGTCGGCTGCTTCCAGCCAAGTACCATGGAGTCCCGGACGCTCTCCAGCAAGCAGATGCCATAAGGGGGCGCCGGGGATGCTGAGATGATGGGAAAATACCAATTAGCATATAGCTAGCAACTCAACTGGCTGAGGGAGCTGAAGCGCTGGTTGACCATCTGTTGAAGAACAGTCATCATCCCTCCACTCATCCATTTCTCACAAACGCTGATCCAATGCTATGGGCCTAGAGCCTAATATTCACATTTCCTTCCCAAATAATGTCAATTTTTGCCTTATGGAGATGTTATATATGTAATCTTTGAGGTTCTTGACTACCCAAGGGAGAGTCTGGGGCAGCTGGTAGTTTGAGGCAGGTTAGAGAATTAGTTACTAAACAGTGGCTGCCACACCAAAAGCTAATCATCCAACAAAACGTAAGTAATGTGGTAGTACTCTTATCCTGAATTTCCGCCTTCTGTTTCAGCCTGGTCACACCAATGCTCTCACTGCAGGGGCAGCCCCTGAGGAACTCTGGGAAATGCAATGGCAACAGTAAGGGGTATCTGATGTCGTCAGTCTGAGACTACATGCATACACACTCGAGTGCTCTGCCTCAGGGTGTGTGAATAGTGCTAACTGGGGTGTGGAACTCTTCTGGGTGAAACTCTAATGAAACACCAGATAGATGCTTAAGTTGGGTGGCTGGCCACTGGTGATCTGGCACCTCGCCATCTTCTCCCTGGGTGGAGCCCGTTCTGGGCTGCTGCGGGATGGAAACGGCGTATTATGGGGTGGACTACAGGGTTAAGGAGTGTTGGCATTGGTAGGTGGTGCTCATCTAGACATCTGGTCTCCTGGATGGTGCAATGACTTCATCCTAAAGCTTGACTGAATTTCCTGTGGATGCTTTTTTAGGTTTTAAATATTACCCTATGTATGCACATCACATCATAAATCACTCCTGCAGTATTCAGGAGGTTAAATTCTGAAACTTTATTTATAATACCTACGCTGGCAAAACCTGCATGACAATCTGGGGTTGTCAGGAATAATGTTGAATGTTTTAAGTTTCATGTCAATGTACTGTATATTTCTTACCTTAAAAAAAGTCATTCTAGACCTTTGGAATCTTCAGGCTAAACCTGTCAATGTAAAGTCCTGAAGCTGAATGCATGGTTGTCACCGCACTTGTGCACAAATTGATGAGGTTGAACCTCATCAGATCTTGGAAACCATGACCAACTGTATAGTCATTTTTTAGGTATCTCTAATTGGCACAAAAGACAGTAGTGTGGCCTTTGATTAGCTGGTCCAACAGCTTGGCCAGGGGTTTATAACAGGACATCAGGGCATGAGATTAAGGCCATCTCATTTGATTCACGCTGTGTTTGCATGGAACCCCCTAGGTTTGGGCGCCCCCTGTTGGCCACAGACAGTCACTACACTCAGGGGGCAGTGACTTTGTGAATGGGGCCCCAAAAACAACAAACCCACCCCTGGTGGCAGTCCTCACCCCAACCCCGGCAAAAAGTCTTGGTAACCAGGGCAAATATAGGAAGACGTAAGTCCCATGAAAGTGTAATCAGCAAGTACACAGCCTTCCATTACGCAGTACATACAGCTCTCCAGTACACATCTGGAAAGAGCCTGTCCTTCAGATGAAGTGCTGAGAAAACAGTGCTAGAAACAAAGAAATGAATTTATGTGTCTTGGACGTGTTTAATGGCCGGTGGTGTTTTCATTGGGCCGGTGTGTGACTGTGGGTTAGGAGTCCGTCCAAAAAATTTGCCGGTTGAAATTTTGTACTTGGCAGGGTAATGATATTTCTGTTGGGCCCAAAAGCAATGCCTTTAACCCAAAAAAGTGCTGCAGGGGAGGCAGAAAAATGGCTGATCCTGCGCTCAGACCCCAAGCTTCACTGTTTCTCATAGACGGGTAAATTCCTGTCTATCCATATTTTTAAAATGGCAGTGAAATCTGGGTGGTTTAAGCCAGTGTGTGTCATAGCAGAGGCTGCTCTTGGCCACAGACCTTCACTCCCACCCTGAGGTTCACCAAACGATCATGATCTTGCATAAAGACTCATATGGCACAACCCAAGTTGGCTGGCTAGGCCTAACTAATCTACCCACTGCTGGCATTTAGCTTTAGTAAGAGAGACTGAACTGACAAGAAACATTGTTGTCCACTTTAAAAAAAAGGACAATTATCATCAAAGTGGAGAAAAGAAAAGATGAGGAAAGGAAAAAACAAAAATGAAAAAAGGAATAAATGGCAAAAAATGGAGAACGTATCACTGAAAAAGATCATCCAGTTTACGTAAATCTCACCTGCTGGGTCATTGATTGATTTCTCTCCACTGGTGTTGGCTGAAGTTCCTACAGGGGACTTACGTGTCCACTGGGGCACTGGCGGCCCACTGAGCTCCAGGACCGCAGGCGCACTGCCGGTTTGGGCCTCCTTACTTACTACAGGCCCGACTGCCTGCGAGCTAGGAGCCCCGGTCGGGCCTGAAGACTCAGTGAGCTGTTTTAGCAGCGTGTCGGGGGGTTGCCAGGTGGCCGCATGCTGACTAGCCTGGCGGGGCGCGAGCACAGTTAATCCACCTGCGTTACCCTCACGAGGTACTCCGCCCCCTACAGGAGTTAGCAGGGAACAGCAGAAAGAGAGGCAAACTCATTTAGACAGGAGTCGAGGTTACAGCACACGTAAGTTGATCTTCATTTGTTCATTTTTGGCCAGCACGAAAACAATGAAGAAGGTCATGCAACAATTGGGTGGAGCAGCATGCGAGCGGGTTGGTGGCAGAGGATCTCCTAGGTCTGTGAGAGTGACAGTACACTGGTAACGAGGTGCTAATGACAGGATTGAAATGGAAACAACTCATCAACTAGAAGAGGAACACATGACGTCAGTCTGCATCATTGACCGGAATCAAAGCACTGGGAGAGTATTGGCTGTCTCCAACTGGGTCTCAGCTACTCACAATGCCCTGCAGTCATATTAACATTTGATAGAGCAGAAGGAAGTTTCGAGCTCCTTCTTTATTGACATCGATGGGGAGTTGCTCCCCCGAATACTCTGGGGCTAGAGTTTCCCAGAATACACTGGGTTTGTGTCCCAGTGTGGCAAGGGTTTGTGTCGCCTTGCATAAGGACCAGAGAATGTGGTCCCCTACAGAGTACAGAGAAGATAGAATAGTGGTACTGCGAATTCTGAAATTTGGAGTGTTGAGTACCACGATCAGGAGAGTTTGGGTCCCTTCTTCACCGATGTTGACCAGGGTTTGGTCCCCCTAATACTCTGCGGCTAGCTTCCCCCAGAGGACACTGGGTTTGGGTCCCACTGTGGCCCACTGTTCATGTCCCCTTGCATGAGGACCAGGACCAGTGAGTGTGGTCCCCCACAGTGACCAGAGAGGATGGTATCTAGATCACCTTTTCTGGTCAAAGTCCCTTACCGAGAATATTCCCAGGTTTTTGGTTGTATTTTATTTTATTTTGTTTTATTTGGTTTAAAACTGATTCCATTTTTTTGTGCCTATTGTTATGCTTGTTTTAATTCCTTTCTTTCAAATGGCTGCAACGCACATCTGTGGCAGTCGTGTGAGGTGAGGTCTCACAGTAGACTAGTATGTTCAAATCCCAAGTCAATGCTACTGTTTACTCCTGAGGGTTGTTTTAAATAATTTTAATTAACAAATAGTATTAATATTAATTAATTAATTTGCCTTAAAGGCTTAGATTAAAGTACCATGCCAGGTTCAGTAGTCAGTAATTCGTTAGACGGGTTCTTTCTATAGTAAGGAATTACTTTAAAGTCCTTGTTTCTAAGGATGCATGTTAGCAATGCCATATTAATGAGGAATTAGCATCCCATAATAACAAGGAAAAGGTGAGAGAGAGATAAAGGAAGTAGGACGGAGTACCTTTTAGACTGAGAGGCGGGCGAAAATATGCTCCAAGGAGTGGCGGTGTAGTAAGGGTGGGTGTGTGACCATGCTGGGTCACGTGAATCCAAACGAGCGGAAGTCTACGAGTTCTTCACGGAAGTGAAGGAGTGCAAGGCGAAAGAGTGCTGGAAACGCTGGGTGTCGTGTTGTGTGATGGAGTGGTGGGTGAGATGGGTGAACGTGATTTGGATTTGTTACTATGGAGCAGAATGACTTGGGGGGGATTTGTGAGAGAATGAATGGATAAGGGGACACTGACTCCACGCAGAGCGGCGAACATGGAGTCGGTGAAGAGAAGGAAAGCAGCAGCAGAGTATGAGTGATTCAAGGACAAGCAACATCAAGATGGAGGCCAATCAACAACATATAATACATTGAGTACTGACTGAGTACTCACTAATACTTGTTAAGTACAACAGTATTCGGTAATACTCAATAAGTACAACATTAGACCTATTTTCGAGCAACTGAAAATATCTCGACTCCCATGAAGTAAAAAGCAATTGTCCAAGTTGTCTTTTTTTCAATTATCTGTATCACTAAGGAACCCAAAGGGAAGTACATGGAAGTGAAAATAGCCGGCAATAAACATAATATCTGCATTTCAAATAGTAAAGTTCTTTCTGGGCTAGAAGCCATACATATGGCAGCATACCCCTCACCCTGCTGTCACGCTAATTCTGTACGGCGCCTGCACTCACCGATGGCAGCTTTGACTTCGATGGCTTCGGATTCCTGTGAGAACCCGCTGAGCCCGGCGGCATTCAGAGCCCGCACCCTGAATGTATAGTTGTCTCCAGTGGTGAGGCCATGGCACACGAACCTGCGGGCGAGTCACAGAAAAGCTGTCAGCGAGATGGGAATCCCGGCTGTGCTCTGTCAGGAAAACGGTGCTATGGAACCAACCGCTTAGCTTCCTGTCATGGCTTTTAAATGCTAACCCAGCGTTCCTCAACCCAGTCCTCAGAGACCCCGAGACAGTCCACATCTTTTCTTCGTCCCAACAAACCTGTACCTGTTATTCGGTGTTCTTGATTATTTGGTGTTCTAAGAGGGAACAAAAATACTGTATGGACTATCTGGGGGTCTCTGAGGACTGTGCTGGATTTGAGAAAGCACTTCTTTACACAGCATGTAGTTAGAGTATGGAATCTCTCTCTGCTGGTATAGTACAAGCTAAAACCCTGGGCTCCTTTAAATCAGAGCTAGATAAGGTTTTAACAACTCTGAGCTATTAGTCGAGTTCTCCCCAAACGAGCTTGATGGGTCGAATGGCCTCCTCTTGTTTGTCAATTTCTTATGTTCTTATGTTCTAAAAAGGACAGGGCACAGTGAGAACAGCAGTGAGCCCACCCTCCACAGCATTCAGAATACCTGGTGCCTTTCACTGGCTTGTTGTTGCACGGCTGCCAAGCATCCTTGCCAACCACCGTGGCCTCAATGTAGTAGCCCACCAGCTCCTTAGCATCCTTAGACGCCTCCCAGGAAACCACTACCGACGTGTCCGTGTTCCTTGTGGGCACCACGCGACCCGGAGACGAGGGGATGTCTGGAGGATTGAGGAATGTCAAATGCTCTCGCTACCTCAGAACAGATGGGTTGACAGCTTAGAGATGAGGGGAGCAGTTTGTTCCTCCCAAACACAATAACTGCATCCTGTCATGTGATACATACATACATACTTGGTTCAAGATTCAAAACAACAGGTCACTTTCAGCTAGTCTTCTTGAAGGAACTCACCCAGCTTATCACCAACCACGGTGGCCTCGGTGGGTTCAGACGGCTCCCCGACTCCGGCCGAGTTGGAGCAGCGCACACGGAAGCGGTAGGACTTGCCCTCCGAGAGGTCAAAGAGGGCGAAGCGGGGAGACTTGACCGGGATTTCAGTATTGACCCTCTGCCAACTGTCTGTGCCAGCCACACACTGAAACACACGAAGTGGAGCAGTTCAAGCATGGCGCACGTGTGGCCATGGAGAGCTGATGCGAATATGTCATGACCACACCAAGGAAGATCAACAGGAAACCTGACCACACCCACAGACCTAGACAGGAGAACAAGCCACACCCACAAAGCTTGACAAGGGGACTGACCACACCCACAAAGCTTGACAAGGGGACTGACCACACCCACAAAGCTTGACAAGGGGACTGACCACACCCACAAAGCTTGACAAGGGGACTGACCACTCCCACAAAGCTTGACAAGGGGACTGACCACACCCACAAAGACCAGCAAAAGAACTTAATTAGTGGGTTTCTGCCTCCTCATACAGGCTTAACACCCATCCCCTATTCTTTCCTCCATTACCCAGAATTTCCATATGAGATGCTACTCATTTAAAGGGACCATGAGAACAGATGGTCTCTTACCTTTTCCACATAGTACATGATGCCCTCATGCCCTCTCTGTCCAGGAGGCTTCCAGCTCAAGACCACGTAGTTCTTAGTAGCCTCAGTTACAACCAAATCCTGGGGTTTTCCTGGCACCACACCCTCTGAAGGGATGAAGATGGACCGTTCATATTGGGTTCACAGTCCTTCGGCATGGCATTTTTATTCCTGATTCCACAATGTTGTTGCATTAACAAACTCCTTACACACCATTTCTTGGATTGTATAAAGTGATGATGCTCAGCAGGACTAAGTAGCTGGTTAGTATTGAACCCCCAAGGGATTTTGTTCCACTCATACAAGAATTTTTACCATTTGCGGTTTTTCCCCCCATTCTAACTTTCATAGTGCAGTTATGTTTGTCTGTGATGCTGTAATTGATTTGATCACCTAATTGCCAATAATGCAACGGTATTTAACTTGTGAGGTAGATTAAATGTGATTGGCAGTAACAGGCTTGTACTTCATACCTACAGGTTCTTCCTCTGTGACAATGATCTGTCCAGTCCAAGGAGCCGTGGTATGACCCTTCATACGGGCGCGGTCAGCGGGATCCATGGCGGCAATGGGCTCCGAGGCCCGGGACGGGTGGCTCATGCCCGACTTGTTGACGGCACGTACCCGGAAGACATAGGAGCGCCCCTCCACCAGGCCCGTCACAGGGAACCGGGCAAATTTTACCGGAGTGTCATTACACTGGATCCAGTGTGTGGTGCCCACCTCACATCTGTGACGAACGAACAGACAGCATACGTTTCCTTTGAAGGGCTTCCATTCACGATTTTCATCTGTTCGTAACATTGGAAATTCCCGTTCCTTCCTACCAGATACCAACCAATAGGAAGATCTTGCATTTCGTCAGTCATCGTATCTTACAATTTCGTATTTGGCCACAGGATGGCAAATCATTTATTACTCACATCAATTAACTATAGCCTAGGAATGAACCAGTAGTCTTGCTACATCAAGACTGTACTCTTAACCATCACGCCACCTGCTGCTCCATTGGCTGCAACCCGTCTCTTTTCTGGTCTGACTTTGAACCTCGCAGATGCGACGTCTGGGGCTGACCTGTCCACGAAGTAGCCGAGAATGGGGCTCCCTCCATCCACAGCCGGCTGCTTCCATGTCACTATGACGTAATCCTTGTTGGCATCCTGACACACCGCGTCCAGGGGGGCTGTGGGGGCTCCTTGGAGCTCAGCGTCCGCGTCTAACACACACACACACACACACAGGCGGGATTAAGATCCTAGCTGTAACCACACACCGTATTACAGTACAGGATGTTAGGTTCTCGTAGTGCTTTAAGGTAACGCTAAACACCGAGTGACCTCTGTAGACCGAATTAGAAGCGGCCTCGCAGCCTCAGAGCGAAACCCAAGCCCTCGAAGACGTGGCAGCTAGACGACGATGAAATCAGGCCAAGTGCCAATCAGGTCCATGTCATCCAAACCACAGCCTTCACAGCGGTTTTTAACCTTTACACACAGGGTAATGAACCCAGACGGGAGTGTTTGCTTTAACGCTCCGATCGCGCCAAAAATGACGACGGCACCTAGTGGCTTTTGGAATATTCCAGACTGCTGGTTCTGGATGCTTTGCCATTTCTGACTTTAATGATAAGTACAGAGTCATGTGTCATTACAGCCCAGCCACATTAGAAGGAAATGACCGCAATAGTCAGAGGATTACAGGTTTAATTAAAGGCGGCTATTAACCAGCTGGTAAGACAAACTACAAAGTGTCAGGCCAACGAATGACACAGATACTTTCTGTACAGCAGAAGTTGTTTCATTTAAATAAGTAGAAGTCTTGTAAATATGGAACGATGGTTCAGTGGTATCACAATCTCAAGGTTGACAGTGCAGGTCCTGCCCTGCCTGCTGTTATTCTTTTCAAGAATAATCCTATTTTCCTCTCACCGTTTAAAACCATTTCATGTTGACATCTGCAAATTGCCCATAATGCAACATAATGCTGCCTATGATGTCCTTTGCCTTGTACAGCACAGTCACGTACATATTCACATAAATACCTTTGCATTTTTAAAAGCAATGTTTTATAATTCAGACAAATTTGTCTATTAATGAAGCTCTTTTTTTGTTTCCGTACAGAAAA
Source organism: Paramormyrops kingsleyae (assembly GCF_048594095.1). Lineage (NCBI taxonomy): Eukaryota > Metazoa > Chordata > Actinopteri > Osteoglossiformes > Mormyridae > Paramormyrops > Paramormyrops kingsleyae. The sequence continues at coordinate 18,761,035 of NC_132800.1, read as the reverse complement.
TTCCCACATTTTGTGACTATCTTTTTATATATAAAACTATGGGTTAAGCAGCAATACTTTACTAATTACAACAAAACTAATGAAACTAGTAATGGGACAGAATGGCAATGGAAACCCCGTGATGGGTGGGATTACTGTCAGCTATCTCGTGTGTAGCTGACTCTCCATTGGTTACCATCATCAAATGACAGGAAGTTGCAGACTGAGAAGAACAGGGTGAGCCGTTAGTTTCACTTCCTGTGTCGGCACCACGTGAGGCTCCTCACCTCTGACAAACACGTAGGCAGAGTGCGTCTCGTAGCCCGACTTGGTGGAGACCCGCAGGGTGTACAGGCCCTCGTCCTCCTTGTTCAGGTGCGTCAGGGTGAGGGTGGCGCGGTTCCCGCTCCAGTGCATGTGCGCCCACTTGGACGGCTCCAGCAGGACGCCTGTGACCACAAGGGGGTGACAGAGAGACCGACCTCGGTCACCCGGCCGCACGCGCAAACATCGCCCGGCGTCCCCAGCGCAAAAAAGGGGTATCTGTAAAAATACCTAGCGCTAACGTTCAGTACTTCATAAACTACAGCATTAAAAACTATTTAAACAATGGTAGGTCCGCATCTAATGTTAAACCAAGTATTTATGTAGGTTTACAAAGACGTGTTAACAGGCCAGCATGACATTTTACTATGTGCTAAGTAAAAATAATCCAAGAACATGTGAAATCATTAGCAGTCCTTCCGACGTCTCTACTGCTGTGTCATTCTGTTTCGTCATGCCCGTCCTCACAGGGGGCGGGGGGGATTTAAGGGCCCTGATTGGCTCTCCAGCTGGCCCCCCCTCCACTTACCGTCCCGGTACCACTGCACTTCAGGCTGGTAGCGCTGGATTGTGGGATAGATGATGACGGTGCAGCCCAGGCTCATGGTCTCGCCCTCACGGCCAAACGACACGTCGAACGTCTCCACGATGTGCGTCTCAAAGGTGATGCCGTACTCAGAGCAGAAGCCGGCTGGGGTTGGGGTGGTGGGGGGAGCGGGGGGGGGGTTCCGATTGAGGATCAAGGAGAAAGAGACAAGGGTTCTGATGCTGAATGGAGGAGTTTAACCCAACAGCTATGAGATTATTCATTGCCCTTGAGGGACACCAATGTGTGAGGGGCTCAGAGACGGACTGGTGCAGTCAGCCTGCGCGTTACAATTCCGGTTCCTCACTCCCCAGCCACACCAACACGGAACAGGGCCCTTCAATCCTGTCCTTAAAACTGCAAGGGCCTGACCTGCTTGCATACCTGTGTTCATATAGTATTGCATGTTCAATAGATGTGAGAAAGGGAATAAAGACTTCAAAGGGATCAAAGCTGATTATGATAAATTGTAAAAAGTATATGTCCTTTTACATAAGTATTGATTATTATACCATAGCTGCTGTTAAAAGTATGTTTTACATATAAGCATAGTGAAGCAAGAGTTAATTTAGTATCTCTATCTTCATATACATACCAAACAGAAGTCTAAATGAATATGATATATACAGTATATGAGCATAATGAATATGGTGTATATGAGCATAATGAAGAGTTACATCTAGATTCAGTCTCACCCTATCAGCTAGGAGAGCTAGAGAGCCAATCAAAATCAGCTCATTTACTGACTGCAGTTTCCCTGATCTCATACTGTAACTGGAAACCGCTCATGTGGCCCATTGCACAGCACAAACGAGACACTGACTGCAATCCCAGCATGCTCTCATCCCCATTGATGTTACAGGGGCATCAAGCTTCTTTAAACTGTATCACATTTTTATTAATCACATGTTTTTAACGTGAGGCAGAACCCAGTTGTACTAAACATTACAGGTGCTAACGTTAATTCGATAATGCACCATTCATTCATACATGTCAAACAGGAGAGCTGACACAAATACTCACGCTGTCTGGGAGCTGGGAGAGACTCGTCTATTTCTCCTTTGAACCCTAAGAACGAAAGCAGGACCATTAAACTGCACTCATTATGCAGCAATAGTGAGAGATCATGTGAGTATTACCAAGACACCCATTGTGCTCTTTAGATTTTGCACTACATGAAACTATTTGAGAGCTGCTGATGTTTTTCTTAGCATAAAATGCATCAACTGCATGCTTAAATCCGGCTGACTCTCTGCTGTCACATGGTCAGGATCTCCCTTCATTTGCAGGCTTTGAATCTGGCCTAAGTGGTCATGAAGCCTCTGGTCCCCCTGTATGCATCCTGGTCATTCGATTTGTTGACGCTGAAACAGACCTTACTTTGTAAATCTGAGCATGTTCTGGTGTCAGATTGTTTTAGTACCGATACCAGGACAAGCTTGTGACCTAGACGAGGGTGTGTTCTGGATTGAGGTTACTGAGAAATCAATGGGAAATCCCAGGCAAAGTCCAGATCTGCCAAACAGAGCTTTGGGACAGAGTAGGGATGCGTTGTCCCATAATGATCCCCAGAATCTGCTCACCAGTCGAGATCTGGCCATTTCAGGAGAAGGATGTATATTTAGGTTGATTGTAATCTTCCTGTAAACTATACTGAAACTGGACCACTTTAACCAACGTACAGCCATACAAACTGGTGGAGCCTAAACAAAACTTAATTGGAATAACCTGTAACATTTAACCGATATTTTTATCAAAAGCATCTTATACCTTTCTATGACTATATTTCACTTGAGCAATTCGGATTAAGTGCATGACGCAAGGGTACAACAGTATGTCTGAGTATGGTGAACATCTGGTGTTAACTCGAGATTGTTGGCATTTTACAGTTGTTTGTTAATTTACATCTATTTTATTTGGCAGAAGCTTTTACCCAAAGTGACGTACATTCAGTCAGTTCCTAGAGCAATTGGGGTTTAAGCACCACAGCCAAGGGCCCAATGGTGACATCACAATACTGACTCTAAGATTTGAACCAGTGACCTTCTGATCAGCGTCCCAACCTACTGAGCTACACACCACCACACTAACTAGTGACTCAAAGGTGAATGTGCGCAGTTGGCTACACTGAGATCCATGACCTTATCCAATGTCTTGTTGAGTTGTGCCACTACAAGCACTTCAGATCAGGCGGCTTCTGGCTACCAGGAATCCAAGTCGAGTGCAATGTCATGTGACAGAACTGGGGGGCGACAGAGGGCTCCAAGGACCTACTCTTCACCACGATGGAGGCGAAGGCAGAGAGCTCCCCCTTGGAGTTCATGGCGGACACGCGATACTGCGCGGTGTCATCGAAATCACATCTGAAAGGGGAGAGGAAGACGTGTGACAGCTTGGGGCTCGGGCCAAGGACCCAATGAGGCACGCCTCACGAATGCCCGACGATGACAGACATGTGACGGATCTCAGAACCACAGACTGTAGCGAAAACCGACGCGTAAGAAGGATGATGTAATGCATGTCACATGATCATTATCTGGTAATCAGGAGGTGTGGGTAATCTTAATGTGATATGGAAAAAAAAAATCTACATATTTCACATTTCTCCATTTTTGTGAATGATCAGTGCAACAGATACGCCAAAAAATTTTAATTATGGAAGAGGACCCGCTGTAGTAAATTAATATATAATTCGCAAATGGTACAACTGGTGTAACAGGCAATGAAGTCAGCCTAGTTCAGAAAATCTAGGGGGTATGATTGATCTCAACATCCAAAGATCAATTGCGCTCTATCGTCACTGATTTTACAAAGCAACTTAGAACTAGAAGCAGGTTAAATAAACATCACACTGCACTGTATTCGTGAGCATGTGAGGCCTGTAGCACTGCTTTTATGTTTCCATACTGTACTACCCCAAAATATTTAAAAACCCAGCAACGAATCAGCTACTCTAGTCTGACCTGAGCCAAAAATAAACCACAACTGCCCTTTATCGGGGCAGAATTCCTTTCGGAGTGCTGTTGTGGTATAATTAGATGACCTCTTTGTTATCGGGGGAATGGATGGGGGTGGGGGTTAGGAAAAGACGGGGGCCACTCAAAATGTTTTTCTGCTACCATGCCAAGCAAGATCGAGGCGGAATGAGGCAGAACCATCTGGTTTCTTCTTTTGCGAACTGGAACCAGAACATTAACTGTGGTCACAGCGTAAAACACTTTGAACTAGATCGACTAACTTGTCCCCTAGATTTCCCTTGAAGAAAAGCCAGCAAGCTTATATTTCACATAGTACACAGCTAGCTTTGCAAGAATAGCCCGTTAGATCAATCATTTTAAAGCTGATGATTAGTCTCATGCACCGAAGGGTCTAATATTTCGTTCGATCAATGCAATGTCAGAAAAGTGAAAGGCCAGGGGCACGATGTCCTGGCTCTCTCCGACCAACACCACAAAACCCTGAGCCACACCTATCACGAGAGAGAGAGCTTGGAGAGATAGTGTGATCGTGTTGCTGTGACGACTGACCTATGACCTCTATTAGAATGTTTCCTAAAGAATTCCGTATTGCAGCCAGCAGATGTAACTCGGGAGGGCTCTGTATCGCTATCAGGGTGACTGGCGGCCATAATCACGGCTGGAAAGCAGCGGAAAAAATGCAGCAGGGAACTGGGGCCACCATCAGAAGTGCTCGCCTACCTGTTAACCTCCAGTGAGTGGACGTTGTAGCTGCTCTCGATCTTATACTTGCCCGCATGTGCGAGCGGATCGATAGTAACATTGTTTTTGTACCTGCTCAGGGATAAGGGGACAGAAGAAAGGGGGGGAAGGAAAAATCAGTGGAAGAGACACAAGCAACGGAGGTGAAGAATATCAGCAGACATGCGAATGAAAGTCTGAGGAGGACAAGAGCTGGAAATGAGGAGAAAATGTGAGAATCTCAGGTAGCTGGGAGACAGAAAAGAGCACAAGAAACCTCCTGAAAATATGAAGATCTCTGTGAGGTTCCCAAAAGCTGTCTAATCGCTTGTAATTATCCAGGTCAACGGAACCATCTGTAATGTTGCCAGCCAATTAGCACTTCCTACAGATAAACCTCCCCATTGGTGCCACACAGCACTCAAACTCTAAAATAGGCCACAGAAGTGTAGCGGCCTGGTCTGTTTGCGTGCGGCTCCAGGAACGGCATTGTCCTTCCAGGAAATAAACCCCGGCTACGTCCAGCGAGAACCGACGTCCGCCAGCACAGCTTCGGGCCTGAAAGGCTTACTCAGAGGCCACAAACGCTTTCCAAGAACCGCGTTGTGGTCTTTGCCACAACATGGAGTCCTAAAGTGGCCAGCAGAGGGAGTAGTGGTTAATAAGGATGTGGGGCCTAAGAGTTGGTTGTAGCATAGTCACCGTGGCTCAGTGGATAGCCCCATACTCCCGGGATCGTGGATTCAATTTCTTTTTGTGGATAAGCAGCCAGAAGATATGTATGGATGGAAGTATATATATTACATAAATAATAGAGTAAATATATAAACCAATACAGTTTTTTTTTATTCTTATCTGTTACACAATTTCCTGCTTCTTACCCAGGTTATGTTTTACCCCAATGTAAGCAGCAGGGGGCGCTCACCAGACAACACGCGGCTCCGGCCAGCCAGTCACGGTGCAGTGCAGCCTCACGCACTGCTTCTCCCACACGGTGTGGGAGCGCGGCTTGATCACGAACTCCGGAGCGTGCTGCAGGCTGTCCTCATTCATCTGCCGGTGATGTTCCTCGTTCTCGTAGATCTGGGTGGGTAGGGGGGGGGGGGGCGACAGACAGTGTTGAGTGTCTAGTCCCCCCCCCGCTAACTATTTAGAGCAGGGAATCCCAGAATTCAATATTTTGAATATTTTTGCCTCTATTGTCTTGAAAACAAGGCCTGGATTTGGAATCGAGGGCCAGATTTGAATAGGGGGGAGCTAAGGGGAATCATAACAGGTGACAGAAGTTAACCCGTAACCCAAGGGCTCCATCAGAACAAAAACTGTCCTTCGTTAAAGCTAGGGTACAATTTTATTGCCACCCTCCGGCTTAACAACCACACCACTGTAGAAAACAGTAAGGGGGCCTCTGATGACTCAAATAGCCCAGGGACCTCTGACCACGACAGTGTGGGACTCTGATTGCCTCCATATTGTTCCGGCCCACTGGGGAGTACCAAAATGTCACTGTTCTTAATGTGTCACAGCAGTGGCTCTCAATCTGGGGTATGCCCATCCCATTTGGATTGCGCGAAGTCCTATCTGCATCTAGGAGATCCTCTCTAACTGAAAGCGGACACGGGACAGATTTAATATTTAGAAGCACTAATCTTTGGGGGGGTGGTCCTGACAGATATCCAGTCCTGACCTGGTACGTGCATGACATGCTTGTGCATTATTACCAACAGCTATTTATAAAAAGGATCTTAGCTCTGTTGAAACCACAACACAGTGTACTGTAGAGAAATTTTAAGGTCCACGTACAAGAATTTGTGATCTTTTAACGGTTAAAAAACCTCTATAATGCAGGATTAGACAAAACAAAAATAAAATGTCCATGATGGTGGATCATTGGGTAGCATTAGCATCTTTTTATTGCCAGAAGTGTAGGGTTGAGGATGCGAGAGAGTAGGTCTGTGATGGACTGTTACTATATGGACCTTGTTGATCACATGATAGGGCCGCCAAGGTCATGTGACCGGGGTGTCCAATCACTCGCCTTCTTGCTCAAAGAGATGCGTTCGGCGGACTCCCTCATGGCATAGCGCCTGGAAGTTTGCTCCACCCTCTCAGCCTCCATTTTGCTGGCGAACAGGCTCCTGCGAGCCAGGTGGCCAGCGCTCTCCTTCACTCGTGCCTCCTCCGTGTCGGACAAGCCGCTGGCAAACTCCTGACTGTGAGGGAACAGAGGGCGTTGCGTCAGTTAAGGATAACAGTGGCCATTTAAAACTCTGTAAGGGCATCTCAGGAGGACAGAAGAAAAGTTAAAAAGGGACGGCCCATTGTCATCGGTATGCCTGCTGCAAACAGCAGACAAGAAGTCATCTAGTATGTATGTCAATTTTCAATTGCGACCCACTATGACCAATCAGAGACAAGTTTAAGGCTACCATGAATATAAAGTCATCTGTGATTGGTCGAAATGAGGCAGCAGTCTCAACCTGTCCTGGGGCTCCAGAGCGAAGAGTTTTTGGCTATAAAGTTAGTTGTCATTGGTCAGAAAGGGTCAAAAGGGTGAATGTCTCAGCCTACGCCAAGGGACATCCTGGCTCCAGAGTCAGTCCACCCACCTGCCTCTAAAGACGGGAACGACGTAGCCGATGATCTGATTCTCTTTGTCCACGGCCAGGTACGTGGGCTTGGCTCTCTTGACAATGGGGCTCGATCTGCTCTCCTCCTCAACCCCAGAGTACCCAGAGGCCCTCAGTCTGCGACGATGGAAACAGGAGTTAGCACTGTTCCACTCTAAAGCGGCGCCCCCTAGGGGATGTGCTGAGAACTGGGTATGTCTCACAGCCACGCAAAGAGGTAAGTAATAAAGTTCCCATAAATGTGCTTTCTGTCAGTTCAATGCATAAACAATACACACCCATCAGCCAATAAGTAAGTGAGGAGGAAATGAGAGTTAAATCTGGATGGGAATGAGTCACATCGTAGCATTGATTCATGTGTTACCTCAACACGGGATTTTCATCTGGCCACTGTAAAGCAAGACTGACCAGAGGAGCCCTGTGGGACAGTGATATGCGGATCGGCTCTGACGCCATCTGAATCATATATGCGCAAATTATCCACCCACCACCCACACAAACGCATTATTTTCTCTGATTAAGAGACCAGCACCCAATCACACATTACCAGTATTTCTTACTGGGATATATGTAAGAATGATGATAAGGTGACATATTACACTGAACTTATTACACTGGTATTAAATAAATAAACATTTATTTAAAGTAAAAAGTTATTTTTTGGAAAAATAAAAATGGCCACAGGTATTTCCACAACAGCCTGAATACAGACTGACATCTTTAATCCCTTTGATATTCTGAACTTCATGATCACAGTTTAAAAGCTGACGATAATGAAGTTTGGCTGCTGACCCAAACAAACAGGTAATTAAACAAAACACACTCGGCAGTCCAAACAAAAGCTGGCATACTCCTTTATCAGTTCAAAACAAAATTCTGCATGTTACTGCAAATTAACACTACTAACACTAACACTATATGACACACCCTGCACTTGATTTGTCATTGTTAACTATTTCATTTAATCATTCCCACACATAACTTTTTTTTTCTTGTTATTTTTAATTCTCATTTGATTTTCACCTGGATCTTTTTTGTCTTTTAACACAAATGGACCCCACAATGAGAGCCTGCTAATTTGTACCTGTTGGAAAATGAAGCTTAAAATATGTTCACATTTTAGAGAATGTAATTAATATTTCTCTCAATTATGATATATACCACCCACCCGCCACCCATCCACTATTAATGAGAATGTTAATTTTTACGACTCAGCCCGCCCAATCTGCAGATTAACCGTGGTTCCCGCGGATATAACCTAGGTCCGGGCATCACTGCTGCGGGAAGGAGAGGACAATGTGTCTCTCTGCCGGACACAAGGGGGCACATATTTATGAGCAATAGGACAGCATTACTCTGGGAATTCAAGTCAGTTTGGTAAAGGCGACAGAGGGGGAGGTTCTATACATCAGAGGGGGAGGTTCTATACAGAGGGGGAGGTTCTATACATCAGAAGGGGAGGTTCTATACAGAGGGGGAGGTTCTATACATCATTCATGCCACACTTCCAGAACTCTCTGCCTCAGGCACAGGCTAGGCTGATGAAATCTCTGCACAGAAACACACCGGATGCCTGGTATTGCCCAGCAAGCAGGTGGCGCCGTTAAGGGGCAGGATTAATGGCCAAAATTCAGACTCGGCTCAAATTCTCATTCTTTCCCCGTTACCATTTTGCCAATTTAAATAGAATAGTATACCAAGTAACCAAGCTGTGTAAACTTATATTCTGGGGATGAAACAGCTGCTGCCCCCTGCAGGGATCACGAGACACTACAGGATCTGTCAGACAATGAGCACAGAACGATGAGCGAGCGAGACGGGCTCGTCAGTGAACTTTCGTTTTACTGCTTTTAGAATAACCACAACATGGCCTTGCGCTCCTTCGTAGAAGCCGACAATCATAAAAACTGCTGCGTGCCTCCAAAGATAGCAGCCAACATGTTCTAATGCCCTTTCAGGGAACACCCCCCTGCACGCTAGAGTCAGCTGGACACCACAAAGGAATTATGGTAATTATCTGCTGGTCAGTCAGAGAGAATGATGTCATGGACTGAGCAAATTCCTTAGCGTGCTGCTGTACTTGCCATTTTTATCTACTATGCTTGTCCATTAATGTGTCAGTGGATGTTCTGACCACCCACACTCTCTGTCCTTCTTCCCACATGGCCCCGGGTGGGCATCATCTGAGCTGGAGTCCTGGTTCAGTCCCATGGAGGGGTGACACTGCCAATGGGACTAACTGTGTCATCCTGGGTACAGCCTTCAGTGCCACCTTACACAGGCCAGCGTGGAGAACAGACTTATTGACAGACTTTGTCTTGATGCTTAATCACACCTTACACCTGGCCTTTAGCAGGCAAGTCCACCCTTTTCTGTTCTCAGTAATGTTAGTCTGCCCGGGGGAGCCAGTTGACCTTGGACCCCCAGAGGTTTTTTTTCTCCCTTCCCGGAGTATTTGGTTCCTCTCCTCCATTGTCATCTGGCTCTCTTTCTTTCATTCCTCTGTCTTTCCTTTCCCCTGTTTTTTGTATTGTCCTCTCTTAATAACGTTGTAATGGACCACAGTACACCCATGTAAAGCACCTTGATGTGAAAGGGGCTGTATAAAAATAAACTGAAATCTGGCGGACCGGTGACCAACATTAACCGGCATGGTCCGAGCCCAGTTCTGCTGAACCCAGGCCCAGTTCTGCTTGCGGGGTCATGCTGCAATATTCTCCCCCATCAATCAGCCTGTTAGCAGCCGCTAAAGCGAGCCAGCTTACTGGAGCGAAGACCAGCTGTCCCCTGACGTCACTGCAGTCTCCCGCCAGCTGTAAAACAAAAGCCTTGACACCTGGGCTAGGGGGGTGGGGGGGGGGGGTCTTCAGATAGACTGAGCTTCTGTCCTTGTACCAGGAATCCATCCGAGGATCAACAATGGCATTGATTCAGGACCTAATCCACCAAACAATGAAATTAAATCCTGGAGGGGAATATACATGAATTTCCCTCTGGGATCAGATCAGATATACTTTACTAGTTTATTCTGCGAAAGGTCAAACCAATATATTTTATACTAACGCAAACCCAATCAGACGACTCAATAATGCCATTCTATCAAAAAGAAAGTTGTCTCTCAAAAATAAAATATATCTATTAAAATTCATTACATAATGTGAATGATTGACAGCACAATGTGTCTACACATAAGACACAATGTAATTAAAACTATTCTATCAAATAGTTATTTTAATAGTTTATCAGTTCCTTACATGTTGAAGTCTATTTGTGACCTTGTTGGTTCTCAGCTACCGTTTTGCTCTTCTGGAAACCATAGAGGTGAGGCGACACTACTGGCTGGATCACCAGGATGCCAATAGCCTTGATCGGACTGGATTTAGAGGTTTATTCCATGATAAACACCAACCATGTACCAGAGCGGAGACACAAACAGCTATCCTACCCTGAGACACCCTCTGATCCTCTCTGCTGGTGTGGCCAAAGCCTGAAAAGGGTCGACACGTTCCTCTCTCAAGACAAAAACATTCAAGGAATCACCATAAAGTCAAGGGAATGAAGTCAAAGTAACTTCCGCTTCACAGCGGCAACTGATCGCTGCTGGTGGTATGACCTGAACTGCTGATCTTTGGTAGCGCTGTGTCACCCGAAGCTGCTGAAGTCACAAATTCTCACCTGGCTTTTCAAACATGACCTTTACAGAGGTCACTGTGCTCACACAACGATTACAAAACAGGCATGTTTGTATGTTCACTCAGTTCAGGCCAAAACCAAACTGCTTTTCTTATATTTTCAATGAATATCTCAGGTTAACACATTACTGAACAATTCAGTCATGAAAAATAAGTCAAACTTAAAAATCTATACCATTCCTAGGCAGAAGAGAGGTTGATTACTACTATACAACAGTGTCAGGTTCAGTCCCAGTTCACCCTGAAGCTGGAGGAAGCTATGAAAATCATTCAAACTGGCCATCAAAACATCTTAGTACCAGCAGCTGTTTCATGCACTATTACAAGACCATCAGAAGATCATCGGATCCTCAAACAAACCAATCTCAGTGGGATTTGACATTTTCTGAAATTCATCTGTCGTCTCTCTGGGTACAGTTGCAGTGCAGCTACGAAATATCTTGCCCTAACACAACCATATAACTCAACTCAAAAGTATGTCAAAGCCAGTGCTTGAAGTGGGGGAAAAGGGTGCAGGTACTCCCCTTGTTATACAGTACTGGGTACCAGTACTGCCAAACATTATTCAGTATCAGGTGCGATTACTCTCCTTGTTGTTCAGTACCAGGCGCTGGTACTGCCATTGTTATTCAGCACCAGCAGATATTGAGAGATGCTGGTACTCTGAAGAGAAAAACAAAGAGGTGCTGTACTGCGAGTACCAGTACAGTGAGTACCAGTACAGTGAGTACCAGCCGACTTCAAGCACTGCCTACAGAAGGGTTCCTCGATTCTGGTCCTGGAGTGACAGTTTACAAATTCCCCTGCTCAGTCACACCTATTGAACCTGGTATTTAGCAGATTAAGGTGCCTGTTGAGCGGGGAAATCTGCAAACGGTGTTGGATTCTGGACCTCCAGGACCAGAACTGGGGAACTCTGGCCTACCGCCTTGTGAAATCAGGCTCGTGCAGGTTGGGGGACCTAGACCTGAGGTAACCTCCTGACACAAACAGTACAAAGACAGTTTAATCTGTAAGCATGCATTTATAAAGGAGGCCTTAAATACCTATTCCAAATCCTCAGAAATTCTTTTGACCATTATGCATGATTATAAGTGTGCACAAATATGAGAGATTATTTAAGAATTACCGAGGCTTGAAGCCCATGTTAAATGTTCTAATTAGAGCAAAAAGGTCATATTTTCTGAATGAATAGCAACTTTTGAGAGTTTAGTGGTGTAAGTCAAGGAGGGAAGAAGAAGGAGCTCATGTCAAGGATTGAGTGGGAGGTTTGGAGAGATCCAGGTGGTTAGTTGAGAGAAGGAGGGCTTGCTAGAATGGAAGAGGGTGCTCAGTCAGGCTCATCCTGCGCCTGTTTCTCAGGTAAGTACGGGACGGGTAAAAAAAACGCAGCGGCACGGTGCAGCACCGTAAGTACTCAGCCCCCTTACCCTCTGCTGCTGATGCTGCTTGCGCTACTCTGCGCCGCGTAACTGCTGGACTGGCGGTACTGGCTAACCGCGGACTGCAGCTCCTTGCTGCGGTAAGCGCGGTCATAGTGGCGGTGATGTTTCTGGTAGAAAGGCAGGGATCCCGACATCCTGCGCCGTCCCGAGTCTCCGGCAACCCTGTGCGTTTCCATTCAGCATCCATTAACGTCTCCGTTAATGATCACGGCTTCCGAAATGCGCTTCATCGGTTCTTGTTAATGATTTAGTGGTGGTAAAGCTAATTGTTTCGGTTCCTTTCGGCAATAAATACACGTTCACACCCATTGCAATGACAATGCGCGGAACAAAGTGTTGCACGTATTTGTCAGTGTGACCTTTTAAAAACTTAAAACAAAAAACTATTTTTACTTCAACCCCCAAGTGATGCAGTACATGGATGGCGGGCTAGAGTAATTGGACAGGTTAAGTTATTAGTTAGAAATGTCATTAGCATTAATTATAAAGTACTGTACAGCAATTTATAAAACATGAAATTAAGTAATAAAAATAAACATCGTTTTCATTGACACATTGAGTAAAAATGTAATCAAAGTAAATTACAATCAGAAATGGTTTTTTTATTATACGACCCAGCTGTGCACACACGTAAATTGATGAGTACTGTATGCAGCAATTAAGAAGTTATGTAGGCCTAATTAATGAGAGTGCAGCAGCGATGCGCTTACAATCATACGCCTGGTTTGCGACGATGGCTTATCTGCTATCATTAAACTCGATAGCAAAACGTTTTAAGAAGTTTTACTTGCCTGTGACAACGTGTTCCCCGTGGGCAGAAAGATGTCAGAGAGAAGATCGACTCCAAACGCTGGAAAGCGGGCGGTGAGAGCCTGCCAAATCGGCGGACGGGGATGCCGACCGCGAAACAAAAATAATGCTGGCTCTCGGCGGAATGTGGATGCCACCTTCCCGACCTTTTATGGCCACGGAGGCCGTTAAATATAGCTGGGCGGGCGGCCTGGGGCACGACGATCACGGTGCCGCGGGGCGTCCGCTGCCGGTGAGTTAAAGCGCACCGCGGGATTTTAATGCTTTTTTTTTTGGAGGGGGGGCATAACCCGGAGAGATGCAATAGATTTTTAATATTTCCTTTAACCCGTGTAAGAATGTAAGTGATTGCACGCCCGGGTGAGAGGCTGACATTCAATACGGAATACTATGCACAGTAACTTGAGCCGAGCGTTAGTGCCCCCCCCCCCCCAACATACTCACCTGTCCCACGTACACATAGGACCATATGACGGGAAACAACACTTATCATGGCACAGTGATATAATGTAGTTTCGGTTACATAACACGTGCGTCTTATAGTTGCAAGATATAAATATCCATATATTTTATGCAACAGCCCGCTCGTCTGATTCAAGGGGCGGACTCTGACATCTCATTCCTCAGAACACAGAGCAGATATTGTCAGAAATAGTTTAAAAATATAACTGGCATACAATCCCTACCCATGCAGGACATGCCTATGCAGGACATCACATGTGTGGACACATAATTAGTGACATCCAGGATGGGCAGTGGTGGCTTAATGGTTAGGGAAGTGCACTTGTAAGTGAAAGATTGCAGGTTTGAATCCCCGACCAGCAAGGCCACCCCCAAGCACTGCTCCCTGGGTGCTGAATTAGCTGCCTGCTATGTCACATATGGGTTAAATGCAGAAGACACATTTTGTCGTGGTGTGCTGTGGTGTGTCAACAATGACAACTAATCTCTAAATTCTAATTGAGGGTGATATTGCCAGCACATGTGAAGCCATGGAGACCAGCTAACGACAGTCCTTACTGTTAGCGGCCCTCTCACCTGACTTCAGCTGTGCCGCCTGCTATGTTTAGCCGCGCGACAGAGCACTGTCCCTCTGCGCGTGGCCTTGCTGCCCCGTGACGCAGGAAGCCGCGCCCCAAGTCTGTGTGATGGAAACTATTGCGTGTTTTTAGCTGGTGTGCGATAGGCCGCTACCACAGAATAACCTAACTAACCTAACCTAATCTTAGCCTACCTGCGATAGCGTAATCTAGCTATGATAACATAACCTGGCCAACCTAGTTACGATATCATATACACAGGTGTGAAAATGAAGGAATTGTGTTTAAATTTTGTTGATATTAGACTAAACACTAAAATAATGGTCATAAATTTGACCATGTTGGGGGGGGGGTGCATTGGAGGGCCCCATGGAGTTTTTTGCCAAGGGCCCCCAGTCTCCGTAGAATTGCAAATCTATCCATCCATCCATGTTCCAATTACTTATCCAGTATGGGGTCATAGAGAGCTGTTATTTACGTGAATGTGGCTGTAATAAGCAGTCAAAGTAGGAAAACGCCCAGGTTTTGTTCTAAATGTCATTTTGTCATTCTGAATGTCATCAGTTGAACAGCTGTAAAAATTTTGGTCTCCATCACAAGCCTTCACCTGTCTCATCTGCATTTTGGTCCATATTTCAGCAACAGTACAATGGACTCATCACTAAAATGAAGTGTGTGTCTTAATTTGCTGAAGTGAAATTCTAAAGGCAGGATAACGTGACCTGAGAGCTTGTGTCCTGCAGATTTCAGGTCTCAGCCCCAAGGCTGTACAATGGATTCTGGACCCCAGCACTGTAAAGGATATATAAACTTTACTAAAAGTTGAAATGAAGAATCCACCAAAAATCCTGCAGTGACTTGTCATTCCATACAGTTTTACTATGATATTCTGTAATTTCAAAGTCAAAAAGTCAAAGTCAAAAGTCTTTATTGTAAATTCCACCATATGTAGAGGACATACAGAGGATTGAGATTACGCTACTCTCAGACTCCACGGTGACTGCACTAACAACAAGAAGTAAGACAGACAAGCAAGACCGATATAATAATGGTGGCTAAGCTGTCATCCCTGTTGGATAACATCTACCACCCCATGCAGGAGACTCTGACGGCACTGAGCAGCTCCTTCAGTGGCAGGCTTCTGCATCCACAATGTGGGAAGGAGAGATTCAGAAGGTCTTTCCTTCCAACCGCTGTCAGACTCTACAACAAAGTCCTTGCAGCTGACCCCACACACATAGACTAACAAACACACACATCCAATACACCATGGTAGTTTCTATGTGCAATATTTCTTATGTTCAATATTAGTTCTTGTCAATGCCTGTCACTCCACTGCATGCCTGTCCATATATTTATATATCCACTCTGTACATAATATACATACATACACTCTATACATACATACATATATTTATCTAAGTTTACATATACATATATATACATTTATATTTTTTAATACTCATCCATATTTATGTTTCCAGATTGTTTGTTTAGTGTACGTTTTATACTGTACTGTTGGTACAGTTTTTATGGTATTGTTTTTTTAATTTTGCTGCTCTTATCTTGTACTGTCCACTTTCTGCCGTCATGATGCAAATTTCCCACTTGTGGAACTAAAAAAGGATTATCTAATCTAATAAGTATTCATATATATACATATATGTACATGTATGTATGCAAAAATAAAATTTAAATTAAATACATAACACATAAGGCAGTGCAAATATGGTGGATTCACAGGAGCTGTGTTTAGTTATACAGTTTTTGTTGTAGGTAAGTAAACAAAGTACAGCCATGGAAAAAATTAAGAGACCACAGCACAATTTTTGTCTCACTTTTTCCCCTCAATTTATGGGTGTGTGTCTCTGAATAATATATCATTTGTGTTTGCAAACTGCAGCCTGGTTCTTCTCTCTTTCTCATTAATGAAGGGCTTCTTCCTCGCTTTTTGGGACTTCAGTCCTGCTTCTACGAGCCTGATATGAACTGTCCTAGCAGTGCACTTCACACCTGCACTTAATGCTTCCCATTCCTTTTGAAGGTCATTTGATGACATCCTCCAATTCATGAGAAACTTGGATAAGTTGACGGTCATCTCTGCCATTAGTAAATCACTTCCGCCCTTTACCTGGTTCCCAGTGTCTCCTGCTTCATTTTACTCTTGTGTGTTGCTGTCATATATTTTGAGCCTGGAAGCATCCTGCTGCTCAGTGTAGCCTTCTGCTAGCAGGACCACGATTAAACCAGGATTTAAAAATGCAGATTTGTTTAAAAATGTAGAGCGGTACCTTCATTTTTTCCACGGCTGTAAATAAAGTGGCTAGTGCTGGATATGGGTGGGTGGGAGTTACAGCCCAGATTTTTTGGGGGCAGTGGGGAAAGGGGGAGAGTGGAAAGTGTTCAGCATCCTGACAACTTGGTGGATGAAACTATTCCTCAGTTTGGTGGAGTAGAGGCTCCTTTACCTTCTCCCAGAAGGCAGGAGACTGAAGAGGCTGTAAAGAGGGGTGGGTGGGGTCT
This sequence comes from Paramormyrops kingsleyae, assembly GCF_048594095.1. Lineage (NCBI taxonomy): Eukaryota > Metazoa > Chordata > Actinopteri > Osteoglossiformes > Mormyridae > Paramormyrops > Paramormyrops kingsleyae. The sequence goes on along the minus strand of NC_132800.1, from coordinate 18,744,308 downwards.
CCCGTGATGCCGACTGCTTTGCGGGCCGGGCGGGTGTAGGAGGGGCGGGTGGGTGGGGTCTCCCACAATGCCGACTGCTTTTCAATTGTTGGCGGTGTGGCTTCTAAATAACAGTGATGCTGTTTGTCAGGATACTTTCAGTGGTGCTCCGATAGAAGGAGTCCATGATTGGTACCAGGGCACTAGCTCTCTCTAAATTGCAGAGGAAGTAGAGGCGTTGTAGGGCTTTCTTTGCCAGTGATGTGGTGTTCTTTGACCAGGAGAGGTCCTATGTGATGTGCACCTCCAAGAATTTGGTGCTGCTCACTCTCTCCACAATAATACCATTTATGGTCAGTGGGGGGAGGGGGGGGGGGTGTTGGCTGTGCGATCTCCTGAAGTCAATGTTGATCTCCTTTGTTTTGTTCACGTTTGTTCACCGCTTGGTTCACGTCATTCCTGTAGTCATGAGTTGATGAGACCCGCCACTGTAGTGTCGTCAGCAGAGTGTTATTTTATGGTAACGTGAACTGTTAGTTGGAAAAATGCTTTTTTAAAAGTTTACAGGATTAAATGCAAACCCACACGGGACAGCTGTTGAGATGTGTGACACTGAACTTCAAAGCAAATTATTTTGTCAATCAGAAGATTTAATCTGGTCCTGCAATCTCGTTAATCCGGCGATAAGACCCCCCTCACTACTTTGTCTTCTCTGTCTTCTGTGTATTATGTCTTATGTTTTGTCTGTGAGGGAGGGGTTTTCAAGTAAGAATTTCATTGTGCTCTGTACGCTGTACCTTGTACATATGACAATAAACTTCAAACCTAGCCGCCAATCAGTCTGTCTGTGAAGTGCATTTTCTGTGAAAAGGGACTGGTTACAGAACGAGGACCCATGCTGCCAGTCGAGAAGGAATGTGACAACACGACGGAATAATGACTTCATCTCATCACACCGTGAGATAAATCCGAGTCACCGTCAGATGTCACTGATTTCTATTTTAACCTGTATCATGGCCAGACACCCATATGTCTCTGAGAGCTTAACCCACCTGTCACTCCCCGTTCACCTGCACATCCACTAAATCATTGTCAAGCTGCCTCTGTTTCTGGCATTAGCCAAGGCTTTTGAGGAACCAGTAACAGCCTGCAGGAAAAAGACAGCAGCTCACCGGTAGGGTGGGGCTTGGCCTGGACGTCACCATGGCAACATTTATTCCAAAATAGGAGGTTTCAATGCTGACTGAAACTGAAGTGACCTTCAGGCTTTGCACTTGTGACAAAGACCACATCAGCCACCTTCTAATTAATAGTGATGGTCCAGTCTTTATCTATAGAGATTGAAGGCGATTTCCAAGCTTTGGACATTTTCAAATTCATTAATTTTTATGTAGTGCCACAAGGCTCCTGACAAGAGTGTGTATGGCTAATCCATTATCACATTGTTTATACAAAATTGTGTATGTGAGCCAGGGGAAAAGGAAAGAAAGAATGCCAGAAGACAGTGGGGGAGGGGAACCAAAAACTCCCCAGTAGGAAGGAAAAATACCTCTATGGGTCCAAGGTCTACTGACTGTTATTCTGAGACAAAACTCTAACTTGCCAAATTTGCAAAGACTAACGAAATTTACACAAAATCCGTGTCATTTATTATCCCTAAATATTAGAGCTACAGCGGAATATTTTGAACACTTCTGATTCGCAGTTTATTTGCGTCAAGTGTGGCGCAGGGAGGCAGGATGAATTTGGTCAAGTAACATATGACTTCGCTTGGGGTTCGGACTTCATAGGAGTGCAACATGACTCGCCCGTCTGAGCTTCACGTCGTGTTTAGTGTGTGGAAACAAGATGGGTCGTGTGTTTGTATATTCATGGGGGGGCTGGGGGCACGAAGGATGGAATCCTAAGTATGGGGAAGACGATCGTGGCAGAGGTCTTATTATAATAACAAAGCAAATACCTTTCCTTTACCTTAGTTTTTGTTTTCCTTTTAAAATAAAACCTTGATCAGTGTTTACAGTGTGTGGCATTTGAGTTATGTTGCGTATTATGCTGAGTTTCATATAATGTTCAAAATTAAGGAATCTGGACGTTTGTGTTTCACAAAGTTTTTAGACTGGCTAAGCGGTAAATGATGATGGATTACGACCTGTTATTTTGTAAAATATATGGTTGACATTATTACTTTTGACTCTTTACATTTTGTTCAGTTAATAATGAGAATGCCGTTCCTTAATAACCGCCATTGAAATGCAATGAGGACGCATTTATGAGTGGTTTCTACGTCATTTGCCTGCCCTCTAGTGGTTACAGAGACAAAGATCGCCACCAACGCAGACCGAAAGCATGCTGATTATGCCACAACAATAAAACTCCATATTCAACAGAGCTGCGTATCATTTTATTTTTTACATTATTTAATTTGTGACAAAAAACAGGGCCCGATTAATCACAATGGCTTGGTTTCAAATAACATGAGTTAACCGATCTTTGGTGAGCAATTTGTTGTGAATGGTTGCGGAACGTTCTGGATTAAGTGCATGGTGACAGGAAGATCAAGTCCCCAGCTTTACAGTAATGGCTATGAAAACCCAGCAGATGATAGTGATCTCAACTGCACTTAGAGTGCAGCAGTGTACAACCACCCCCCCCCCCCCCCCCCAAAAAAAAAGTCACTAAGGCTAAAGCTAATCAGTTGATGGTAAAAGAAAGCTGGATTTGAATTATTTAAGTAACTTGATATTTCAAATGCGAATTGGTTGGTAATTAAAATCCATGCATCAAACTTCCAAACTCACATCTTGGACAGGGTTGTGTGTGAGGGGTGGGGCCCATCCCAGGGAGACCTGGACACATGGCAGGGGTCACCCTTAATGGGGTGTGTTATCTAGAATATGTTGTCTAAGACCCCCTGGACTCTGGTCCGTGAAGACCATGGCTGTCCTATCAGAATGAATATAAACTTTTGTGGCCTTTACAGGCTAAGTAGGGACCTGCAGGGAGCGAACTAGAAATACAAGTATTAAATTAAATTCAACAATAAGAAGATGTGTTTAGGTTTAAAAGGTACATTGAAGAGGTTAATTTTCACACTATGCTGTATGTTGTTCTCTCTTTATTACATTTTAGATGTGCCCTGTACCACAGATTTTTCCCAGTTTTCTACCAGACCTCATCCACAGATGATTTTATGGGGATGATACCATTATCTTTCATTTCCGGGGTGGCACAAATTAATATGGTGTTTTTGTTCTGCCCCCGTTCCCTCAGTAAACATGCACTTGTCCGTCTCCACACCCTCCTTCTCATTCCTCACTGGTTCATCCCTATTGATATCTCCGGCATCAGCGATCATTCAGCCACATCTGTGGGAGAAGCACACCATCACCACTTACTGTTTCCCACTAACATTTAATTAAATCCCATGGAACCTGTTGGGGGTAATGGATGAGGATAGGATCATCCTATATTCAGGACAAAAAGACATGAATAATGAAGTTTGCACTTCTATATCGGTGAGGTGAACTGTCGTACCCTTGGGCCAGCTTCAGTACATATCTAAATATATAAAGAGAGGCTTTCATAAAGCACGTAAATAATTTTGGGTGAAACCAGTGGCTAAGTATGCCATACGAGAACAGCATTACACTGTAGACACTGATGTTTATTATGACACACATTATACTGACACATTATTATATTATGTTACATTTGCAACATATAAACCCCCTCCCCCCAGCCATCCCAAACATACTATGGGCAGGGAAAATGTAAAGTGCCCTGAGCAATGTAATCTTGGGAAATGTGCTACACAAATTGGATTAATGTACAAGAATAAAATTGGAATGACCATACTTTACCCCAGTGGGGAAATTCTCTTTTTTGCCTACCTCATCTTGCGGTCCATCCATTGCCCCTAATATCCCTATTGTTCTGCCAGCACAAGTGGATCTAACGACCATACTACTACTGAATACCTCAAGGGTCACGTGATGGTTTATTGGGTAGCAATGCTCCCTCATGCATCCATGTTTAGGCCAACATCAATGGAATTTTAATAGTGTTTTCGTATCATTTGCACTAACAACCATTTCAAAACAAATGGTAAAAAAAGTCAGGCGATGTCCTCTTCGACTGACATTTACATGTATTGTCTCAAAAGAATAAGCAGCCTAATTGTAAATAACTTATGACACATAAATTCAGGAATACACTAAATAAGTCCCAGCTATTTCTCCAAACACGAATTACTGTGTAGACAAAAGCCCACAGGTGCAGCTCTATTTGAAATAAAACCGCACGTATCACTTTCCATAAACCAGGACAGTTTGAATAAACGTCCCACGAGCACTAAGTGACTGCCGCCATAGATATGCCGAATATTCCCCGCAGGGCTTAGGAGGATACCCAAACTCGCCCTCCACACAAACATCCCTGGAAGCGGTAACACACAGGGGGGCTGCTGCAGACCGGTTTAGGGCGTGAGTCATGCCTTCCGCTCTGGCCCCTTCTTTCAGACTTCGAGGGCAACACTCCATCTTCTTCCAAAGGTTACCAACTGTTTTCTCTGACCCCCCAGGGTGTTCTGTTCCCATGCACACCGTCTAATTTTACACCCAGTGTACGTTCAGTCACTCCTCATGTGGCACATTTCGCGTTAAAAACAGAGGGCGATACAAAATTAGTATAGTTTTCCCGCTAGTTCTTAACACTAACTTGTTAGCATAATTAGTTAATAACAATAGCACAGTTTTAGCCGTGTTCCTAGTACAGCGGAATCACAATATTATTGGCGTTACTAATGACTTCAATATGCGCAAAACTAACCCCACTCAGACCGGAAGTCGTCCCTCTCTTCCCTAAAAGGACATTTCTACACTATCAACGTTGCCAATGTGGAATGTGCCGGATGATACCAAGTCAGGAAAATAGTTTTACTAAAACTCGAGCTAAATTTTAAAATCGCGGAACTTGAAATACTACAACTGTTATGAAAAACATAAAGCGTATTTGGCATGTAAACTAAAGCTTGACGTATAATTATATTTAACACTTTTCACGCCCCCCTCAATCCTGAGGGTGGTTCGGTCTTGGCTTCCTGTGCGGAACTGCTCTGACTATCAGGAAGTTAGGGCGGTGGTGTACAAGCAGCGCGGAGTTCCTCTCACTTTATTGTCGTGTTCATCAGGTATGGCTTGCCTTTCCTCGTTCGTTTTTATTTTTTTATATATTAAATATGATGGTAGGTGGTGGGTTTTGGTGCGTGATCACTTTGGATTGAATACTGGAGCTGCGTTTCCGTGCTGTGCCCTGCGGTTATGGAGCGACGGCCGAGCCATAGTCATTTGGGCCAGATGGGCCCAGGGGCAGTGTAGGGGGGTTCCTGTCATGGTTACGAAACCATCCGTTTTAACAAGTCCTTTCATTTAGATGGTAGGTTTTCTCTTGATCAGAAAAGCTGGCCAGTGGTAATGCACTGAAATCTTGGCCTGCGAGTTAACCCTGCAGTGAATAGGCTTCTCGTCGGTCTCGGTAGGTGTGGTACTGACGTACTTGGAATTGTTATTTGTAAAGGTCGGTATTCTTTTATGTATCTTGGAATTGTTTTGTTGTTGTTATAGGCTGGGCAGATGGCATTCTCCTGTATTTGCTACCGATCTGAAGAGGTTTTTTTAACGTTCACATTCCGTTGTTTCACGGTCGGTTAACATCTTAACGTTAAATTCAACATCTTTTAAACTCTCTGGCTGCAAATGGAATCAAAACTGTCAATTTTTATGCATGCAGGAATGCATCCACCTACCCATTTTTCATCCACTTATCCTGGTCAGAGTTCAATTACATTTTTTTATATAGCACCTTTTCACAACAGTCATCCCAAGGCGCTTTACATGGGTGTGTTGTAATACATTCCTACATTATTTATACCGAATAATACACCAAGCAAGGTTGTGGGGAACCTTTAATCATTTACTGACCATCTGTGATAGTAAGAGTCTGGATCACATAGTAGTACTCTTTGTCTGGTACCAATGTGGGGGGGGGGATTTGGTTTAATTTTAACTAATAACCTGTCAATAGTGCATCACTAGGTTAAAATAAAAGAGAGCAGTATCTACTGTTTTTTTGAGGTGGTGATGAAATGCCATAGATAGGATATCTGCTTCTTGTCTATTGATCACTTTTATCTTTCTGTTCTGTGTCGAAGGCTTTTGTGTATTTGTCTTGAGTTTTTTTGGTGAGTTCTTGCTGGAATGGCTACCATTTGGTAAGACAGTCAGCTGTTATTGTGCTGTGACTGGATTCCGATCCTCTGGTTTACGTTGATCCACCCTATACGGACTATAATTTTATTTATGGCACTCAATAAAACCAGATACTCTGTGTCATGGTGATGGTTGTCTCCCTGACTACAGGAGATGGCCAGCTGCACGCAACAGTATTACTGGTGAGGAATAGAAAAGAGATTCTGCGGAGTCACATATGAAGGATGCTGTTATTTCGTAGACGCGTTTTGGTCGTATCCTGTCAGCCATGAACGCGGCTGATCAGCTGTTTACGTAAAATCCCGCAGCGTGAATCCTCAGCTCTCAGTTTAGCCCATTTTATCATCTGTAGTGTTCTTCCCATTTCTCAAACTGCCTACAGAGGATGTAGCGAGAACTAGGGCAGCACCGTCGCCTTTAATAGCGAGTGACACGCTTTTGGAGGTCTTCCTGCAGCGTTATCAAAGCCCCGCTTGCCAGGACTAGCCAAGTCTTGCTGCTCACGCACTATTTTTGATCATCGCCTGACCCAGTCTATCTGGATTAATGCTTTTGGCTGCAGGAGAGAGATTGTTGATGACCTGTTCGGAAAGAGTGTGATTCTGCGTGATATTCAGAAGTCAGACTTGAGATTATCTTTAAAATAAGGGTTCCCCCCCCCCCTCCAATGAACAAATGTTAATTTGACACCAGCAACCCTCAGTTAGTTACCCACCCCTTGTTATTAGCGTGTGGAGACATGTTACCCATTAGCCAGATGGTACTCTGGCTCCAAACATTCTTCAGAGCTTTTATATGCAATAGTAATTTTTTAATGAGAAATCAAAGGTATAGTAAAACAGATGTTGTCCCTCATAATCTTAACGGTTTGTTTATTGTGCTCATTAAGGTAAAGGAAAAAAACAAAAAAACAGCCAAAATGTCGAGCAAAAAAGCCAAGGGAAAGACCACCAAGAAGAGGCCCCAGCGTGCCACCTCCAATGTCTTCGCCATGTTCGACCAGTCCCAGATCCAGGAGTTCAAGGAGGCCTTCAACATGATCGACCAGAACCGGGATGGTTTCGTTGACAAGGAGGACCTGCATGACATGTTGGCTTCATTGGGTAGGTCCATGTGACTGATTGGTGAGATTTTGAGGTCAGGATGTGCTGGTCAGCATTCAAAACTCATTATCAGTTCAAGGAACCGTTGACCTAATTGTGCCCTGGGGGTGTTTTCTTTGCATGTGAACTGGAGAAGAACCATAAATCTTGAGAACTTTAATGTTATGAGGCAGTCCTAGCCACCCCAACCCCCCCCCCCCCCCACCCACTGTGAAAGGTGACTTCACATGACCCAAGCACTTCCAAGTACAAAACTCTAATGAATGTAGAAGCTGGTTTCCATCCACATGCTTCCCACTCCCTATAGGTTAGGTGATGCCTTTGTGAACCAGCTTTTCTGGTTTCAGCCTGATGAAGATGGTTTGTCTCTCCAGAGTACAGACAGTTGGTGGACTTGGTCTCTCTAAGGAATTTGTAGACTGGGTGTATTGGGATATGCAGGGCAAGGGGTGATGAAATTCTCCCTATTTGTTTATGTTCAGTTTCCATTAGTGGATAAATTTGCATTAACCTGTTGCACGATTTCTGTAAGACTCATGTATAAGAAGAGCTGGAAGAAGCCATTTGTGTCATCTGTAACTTGTTCCTTGGAGAGTCCTTTGGATACATTTAAATACCGGTTTTTAAAATCATCTTTTCAAAATCCCTACCAGGAAAGAACCCTACAGATGATTACCTGGAAGCCATGATGAACGAGGCCCCTGGCCCCATTAACTTCACAATGTTCCTCACTATGTTTGGCGAGAAGCTCAACGGCACCGACCCCGAGGACGTCATCAGGAACGCATTTGCTTGCTTTGACGAGGAGGGGACGGGTGAGCACACCGAGAACATGTGGCCTTAAACCCATACCTGCGGTATTGAGCAATTCATAGCAAAATACAGAGTGTTTGGTTCTATTTGGAAGTTATTTACATTAGAATACATGGGCTTTATTGATGCCAGGGGAACATTCTGGTGCATACAGCAGCAAGTACGCAGTGCACAGACAAACATAAATATAGAACAGAATGGACAGTCCAGAGACTGTACACATTCTGCAAACAAATTAAAAGTGCATAGTACACAAACAGATTATAAAATATACAAGGAAATTCTGAAATTTAAGAAAAGTCTGAAATTATACTACATTGAGGTACTTCCTAAGGAAGAAAAGCACGTAATGCTTTATAATCCTGGTTCTGAGTGACACGTTACAGACTGACATTTGACCAGAACAACATACAAGAAGGAGAGAATATTGTGCCCTTGGTCACTTTTAAAATGATGTTTATTGAGAAACTGGCAGTGTTTTAGAATCAGTGATGATCTGACTAAGGCCAGTGGAAATGCATGTTGGTACAGTTTGCAACTGTTGAACACACCACGACAATAGACAATTAACAGTTAGGGTGTAACACAGACAGAAAACATTACCAGGCACAAAATACACGACAGGAATTAGTAAATGCATGGCGTGTGATGGTTTGTGCAAATTCTAGTAGTGCAAAGATGAAAGTTAAAAGGCACAGTATGGACAACATGCAGTGTACATATAGCACATAACAAACATCCCATGGAAAGTGCATTTATAATGTGCAAACATATTGTGAGGGGTCTGTGCTGATAAGATAAAACAACATAAAACTTTATTCATTCCAAGGGAGTTTATGCCAGGGCATAATTCTTATTGTGTAGATTAAACAACAGCTTAAAAATACAAAAAATACTACAATATTACCAGAAATACAAAATAAAGAATACAAGTGTATTATTCTGTAATGCATTACTAGTATAATGTGAAGGATAAAGACAAAAGGATAGAGAGATGAGGTATGTAACTAAAGTGGGAGTGTGCATGTGCAAATGGCCTAAAAAGGGTGTATAATGTCCAAAAAAAGAGGATTGTGTGTGTGCAAAAGAATGAACAATAAAGACGATGAACGCAAATAAAAAAAGTCCAAAAAGTTTTTGGAGGAAATGGTGGTGATGCTTGCTTGCAGCTACATTTAGATCGAAATGTCTCAAAAACTTCCCATGAAAGAGGGGGGATTGATCAGCTGATGATGTTGAGAGTCTTTTATTCCGTAGGTTTCATCCAGGAGGATTACCTGAGGGAGCTTCTGACGACCATGGGCGATCGGTTCACGGACGAGGAGGTGGACGAGCTCTTCCGCGAGGCGCCGATTGACAAGAAGAGCAACTTCAACTACGTGGAGTTCACTCGCATCCTTAAGCACGGGGCTAAAGACAAGGATGACTAGATGATCCTCACCCCTCCACCCCCCGATACCTGGAGACCTCCTCGCTCAACTTGTGCACCACGTCCTGTCTTTTTAACAAGTTAGATCGTTCTGTTGACTGCCTTAGCAATAAAGCCAGACTGCATATACCAGACGGCGCAACCATTTTATTTCTTATTTTTATCAGATATCTGAACCTCAGAAATCAGCCGTAGCAGATGTGCTCATCTGTCATAAATATCCGTTTTGACCCCGCAGAAGGTCGTGTGTATCCCTGTGGCGTGAAAAAAATCGCTGTTAAAAATGTAAAAGCAACGGAAAATTCATCCACGAAACACCCTTGTTAATTTAAAGGCCTGACTTAGCTGGATTTTTACATTTTGTAAGCTGATACTTTTGAAATAAAGTTCTCTATCAACTTGTTTTTTGTGTTTTTGTCTGAACATCTGTTGTGATGTAGGGAGATAACAACCCTGCAGGTAAGCTTTGCTAATAACCTGCCCCAAACCGATGGTATTGTTCTTCAAACCCCAGTGAAATGCTGTTATGAAGTCCTTCTTTGTGACTATCAACATGTACTATCAAGTTGTAAAAAGGAAAATCCCTAACTGCTGTATTTTTGGTAATGAGTTTAAGCTTAAACTTTGGCGTCAATAATCTCATTTTTTCTTTGTGTCTCCATGTAATAGAGAAGTAACCTGTGTGTGTGCAACCATGATGTGGAAAATTAAACGATATCTGCATCAATATTTTCGTATAAAATCATTCCAGCGCAACAGGACAAAACATGCAGACTACGTTTCCACTCTCTCTAGACAGTCCAACAAAAAGGACACTATTAATTATGGAGCACTCTTACCAAATACTATTAGAATGACCACACGTAATTTTTGCAGGACCTGTCCTCTTTTTTTAGGACCTAAAAAACGCTGAAATGTCAGGGATTTTGCATTGTCATGCTGACGTTTGTTCCCTACAGTAGGAATATTTTCTGTATGTATATTTTTGTTGCTTTTATGCCCCCCCCCCACTATCCTCTTATTTGCAGTGCAAATTACATACGGTCACCCTATCTACGTAAAGATGAAAAACTAGTTCATGCAGACATAACCCCACTGTGTGTTTTTAACATAACTGGGATCCTAAACCCAGGTGCACAACATGCCTATGCTTGGATATATCTGCCTTGGGTTCCTCGTGTTGGGATATATCTACATCCGTTTTGGAATATATCTATTCTACGTAACACCTATAACTGGATACCTATCTAACTACGCCGCTCATTACGCAACCACGCCCCCTGCGCGTCATCACGCTCCCGGAAGTGAAACCGCGGTTGTCATCGGTAGCTGTGGAGCCATGCCGGATCCGTAACGTGCTAGCGGGCTTTCGGAAAGGTAGTATAAAGGTTTTTACATGAACTGTGGACATGTTATCTGAATAAGTATATTAGGAAGACCTGTACAAAAAAAGCACTAAGCAAAATAGTCGGCTGTTTCAGCCAGTCTATAATTAACATACTAGTCAGATACCTAGCAGTGGCATTAATTTTCCAAGGGCAAATCGGACCGGTTTGTTTTTATCCATCCCTAAAACCTTTAAGGTTCGCTTCTTACCCGAAACCCAAGCAACACAATAAACATGACGTGACTGAAGCAGATTTTTCGAATTATTTAGAAGACGTGAAATTTTGAAAACATGTACTTAAGATGGTCTGTGCTGTCTCCTGTTTTGTAGGCTCCCAGTCCAGGTGAGCTTCCCTGCTGCGTCATGGCTTTAAAGTTGATTCGGGCTGTGACGAGGATTCTGGTACGGAGGCGCCGAGGTCTTCATGCTTTTCACGGGGCAGCATCGTTCTCCCGGAGTCCCATCGAGCCCTGGGTGCAAACCGCATGCTTTGCTTGTCCCCAGACTGTCTGGAAGAGGAGGGTCTGCCACCCTCTCCCTTTTGACAGTGGGAGAGCACACCTTTCCACCGTCATCAGGGACCCAGTGACGTTCAGCTTCGGGTCTGTGTGTCTCCATGGCGACTCCATGCCTCGGTTCCTACTCACGCAGCTGCACCGGCCCGCTGCGGAAGACGAGCGGGCTTTTTCAGACAGGCTCCGGGACTGCAGCTCCTCAAAGCAGGTCCTGCGTCTCCTGCAGACAGCGGAGGTGATGTCAGACACCATGGCGGCCGCGGCCCTGCACCGCATCGCGGACCTTGAGCTGGGGGAGGGCGGCCTAAGGGACGCGGAGGTACTTCAAAATGACGTGGTCCGGGCTCTCTGCTTCCAGCTGGAGCACGAGTCCCGGCGGCTCACTGAGGCCGGACTGGTGTCCGCCTTGCTGGCCTGCACGCGCCTTTACGTGGATCCCTGGAGCACGCTGGTGGTGCGACTGGTGTCCGAGAGCCAGGAGCGACTAGACCGGGACAGGTTCTCCGTAGCACAGCTGTGTAGCCTCGGAGAAGCGCTGTTGGCCCTGGAAGGGCCTGGATGTGGGATGTTACAGCAGGTGATGGATCAGGTGCGACTTGGATCCCCAGCGAACTGGAGCCCGGATGAGCTTGCTGCCGTCTATGGCTTGCTCCAGGCCGGAGCAGGAGAAGGTGGCCGCTACCAGGAACTCTTGAACACCATGAACACCCACACCGTGTCTATCGCTAGCCGGCTCGGCCCGTCTGCCATCAGTCGGGTCTTGATCGCCCTGGTGGCCCTCGACCAGACACAGGCCATGCCACTGGTGATTAGCCTTAGCAAGCACTCGGTGCGGCACATGGTCAGCTTCTCGGACAGCGAGCTGGCAGCGGTGCTGGCGGCCCTCATGCACTTCGGCCATAGCGACCGCTTCTTTGTGGAGGCGCTGGAGAGGCGTGTCACGGCGACGGCCTTTGAGTCACATCCGGAGACCATCTCCAAGGTGATGCAGTACCTCGCTCGCCGGAACATCCTCTCACCGGCCATCTTCGACGTGGTGGCTGAGAGCTTTGTGTACCGGGCGGATAGCTACAGCACCAGCCAGGTTGCCCGGCAGATCATGCCCTTCGGGAAGTTGGCGTACCTCCCACCCAATGCGAGTGTCCTCTTCGGGAAGGTGGAGGCCATCTTGCACTCGCGCTTCTCGCAGTTCCAGCCGCGCACGGCGCTCAACCTCCTGCACTCGTGCACCTTGGCTGAGAGGTTCCCCCTCAACTTCGTGGCCAAGGTTTTCAACCCATATTTCCTCCAACAGCTTCAAGGTAAAGTCTTCCTCAGCGGCTCACGGAAGTCTCTGTTGGCTGGGTGCTATGACTTACAGGCTGGTAGAAATGAAAAATTAGCCCAGGTTAGATTTGATAAGTCAGAAGATTATATAATTCCCGGAGGAACTTTCCCGAGAAATTAATAAATTCTGTCTGTCTGTCTGTCCGTCTGTCTGTCTTCCTCTATTTCTTTTCATTATCTTTAACAATTTTTGAGATATGACTACTGGGGTGCCCCCTGATCTGAAGAGTAGGGATCTCATTTTCCCAGGTTTTGGTATCTCCTGAATCTTTTTCAAGCTTTATTTTGGTATCTAGTTTGCTGGGGGTTTTTTTTTTTTTAAAGCATCTATGAGCTGAGTGTGAAATTGACCGATTATATATATATATCGGTCAATTTCACACTCAGCTCATATATATATAATAAGAATGCTGAAAATTCATTGCATTTCCATGATTTCAGTGCAGTTTTTGACAAGGCATGGATTAACAAAAAGAGCAAGAATTATATTTTATTTTTGTGAATAAATTATTTAAATGTGATCTTTCTGTACAGAGAAATGGTAAGTTGAATCTGAAAGTGTTCTGTGCCGGTTTTTACACTTCCTTCCAGTCAGTGCACTTACATGCCTACCAACTGGTACAAAGTTTGGGGGTAACCTCAGTGTTTTACCTGCCCATTTGTTTCAATCTGTTTCAGAACAAGGCACGGGAATAGATAGGATCATACTTTCACAGCTGACGCAGCTCTACATGACCGTCAAGCTGGAGTGTCCCTTCTACGAGGTGAGCACCTTGTTCATCAGAAGCCCATTTTCTGGCTGTTATGAGCTGTTTCCACTCTTACCTGGCATCTTCCCTGCTGGGAATTCTCCATTTCCTTGCCAATGCACCTGACTGTTGAATCGTAGGGACCAAGCCTTCATCGGAAGTACCGTGTGAAGTCCTTCCTCGCGCCCGGCCGGTCCCTGGAGACTCCCGTGGAGGGACACCTCTACAACTCGGTCAAAGCTGGCCTGATCGACCTGCTGGGGGTCCGGGCCTACTTTGCTTCCCGTGTCCTGACGCCGTACTGCTACACATTAGGTGAGAAGCCCCCTGTATAGATTAGCGAATGATTGCCGAGGAATCAGAACTAAACCAGACTTGGTTTTGGTACTGGGTTTTGGGGAGTTTTTTGTAAGCTGCTATGAGGAAATTTAAGGTGAAGTTGACCAATATTTTAGATGAATAATATTGAGAACGTGTTGCATTTCAACAGTTTCAGGATACTTTTTGAAAGAAATAATGACAAAGCATAGGTTGGCAAAAAGAGTAAGAAATATCCTTTATTTTGTGAAAAGAAACTATTTAAATGCAGAGGTGGAAATTTCAGGTCCAGAAAGTTTCAACCAAACATTTGAGCATAAAGACTCACAGTCACAGAGTACTCAACCGGTCGGTTGAAACAAAATCTTGGTCTGGATTTCTACGTTCTGGACCTGAAATTTCCAACACTGTTGAAATGTGACATTTCTGGACAGAGAAATGCTAAGTTGAGTTTGAAGTGTTTTGGGCTGTTTATACTTTCCTCCAGCTCTTTGGTGTATGACGATGACTGGTGTGAATGAATGGGTGTTGTCCTTGGTACAGATGTGGAGATAAAGCTCGATGAGGAAGGATATGTCTTACCAGCCAGCAATCTTGAGGACGTCTTTAAGAAGTATGACCTTTTGCAATTTTTCTTGTGAACTCTTCAATTGTCTTGTTAAAACTTTTACTTTAACTATACTGTTATGGCATTGTTTTTCTAAAGAAAATTCGAAGATCTTTTGCGTTTGATATAACTTGTCAGAATATTATTAGCTGATCATTTTTCGGTAGAACATTTTGCGTCAAACTCATTTGACATCCAGTATATGATTCCTAGGAGATATTCAGAGGTGTTCTTGGTGTTGATCTGCAGGATAGCTGTGTGCATTGATGGTCCGAAGCGGTTCACCACAAACACGAGGAGGCTGCTTGGCAAAGAGGCCATTAAACAGAGGCACCTGAGGCTTCTGGGATATTTAGTTGTACAGGTATGCAGTGGGTCCTTAAGGGGAATGCAGAATTATTAAGGTGCCAGTCCGGCTCTGGGGCTTAAATGATCAGATGCCATTGGTTCTAAATGCATGTGTTGAAATTTTATTGCTACTGCATGCTGTGGAGCCTGATAGCTCCTAGCCAGGGAAATCATGGAACGTCGCAGCTCTGTCCGAATGCAGGCTTTAGTATTCATTTATACCCAGATATTTTTGTGGGGCTTTGTTTGCAGGTTCCATTCTATGAGTTTGAGAAGCTGACCAGCAAGGCAGAGGTGGTGGAATACCTGCATAAAAAAATCTTCCCTCACAGCTACAGGCTGAACTGGTGACGGACTGGTGATGGGGAGTGAACGGGGGATAACCACACCAAATAGAAGTGAAAGAGGATAAGCGTCCAGCGTCTCATCACTGGTTATAGTTTGCACTCAGCTTGGGCAGGTTATAGGAGGCTGAGGGGCAGCTTTACCCCCCCCCCCCCAGAGAAAATGGTCTGTGAGTCCCAGAGGATGGGCTGAGAAACACTCAACATTGACCGTCTTTATAAACAGCAAAGCACTTAAGGTAGTTTCAATTAGAATTTTAATCACATTATATTTAGAGGTGTGATTGTTTCTCATGAATTACCAGGGTCTGATTCACCTGATTGCATATTTGTGAGATGTTAGCAGAAATGTATAGTCCAGATCCAGAAAGTAAAAATCCAGGCCAAGATTTTGTTTTAACCAACCACTTGAGTACTCTGTGACTGAGACTCTGTATACACAACCGGTGGGTTGAAACAAAATCTTGGCCTGGATTTTTACTTTCTGGACCCGATCGATCCACCTCTGGATGTAAAAAAAAACTCTACCTTGGTGTAGGGGAATTCCCCTAATATGGTCCCGATATGAAGACAAGGAGTGCAGTCATACCTAATGAGTTTATTTCAAAAACCACACAGGGACACAACATCTTGAAGGTGCAGAGATAAATGTTTTTACTGAGTTGCACTGTTAGTGTGTAAGATTGAACACTTGAATGTTTCTCTGCTTTTATGAAAATTAAAATGCAGACCAAAGTGGGGGGAATAAAATGGTATAGAAACAAGTCGCTTAAAAATCCACGAAGGCCTCAAGTTTCGCCTCACTTTCCCACCGGGTTTCGGTTCAGAGACTTGTGACAGTGGTTCTCATTCTGGTTCCCAGTGAGAAACATGTTTATCCATTTTCCCCAAATTAGGTTTACAGGAATTAATCAGTTTGCACTAACAGGAAGGTACATGTTTGCTAATTTGCCCTTACAATAACCATATGTGCATCATTATTAAAAATTCACTTGGATTGCAAAATGGATCATGAACAAGGAGACAACTTGATGAATTTGAAAGCCAGTCTGTGCCTTGACCTGAGGTACATAAGTGAACCAGATCATTTTATAGCGGGAACGTTCTTCCTTGTACAGAAACTTAGCTACAGTACTTATTGTATAGGTTACATAAAAAAAGAAAGCTGAGTACACAGTGGGACCTGAAAATTAAGGTGTAACACAGGGATTACTAAGCGTAGGAGCACAGAGAAAATGATTACAAAGCTCCTTAAGACCTGCTTGCACCTGAAGATGGGAGGAGGAGTGGACAGCACCAAGGTGGACGACTTCAGAAGTGCCGTAGAGTATCCAACAAGGAACACACTTCAAAGAAACAAATCCCTGATTTAGACTAAATCGAACTGCGATATCACGGCAGTTCCTGATCTTTGTTGTTGTGGTAACAAGTCCAGTTTAATTCATGACAGATAAATAGGTTGCTCCAGAGGAGGAGCACAGTGCAGGTCTACGAGCCGCTCACAGAGCGGTGTGCTATTTACACAGAAAGCCCCTTCCGGCCTAGTCCACCAGTGCCAGGTTCTTGGACTGGATTTTTGCAAGATGTTCAGAAATTCCAGCTTCGATTCGGTCACACTGGGCAAGACCGGTCTGAAAGGAGACAGGAGGCACTGAAACACATGGCATCCCACTATCTCTCCAGCATCCATAATTAATGCTTAAGTCGGGCTGCTTTACCAGTAAAACCAGTGGCCTGTACTATGAAGCAGGGTTACTGGTTTATCGGGGTAACTTGTCCGATGTAAGGTACCACAGTTTAAATGGGACTAAATATTTGCTCACTTACATTTTGCCCAGACTACCTTAAATCCAACAAGTTACCCCCGATGAGCCAGTAACCCCGCTTCGTAGTACAGGTCACACTGAAACTGGCTTTACTGGTGCCGGATTACCTGGACGGTTTTAATCAAGCCTTTTTTCTTCATCCTGCTATCGCTGAAATTCTCAGGCAAGGTCTGAAAAACAGAAGAATTTTTCTTTTTTTTTATCCTGAAAGGACAGCTGTGTGTGCATAAATATGGCTCTGTCTGGTAGCACAAGAACACATACAAGCGACATTTGCACTTATTTAGTAGAAGCTTTGGTTCAAAGCAACAGACAGGTATGGAAAGGCAGTTAGAGTTAAGGGCCTTGCTCAAGGGCCCAGTGATTACTTTGTCAACCATGGGACTTGAATCCACAAGTCAGGAACAGATCCCAAACTTACTGAGCCACACAAAGATATGTGACATATAGGTGGAGCCCAGGCTCACGCGTACCATGGCGTCCATCTGCTCCAGGATCTTCATGAACTGCTCAGCTGCCCCCTTCACCCTCTGATCCAACTTGTTCAAAGCTTCTGCTTGTAGGTCCTTTGCTAAGAAACCCTGTATGGTTCATCGATATCACGAAAGGTCAGGGAGATTCATGTATGTATACAGTCAAGTTCTTAAAGACACAGTGGAGGGGAAAATGGAACTAAGTGATGCTGATGGGCCCCCAAGTCTCACAAAATACGCAACCTGCTGTGCTTTTAAATTAATTTGTACAACCAAGTGCATTGTGGGTAACATCCAAGAACTGATTGGAATAAAATGACATCTGATTGGTCAGTCTTTGAAGTCACAAAATGGTTATTACATTTTTCAAACCCGTCAATTCCCCGTCTACTTTGTCCAGCTTCTTAGCCGTCTGCTCAACAGACTTCTCGATATCTTTCAGCTTCTTCAGCTCTGCTTCTTCCTCTGGACTATTCTACGCGAAGAAACTGATGTTAAAAATATCACAGTACTCGAAACTGAAGAATACTTATTTTACACAGACAAATCTTTTAATTGGCATGCAAAATGTCCATGCCATTTCCTTTATCGTTACTGGCAGTCTCCCTAAATTGATATTAGCTAATGGACAGTTCGCCGCAATCGACAGGGCTGTTTTCCGCATACCGCGTATTACACGAAATATAAACGCCCTTACCCTCTTTCCTATCATCATGATCTTAGCGCCTTCTTTCACCCCAAAGCTGGCCAGGGTTTGGTCCATTTCCTTTAATGACCTCCCTGTATAATAGGAGGACAATGCTTGTTAAAATCGACTCTTCCTAAATTCTGTATTTGGGACACGCTGGCTGTGTACGTAATATGCCGGAGTAAAATATTGAAATAGCAACAAAGATAAGATCTTTGGTACCAGGAAAAAACGGCATCCCAGACGATTCCTCTGGTGTATATTCCCGGCAGTGTAATTTATTTATGGATATTAAAAACAGTAATTGACTATGCATCCACATTCTAATTTTCTAAACAATATTTAGAGCATACCAAGACATCATAAAGACGGCAGCACGGGAAACATCAGTTCTGTAAAGATGGATCACCGAAAGTTAGCCGTGGATTAGATATTCTCCTGACTTTCACAGATCTTCTCTGTATTTACTCTATTAAAATATTACAAAAACAAGGAAACTCCACATTCACACATTTGTGTGTTTGTGAAATTACACGCACACCTTGGTTATTCGATTACTACAGCTTATAAATTGAGAAAATACAAAATAATGCAGCTCCTTGTTGTGAATTAACGTGTTCGCTTGGCTTATGACTGTCCGCAACGTTTCAAAATAAAAGTCCCAAATGGAAAAACAAGGAATTTCTTAACGGTAATGACCATTCCAATGTGTTACATACACGAAATCACAATCACATACAGGGCCCACCAACACTTGCAAAACTGTAAATAATGGTTTAAGCCAACATCCATTATTTTTCTATGCAGGTGGACATAGGGCATCCTAAATTTCAACTTGTGGTTAAAGAACATGAGTAAACCTATACATATCCTGTACGTCGGGACTTAAACCTTTAGGTGATTTGTGAAATTAAATCACATCCATTATTTTCTATGTACGTGGTGCTTATACCATAATGTAATTTATTTGGCTTTTGAGCATTGGGATGCTCTATGTTCCACCTGCATAGAAAATAATGGATATGAGGCATGCAAGTTATTTTCACGAATTGTCTGCAGGTTTCACAATAGCCATCGTGCATGATATGTGCAGGTTCACTCGTGTCAGATCACAAGCTGAAAATATTGTTGCTGGGTTCTTTGGCTTTGGAGCATTTGGATGGTCTGTGTTCCACCAGAATAGAAAATAATGGATATTGGATTTAATTTCACAAATCACCTGGAGGTTTCACAAGTACCATGGTACAGGATATGTGTAGGGTTAATCATGTCCTTTGACCACAAGCTGAAATTTAGGATGCGTTATATGAACCTACATAGAAAAATAATGGCTGTTAGCTTAAACCATTATTTACATGTTACTGGGCTCAGTATGTGCTTGTGATTTCGTCTAAGTATGTAACACATTGGAATGGAGTTTTAAAGTGTTGAATGTCTTCGGTCATAACCGTTAAAGAAATTCTTTGTTTTTCCATTTGAGACTTCTATTTTGAAACGTTACGGACTGTCAATAGCCAAGCGAACACGTTAATTCACAACAGGAGCTGCATTATTTTGCATTTTCACAAATAATTGGATGAAGTAATCGAATAACCAAGGCGTGCATGTAATTTCACAAACACACTGATTAGTGAATGTGGAGTTTCCTTGTTTTTGTAATATTTTAATAGAGTAAATACAGAGAGAATCTGTGAATGTCTGGCGGATATCGAACCCACTGCTAACTTTACTCCGGTAAATGGGAAATAGTTTTCCCGACAGTTGCCGGCGGAGCACCTTTGAAGATGAGCTTTTGGGAAGTGACCGGCACACCGGTCACACGGGCCACTTCCTCGGCCAGGTCCCGCAGCAGCGGCTCTGCTTCGGCCGGCGCCGGCAGGGCGACGCTGTGCTTGACGCTGGCTGGAAGGGCGCATATGTCAGCTTTGGTGACTTTACCAACTCCCTTCAAAACATATACATATATTTGCAATCGGATACGTTAATTTCCAGTGCAGAGGCGCAAAGCAGAAGAGGGTATTACCGTATGCCACGGTGACCGTAAGCGTGGGTTCAGCCATGTCTGCGATCCGTCTGCAGGAGGACTAGTTAGAGATGCTTCCTGGTTAAACAGGAAATCACCCTCCCCACAGTCAAAATATTGATAACAGTAAATGCCGCTCACGCCAGCTTTACAATGCCGGGTTATGCCCACATAAATGATACATATTATTGGATATACAATTATAATAATATGTAGCCTAATTATATATAGGCCCAAAAGGCTAGTTGAATAAAATACAAGTTATACGATACGGAATACGATAACAGCCATTTTTCTTATTTGTGTTAACAGATTGAAATATGTTAAATTTTAAACATCTTATCCACACGTCTTACACTCAGACCCTTACGCGGGGGTCTATAAATGATTTTTTTTAAATTAAAATTTCACTATACCAAGTGAACAATAACATTGAAACGTATTTTTTTAACGAGCAATTAGTTTTGTTAAGTCTTTCTGCTTGAAGGCATTATTTAGGAATATCCTCATTTGTGACCCGAAGACTGGATTTAAATTCAAGATGTCCTGCTCACTGCTAACATTTATGCTGTTCTTATACTTAACCCCACAATACGATCATTCAGTCATTACATTAGTTATGTGTTATCTATAACTTTTGTGCTGCTGTAATTAATAGATAAATTCAATTTTAATGTTTTTAATAACGAGAAGGGCCGCGTTCGATTACTGTTTTATGTGCATGTATACCATAATTAATGTGTAATGTGACATTAGACGTAGCAATTTTCTAAAGGTATCGCAATTTGCTTAGAAACCACCATTAAACACTACAATGACCATAATCCTACAGGCAGGCATATAAACTGTCACTCAGAATCACGTGACCCCAATTCATCGCCGGAGGATAATTTTGAAGGAGGTATAATATCTACTGTATGACTGTGCCACGGGTATTACGTAACATTTATTGCACTATAATATTTAATTTGTATTCGGCAGCATGTCATATCTGCCATTAAACTACAACATAATAGAGACGTATGATGAAAATTTCACCGCACCACTTACCATCATGTATTAACTTAGAACAGCGGTTTCCAACTGGTATATATTGAGGAGCCAGATTATTGCTGGTTCCTGGTTCAGTAAAGCATGAGCCAAGGTTGTCAATCAGGGAGGTGGTGCCATTAAAGAGTTAAACAAACCTAATCCCCCCCCCCCCCCAAACACACACACACACACTTCATGACCCACTAAGAATAGTCTAATGACCTACTTTTTACCTAGGTGACAAACAATGACATATAATATTCCAGTGGTTAAGTATTTCCCTTTTTAATGGTTCCATCTACATATTATAACTAGTCATCTTAATTATTAGCACCGTATTCTAGATTATATATACATTTCAGAAGTTTAGGTTATATCTTTCATGATATACAATACTATATATCATCTAGATTCCAGAAGGTAGTTTTAAACTAAAATTTTTAAAAGTTAAACATCTAATTAAAAAAAAATTACTTGTCAACATTTCATAGTACATTCCTAAAAAATTAAATTGAACTTTGATTATTTTAAGACCAAGAAAGTACTGAATCTAAATTACCTACAAGCATTTCTTTAAAACATAATTTATTGATTTTCATACAAGCCATAGTGTTATCTACAGGGTTACGGCAGCCTGCTATAAATAATTCTTCCAAACATCAAAAAAAAAAAGTTACGCATGACAGATAAATCACACCTTCTAACTTGACATCAGTTGAAAGAAGTTGATTTGAAAATGTGGATTTATTAGCATTCAATTTCAAACAGCAAAGTTACACCGAAACGGTAAAGAAATTTTGCTTTGAAACAAAAAGAAAATGGGAAAAGGCTGCCAGCTCAGATTGAAAATCAATAGCGGATATGAGTGAATTATAAAGTCATATTTTACATATAAAAATTATTTTGGAGCGCTGTTTTTTTTTTCTTAGGTGGCAGGTATCTGTGGTAGCCCAAATTCATCCACGAGGACACCATCCTGAAAGAGAGGAGAAAAGAAGTGTATTCCTCCGAGGCAGAAGCACAAAAGAACCCTGTACACAGATTATGACTGGAATTGACAGAGGAAAATCACAGCAAACACCACAGGGGACGTCAAGCTGAGGAGGTCAGGTCCTTGGAGAAAACCCACAAGCGGAGCTCTGGAGGAAAGCAGTTAACCTATAATCGCATGGTGACCTCACACCTCCAGGGTTAGGGGTTCAAATCCCACCCCGGGCTCCACTGCCATTTTGGCAGGAGGTTCTACAGCCTCATATCCAGGACAGTGAGGCTTAACGGCTTTTTTATCCCCAGTCTATGTCACTGCTGAGCAGTCTGGGTCCTCACAGTCTAAAACTGGATCTCCTAAAAGGACTAATATCCCCAGAGTCAAAACTCAGAAACTAAAATGTATTCGTCAACGATCAAGAGATTAACGTTTTCTTTTGTTTAGCTTAATGTCCATGTTTTAAAATGTCCTGTTTGTATGTCTCAGTATTTATATTCTATCTATTACTTCTCATTTGCATTATGGCCAATAAGAGCGACAGTGTATGAATCATGCATCATGTGTCTTAAGTTGACAATAAAGATTTGTTGACTTTGAATTGGCTTAAACGTTAAAACCCAAAAGCAGGCGAGGCCCTCGCAGCAGGCGGATCACGACAAATGGGACCTTTACCTTGTTCGTCCTGCCGTCGCTGGGAATCCCCTCGGGGATGGCGGGGGCTGAGGCAGCCTCGTCCAGGTATGAGGAGTCTTCATCCAGCAGGAGTTCATCTCCCAGGGCATCCAGTTCTGAGCATTCGAACACGGTGGAATTACAGCCACGCTCTTACCTGGAGGTGACGACACACCCCGCCCCCGAGCTCACACTCACCCGCCTCCAGGTCGTCCTCGTCGATCTCCGGCATCCCGTAGCTGCGGCTCAAAGCCTCCTGGACCTCGCTGGCATCCTCCATCATATCCTCCAGCTGATCCTGCAGATCCTGTCACCAGAAACCCACCATGGTTGGTCACGATGACCCAAAACCATGACCTGACATTTGTTGCACACCCAACAATAAAACACTACACAACCAACATCACAAATAACACAACACTATAAGACTATTGATGACACACTACCTCATCCATCCACCCGTTAAACATTAAATACTGCCTTCATTAATCATCTTACACTATTACTACTGCACTGAGTTTATCTATAAACAGCAGTGCAACACTTTCATATACCTATAGACACCATATATATTTTAGGGCTGGCACTATTGATTATATCAAAAATCAAGTAATCTACCGACTAATCTGACAAATCAAGTAATTATTATACAATACACATAATTATATATATTATATTATAATTAGCACGAGGCAGGAATCAACCAAGCACTGCAGGATGCACACTGAGTGACACATACGGTCAGTTAAAGCGCAGTAGCTAATTTCAGTTGCATGTTTTTTAGACAGCGGAAGGAAACCAGAGGATCTGCATAAAAGCCGCCAAGCACGGTAAACATGGTAAACATGCAAACTGCACACACACAAAGAAAAATCCATGATTAAAGACTAACAAACACACTTATTGAACAAGAAAAACAAGAAGCACACCTCAATCTGGTCAATTTTGACATTCTTGTACGCCTTCTTCATTTCCTTGGCACCGATCTTCATGGCTTCCACCTAAAAAGAAGTGCGCCACATAGTGGTGGGAGGTATTAAGCAACCTTATACAGAATCTCAGTTTAAAATAACTAAGCCGAAAGGAATCTGTTCTCTGACAGATGTACTTACAGTTGTTTTTGTGTCCTTCAGTGTCTGGATCGTATAATTCGCCTGCTCCATGTTAAACGACTGCTGGGCCAAGTTATCTCTCTGGCCTTCGTACCTGCGCACACAAAATGACAAGAGGTCCAGGGCTGTTCTGGGGTTCCACTTTACTTTTCCTCTTTTCTTCCTCATCCTTTCCCACAAAGCACTGCTTTGCATTTGTTGACCCAACTTGCATCAACACCAACAACTTACTTGACACACTGTATTGGTAGATGATAAGTTCTAAAATTGGCTATAGGTTTTGGGAAAATTTCATCACTGTTTTTTGTTTTGTAAATATTGCAATGCTAACCAAAAATATTTTAAATATCGCAATGTGATACTGTTCAGCCCGATTTTTAATTATTTCACCATTCTCTTTAAGTTTCCTTCGCTAATAATTTTATTCCCTAAAAGCATGATCATATACAGCCACTGGAGCTTCAGTCACAAAAAAAAAAAAAAAAAAGCTGAACTTAAAATGTTAATCCATAGCAGAAATGTTGTCATTTATAGATTTATAAAAAGTATTCATTTTTAAAAATTCTTAGAAAAGACAATTTAACATGGATGAATGCTGATGTGCGAATGCTTCATCTCGTTCCACCAGGAAGTTCTTAAATGATACATCAATAACAACAGAGACTAACTAAATGCGACTCACATTCTCTTCTGCTTCAGGACCCTCAATGCCTTCTGCTTGACCATGTTCTACCAAAGAAAGGCATTTCATCATTAAGCACATTGAGTCTTTGGGGGACAATGGATCCTCTAAGACATTAAGTTAATCAGTCCTGCGGCCAATGGGTGTATAAACCTTAACAGCTTAAAAGAGAATTCAGATTAAATTCTGAATTTGTTGGAAAGTCATGAAGGACTAGATGTTTAAACATGACTATTTCAAATTGCACTTTTTACTGCTACATGTGTTTAGAGGATGTCTGTGAAATTCTAATTCCCTAGGCCCATGGGGGCAAAGGCACCACTAGAGAATTTGGGCCCCAAAAAAGCATATCAAATTGGGCCCCCAGCCCAGGGAAATTCTTTAAGGCCCCTATTACTCAGGGGTCCTTGGAATCAACCTGAAATGACCTCAGATTTATGGTGTCCCTAAGATAAACAGCAGTGCAGTACAGGGCAAGATGGTTCAAGACAGCATTCACATCTACAGTATATAGCAAAACGGCTGGTTCCGGAATAAATTAAACGATTCCAGACATTTCCATCAGTGCAAAAGTCGAGTAATGTGTTTATGCCGTAAGCCCCGTGCTCTGCCGCCTTAAAGCCTCACGGGGGCGTCTTTACCTTGGACGGACCCTCCCTCATCTTCTTCATCTGGTCCTTGTACTTGACCAGCTCCGCGTCCAGTCGGGCAATCTTCTTGTCGATCGACTCCGCCCTGGAGTCCACCTGGCATGGATGCCACATAGAGGGGCCGGCTCACGGATCCAGGAAAGAAGTAAATGCCATTCTGTATACCCCAGGAAATTCAGTTCCCAAAATCTAACATGCATTTTTGCTTACTGCTGAAATGCGGTGTATAAAAACATTATGTTAAACAGCGACCCTGTTAATCCCATCGAAACGTACCGGTGCAAAATACCGGACTGTCAAAAACCCACCGTATTTATTTGTAATCCGTAAACAAAATTCATATGGTGGACAATATGTTTTCATCTGTTTTTGTTTTGCTTACCCGATTAGTGTTTAATGGGCTTTTAATCGTACTTACGTTTCCTATACAGTCGGTGAGGTTTGGCGGAGGCCCTTTCGGCTTTCCCCGACCGAAAATACGATTCATCTTTGATGATGCTTAACTATCTGCCTTGGGCGAGAATATAACAGTAATACAGTAATTGTTCACGGCGGACACAGGAATGAAAACGCCGCAAAACACCCGGAAGAAGCTTCTAGGTGACGAGTGATGACGGGAACGACGGCGGTCACGTGGCCAGAGTTCCGGAACTCTCTACTGCCCCATCCGGTAAAGGAAGGAAAGGATCGTGCGCGCAATATTTTGTCCGTCCGTCTGTCTGTCCGCTCGTCGACCATCCATCCATCGATCCATTAATCCATCAATTTACTTATCCTATTCAGAGTTATGGAAAGCATGAAGCTTATCACAGGCAGCACAGGGCACAAGGCTGGGGTTGCACCCTGGATGGGCTGATAACATCTAATAAACATCATAATTTACTCTGGGTCCTCCAGTTTTCTCCTGCAGTCCAAAGACATACAGTTACATGGATTAGCGTCCCTAAATTCCCCATGGTGTGTGACTGTGCATGTGTGCCCTGCAATGACCTGGGTGTTTCTCTGCAGTGCTACCAGAAACTTCTTTTGAAGATATTTCCTATAAATTGACCTCTTACTATAACTTAGGATCTATTAGGATTCTATTAGAATATCACTTCTGGTATTTTATAGGTGGGATTTAAACCCCCAGCCCTGGAGTTGGGAGTAAACAGTCTGAGCCATCAATCCTAAGATTAAAGTTGAATCAAATCAACAGCAGATTTTTTTTTTCCGGTTTGTTTTCTGCAGGGAAAGTGTCGATTTTCATTACACGCAACCTTCTATAAATGCAGATGACGGAATAAATCAAAAGGAGAGAGCTTTTCGTGGAATGAATGCATTAGCTAATAACAACAGTTTCATGCAAAGCATTTCATTTCATCTTCCGTCTCTCCTGTGAAATATGCACAAAGGACAGCCTTACAACAAAATATAATTTATAGGAAATAGTTTTGCGATAACGATATTATTATTTTTTTTCCCAAGGACTATAATCTATTTTGATTTTCTTTTCAGTTTAGTGCAATATAATGCCATCTCTGGATGCTGCTGGTTGGATAGTAGTTTTCTGTTTTAATGTCGTGAATCAGTTGTTACCTTATTGCTGTTTTAACAAAGAAAGCCTGAGTAATTTTATTTTGATTTGCTACCTAAAGGAACGTTCATTTCCTTCGATCGTTCGCAGACACACCTGATTTTCAGCATTGTCTGTTTCATATTAACATATAATTCTGTCCACAATGTTTATCCTGCCGTTTGATGCAGTGTTCAGTCTGGATGCTGCCTGATTTCCCATGAATCTTTGAATATTGTCTCTTTTTTTATTTTTATTTTCCTCTAATCTATCTTTCTGCATCCACCCACACTCTGTGGCACTGGTGCTCAAGCCTTGGTCCTGCTGGACCATAGTCTGTATGAGAAGTCAAGCTCTTCAAAGGTCGGAGCACAGCCCTGGCAGGGTGGGAGAAAACTTACTAGAATCATTCTGAGACTGAACAATGAGTCACCCTAGGTTGTGGTGGGGGGGTGGGGACAACCAACTGTCTGAATGGACCTTAACAACTTTGGCACATTGACAGAACATTCAGTAATTCACTGTGTAATACTCACTGTGCATCCCAATGTTCAATACTAATTTGTTACTACAGAATTCTGTACAATACTTTCCCTGACATTATTTGCACTGTTCCTGTTTATTGTTGTTTATTATTCATTGTTACTGTCTATTGTTGTCTGAATGTGTGTCTTGTGCTAGTGTAAGCCTGCAATAATGCCTCACATTTCCAGAGGTGGGGGTTCGAGTCCTGCCTCCTCTCAGAGCATGTGAAGATGGCATGTCCCACAGTTGGCTTAACTGGCGTCTCTTAATTTCCACCATTACCTCATTATATGGATGTGCCCTGTGATAGGCTGGCACCCCATCCTAGACATACCCAGCCTTGTAGCCTTTGCTTCCTGGCATACGCTGCCAGTCTCCATGACCCTGACCTGGGTAAGGGGTTGGGAGATGGATGGATGGATGGATGAATGGATGGATGGCACATTTCTGTAGTTTGCCGGTTTGAATCCTGTCCCTGTTGTCAGTGTGTGGAGCTCTGGCTTCCTCCCTCCTGCAAACACCAGGCAGATGAATGGCATCTCCTAACCATGTGTGTGCCCTGTGATGGGCGGTCATCACTACCACCAATCATGCTGTGCAGGTTAGGCTCATGTCCTTAGAGAGCAGTCCGGACAGTAGCCCAGAAGAAAAGGGAACTGATCTTTTGCATAGGGTTTCGCATTTAGAGAGGATGGTCCCCAGTACCCCAGTATGACTGGATAACTGGCTAGAAGATGAATGGGTGAAGCTAAAAATCTGGATGCACTATTAGAATTTAAAATGTGTCCCCAGAATATGATTTTTTTTTCTGAACCTGTACATCAAAGCTAAGCAATTAAGGATTTTTTTTTTCATCTTGCAAAGACCCCCGATTGAGATTCAAAGCCATACCAGCACTTTGCCTCTGCAAAGATTGTCGAAAGCAAGAATCACAGCTGTCATGTTGAAATGGGGGGGGTGGGGGGGGGGGGGGTGATGGTACCAGCTTCATTGGAAAAGGATAAAGGTAAGGGTATTATTTTGGGCAGTGTGAGGGGCAGGTTTTACGACATTGAACTTCCTAGATCCTTTTCATTTCAGGTAGCACAGGGAACAGATTGGATGGGGTGACTGTCATTATTAAGTTTTATTTTCTTTAAAAAATAGTTTCATTCCTGCCCCAGATAAGTATTACATATGTGTGAGTCACTGATACCGAATGCAGATCTAGAGTCTGGGTGATTAAAATGCTATGTTTTGTTTACAATAAAGTTACCTCTGCATTTAGACTATGTAACCATGGGGAGCCTCTTTTGGAGGTGTTCTTTATTTCTCCTATTGTTAAACAAACTCATTCATAAATGTTAGTACTGTTTGAAGCTGGTAGTCCTATTGGAGGGTTCTTTCTGTTTTCCATTCCAGTCAAAACAATTGAAGACGACAACAAATGCAGCGTAGATTATGGCTGTAATAAAGAATTATTTGAAAGGTTTGGGAGGTGAATGTTATATTTTAATTAGTCCAGGAGAACGCATTTCAAAATAGCTTCAATGTCAGCATTGATGGGAGACCAACTAGGAAAGCTGAGTTGCTGCTGGAAGAGGTGTTGGTCTGGCCAACATTTTAGCCCATCTTGTGGTCTGTGTGGTATCCCAATGCCCTGGTTGTCCCATCTGGACCGGGGAAGCAGGAGCAGGGAGACGAGGGATCGGGGAACGAGGGATTTATTGTAGCACACGACAAGACTTGGCACACAAAACGGATGGCAGACTTCAATGGCCGGACTGGGGAAAACATACCTAACGCAGACTTAAATACATAGGATTAATGACAACAACAAGAAACAGCTGGTAAACATGGGGAATCCACACGAGGTTAACGAGGGGGCGTGGCACATGGAAGGAGCAGACAATCGGGGCAAGACACTGGTGCAGTGATAGGGACACTGTGCTGTAGAAATAGTGCTGTTCTTCAGATGAGACGTAAAACTGCGCTTCACCACCTTAGCAAACTGTGTGGTGAGCGTACTGGCACAGAGTGGCTGCTATCACATCATCCAGGTGGGGGCTACTCAGTGGTGGTGGTTCAAGTGGCTCCCCAATGGTTCTGTAAAGCACTATGTACAAAAAAATGTAACAACAATGTAGTTAAGCTATGCTGCTTGTACTGTAACTTGCTACATTTTTCTGAGGTAGAGCATTCATGTAGCTCAGCAATATTTTGTGGAATATTAGCTTAGTCCACTACATTATTTAAGTAGCTTGACAACACTGCATAATTTGTCTGGTTTTTCTATATGTAACCTTTATAAATTATGTAGAGTATAATCCACCTATAATAACAAATAGCAATGGAGAATAAATTGAACATTCATCCGTATTTTATCATAACATAATAATAATGATGGACTCCGTGGGTAACTCCATGTGGAAGAGGCCTAATGAAATGTGTCGACTCAGTGATGAGAAGGTCCATTTGGGGGGGGGGGGGGGGGACCGTGTGTGGGACATACTTTACCGTCACCGCAGGCCAATGGCAGATCCCTGGCAGCCCCTGTCCCTGTGTGGACCAAGTCTCTCAGGAAACCTTTTTGCTGATTTTGAAGTAAAAGCCGCAGATGCTAAACATGAAAACTTCACACACTAATGGCTTGGTCTTAATTGTCGTGTTTCCTCAGACCTGTGCTACAAAAATCGAGGGTAATGTATCATTTAAGCTTCATTTACATCTTCCATAACTGCTTTTCCTGTAACACACTGTGACATGTGGTCCCATGGTGTTATGGGTAGCACTCTGGACTTTGAATCCGGTGATCTGAATTCAAATCTTGGAGGAACCTGTTTAGGCAGGTTCTGCAGAATCTGAGATATAAGATTGCTGCTTTAATCCCACAAAGTAACGTTATCACTGTTGGGTACTTGAGCAAGGTTCTAAACCCTGAAAACCTGTTCTGGGGTGCTGCATAGATAGCTGACTCCACTCCTTGTCTTTTGGGGATTGTGTGTGACCCAATGAGTTGGCACCATGTAACTGTCATCAAAAGGCTGTGAGTTTGAATCCCAAGGTCAGTAGAGTAATGTCACTGCTGGACTTTAGAGCAAGGCAAAAGTAAAAGTGGGTAAAAGTGTCTGCAGAATGAATAAAATATAAATGAATCTTTAATTGATTGTAAGTATTTAGAAGGCAGACACCTACATCCATCCATCGGTCTTCTAGCTGTGTTTTCTGGTCAGTCTCACAGGTAAAGCTCTACGCCTGTTTGTAAATACATACAGTAGTAGAGTACCAGTCAAAAGTCTGGCCACAGCTACTGAAAATCATTTGTTCGTCCAATAAGATAATGACCCTAAGCGCACCTTTGAGGTGATGTAAGTACTGTATCATCTTGTGAACATGGAATGAGATGGAGTGCTGTGACAGATGGTCCCCACAACCCCCCCAAACCTAAACCCTATAGAGATGCTTTGGCATGAGTTGCATTGGAGAATAAGACCAAGGCAGCCAACTTGTGCCCACAACTTGTGGAAACTCCTTCACGACTATTGTCGAAGCGTTCCAGGTGGCTACATCTGGAAGCTGGTGGAAAAGTTTGCCAAGAGTCTGCAGCGCTGTCATCACAGCGAGACGGGGCTGTTCTGAAGAGGCTACAATCTGAGACAATGTTGATATTGACCAGTTCTTAGTTGTCACAATACTGGATATGCATTATTTCATTACCTTGAGGTGTTTTAGTATAAGCGGGATAACAAAGCTAAAACAGAGACTAATGCATTGAAAGAGGTGCGTCCAGAGTTTTGACAGATACTGTAAATGTCATTGTGTCTCCTCAGGTTTGTTTGGGTTCAGTAGGGCCTGCTTATTGGTGACAGGTAGCCTGGGGCTCTCAGCACGTGAGAGGATGCAGCCTGCGTCCTCGTCACATGGGCAGTGTCTCATGTCCATAAGAAAGGGGAGTAGTACAGCTCTCCCGTGGGGTCAGATAGAGATGTGTTTGTTGTTTCTGGGGCCTCACGCAAAAAAAAATTCACCCTGGTGTAATGACAGTTTATGCCCAACAGGGGGACCCCAAGCCTCAGGAGCCCCATGCATCTCTGGCTTGAGTTGTGGTACGTACTGCCACTGGTCTCAGTTGACTACAGTCTCAGATAGTGTTTCCTTCCCAGTGCACCTCTGCCTATGAACCCTAATCCTTGATTCGTTTTCATTTGTTTCATTGGTTGCAATCTCCTGGTTCAGCTCACCCAGAACGATCCCTCCCCAGAAAATATCTCACATTGAAACAGTTATAGGTGAGATACCTGACATTAAATACACTGTATGAATCTCACCTGGAACAGATATTAAAGCTACTGTAGGTGTGAGAGCGGGCCTGTCTAAAAGTGCTCATTTATCCAGCCTGTAACATTTGCATCATTAATGTTCTACACAATTGTCGGCCTTGGACGTATATGCCCTTATGCAAGAGTTATAATGGTTACCATGGCTACAGCAGCATTTAAAGACCCAGCACTGAATGTGTAGCCCATAGTAAAGTGTCTGAACAGACCACATGTTTCTGAGACTACAGTTCAGAACACCCATCCATCCATCCATCCATCCCTCAATCCATTGATCCCTCCATCGATCGAATGATCCATCCATCCATCCATCCATCCGTAACTGCTTATCCAGTAAAGAATCGAGATGGGCCTAGAGCCTATTTCAGGCGGCACAAGGAACAAAGGTAGGTGACACCATGGATAGGATCCAAAAATCACCAATATCAACATAAATACTAATGATCTATTCTGATTTTTTAAAAAAATATATCTATATAAAATCACCCCCCACCATCACAATACACACACAGTCATTGGTCACACTATAAAATGATTGAAAAGTAGTAAGTGATACATGACGAGAATAAAACATCGGTGTCTCATTTGTGGAAAACCGCAATTATGTATTAACAATGGCTCTTGAGACTCAATTACCATAATTGGACTATAATTATCTAATTATGCCAGGGTTTTTGTGATGATTGGATTAAAGGTCATGTTTAATAGCCTTGTCTCTGATACTGCATGGATAGGCTGCCAAGAATGAACATTGAACTGGCACCCCCCACTTAGCCTCCCCCATGTGAACACAATGGCTGTGGTTTGTAGTACAAGATTGTGATTCACATTCCAGGCTGAAAGTCATTATTTATGACATTATTTAGAATAAGGAATATCAGGCTTCCTCTTTCCCTCCTGCTTCTGCTTCTGTTGTTCTGCTATAAAACACAACAGCGGTTTGCCAGAGGTAAATGATCAGGCAATAAAGCACCACCTACCTGAATCAGCACGCGCAGTGCAGCAGTCTTATCCCAGTTGAAGGTCTTGGCTGAGGTTTCTCCTGCTGCTCTCTGCCATGCGATTGAGTTGAACCAGTCGCCCTGCATGAGCCAGATTGAGATGTGACCTAGAAACCCACTTGACTGTCGTGGGTTTCTAGGTCTTAATGAGCGCCTGGATAACGGGGGTTGGGGGTGCAGAAAGTGTCCCCATTGTCATGGTAACCTTCTCATCGCTCTTGAAAACAACAAACTCGACACCAGAAGCCATGGCAACAATACCCATGTGGTCCCTCAGTCCACTCAGGAGGAACATGCAGTAAAGATGCACTTCCCATATGGGACACAACTGGCATTTTTGTGCCATGGTGCTGGTGGAGGGTGTGTTCTAAGCAATGGCGTTACCAAGATGCCATCCTGGGGATTTGAGTGGGCACTAGTGTTCCAGTCGTGTCACAGGTCTTTGGAAGTTTGGTAAAATTTGTTAACCTGGGGAGGTAGCAATCCTTTCAGATTTCTGTGGAGTCCATAAAGTGGAACAGCCACAACCATGGATTTGTAACCTCAATGTTGATGCTGTAGGTTCTACCTCAAAAGGATACTGCTGTTGTACTCTTGAGAGCATCTAAATGTTCCAATGAGTCATGTGGCAACATAAAAGGACCTAAAAAGTACTAACCATGTGATGATGAGTGAAAATGGAGTGAAAAGCTTGTTTTTCTAATAAGAAGCCCAGCTTTCTGGTGAAAATTGATCACACTTTGCATCGAGTTAAAGGTTGGAGATGAGGCAGGAGATTTTCCAGGTAATGCACTAAAATCGACAGTCATATTGTCTTTATTCTTTATTCGGTAGATCATTTATTCAAACAGTTCGAGGCTATACAATTTCAACATAATGGAAACAGGTCGTCTAAGGTGGAAATCTTCTGGGTGCTTCAATAACAAAGCAGGGAGACATTTTGTTAGCATGGCATTTGTCTATTTAACAGCAAAATAAAGCTTTATACAACATTCGCACTTATGCAATAACAGGCAATGGAATATTGTTCTAAGGTCATGTTGCTCAAACTTCTCTTCAAATTTGTTACAAAAACAAGCATATATTGTTCAAATACTGCATTATAACCATAATACATATGTACCCACCATTATTATATAACCTATACAAATCGTTATTAAAATCCCCTTTTATGTACACAGTGGGAAAAAACAGATGGATGATCAGGGACTCTGAATAAAATACACTTACACACACACGGACACACATGTCGGGTAAACATACACGCGCACACACACACAAGCTTAACAGTAATTACCTGTCAAGGTCAGTGAATGTAATGATCCTTGCCTGAAGAGTAAATCTATTATGTTTTTATATTTTTGGTTAAATACAATGACCTGCCATCGTGGATGTGTTAGTTTGACCATGTGCAGTTTATAATATCTACCTTAAAGCTGGTCAACATGCAAGACCTCTTAATCTAACAACCTTAATTTCAGTTTTGAAATGTGTTTGTGGGTAAGCTTGTATCAGTGAGATGTTACTATAAACAGTGGTACCTCGGTTCTCGAACTCACTAGAACTCGAATTTCTTGAAAGTCAAACAAACCAGTTTGACCTAGAACTCGATCTGAATATCAGAAGTCGAACCGTGAACGCTGACCTAATATAAATTGTACGCGCCAGGAAATGAGTCATACTACAATGCAATTCTTACTTGAATGCCTTCTTCACAGACTGGACAATTAACCAAATAAAGCAGCGCAACATTACAATAACTAACAATAAATAAACCACTAACTTACGTGTACTATTAGAGCATTTATGTCATTTATTTAAACTTTATTTTACCAGGTAAATTAATTGAAAACCAGTTCTCACTGCTTTACGTGATATTCAGGAGAAATAGCAGATTACGCATCGGAACTGCCTAGGATACAAACGTCATGCGTGTAACTAAACTCTTCAGCTAATGGTGCGTTCGATTATTTCTCTCCAAGTCGGAACTCGGATGAAAACGTCACGATACGTCACGAAAAACATCACTTCCCGTCGGAAACACGCCCCTTTTATGACGTTGAAGTCGGATAAAAACGGATAATGGCAAAGGTGTGTCGTCACGGAGGCGGTTCCAGTTTGTGCAGCTGGGTGAGAGGTCGCAATGCATCTAACCGTAATGTATTGCGTCAGGATCAGAATGCGTTGCTTTAAGCCAGCGCTGTAAGCAGGTCGAACGCACTCAATGATCGGACTGGGGAAACAAACTGAAACGCGGACTTAATACAGAGGGCTAATGACAACAACCCGAAACAGCTGATCACATGGGGGTCCCACATGAGGTTAACGAGGGGGCGTGGCACACGGAAGGAGCGGACGATCGGGGCAGGACAGGGGTAATGTTGGGATAAGATCTTTATCGTTTTGGAAGCCATTAAGGAAAAAAAGATCTTATTGTTTTATCCTGTTCATTTTGTGTTTAAATGCTAAAAAAAAAACATATTTAGGTGTAATTTTGGGGGGGGCGGGAAACAATTAATTGGTTTTCCATTATTTCGTATGGGAAAAATTCGATCAGAACTCGAACTTTTTAGGATTCGATCCGGAGTCCGGAATGGATTAAGTTCGAGAACCGAGGTACCACTGTACATTAATGCATCCAAAAGTGAGACATGTACCACAGATGTCAATATTAATTATATTATAATAATTACAACTAGACCTGCAAAGGTCAAAGTGTAAAGCCCTCTGTCAAATTTCAAATGAACATTCAACTCCAGGATTCTCACCATCTTCTAACAGGAAGTTCAAGCTCAACTTGAATAAAGGATGCCATTCTGAGCTGGAATATCCTTTTATGCCCCCAGCAGCAATGGATTATGGGTATAATCCCACGGGCTGTCAGATTCAAGCCTGAAGTGCACCATTCAGCTCTGGGAATTTCAGAGCATGCAACTTACAGTGCAAACGTTCCCTGGCACAGAGAGTCCAACTGGAAAACTCTGACGCATGGATCCTGGATGTTCAAGGTCACTTGTGTTAAATAGAATAAATTATTCTGTCCATAAAAGTAAAGGATTGTACATCAAAAAATGGCACAATGAAAAATGCTATTCTCCCCTTGAGGTGTCAGGAAAAGTTTAAAACCAAGTGGCTGTCAGTATAAACTAGGCTATAAACACTAAGTGTTTTCCTGCCCATCAGGTCATTGTCCTTCAGTATACCAGTCTTCAATATTAAAAAAAACACTCTTGTTGACTTCTGAGACACATCACACTGATGTTTTTTTTGTTTTTTTTACACAATATTAATACTCTTAACGTTGAGTTAAATGACAATTCTCAAAAGAAGATCTCAAAAATGGGTTATCTACATGTGTAAGGCATGTCGAAGATGCAAATAAAAAAGGAAACAGGCCTGTGATCTATTCAAGAATCAGCTCTTGGCATTTTTAATATACAGAGATACTAGAATTGCTTCTAAGCCAGGAGCGACTTGTGTAAATGCTGCAGCTGTTGGGAAAAAGGTTGAAATCCTGGTAGAGGGATTTTCTGGGATACCTCTAAAAAATGATAATTCTTACAAGCACATTGGGATGCAAGAAGGAAAGTCGAAAAGAGTGAACTCTTAACGAGATAATATGAAGGATTTTCCTAAATGTCATTAAACACTAATATCCTGTACTTGAGTATTTGGTGTATGTGGGGTCATTAGGTTTTGATTCGTAGTTCCCTTTGGGATCTACAAGGAATAGCAACTTGAGGGAATACCGGTGTTGGTGGCTTGTGATGGAGAGGTGGTGTGTAGCTGTGGGTTTGGCATTTGTGCCTCTATCCTGGAGGTTGTGGGTTCAAATTCTGTGGTGGGCAGAATAATCGCCTTGAACAACACTCTAATTCCAACAGCTCCATAGATGCTGACTGGCTCTGCTTTCCTTACATGCATATCACTTTGGACAAAAGGATTTGTTATATAAATAAAATGAGCATGGAAACAAGCTCTGTTCTACTGAGGGCCAACTGATCTGTACCAGATATATTACAGGCATCCAGAAATAAGATATAGTAAAACCCAGTGTGCAAAACATTTGTCTAAAATGGCTAAGGCTAATGATGGATGTAATATGTAGAGCTAAGTATAATGAATGTGATGTGTTTAATGGGAAAACCCCTATATGGCTGTTTAAAATAAGCATGAGAGCATTATTTAAATGTTTCACGCACCAAAGAAATCTGCAGAGCCTGCATAGCCATTGACTTCAGCTCATCCTCATTCCTTGTTGCTGATTGTGGAGCTTTTGAGGCATAACAGCTAACGGAAAAAAAGCACACTTATGTGAAGGCAGCTTATTTTCAATAATTTCAAGACATTCACGCCCCGAGGCCACCTCACAACAGCACAGAGAGACGCCAAGGGTTACTGAGGCAGATCCGAGAATGTGATCGCTAAGAACTTCATGGATCTCCTTTAGCACAAGAATCTGGAGGCACTGTCCCTGCCTCTATACATAGCTATTAAGAACTTCACCATACAAAATTATGTTATATGTACAATATTCTACCATTACTTAAATCCTCCACTTGCATGTACATTGATGGTGGCACACAAATCAGTGTCCTTTCTGGAACATTCTATAGTTTTAAATGAATACTGAAAATATGAAACATGAACCCAACACATATTCCATCCTTGATCAAATCCTGCAGGAACTTTGCTCAAACAGACATATTATTAAATCTGTTTCCTACATATGGGACTTTGATACTCGATCATTTGCTAATGGATGTTTCATGTTGTACAGTCCGCCATTATTCAATAAACAAATTTGATTAGATTTTTTACCGGCGAATGGTTATTTCTGTAATTTCTTTGTGAAATGGGGTGCATGAATGTGTTGCACCAGTCTTCCTCAAAGCAGATGAATATCAGTAGATTCTGCAGCAGAAGATGTTGCGTCATGGGTTCAGACAGCCGACGTGATCTGTGTTAAACCAAGGTCATTTGAATCCTCTCTTCCATGTGGTGTAAAGGAGGACAGTTCCACGGCTAGTCATACAGGCTTGCCGGTTCTGTCCAGGTTCTCCTGCGGCTGGGAGGGTTCTCGGAGAGTGCTCCTGGCCCGGGTGTTGCTGGTCCGGTCCGCCTTCAGTTTGGTGGGCAGACAGAAGTCCTTGAAGCATCGTTTGAAGTTTTCATCCAGGAAGGCGTAGAGGATGGGGTTGAGGCAGCTATTAATGTAACCTAGGGCCACGCAGAAGAAGTAGGCAGCGTTGACAGCAGTGGTGGAGGGCACGGTGGCAAGCACCTTGACCAGGATGAAGATGTGGATGGGTGTCCAACAGACCACGAAGACCGCCACCACCACCAGGACCAGCTTGGTGATCCGCCGCAGGTTGCGATCCTTCTCCCGGGAACCAGATAGCAGCCGAACGCTCTTCAGCCTCAGAATCATTAACGAGTAGCACACCGTGATAATGAGCACTGGCACGATGAAGGCGAAGATGAACACGCAGATCTTCATCAGCGTGTCCCAGTAGACGTATGGCTCAGGGAATTGCAGGGCACACTCCGTGGTCCCTGTGATGGTGAGCGGCCCGTTATTCATATCGATAAATGATTAACAGAGCAAACTAGCAAGTCATCACAATGTGGATAGTCTACTGACTTGGCTTGGACCAAAAGGTTGTGAAAGTCCCAGGAATTTGTTGCCACGCCCTTGATAAAGCTTCATGGCTTCACTGAATGCCACTAAAGTTATGTTAATAATTAGGTTCTTCATTTATGCTCATGGGCATATATAAGGGCGGGGCAACAGGTGCACTGCCTCCAGCTGAAAGCTGATTCGCTGCCAGGGTACCCCTTCCCATTTTACTTACTGATTCTAAACATATCATTGGCTAATGATAGGGTTGACCCCTCTGTATGAATGATGGCCCCACTTATCTCCCCTGCCTTAATTTAAAAAATCTGAGAATCGTCCCTATGCGGTACTCACCGTTGTTAGTCTGAGTGCTTCCAAGGACCATAGCAGGAATCCCAGCCGCCGAAGATAGGATCCAGATGCATACGTTGACCATCTTGGCCTTGACAGGCGTGCGGAAGTCAAGGGCTTTGACAGGGTGGCAGACGGCGATGTAGCGATCCACGCTCATCATGGTGAGCGTGAAGGTACTCGTGAAGAGGTTGTAGTAGTCGATGGAGATGAACACCTTGCAGACCACCTCACCGAAGGGCCATGAGTTCAGCAGGTAGTAGGTGCTCTGGAAGGGCATGGTGGTGGTGACCAGGGCGTCTGCCAGCGCCAGGTTGAAGATGTAGATGTTGGTGGCCGTCTTCATCTTCGTATATCTGAAAGGAGAGGAAGTGGGTGGGTGAGAGACACCTTGATATTCAGAGGTGGGATTTTGCAAATGGCAGTTCACCAAAGGCCATTTTCCAGATTCACAGCTGCTGGCCAGACAGTCATCAGTGATAATCGCTCTAGAACGGTGTTACCCTGGCAGTACCCAGCACCTGAGGCTCAAACTCTCACCCGCGGCTATTGCGTCAACCTTAATAAAACTTGCCTTCAGCTTTTATGATGTCTAAATAAAGCTGCCGCCAGAGTAGGCTGACTTGATAAAAAAAAAAAGCGTACATCCTGGGCAATGAGATGAGTGAAATGAAACCATCTCTCAAACCACGAACGTGAATGGGGCCCCTGAGGTTTGGGCGCCCTCTGTTGGCCACAAAGTGTCACTAATGCTAAATATTAAATAAATGCGTTCCTTATTTGGGAGATGCTGACACAGCATGTTCTGCTAACCAACTAGTTAGCTAGGATCTTATTCAGTTACTTGCTAGCTATTTATTTAATTTTTGAAACATCTAAGCGGGGGCATGGGGGCTGACTTTTTGAGTGGGGGCCCGCAAACAACAAAGCTGCCCCTGCATGTTACGCGTATGGCGGAGGTGACAACTTCTAGGGGTTCTTAGTGTGTCTAAGTTGCCTTTTGTTTCCATAGCCGTGGCATCGCATGTTGGCAAACTCCACGGTAACCATCAAGGATTCTGTGGTCACATGGATTCTTTGGCCAGCAGCCATAAACGACACGGGGCATGTGTACCCAGACCTCTGCAGCGTTCAAGTGTAAACATCATTTTCTGTATTTTGCAAAGCCCCCAATGTGTGGAGTCATGGTGGTGCCTGATGTTTTCCTGCCCTTGTGTGGAGAAAAAACATCTTCATTATGCTTTTAGACAGGCTGTCAATGGCCTGCCTATTGTTAACACCTGTATTTTTTGACGGGGGATCATTCCGGCAAAGCATTACTTTAGTTGGTAATGAACGGTAATGGCCGTAAACAATTTTGGGACTGTTAAGTGGGCGAAAGCTCCATCTGAGTGTGCTGTGGAAGATCACTGCAGGACCTGTAGCGGGCTGGCGGTTGGCGAGATGCCCGTCTGCTTCGGTCACCTGCCCTTGGAGACTTTTCATCAGGCACGGTGTGGACGCCCGTATTTCAGCAGAAACATACAGCCCAAAGCAGAAGGCATTCTGAGATGTTCATACTCTCTTAACCTGTATATTGGGCCTGAGATATATGTTATATTTAGTTCAAATGAAATAAACAGTCTGACTGGCAGGGCTTATAATAATAAGCTTTCCTACTTTCCCTGTTTTTTAAGCCTTTTTTCCAAGCAGCAATCGGCAGTTTGCAGATTCATTTATTTTGACTGTGCCCCAATACCACAGATAATAGGAAGAGAATGACCATGAACGACTGCATGCATCTGAGAGGAGCGTCTGTGATTTATAGCTATTTAGGCCATTAGATAGAGACATCTGTCATTA
This sequence comes from Paramormyrops kingsleyae, assembly GCF_048594095.1. Taxonomy (NCBI): domain Eukaryota; kingdom Metazoa; phylum Chordata; class Actinopteri; order Osteoglossiformes; family Mormyridae; genus Paramormyrops; species Paramormyrops kingsleyae. The sequence goes on along the minus strand of NC_132800.1, from coordinate 18,703,768 downwards.
AAAGAAGTCAGACGAGGAAATAAAGCATGAATACAGTAAACATGCTGCCAGTTATGAGCATATTCACATTTTAATCTCTTGCGTTGTGTTCAGCCAGTATTTTATGGTCTAAGATGTTCATATGTTTTTAATTCCAGGTTAATGATCTCGGACACGTATTCATGTACATTTTTATTTGTTTACAGCTTAACAGACCCATCCAGGTGGGGGGGGGGGCATTGGAGGAGCCATAATTCATACAGAGGGTCCAATCTTATCATTAGCCAATGATATATTCTGAATCAGTGAGTGACAGGGAAAGGGGCACTCTAGGGGCCAATCAGCTTTCAGATTTAGCTAAGGCCCCTTGTGAAAAGGGTACTTTTTTTTCCTTTTCACTGGATTCAATTCCCTTATTTATATGGTTTGTTTATGAAATATAATTGTTTTGTATTTTCTTTATCTAGGGGAGTTTGCTGTGTATGTGGTGGTTGGTTGTGCTGCTGCTGGGAAGGCAGGGAAGTCAGCTGCTCATTAGGGAGAGTGAAGACAGGTTTGGGTGCTGCTTACTGGAGTTATACTGGGGGGGGGGAAGAATATCAAAGATTACCAGTTAGTAATTATGTAGCCCTTATGAGACTGCAGCCAAATGCAGAGGCATGGTGGGAGGTCAAACATAGCTGCCATGGCTTGTTTGGTTTGGTATGAGTTAAGTTTGTGTTTTATCTTTGCACAGCTCACCCCATGCTTACCTGAACAGGTGGTAGGTTCCAGTTAGGTGAGGTGGTAAAGGTGAAGGCCAGGAGAGAGAAAGGAAAGAGGGGGGCAGCTTGCTGTGAGGCTGTGATTTTAAACCTGTGTTTGGTTTTCTTTAGTGTAGATGGTTTTCCCGGGAGACTGTTTTTTTGGGCTATTGTTTCATTATTATTTTTGTTAATAAACCTTACAACCTTCTGCACCTATTCCTGCTAAGTGGACTATTTTTTTCCCCAACATCCTTTTTAACGGGGTTGGTGTGCCAAAACCATCCCATTTCCCTTTAGTTCCCTTCCTTTAATGGAGGGCCGGCGGACATTTGGTGGCAGTGGTGGGATGTGACGCCTCAAGAGAGACTGGAGGCCAAGAAGCAACTAAGGTATTATAACACCAGGAGTGTGCAGAAGGCCATGCAGAGTGAGCAGGCCAGCAGTTTACAGCTTGATCCAGGGGCTCCACTAGGTGGTCGGGGTGCCCCAATGGAAGGTGATATGGCTGCAGCGGCTGGGGAAGATCATCAGATGCTTGATCAGGCTGCCTTTGACCAACTGTATGCTCTCATCAAGAGGCAGATGGAAATTCAGGGGAGAGAGGCCCACAAACAGGAGCAACGATGGCGAGGGGTCCAGGTGCAGCTGAACCAGTTCCGGGATGAGATGGAAGCAGACCGACAGGACGTAGACAGGAGGAGAGTGGAGCACAGTAGACCAGAGGAAAGGGGTTCTCACTCAGAGTCTCCACCGGAGAGGTCAGAGGTCAGCCTGCAGGTGCCATCACATTCCAGAGCGTGGAGTGGAGCAACCATCCCAAAATTTGAAGAAGGAGATGATGTTGAGCAATATTTGGTGACTTTTGAGCGATTAGCCACTGCCTATAGATGGCCTAAAGAAGACTGGGCTGTTCATCTGGTCCCATATTTGTCTGGTAAGGCACGGAGTGCATATGTTGCTATGGACTTTAGTGAAGCAATGCATTATGACAGTGTGAGAGGTGCCATTTTGGCAAAGTATGAAATCAATGAAGAAATGTACCGACAACGGTTTCGGGAGCCAGATGTGCGGCCAGGAGAGACTCCTCGTGAGCTGTATAATCGTCTCAAAGATCTGTATAAGAAGTGGGTGAAACCAGCTGCAAAGACAGTGGAAGAAGTAGGAGAAATAATGGTACTGGAACAGTACCTTCGCATTTTGTCCCCTGAAGTGAAGGTGTGGGTGAAGGAACATAACCCCCGGTCAGGACAGAGAGCGGCAGAGCTGGTGGAGGCCTTTATAGCGGCTAGACGTGGACCAAAGGCCTTCAGATATGAGAAGAGCACCCACCTGCCTACAGCCAGGGGTAAGTCTGTTGGGTTTGGTGGGGGTGGTCCTACTGCTAGTGAAAGAGGAAGGATAGAAGAGAGAATGCTTACAGCAAAATCTACTGGGAACATGGGAGATAGGAGAGAGAGAGGGTCACCAGTGTGTTATTTTTGTGGGAAGGAAGGCCATATTAAGCCACAGTGCCCGGCTTTTAGAGTCAAAGGTGCGGATACCATGTGTTGTGTGCCTAGACCCCCCCCTCCAAAGGTAGATATCCAGGAAGTACAGGGAAAGATGCAGATAGTACCGGTATCAGTCAATGGAACTCCAACCACAGCCCTTCTAGATTCAGCAAGTACCCAAACATTAGTTCTGCCGTTTTTGGTTCAGACCCAGCAGTTTGGGAATGGAATGGTAGAGGTTTGGTGTGTTCATGGGGACAAACGCCAGTATCCTACAGCTCACATTTATCTAGAGGTGCAAGGGCAGGAATACTTTTTGGAGGTGGGAGTGGTGCCCGATTTAAGTTATCCAGTTTTGTTGGGTCAGGATGTGCCAGTGCTGACCAAGCTGCTACAGGATAGTAAACCCGTTAACATGGTGGTAACCCGGGCGAGGGCAGAAAAGGGAGCTGAGGAGCCCCCTGTCCAACCCTCTCATGCAACCTGGTTAGGCCAGCTTCCATTTAGTCAGTCAGACCTCCCTGAAGGGAGTAATGACAAAGTTAGGAAGAGTAAAAGACAGAGAAGAAGGGAAAAGCTAATGGGGACAGTCAGAAAGGAGCAGCCGCAGTTACCACGGCCGAGTCAGTTAGCTGAAGATAGTTGGTGGGAAATACCAGCAGGATTAGGGCAGCTACAGAGGGAGGATCCAACCCTGAAGACCGCTTTTGGTAAAGTAGTTGAGAGAGATGGAGTGTCAACAGGGACGGCTTCTTCTCTAACGGGGGAAAGCTATGTTCTTTGTGGGGGGCTGTTATATCACCGACCAGAAGGGGACGCAGGTGAGCAGGTAGTCGTCCCACGTAGTTTGCGAGAGAGAGTGTTGACCCTGGGCCATAGTATCCCTTGGGCGGGGCATCTTGGCAGTGTAAAAACACTGGAGCGCATTGCTAACAAATTTTACTGGCCAGGTTTGTATATGGATGTCCAGAGGTTTTGTGGATCCTGTTCAGAATGTCAGCTGGCTAGTAATAGGAAAGTCAGGCAATTTCCACTTCAGCCAATGCCAATTATTGAGGTGCCCTTTTTAAGGATAGCAATGGACATCATAGGGCCCTTGGAAAGGACGCATTCTGGATATAGGTACATATTGGTTGTGTGTGATTATGCTACCCGTTATCCCGAGGCGTTCCCACTCAGGCGCATTACTGCGCAGTCAATTGCCCAGGCATTGTTACAGCTAATTTCTAGGGTGGGAATTCCCAAAGAGATAGTGACAGATCAAGGTACAGCTTTTTTGTCCCAAACATTACAACAGGTGTATAGGTTACTGGGAATTAAGGGAATACGGACCACTCCTTACCATCCCCAGACAGACGGCCTGGTAGAAAGATACAACCAAACCCTGAAGTCTATGCTTAAGAAGTTTGTGGCCGAAGATGGGAAGGACTGGGACCGTTGGTTGCCTTATCTGATGTTTTCTTACAGAGAAGTACCTCAAGCATCTACAGGTTATTCTCCTTTTGAGTTACTGTATGGGAGGCAGGTTAGAGGACCTCTGGATGTGTTGCGAGATGCTTGGGAGCAGGCGAGTGAGCCTCAGCCCGTGCCTGTACTCCAGTATGTTCTGCAAATGAGGAAGAAAATGGAGCAGATGGCTAAGCTGGTGCATGTCAATATGGAGAAAGCACAGGTGAGGCAAAAACATGGTTTTGATAAGAAGGCAAAAGCAAGAGTTTTCCGGCCAGGACAAGAAGTGTTGTTGCTCTTGCCGACTTCAGATAATAAACTGTTAGCGCGTTGGCAGGGTCCCTTTAGGGTGTTAAGGAAGATGGGTCCTGCCACATATGAAATCAGTATGCCTCAGCATAGAAGGAAGAAACAGACATTTCATGTTAATTTACTCAAAGAGTGGCATTCTAAAGGTGATAGTGTTAGCCAGCAGTTGCTGGTGAGGTCGGTGAAGGGGGAGGAGGATTACACGGACCAGTTTCTCCCTCCAAAGACAGAGGGAACTCCAATTCACTTGGACTTGTCTCATTTGTCCCCAGAAAAGCAGCAGCAGCTACGTGCTATTGTTCCTACAGATTTGTTTGTGGATAGACCCGGCTACACCTCCTTGGTGGAACACAACATCATCCTGAAGGAGCTGGCCCCGGCGCGTCAGCGAATGTACAGAGTTCCTGAACGTCTTCTTCCTTCTTTGAAAGAGGAGTTGGAATTGATGAAGTCACTGGGGGTCATAGAAAGGTCACAGAGTGAGTGGAGCAGTCCAATAGTCCTAGTTTTGAAAAAAGATGGCTCCATTAGGTTCTGTATTGATTTTCGAAAGCTAAATGCTCAATCGAATTTTGATGCATATCCGACCCCTAGGTTGGATGACCTCGTAGAGCGTATAGGCCCAGCCCAGTACATTAGCACTTTAGATCTTTGTAGGGGATATTGGCAGGTGCCTTTAGCTCCAGAGGCCAGGCAATACACGGCCTTTAGGACACCGCAGGGCCTGTTTCAGTTTACGGTTATGCCATTTGGCCTCCAGGGGGCGCCGGCCACGTTTCAAAGATTAATGGATCAAGTGTTAGCTGGTGCAGAGTCTTTTTCAGCTGCTTACCTAGATGACATTGTGGTCTATAGTCTTACGTGGGAAGACCATGTGCAGCATCTTAGAGAGGTTCTACTACGGCTGCATCAAGCTGGTTTGACTGTGCAGCCTAAGAAGTGCGCTATAGCAAAACGGGAGGTCAAGTATCTAGGCTATTTATTAGGTCATGGACTAATACGGCCCCAGAAGGATAAGGTGGAGGCGGTGAGGAACTGCCCGCGTCCGCGCACAAAGTCTGAACTTAAGTCTTTTCTTGGTTTAGCCGGTTGGTACAGAAGATTTGTTCCACATTTTGCCACACAGGCAGTCCCTTTGACAGATCTGACTCGCAAGTCCAGCCCGGTTCAGTTGCCATGGGAGGAGAAGCATGAACAGGCCTTTCTGGCGTTGAAGGAGGCGCTATGTAAGGACCCGGTGTTGCAGAGCCCAGATTTTAATCAGACTTTTGTTGTTCAGACGGATGCCTCAGCAGTGGGCCTGGGGGCAGTTCTGCTTCAAGGTGAGGGTGAGGACCGGAAGCCAGTGGCTTATGTCAGCCGCAAGTTATGGCCACGTGAGACCCGGTATTCAGCTATCGAGCTGGAATGCTTGGCCATCAAATGGGCCTTGGAGACTTTTAAATATTATCTTCTTGGAAGAGACTTCATTCTTCAGACGGATCACCAGGGCCTGCAGTGGCTGCATCGAATGAAGGACTCCAACAATCGCATTGCCAGATGGGTGATGGAGATGCAACCCTACCGGTTTCAAGTTCAGTACCAGCCGGGGAAATCCAATGTGGTGGCAGATTTTTTGTCTCGCCATCCTGAAGGCGAGCTCCCAGGGGAGGGGGAAATGTGAAAAGGGTACTTTTTTTTCCTTTTCACTGGATTCAATTCCCTTATTTATATGGTTTGTTTATGAAATATAATTGTTTTGTATTTTCTTTATCTAGGGGAGTTTGCTGTGTATGTGGTGGTTGGTTGTGCTGCTGCTGGGAAGGCAGGGAAGTCAGCTGCTCATTAGGGAGAGTGAAGACAGGTTTGGGTGCTGCTTACTGGAGTTATACTGGGGGGGGGGAAGAATATCAAAGATTACCAGTTAGTAATTATGTAGCCCTTATGAGACTGCAGCCAAATGCAGAGGCATGGTGGGAGGTCAAACATAGCTGCCATGGCTTGTTTGGTTTGGTATGAGTTAAGTTTGTGTTTTATCTTTGCACAGCTCACCCCATGCTTACCTGAACAGGTGGTAGGTTCCAGTTAGGTGAGGTGGTAAAGGTGAAGGCCAGGAGAGAGAAAGGAAAGAGGGGGGCAGCTTGCTGTGAGGCTGTGATTTTAAACCTGTGTTTGGTTTTCTTTAGTGTAGATGGTTTTCCCGGGAGACTGTTTTTTTGGGCTATTGTTTCATTATTATTTTTGTTAATAAACCTTACAACCTTCTGCACCTATTCCTGCTAAGTGGACTATTTTTTTCCCCAACATCCTTTTTAACGGGGTTGGTGTGCCAAAACCATCCCATTTCCCTTTAGTTCCCTTCCTTTAATGGAGGGCCGGCGGACACCCCTGTTGTCAGACCCCTGTATCCTCCCCTGGATCCATCGGATGATAAACATGCAAATCGGATGACATCACTGGAAGATAGTGTTAAATTTTGAGTAATGGAGTGCAGCAATATGCATGGTAGAGTGTCAAAAACACTTGGAACGTCCACAACGTCGTTTTTTAAGATCCCAGTCCGAAATTCCATTACGGACTAAAGCTGAAAGGAGGATGGTTGCCTAAAGGAAAAGAAAGACACTAAAAAAGCCGCCGGTCTTGCCGGATAAAGTCAGGCCCAGATGCCCAACAGGCACACTCATCACCGCCATCTGGCTACACCGAGCCGGAGATAAATCCTCTGGTTACCAGTGAATGCCACCCGGAAGGTGGGCTAAGGAACGGAACGAGTCACGCTCCAACAACCTACTGACACCCTCTCGATTTTGGCCGGAAGTTTCGGTTGCGTCAGCACAGGAATCCGCTTGAACGATGCGCCGGTTCAATCTGCAGTTATTGCCACCGGGACGCTTGACACACGGGAGGCAATTAATGTGCCGGAGACATGCATTATTAGGAGGCCGTCGCAGTCAGTGCCGGATGGTGGCTTCTGGGTAATTTGGACTCACGATGCAGCAATCAGACTGGCTGTAATGAGGCCGGTGTCCAGGGAAAACAGCTCACAGCAAAATCGTCTTTGATTATTGTGGGGAAATGAATTGACATCTCTGGGTTCATTAGGCCTTATTGGTCATGTGGTACGCATTACATCTGCCGATGTGTTGTTTGCTCAGGGTAACTTAACCCGTAAAGCAGTTTTTGTCTTCTACCTATCTCTGTGCCTTCAGTCAGGTAGAACAACCTCTCCTGTCAAGCTCAGACTGCCAAAATACAGATATGCAATCATTCTGGCTGGATCGGCAGGGCAGGATAGCAGAGAAATGCTTGTCGTCCCTATAAGGCAGTGTTTCCTAATCCGGTCCTCAGGGACCCACAGACAGTCCATGTTATTGCTCTGTTCCAGCCCCCGGCAGGGAGCAGAAATGTAGACTGTCTTTCAGGGATCTTGGAGGGAACAAAAACGTGGACCGTCTGTAGGTCCCCAAGGACCGGGTTGGGAAACGCTGCTATACGGAGATAAGGGAAATGTCGTTTTGTGCTGCTAAGCTGATAAAGTTCCGTAGCTCCTCCTGGGTTTTCCATAAAAAGCCAGGGCCTGCTGAACTGATTCTGGCAGCATTTTTATCTTCAGTTGCTGCTAATAAGACGATGGACCTCAAAACAAGGGGACTTGTTGTGACCACAGGAGACTTCAAGTTGCATTGTTGTGAATTGAATCTTGCGATAGCAAAAACGATTGTTTGTGCTTTGTGCTTGGGGTAGTACCTTGCTGGTCAGGGATTCAAACCAGCAACTTTTCAATCACAAGTGCCCTTCCCTAAAAATAGGCTACCACTGCCCCCCCCCATTATATGCTCATGGATAAGACCCATGCATTCACTCGCCCACCCATCTTCAATCCACAAGACCACAATGAGTCTGAAATCTATCCCAGGAAAGACAGGATGTGAATCTGAGATGCCGGCCCCCTTACAGGAAACGCACGCACACCCATATTCACGCACTTTAGATACCAGCTGATAAAAAAAGACAATTGGACGACTTCCTTAGACGTTGCTATGGTATCTGCAATAGCAGAGAAGATCAATCCTGCTCCAAGGCAAAGCTTCAGAACATTTCACACTTGCGTGAGGTTTCCCCCATGAGAAGACCTAATCGCACAGCTTCAATCCCCAAGCTCAGACCAACCACATCACACACTGACACAATTCAGAAACAAAAGACAGACCCTGGGAATGCTGGAAACTCTTGGCCAACAATTACCCCCTTGGGTGATGTTGTCCTAACATGAATATAACGCCGCTGTTTGTTTTTCCCCAAGATTACAAAGAAAATCTCTCCCCTGAAAGTCTTGTGGTGTGCAGAGATCTGAAAAAAAGCCCCTGAATGTGATGGATGCCCTCAGGGGGGTTTCATGAGATGCTAAAGCCAAGATCAACTGCATCACCACCTGGCCATGAAGGGCTGTGGATCTGCATTCAAGAATCGACAACTGGCAGGAAGTACAATACATGCACATACATTGAACCAGAAATGGACTTGATGGGGAATAGATGTGAAAAATGTATTTGGTAAGATATTTACATAAATACTAATGTATTTCACAAGATATGGGACTAATGTTAGTCCTGCAGGAGAAGAGAGATAAGAAAACCAAAATGCTTTAATTATACCGCTTTATTCATATCGCATCGCACACATGCAAATCATGTGAAGCAGAGTCAGTAACTCATGCAGCAAACACTACAGCCACTGAAATCTCTCCTCACTGCTCAACCCATGAAAGCACCATTACTTTTTTTAATGCTAATGTAAATTTGAAGCATGCTATACCCTGCCTTTGTGAAACAATTTGATTTACAACATATTCCATCGACACGCAGAAATGTTAGACATTACATTCAACCTACAACAATTCAAGAGCACTCAGTTTTTCAGAGTGAAGTCAACAAATATGGTAGTAAGCAGCATCTTAAATCAAGCAGCACGGGTCGATTAAGTGAGAGACTCCAAATATAAAGTTATAACAAGACAGTAATCGATATATGTGATTATTGCATATAAAAGGATTGTAACAGGCAGGAAAATACAATGAACAATTACCCAGAAAATTCATAACCATCAACCTATGGAATGTAAGCAAAGCTTTCAAAACATTCCGCAAGAATATCAGAAATCATATAAGAGAATTACGGATCGCCAAATTATAACTACCGTAATAATACGGCCATTTAAAATTGACAGATTGTTTGCTCGTGTCTAAATAGAAGCATCTAGAAGAATACACTCATTGCTTGGTATCTGGCCAGCTTACCAGTTTGCACTGGTCATTATCTGTCTATAAGTGATAGATTAATATGTTTTCACTACCCAGCATAGACCCAACAGAAGGGGAAGTGATCAACAGTCCAACTCTGTGAAGGATCTCTGTGTGTTGCTCTTGTGAACACGCTTCGCCTGGACACCTGTTGCATCTCATACCTTCTGGCCTGCAGTGCAGAACTCAAGAGCACAAATGACTTATCAAGCAACAGGGCGAAGAATGAATGAACACATCCCTTATTCTCAGAAACGTTCCTCAAAAATGAAAAGAAAGACATTTAACGCATCCCCACCCATAGATATCGATTACCCAGTTAACGGGAAATGGTATCAGAACTTTAGCCAACGTTTTGCAAATGTCTTCTCAAAGCTGGCAGAAAAGGCTCTTTAATGTCTACCTTTTACATTTTAAGAAAGGTTCTGTCAGTGTCAGCACGATAACATTATTACCTGAACATACTTTTACAGTTTTCTCAAATGATAATATTTGCGAATCAACAATTGTAATCCCCACACAATAATGTCTCTTCTGCACTGCAAAAGAATCATTTCTCAATACGTCACACAAATTTCCAAATTACATGTTCCAAGTTACATGTGTATCAGTGCTTTCTCTTGCCAGTGACCTTTACATACTGTAATATAGAGCCTTGCGATGGTGAAACTGAATAAGTAACAGTTTGCTAATGAAAAATGATCAGTCAGTGACAATGAGAAAGTGAGAACTGACTATCATTCAGCATTGTGGAGCTCAGGAGCAGACTTACACTGACATGCTGACAATATATCTAAGCATTTTGATGCTCAGGGTTAAAACGATGCTGATTGTACTTTTCATTTTGGTGGCGCTGACTAATTCATTGGTGGAATTATTTGCTTTTGAGAACAGATTTAATTGTTTTGGGTGAGTTACAGGCTTTTGCAGCTAAACATTAGTGTTGTGCTACATGCATGGACTGAGAAATGCTCTTATAGTCTAGAGAATGTTAAGTATGTTTCATGAAATGTATCAAAGAAATCGAGAAAACTGTAACAGTAACGTTTGTGGGTCACTGTTATTTCAGCAAAAACGAGAAACAAAGTACAAGCTGATAAGCAAAAGCTGAGGGAAAACATCGCTTCAAGTTGATTTTGCTTCAACGCACTTGCAGTTCAACGGAGACTCAAAAAAAACAAAACAATAAAACAGCATGGAGCTTTACTGCAGGGATAAGATTGTTCAGCATAAACAACTGAGCACAGGAACGTTGTAGGAACTTAACCCGTGGTCAGCCTTCGATCATGCACATAACGATCCCGTTTCCTATACAAACCAACCACTGGGTGGCCCTCACACACTGGAAAATGAGATTTATATTCAAACTCTTAAAAGACATACTGATTCTTCTTATTCTTTTACACAGATGTTTGGATCGAGAGTAAATCCGAAATGCGACGGTAAGATATTTACAGTTAATATATGAGATTTTAGACCCGATCCAGCTTTGCAGTGCAAAATTATATTGTATTAAACTGTACAGCTTACCTGATGATGCCATACATGACAAGGCAGTTACCCACCAAGCCGACCACGAACACCACGGAGTAAACTGCCGTGATAAGAGGTATGATCGGCGGCATGGACTCAGTCTCCCAGGTGCCTGGGGTCGTCAAATTGTCCGTGTCAGAATAAACAGGCAGCCATGTGGAGTTAATGAAACAGTCTTCCGACATCACGGACAGGCACTTGTCTTCCTTAAATATTTCCACCAAATTGCTGTCCATTATTCCTTGACTTCTTTGGAAAACTGCGTACAAAATAGGAAGAAATGCATCAGTCCTACTATTTTCTGGGGGAAAAAAGTTAGCGGCGCAATTACACCGTTATGTAATTGATCCATTGTGTTAGTCATTAATAAAGATTGCGCGGCACATAAAATTAAGTTTAACTACCTCATGCACTAAAGGAAATGTAGGTAAATGCACAAAATACCTGAGTATTTAGTATCTCACCCTGCTTCACTTCTCCGTCTTCCCTTTCAGTTGTGAAAGCAATACTTGGAAAAATAGGCAATTTATATAATGGTCTTTTACTCGAGGGGGGATAAACGCGCACGGGAAGGCGTCGCAAACTTTGACGATGCACTCCGGGCTGAAAGGCTGGTGAGCGCGGCGCGCGAGCTGCCGGATTGAGCGCACGGGACCGGGGTGTGCTCCGCGCGCACACACCCCCTTGCCAGCGCCGGCAAAAAAAAATGACATCAGAGACGTGACAATAAGCTCTTAGGCATTTATACGAGGCCCGGGACGGGTGCGGCATCCATATATTGCCATTAATATGACATGCAGTCGAAGCGAATATGGATTTCAAATAAAACGGTGCGGTGCATGCAGTGCGGGTAGGATGCGGTACGGTACATATCTCTCCCAATTTTAGGAGAGTTAGGTAAATAAAAGATCAATATAAAAAACGATATCCGCAAACAATAATTGTCGTTAAACGCAAGACAGTAATTCCCAATCAACAGGCCTAATTACAGTTAGGCCTAATTAATAAATACGCGGGATTTTTTTAAAGGAGGCTTGAAAAGGAGTACCCTAAATGTCGAGGTAGTATTACTTCATACTCAAACTGGCAGGAGGGTGAACAGGATTTCTGCTTGTCTGTTAGAATTTATGTTGCCTGTCAAGCAGTTTCAGGCAGTTTAAGATTACATCATTTACCCTCGGAGATTAATGGACAATATACTGAATTCCAGCGGGGGGCTAAATGTAATCAATGGCCGCTCACATAATAAAAAAATGTAGAAGGTTATTAATTGCATGCTATAGGGGACATTCCTGCCTGTTGTATGAAACTGTGCAAGGCTGTAATTAGGAATTAGTAATCACCTAGGAATAGACCGCAGTCTTATAAGCAGTATGATGTATGACAGGACGTTTGTGGTATCATGGCATTTTTTTTCTTCCATTAATTTTTACACCTTAGAAGATATTAATGCCTCATTCAAGTCTGACAAAATTTTCCTCTCCATTGGGTTTTTGGTGAAGAATGACCCCCAGTCCAATGTAAAAGGGAAACATTATGCACATTATAATGCATTATAAACATAGGTGGTCTTACACTGATCAGCCATGACATTAAAGCCACAAGACTAATATTCTATAGGCTCCCCTCTTGCTGCCAAAACACCTCTGACCCATCAAGGCTTCAACTTCAGATGATTGCTGAAGATATCCTGTGGTATCTGGCACCAAGACATTAGCAGCAGATCCCTTAAGTCCTGTAAGTTGCGAGATGGGGCCTTCATGGATCAAACTTGTTTGTCCAGCAGATCCCACAGATGCTCGATCAGATTGAGATCTGGGGAATTTGGAGGCCAAGTCAACACATTGAACTCTTTTTCATGTCCCTCAAACTATTCCGGAACAATTTTTGTAGTGTGGCAGGACATATTACTCTGCTGAAAGAGGCCACTGCCATCATGGAGTACTGTTGCCATGAATGGTGGTACTTGGTCAGCAAAAATGTTTAGGTAGGTGGTACGTGTCAAAGTAACATCCATATGAATCAAGGTTCCCCAGCAGAACTTTGCCCAGGGCATCACACTGCCTCTGCCGGCTTGCCAACTCTTCCCCAGGAAACGAAAGCGGAAGCATTTAGGAGCAACGGAAACTCATTCATGAAGTGGCAGACCATGTAAAGTAACAGAGCGGGTCACCGAGTGCTGAGGCGCATAGTGTGTAAAAGTCACCAACACTCTGTTGACTCAATAATTACAGAGTTCCAGACCTCTGGCATTAACCTCTGGGAGCTTTGTGGAATCGGCTTCCACAGCTGAGCAACTGCATGCAAGCCTAACATTAGCAAACACAATGTCGTTGGATGGAGTGGTGTAAAGCACGGCGCAACTGGACTCTGGAGCAGTGGAAACATGTTTTGTGGAGCAACAAATCACGCTTTTCTGTCTGATGGATGAGTTTGGGTTCGCTACCTGCCTGACTGCACTGTATAACTCCCACAGACTCACTGTATAATCTTGTGGAAAACCTTCCACTCAAACACACATGCATGCATACACACACACACACACACGCATGCACACACACGCATGCATGCATGCACACACACAGGTTTGTAATGATATCTTTGTGGGGACTATCCATTCATTTCTATGGGGAAATCTCTCATCCCAATATGACGACCATAACCCCTACCCATCCCTAACCTTAACCATAAGTAACTAAACAAAATACAAGACTTTTGGCATTTTTACTTTTTTGATTGCATTCACAGATCCTTGTGAGGACCCAAAAAATGGTTCCTACAACGTCAGAATAACAGGTTTTTATCACACCGTGGGGACCAACCCTATTTTTCTCATAGAAATTGATAATCTGCTTTTGATTCCTGAGTTAGTTTCTAATGCAGCACATGATTAATCACTGTTATTCTTATCTGTGGTCCTGCTAATTTGCCTCAAGTCAGCTGTCAGCATGTGTCGCTTACATCTTTGTTAAAAGCAATGATACAGCTTTCGGTGTTATAAAAAATAAATTGCATTAAAAATCAGGGATTTCAATCTCTCTTTTATCCCACCATAGCCTTTGGACTTTAAGACTGAGTCAAATTTTCTCATCCATCATAAGTTAGAGTAGAAGGTAGCTTGCCAGTCAAATATACACACTTCAAGATGTTGGCTTAGCAAATCCATTTATTTAAAAAGTTAATAACATGCAACACTTGCTGCAGGGGTGGCCGACTCCAGTCCTGGGGGGCCGGAGCCCTGCACATTTTTGGGTTTCCCCTCATTTAAAACACCTGATTCAACTCCTTGTGTTAATTACCACACAACTCTTGAGCTGAATCATTTTTGGTGGAACAGGGAAAAAACTAAGCTACACAGGGCTCTGGCCCCCCAGGACGGAAGTTTGACACCCCTGACTTACTGTTTTAGTGCATATTTCTCAGTGTTTCAGTGTTTCTCAGTGTTTCAGCAATCAACAGCACAAACAGAATGACCTAGTATGAATCCAAGAGGAATCAGTTTTATGAACTGAACATGCAGTATGTTGCATTTATTGAAGAAATGTTTTTTTTTTTTTTTTTTTTATGTGCAAGTGATACGATTATGTTACCTGTAATGAGTCCGCAGTTATTGGAAAGTAAAACTTGAGTCAGAGGCTTATTTCAGTCTCAGCGTGTTTTCATGCATTAAAAACATATGAAGAGAAAACAGGACGTGGCCGACTGGTTTACAATGCAAAGGTGGAATCAGAGCGCATGAGCACAGCAGATTGCTGGAGTACTGGAAGTAGGGGTGGGTGGATTTACTGGTCCAGCGGTTTTCTGTCAAAATAGTCTGCTAGATGCTGGACTCCGCTGTTTTTAATTACATCCTCTTGTAGGTAGGTGTTAGACTTCACAGTGCATGATCGCATTGATTGGAGGTGTGTGGTACACTTTAACCCTAAGGCAAGCTGAAAGTAAAACAGGTAAAGTAAACTGGGGAGGTACAGTATGTTCTCTAACAGACTGACAAACATGCATGCGGAGAAAGTCTCCATTCAGTACATTTTAGGGCTGGGCAATTAATCGAGTTTTAATTTCAATTAAGATTTTGGCTTCGGGTGATTATCAAAACAAAATAATCGAGATTTAAAAGATTATTGTGTTGCCATTAGTTTTGCGATGATGCTGCAGTTTTGGTTTGTTACAAATCCAATGCTCCCCTTTCCAGCACCTTTTTAATCCTAATTTAAATTAAATTTAACTTCCGGGTTCAAGTAAATCCACTGTTAAAAAGATATGCAAAAAAAAAATGCAAAAAGTTAGTTATCGAGTTAACTCTGATCTCAATTTTGACCAAAATAATCGTGATTATGATTTTTGCCATAATCGAACAGCCCTAGTATATATACAGTGGAGGTGTTTACCACTAATCAAACAATGTATTTGCCTTTTTGAGTAGGGTCCCAGAAAAAACAAACCCAGCCCCCTGTATATGTAGCTACTATGGTTTTCAAGTATTTCTAGAAGGTTCCAGTACAAATGAAATCCACCAGCAATATACAGTTGCTTCATGTGTTTTGATTGTACAAATTGCTGAAATATAGTTGGTAATATGACAGCAAGTTGAACTAAATTTAAATGCTGAGGTAATCTGACAGCAAGCTCGTTCATCCCTGAAGAGATCACTGGGGGATTTTCTGCGTCGGCTGCAGGGACCAAGCGCCATTAACATTCATTTCGTTTCTCAGACAAAAAACAGACACAATTACTGGACTGACGCAGGTGAAGCACGTTTCACAAAATGACAGCGGCACTTATCAGTAGAGTAACAAAAGAAATTACTTACTGCTCCCAGTTCAATAAAAGGTTCCTATGTGAATGCAGGTGTGAGCTTCCCATGCTGCATAATCATCTGTGTGGCTCAGGCCTCTCTGCTAGTGAGTGGAAGGTTGCCACTTCAAATTCCATTTTACTTATTTAGCAGATGCTTTTAAGTGACAGAGAACGCAGGCTGAGACCTGGAGACCCTCGAGCGACTGGGGTTAGGGGCTTGCTCAGGGAGCCAATGGTGACGCTGCTGACTCTGGAATGCAAACGTAAGACCTCCCGGTTACAGGCAAAATCCTAACCAACTGAGCCACGCACTGTCCCGTCATACCAAACCGCTGCCATTCCTGCAGAATACTCATATCTCAGTCCCTTGAACAAGGCCCTTAACTCCCCCCCCCCACACCCCCACAATAGTCCATCCAGCTGGCCCTGTGCTTAGACCCCAAGCTTCATTCTCACATCTGTGCACGTGTGTAAAAACCGAAGCATTCAAATGCACTTCAATGGTAAATGCAGCTTCATTTCTATACATTCTGCATAATCTGCTCTGCATGATGTTGGGCCTTGTGGTTATTCATATTGTGTGTAGCCTCACATTGTGTGTTCCATTGCAGAAGCGCTCCCTACGGCCTCATTAAATATTGGTACCATATCGCATTGTGTGGTCTCTCCCACATTAATGAAATCCAATTATCATTCCTAAACATTACCTAAATTCATCGCCAGTTTTACTAAATCCTATCATTTACACCTCCCAGTTTAGCGTGTCGCCTAGGATAATTGCCCCGGACTCATTATCGATTAAAAACATAAACATCCGAGGTCAAAGGGCGTTGTAAGTGTGTCCATTAGCACCTAGATGTTGATTGGTCAATCAGGGTTGACGAAAGCTGATTATTTACAGTGTCAAGGTTCCTATTAGCTTTTCTGGGGGTGTTTCCTTGTTTCTTTAAAATCTACTGGGGACTGGATAGTTGAGAGAAGACATTCAAATTGTCTCTTCCCATGAAGAAAAACAGCCAGCCTAATGTTACACATGGTATAATAAAAATATAGCAATGATCTAGATCGGCTCTTCACTTTGAGATTGATCAGCTGAATTCAGATGATTGTAATAATTCAAGGTATCTGGGAAATTTTATATAACTGGGCAATTGATAAGATTCTGACTTTTTTTGATGCCAGATGCTCATAGCATTTTATAACTAGTTAGGTTTGGACCAGCTAGGGCTGGCTTGTTGAATTTATACATCGAACCGTTTCCTGTCCAGATGGTAACCAGCAGATGGATAAATTAAACCACAGTAAGTTCCCCTTAAGTTAAAAAAATAAGAAAGATAATAAAATTAAATAATTATAAAGGAACTGTAAATATATGTATTTCATGTAACGTATTTCATGTTTCTAGTCAATCTGTATCACGATTAAAAAAGTCAATTTAAAATTCAAATAATTCCGCAATTCTGGTGGTATTTTCATGTTTTAAACATTGTTTTATATATTCATTCTTTTCTGTGCACGGAGATAAAATGAATGCCAAAGAACTGGGACAGCAATCAGAAATCCTTGTTTGAAATGTTCTCATATCTGCTGCTCAGTGCACAGACAACAGGGATGGGTCTCAAGAGCATAAAACGATAAATGGAATAATAAATTTAATGATGTTTAGGAAAATGTTTACTTCATGTTGTCCTGTAACATTGTAAACCCACAGACAGATGGTCTGATTAATACTGTGCTTTGAGAAACCAATATGGTGACAACAGCAGACATATTGCCTTATATACCTAATTTAAGGTGATTTGAACTGCATTTTATTCATGTTCTAAAGCATCTTGTGAATAAAATTAATTGATGACAGTCTGTCTCCTAAGACAACGGACTGAAAGCCTAGACCTCTGAACATTTTATTATTTTGTAAATCCTATATTGTGTAGGTTAGGGGTCAGATGTAAAGCATTCGTGATTTTGTGTGGCAGGCAGTTGCCTGGGGGATTTTTAAAATTTTTTTTGTCCTCAGTCACATGCTTTACTATTCCAGGTCTGATTGGCTGGAATCTGAACCCTTTTTCATTTGTTGTCCTCTCATGAAGAGCATGTGACCATAGCTGTAGCCAAGGAAACTTCTCTAGATGATACAAGCAGCAAGGGAAGCGGATTGCAGTATCGGCTTTTGTTCCCTGTCAGAATGGCCAGATCCCCCTGAACTGCTTGGAGTTGTCACACTACTCTGGATTCTGTTGGTCGTGGTTCGTGCAACACAGCCAGTGGGCATAATCTTTTGTGGTTGCCCTTCATCCTCTATGGAACCTGGAATTTCTCATCTAATAGTGTACATTAGGCAACCAACAAATGGGGTTCAGTTTATGGAATGGATCTGGAAGTTTAATTTGATAAAATATTAATTTTATAAAATAATATTTCAATTAATTAACTGAGTATTAACCTGAAGTAATATGAGATAGACCGTGGCCGGGGACACCTGAAAACCCAGAGCCTTGTGGATTAGCTCTCTGTGCCTGTGAGCAGAAGGTTGCTTGTTTGAATCCCTTAACCACTAAAATTGCTCCAGGGGCACTGAATAAATGGACGACCCCAAGCTTAGACACCGAGCCTCACTCTCGCTCATATATGTGTGTGTAATAGGCGATCATAAAGAATTATTCACAGGTTAAGTTGCGTTCAAAGACAATAAAATGACAGCTGTAAATAGACAATAAAAGTGTTCTATTCAGAGGACAGAACATTGTGGGGGAATGCTATCTATATAGTTACCCAGACAATAACACCTAAATAATATTAATACAAAAGATGCCTGTCACACTGCCCCCTACTGTCCAATGATATGAGCAACATGATTTCATGCCCCCGACGAAACACAAAATGAATAACGTCTCTTTTGCTTGCAACTGTACAGAAGGAGCTGGCAGTGGGAGTATCAGTGAGGGCTCACTATTCCATAGTTGTAGGACTGAGTTCTGGTTGTATTGTTCGGAAACAATTTTCACAGTTTTTCTTAATTGCCTTGGAGCATTTCTCAAATGACAATTAACATTTGCAAAGCAACAAGTGTAATCCCCACACCATAATGTCACTTCTGCGCAGCAGAATGTCATTTCTCATTGCTCCACACAAATTCGCAAATGTTTTGGTACAGATATGCAAATGGTTTTGTACTATTGTCATCATCTGGCACAATTTTCTGTTGCTTTAGTCTTGTTGGTAAAAATATATGATGTAGTTTTCCATTGTAATAATTTTTACACTCAAAAATATATATGCACGTGATCATTGTCACCACATGCAAAGCAGTTAACTAAGCTTTGAAAATTATTAAAAAATATGTTTAAAACTTGCAGTGATTTGGCATTGAGTTTCTGGTGTCTCTGACATGAATAAGTAACAGTTAAACAGCTAAAGAAAAATGATCAGTCAGTGACAATGAGAAAGTGAGAACTGACTATCATTCAGCATTGTGGAGCTCAGGAGCAGACTTACACTGACATGCTGACAATATACACTCACCTAAAGGATTATTAGGAACACCATACTAATACGGTGTTTGACCCCCTTTCGCCTTCAAAACTGCCTTAATTCTACGTGGCATTGATTCAACAAGGTGCTGAAAGCATTCTTTAGAAATGTTGGCCCATTTTGATAGGATAGCATCTTGCAGTTGATGGAGATTTGTGGGATGCACATCCAGGGCATGAAGCTCCCGTTCCACCACATCCCAAAGATGCTCTATTGGGTTGAGATCTGGTGACTGTGGGGGCCATTGTAGTACAGTGAACTCATTGTCGTGTTCAAGAAACCAATTTGAAATGATTCAAGCTTTGTGACATGGTGCATTATCCTGCTGGAAGTAGCCATCAGAGGATGGGTACATGGTGGTCATAAAGGGATGGACATGGTCAGAAACAATGCTGAGGTAGGCCGTGGCATTTAAACGATGCCCAATTGGCACTAAGGGGCCTAAAGTGTGCCAAGAAAACATCCCCCACACCATTACACCACCACCACCAGCCTGCACAGTGGTAACAAGGCATGATGGATCCATGTTCTCATTCTGTTTACGCCAAATTCTGACTCTACCATTTGAATGTCTCAACAGAAATTGAGACTCATCAGACCAGGCAACATTTTTCCAGTCTTCAACTGTCCAATTTTGGTGAGCTCGTGCAAATTGTAGCCTCTTTTTCCTATTTGTAGTGGAGATGAGTGGTACCCGGTGGGGTCTTCTGCTGTTGTAGCCGATCCACCTCAAGGTTGTGTGTGTTGTGGCTTCACAAATGCATTGCTGCATACCTCGGTTGTAACGAGTGGTTATTTCAGTCAAAGTTGCTCTTCTATCAGCTTGAATCAGTCAGCCCATTCTCCTCTGACCTCTAGCATCAACAAGGCATTTTCGCCCACAGGACTGCCGCATACTGGATGTTTTTCCCTTTGCACATCATTCTTTGTAAACCCTAGAAATGGTTGTGCGTGAAAATCCCAGTAACTGAGCAGATTGTGAAATACTCAGACCGGCCCGTCTGGCACCAACAACCATGCCACGCTCAAAATTGCTTAAATCACCTTTCTTTCCCATTCTGACATTCAGTTTGGAGTTCAGGAGATTGTCTTGACCAGGACCACACCCCTAAATGCATTGAAGCAACTGCCATGTGATTGGTTGATTAGATAATTGCATTAATGAGAAATTGAACAGGTGTTCCTAATAATCCTTTAGGTGAGTGTAGTATCTAAGCATTTTGATGCTCAGGGTTAAAATGATGCTGATTGTACTTTCATTTTGGTGGCGCTGACTAATTCCTTGGTGGAATTATTTGCTTTTGAGACATGAATTAATTGTTTTGGGTGAGTTACAGGCTTTTGCAGCTAAACAATAGTGTTCTGCTATATGCATGGACTGTTTGGAGAAATGCTCTTATAGTCTAGAGCAGTGGTGGCCAATCTTATCCGCAAAGGGCCGGTGTGTATGCGGGTTTTCGCTGCAACTCCCTAATTAGATTACTAATTAGAGGACTAATTGGCTGAAGAGTCCTCACACCTGGGTTTGAACAGCTGACCTACAGGTTATCCCAAAAACCTGCACACACACCGGCCCTTTGCGGATAAGATTGGCCACCGCTGGTCTAGAGAATGTTTCATGAAATGTGCCAAAATAATGAGAAAAACTTAATGTTTTATGGGAAATATCAAGAATGCAGTTTTAATGTCCATGTAATTAATTCAAAAGCTGGCTGAGAAATTGAAGCAGCAGTTTCTGTCATCTGTTCGCTTATAATTAATTTCTAAACTAGCACAAGTTCAGCCTAGGACACCGCCAAAAACCGATGGACATCATGTAATCACTAAGAGGAAAGGTCAGAGCGGACAGCTCATGTGAAAAGCATTTCTGTGGATTGGAAACCGAGACCCACATAATCCCAGGGATGAATTAAACCTGTCAGCTGACCTCTGCTGCCTCAGTCCAAGCAAATCAATTGAAGAACTTCAGTTGAAGAACTTCAATAAAATTAACATGTGAGCTTTTGGTTTAATGCCTCTGGGGAAATATGACATGTCTATCAAGGTCACACCTCCTTCATTGGAGTTGGGATTTAATTCCTGCTTTGGGCTTCAAGATCCAGGTGTGGAAGTCTGGCATCACCACAACCCCGTGAGATCCTTTCTGTCCTGCGCTTCTGGTCTTGCGCTAGTTTGAGTCCAAGGCTAGGAGCACATGTAAGCTGTATGATATCAAAGCTTTCTGACATATGTTTGTGCACGTTGTGGGGGTTATTAATCTACGGGTTCCCCTAGGAAGACCTAGTTCTAATCAAAGGTGTTTCCTATGATTGGCACAAAGCACATCGGCCAGAAACATCATAAACAGGAGGGGCTTTGAAGGGACAGAGAGCCAATCCAGAAGATCTGTCATGTTAAGGGCCAGACTCCACGTTTGTCAGCAAGCTTCTGGTCAGAAGCTCAGATTGAATCCTCTATTTCACCCCCTAAAGGCCAGATGACAAACTGTGTCACTAATCAAATGGCTTTCTGCTATTAACCTACTTGTAATTACATCAGCACGTTAGCTATGAATTGATCAGTGTAAAGATTTGTCGTTAATGCTAATGCCGAAAATTCGCACATGCCATTCACGTTACCCAATTATCTTGATTTCCATGCATATCAACTGTAAAAACATAGTAATTCATTATAATTTAATTACTAATAATTAGTGTGTATGTGTGTTTGTGTGTGTGTGTTTGTGTGGTCCAGGTATACCTTACAAAATGTCCCCATAATGTGTGAAAACCTGTTATTTTGACATTGTGGGGATCATTTTTCCCCATAAGGATAAACTAAATTTGATAAAAATTCATGACTGTAATAAAAAAAAACTTAAAATGCCAAATATCTTGCATTTAGTTTGGTTACTTATGGCTAAAGTTAGGGCTGGGTAGGGGTTACGGTTGTCATTTTTGGACTTTGGTTTTTCTCACTGAAATAAATGGACAGTCCCCACAAAGATATGAGTGCAGGCCTGTGTGTGTGTATAGAGTTCGCATGTCTGTTTGCATGTCTGTGTGTGTGTATAGAGTTTGCATGTTTTTCTGTGAATGTATAGCTTTCCTTCAAATACAGTTTCTTTCTTGCTGCCCAGAAATCTCTCGTTAGGTGAACTGGTGACTCTAAATCGGTTATAATGTGTGATTGTATATGTTCTGCATCTGTACTTTAATTTCACATTGAAATGTTGTGTGAAATGTAACTGGATATATTTTAAGTGACCAGTACAACAAAAAAAGTTGCGTTTGAAAGATAATTCATGACCAGTTCATGCTTGTTAATAAATGTGCCTGTCACAAACACTATACAATTAATATTACAGGAATGAAAGTTAAAAATGTGTCCATTCCAGTTTCCTAGTTGCCAGATCACTAGTACAGTACTGTAACCTGTATATGAGATTCGGGTTTGATGCCTACATTAGGTAAGATTGAGATACAATATCTGTACTATGGATTAAATTGATGGTTTTTACTCTCACAATATTATCTAGCACACACTAAATGGCTCTGATTGTTATATATATTGACAAGCAGTGTTTGGCTTGCTGGGTTAGGATGTTGAGTTTGTGATCAGAAGTAGCTGGCAGATTAATTTCAGCATTTGGTCCCTTGTGCAAAGCCCTTAATCCCCAATTGCTCCAGGAACTGGCTGACCCTGTTTCTTCAACTGCATGTTCTTTTGTATAAAAGTGTCTGCTAAACAGATATATGCAGTGTGCGCAAAAGCAAATTTAAAGAATATCATCTGGAAGTTAAAGCAAAATTGTAGGAAAGGTCTGAGTATAAAATCTAACAAAACACCTTTTCTTTGTGTCCATATTGTTTCTTTACAGCAGCATCAGCAGCTTCACCAGGGTTAGTGGATTTCCGGCTTTTTCTGCCTCAGGAGTGACTGCATTACCGTAATGCATGTATGTGAGGCACTCTGAGAATTACTACTTTAACTGTGAAGATCTTTTGCTCCAGGGTGGCTTGACTGGTGGAGAAAGAAGCAAATTCTAGTGTTTATTAATGCATTGCATACATATATGCACAGTGAAAGGAGTTTTTTTTCACCAGCCACATGAAAAATTCAAGTTTTTTTCCTTCTAAAATGATATTTTGAACTAAATCTTTTTTTCCTGCTGAGACATGTGAATGCCATTGGTCCTGTGTATTTCATGTCATACTGTTTTTTTATTCCCTCCTTTGAACTTGATACAGTGTTGCATAGGTACCCTAGAATCATGCCCTACATCCATATTTATCATATTAACAAGCATACAACATACAAGTGTGTAGTGAAATGCCTTTTACACCTGCTTCCTGGATTGTATTCAGAAGAACAATATGTAATACAAAGACAAATAGTGAAAGAAAGAGTTTTAACAATATAGAAATAAGATTAAAATAAAATAAAACAGTAAAACATGACAATCAAAATAAGAAGAATTGCATCAGTAAGCAGAGGTGTAGTGACAGGACAGGCAAGGCAGGCAGTTATCAGGGGCCCCAAGCTGAGAAGGGGGCCCCTGAGGGCGGTCAATTATGTAGCACATTGCAACGACATATGTGCTTTATTCATGTATTCTGTATTTCACAAAAGTGAAAATAAAGGACTTGTGTTAATTAAATTATCTTTGTTGATATTATTAATTTAAATTATTAAAAAATGGTGATAAATTCTGCCATGTTGGAGGTTGGTGAGTTGGAGGGAGTTTTTATGTTTTCTCTTGTCCCTAGAATCACCTCTGTCAGTAACTGTATTTGCATAACGCATTGATCAGGATAATGTTAAATGAATGCAAGGAATAGTGTACTGTTAGCTATTAGCAGTCCTCATTTAGTGCTTAAAATATGTCCGCATATAGTCATATTAACTTCAATACAGGAATCCATTTCAATACAAAAATGTATGCTTGATTTGTCCAAGAGTCTGCAAATCAAGCAAAACAGATTATTTTGTTGACGTTTCCATGCAGCACATTTTGAAGCGATTCTTGATGCACGATGTGATATTTTAAAAACAACCCACTGAACATGATCAGAATTCCGCATCGGTATTCCAATAGATGGTCACTCCTCTGGTGCCAGCTGTTAGGTCTATTGATGTCCAATAATTGCATTGACTGGATTGATTTAAGGACTGACGGAAAAATTGGAATATGTTTGGGAGACCCAGTGTCTCCTAGCAACGAAACATGTAATGGCGTGGCGTTGGGGTTGCGTCAATCGATTTAGATAGGCATGCGCCTACCCAATATTTTGCAAAAATGTAACGTATAAATTAATTATTTAGTCAGCCAGTAACACACCTACATTGGTATGTTATTATGGTAAACTTGCAGGCAGGGTAGCCTGGCCAGCGAGCGAGCTTCCTTCATCAGATCACATCACTTAATTCCCCTCCCCCATCCCTCACCGTTCCTGTCTTCTACAGGTTGTCACGTCGTGATATTTACGACTTACATCTCAGCCACAGCAAACATGCTTAGCTATCTTCAGCTGTTTACAATTGCTAACCAAGCAAATGGGCTACTACAACTGTAAGAAGGCAACTGAATTGTTTCTGTATTGTTGCCCCAAACACATATGCTGCATTAGCCTAAAACTGTCACAATATATCACACATGCCTGCCTGGTAGCTGTGTAATCTATGTGCTAGCACAGACATACTGTGAAGCTGCGTTATGTACTTTGCTTAATGTGAGCACAGATGGCAGGCCAACTCAGTTTGTAGCTTTTCTTGCACAAATGACGCTGTCCTTCAGCATTTGCTAGAATTCCAATAAACCCGTTTTCCATGTCACGTATTTTGAACGCAACTAGCAAACTATTTTCTGGCTAGAGGTTAGGATCGGATGCAGATGAAATAGCGGACTGGAGTTAAGTGGTGGTTGTTTTGTATAATAGTTACACAGTTTCAGGATCTCTAATATCTGCGTACTTGTGTTTTTTATGTGTTGTGTGTGAATTCGAAATGGTCGACTCATGGATTTGGTTTGCAGAAAGGCCCTGTGGCATCACATGTGCTGGTTATTCCTGTAATGCAGATGAGATTGACCAAGAAAATTTAAACCTCATGGAGAAAAACAAAAAACAAATAATTAAATCTACATCCATAAAATGGCTGTATGTGCTGCTGTAATGCTGGTTATGACTTCTTTACATTTTATAATGCTCAGTTTTGCACAGATTTGTAAGGTGAAGATGTCTTGAAGTTTAATTCTGCAGTTTCCTTAGTAAAGCATTTGATTAGTAAAGCATCTGTCTGCCCGTCTATCTATCTATCTATCTATCTATCTATCTATACAAACAGATATATATATATTCTGTACACATAGCTACATCGCTGTCTAGATGGAACTGAAAGGCTTCATTTTGGAGACTGACTCAGTTCTCCATGATTCACCTCTTTGTTAGGGGGAAAATCTGAGGAAAACCTGCGGCATCTGAATGTGACTGACAGGTCCATCACCCGATTGTGGAAACTGCATCTCCCTCCTGCAAACTGCCACAGCTGAACAGATAGGAGCTGTGACGGTGTGAAGAGCTTCTCATCCGAAAAGCCCATAATGCCGTGCGCATCTGTGCTCATCAGGACAAGTGACCATGAACTACAGAGTATAATGGCAGATATTTTTTTAAAAAATGGACAACAGGACCAGGTAAGAGCAAGTGGGTAGTTAAAGAACCTCAGAAATCATAACCTTCATCTGCATAATGTTGTCCACCTCATATAAAATAACAGTACATTGAGGCCCTAGACTGAAAGTCTCACAAGTTTGATCAAACATACATGCTTTTGTAAATCTCCTACATCTCCTACATATATCCCAGGAATAGTCATGACGGTGCAGCTTGCTAAACTGGAAAGGAAAAGAAATTGGACAAATACGAAGGGTGTGTAAACCAAAGGTAGCTGTAGTGGTCCAACACAGCCCATTTCCTATTTACACATCATGCATGCAGAGAGATGTGACACACAGGAATGCTGCAGGTGCAGCCATTTCAAAAAAATTCTTAAAGTCACACTGGTATTTGCAGCAACCAGCCAATATACAAATGTAATTGTTGGTTTGACCATTAGAAAACCCAGATTGGCTAATCAATACCTCATCAAATTGTTTTGCTAACAAAGTTAATTAAGCAGTCAAACAAAATGTTTGTGTCTGGGTAAAAAGTTTATAATTTCTCGGAAAAACAACCATATTTAACACTGGGATCTACGTAAATGAACAAAGATGCATTATAACTAACAAGGCTTTCTTCTGTTCTGCAGAACATTACTGATATCTTGTTGGACGTTCCTCAAACCTCTCCTTAGGGGACACCAGCCAGTCCAAGTATTTGTTAAATTTCACCAACAGCTCAGTTAAGACTTTTGCACAGTACTGTATATATGGGTCATTCTCCGTTTGGACGGGGATAGCAAGTCCCAGAGACCGTGCAGCCTAAAAACACGTACATTAATACAGGCGATGTATGTTTAAATAACACATTTCCCTCATGATTTGTTTCACTTTTCTAACATATCTTGATTCAGAGTTGCTCTACATCTGTAAAATAACAGCTTGTCACACAACCAAGTGTCAACATCTGAGAATCTAGAACATAGTAGTTCTGTGTCTATTAAACTGCTTCCTTGGGTCAAGAGTCATCATAGGGGAAACATCTCAAGGAATGAGAAGGTGAGTCCATACTTGCTAATTTAATTAATTTATTTATTGATTTTGTTTTTCAGGCAGCAATAACTTCTGCACATCACTGGTGTTTTGTGCCATAAGGGCTGGATAATTTAATTTTTGTTAGTTGCAGAAGGTCACCTTCCCCTCATGGGGCGTCTATTTAAAAAATATATTCCGCTTTAATCGAAATGTCACAGGTGTTACATTCATGGATGTTGCGCCATAGCTGTGCCACTAGTGACCAATGATATGTCGATGAATGATCGACTCAACTCAACTTCAGCTTTCAACTTTATCGTCCACAGTGGGCAATTAGTTTCGCATCAAGGCGACAAAAACAAACATGAAAGAACATAAAAAACGAGGGAGAAAGACTCTAGACCAACAGAACAAAGGGCACTGAATACAACAGCCTGAGGAACAACAAAGTTACCCCCGCTGGCACCATACAGGAGCTCTCATGAACAACAATGCGAAGATAGATAGATAGATAGATAGATCATACACAATATACCAATCATACTATTCATGTAATAATAAAAGCCCCTAGTATAAATAATGTTGTAAAATAATCCACCATGTTACTGCTGGAAATGTTAACAGTAAATTAATTCTGACTGAAGTGTTACATTCATGGGTGTTGCAGCATATCTGTGACACCAGTGACCAATAATAAGTTGATGAATATCTTTCTTAATGTTTTGTCTGTTAATTTTGCCATTTTGCAAAAAATGAAAAAAACAGACTGCTTGGTCTGTCAGTGGTGTTATATGGTCTGTCAGAGGTGTTATATGGTGTGTCAGAGGTGTTATATGGTCTGTCAGAGGTGTTATATGGTCTGTCAGAGGTGCTATATGGTGTGTCAGTGGTGTTATCTGGTCTGTCAGAGGTGTTATATGGTCTGTCAGTGGTGTTATATGGTGTGTCAGTGGTGTTATCTGGTCTGTCAGAGGTGTTATATGGTGTGTCAGTGGTGTTATCTGGTCTGTCAGAGGTGTTATATGGTGTGTCAGTGGTGTTATATGGTGTGTCAGTGGTGTTATCTGGTCTGTCAGAGGTGTTATATGGTGTGTCAGTGGTGTTATATGGTCTGTCAGTGGTGTTATCTGGTCTGTCAGAGGTGTTATATGGTGTGTCAGTGGTGTTATATGGTGTGTCAGAGGTGTTATATGGTCTGTCAGAGGTGTTATATGGTGTGTCAGTGGTGTTATATGGTGTGTCAGTGGTGGTATCTGGTCTGTCAGAGGTGTTATATGGTGTGTCAGTGGTGTTATCTGGTCTGTCAGAGGTGTTATATGGTGTGTCAGTGGTGTTATCTGGTCTGTCAGTGGTGTTATATGGTGTGTCAGAGGTGTTATATGGTCTGTCAGAGGTGTTATATGGTGTGTCAGTGGTGTTATATGGTGTGTCAGTGGTGTTATATGGTGTGTCAGTGGTGTTATATGGTGTGTCAGTCATGTTATATGGTCTGTCAGTGGTATTATATGGTGTGTCAGTGGTGTTTTATGGTGTATCAATGGTGTTATAGTTATGAGAAGGTCCACCTATAACATATTCATTTTACAGCATGTGCACCTTTATCTTGCTGTTACCATCCTGGCCATGGAGGGCTGCCGCAGTCTGTCAGCAGCTGTGTGTTCAAAGCCTGCGTTAAGGGAAAAGTGCCAAATCGGCTGCTCTATAGCTACAGGAATGTAATTGCTTATGTGTTCCGACAGGCAGTTTCGTTCCAGCCTAATTTGCTCAGTTCTTTTCTGAAGACCTTCTGAAGCCTTGAAAAAAAATAGCGTCTCACCAAGACTGCATGGGATGAGCATTGATCAAAATGCTTTTGGTGGAGGAGCGTTGCATGATTGACAGTAGAAGAAGAGGTGGGGATGGGGGGGGGGGAGAGGGGAATGACTGGAGAATTTACCAAGGGACCCCATTCTCTCTCAACCCACCCCCCCCCCCCCCCCCCCCACCCACCCTGGACAGCATATTTTACCAAGTGCCCCTTTTGATAACAGACGATCATGCAAAAGTGTTTACTGAGAACCCCCCTCACAGGTCGGCTAATTTAATTGAGACCCCCCCCTGCCCTCCTGTCACCCCCCCTGCTCGGAGAAGGTCCCAATTTGAGAACATGACAGCACTTTGTGCCTTCATGTTCATACCCATGATTGCGTAACTAAGTCATCATTCTTAATAAATCCAAATCACTGAGACTGCATACCACTTAATGAGCTCCTTGTACAGTGATTCATTTCATGGTTCCCCAGGTATGGTTGTTCTTCATTTTCTGGTTGGAAATGACCCAGTGGAGGTTCAGGATGGTGACAGAGTAGCATCAGAGCCGCACTGACTTCCATCTTTACCCTCTTGGTAGTGGATGAAGCGATTTAATTCAAATAAACTCTCCAGAAGCCTCATATGAAAAAGCCCTGGCTAAATTATGCGTTCTAACTACAAATTAGAACTATGCATGGATCCATCCATCCATCAAACCGTTTTTCTATGCCTGCTTGGCCTATGCAGAGTTGCTGGGTTCAGGAGCCTGACCCCTTGACCATCAAAGACGGTACACCAGTGGCGGCTACTGGTCTGTCAAATAGGGGAAGCTCATTTTCGGCCTACATCACAAAATTGTCTATTTATTTAAAAGTAAATTCTGCCCTACGTTCCTTTTCAAGAAAATGGTCTGTGACCCTGTCGTACCAACTAGGCGTCTTTTCCAGTGACTTGACCAGTGTCCTCTCAATGGCCAGCAGTACATTTTATTTGTCACAGCACTTCCAGTCAGCCAGCTAACTTTGTCATACCAGGAGAGCTGAAAAGACCTGTTATTTTCCCCTATCTTTTGCACTAAATCAATCTTAGGTGTTGATCTGCCCTGCTGTTTAATTCTAAGTTTTTCCTCGTAAGGAACACTTTCAAATGGCTTCGCCAAAATCAGGTCGACAATATTAGCACTGTCTGCCATCGTGTGCAGTTTCACCCACGACGCTAGCCTAGCCTAAGCCTACTATATGAATGAATGAATGAACGATCTAAAAAAAATATTAAACTCTGTAAAAGTGAAACAAGGAATGTGGTGTATAATTGTGTGAAATGTATGATGAAAATCAAGCAATTTCGCCAAGCAAATATAAAGAAATAGGTTGCAGCAGTTTCTATTTCGACTGAACTTGAGAAATCCGCGATGGGACTGAGCGCGAATAGCTTCAGCGATTCCTTATAGTACAAAATCGCTGTCAGTCAAAAGGAGATGCAATCTTTCGACAGACCCTCCAATCATCACGCAGAAGCTCGGAGTCCAGGCCAGCCCACTCCTCATTTGCTCCTCATTCACCCCCAGAGACGCTGAGCGTCCGTGGGCGGGACATAATCGCAGCGTTTATCCAATGACCGTCTAGTTTCAAAGCACTGGAAAAAAACGTTCAAAGCAGCCGCATTGAAGTCAATGGACGCTGGGCTTCAACGGGGAAATGCACTGTGACGCTACGGGACTGTATGAGAAGAAAATCAAGTCAGCCGACTTGCTATATCTAACTGATTCTGAACGAACTCGTCTTTGAGATGAACGTTTTCTAACGCATTTTTAGTCAATAAAATGTTAATACAATAGTACATAATTTGACCATTAATTTTGTGACATTATAGGGGAAGCTGAGCTTCCCTTGCAGTCTTAAAGAAATCTCCACTGCGGTACACCCCCATTTGTGCTGGGATTTGTGCCTCTATGAAGCAGCTCATGCGTCACTCTTGCAATCCGCTACTTCTACAGGACAGTCGGAATACCCCAGCTGATTTAACCCCACCATCTGCAGAACAGAGCTATTTTACATTCTTCATAGAGATCTCCGAGTCCCAGTTACATATTCATAGCAATTATCAATAGGTGTTTATGTATGTCTGTGATTATTACCACACAGTGACACTCATGACGCTCATAAGTGGTTTCACTCATGTTGATTACCAATTATGACATAATCATTACCAGTTATGACACAATGGCATATGTTGCTTAGCAATGGCTTTTACGTATTATTGTAATTATTCTATATTGTGAACCAAGGGAAATATAAAAGGCTTACGGCTTCTCCCTCTACAGGAGGTCATGACTGGTAGAAATGTGCTCTCTTCTTATTGATCTGGCCCTTTATTGCATATATCACATCCTCCCTTGATTGTAACCCCCTCCCCCCCCAGGAGTGATTTTAGGCTATGTCCCTTGGGGGTGTCAAAGAAATAAGGGATGAAATTACTAAATGGATTGGACATTTGGATCGGGTGGAATAATAATTCTTCATGGGGACTGTGACAAAAAGTAGGGTGGTGGAAGTCCCCCTAAATAAGGTCTAGAATCACCTATGCCCCCCCCCCCCCCCCCCCAAAAAAAAAAAACATAGATATGTACCCCCTGGTCCTGAAGAAGCCTTGGATCGGTGAATCACATGCCATGGCCAGATTGGCATCCCGTGATTTGATTTCCTTAGTGCTCAGTTATAAATAAATTTGCTGTAAGCGTGTTACCGTAATGGTGCCAGGGGGACATTGAACGTAGAATACGCTATATCAGGACGGGCGAGACCCATTAAACGGGAAGACGCCATGTGGTTTGGGTTCTTTTGCATTCATCATGTGTCTGAGTTTCATTCTCTGCTCACATTAAGCACAATTACCCGTCCGGCTTCACTAAGGGTCGCATATTGAGTGTGCGGATATTAACCTTGCTTTATAAGCGATGAAATGAACATATGGTTGGTTTGCCACCGGGAGCTGGAATCAAGCGCTAGGAGAGAAGAACTCACCGCAGAACGCTAAAACGCAGCAATTATGCAATTGAATCCCTTGTGGTGTTTATTCTCAAACAGAGGTAGTGCATTGTGTGGAGACTCTGTAGCTATTGGGCTGTAGGTTAAAAGCCCAGGAAAAAATTATAAATATACACTGTACTGAGGAAAATGTTTCTGATTTTCTGTGAAGAGTACTTTCTAAATTATTTGGTGGCTTAGTTTCCAAACCTGAAAACTGTCAGCAAGTTAGGATGCTGTGTCTGTGACTGGAAGTTTGCTGGCTTAAGTTCCAGGGTCGACAGAGTAATTTCAATTGCTCAGTGGCTCCAGGGACTGACGGATATTGCTTTCTCAAAAGCAAAAACAAAGGTGTACATTACTGCACATTGGCCTGATCGCTGGGGGCTTTGGGTGGGGATGCTGTAAACTACTTTGAGACAATGTAATGTTGTGAAAATGCACTGTACAAATAAAATAGAATTGAATTATATACTTTGGATAAAAGTGTCTGTGAACTAAATGTAAAATGTTGCAAGTGATCATTGCAACCATTGCTGATATTATTGTCATTTTGACTTATTAATATGAATGTAATACATGTAATATGTTATATGGCCTAATATGTATCTCAGTGTCTTAAAGAATAGCTGAAAAATGAGTAAAGGCTTTCATAACTAGGTGAAGGATCAGATTTATGACATTTCATGGACATAGTGAACAACATTATGAAGACCTCAACCCAACACAGTAAAGACATCATCCCTGAAGTCACTTGTCTTGGCAATGAAGATGTGGAAGGAATCAAAATCCTTACTTAGAGGTGGTGTGAAAAGCAGAAAGGTGAATCTCACTGGGTAAGACCCGGTTGCTTGGCTCTCCCCTTCAGACTGCGCTGAGATCCGATTTCTCTTTCCTGTCAAAGGGTCACCCTCATTTTCTGGAAAGTGCGTCACTGTTGAAGAGGCTAAATGGGCAGGACAGTCGAGGAGCAAATGTTGCTGGGTAAGTTTCCTCAGCAGTACAAATACTTTAATCTTTGGACATTCATTTATGGACTCGTGCATAATGGCTATTGTGTTTTTTCCTGTATGTGGGCGGGGCCAACTAAACACAGACTTGCCTGCATCTGTTGCCTTTGGCAGAGGATTTATGATTTGCCCATATATGGCAAAGAAAGTCTGACCTTTGACAGGACCCACAAATCATCATCAATAGGTCCAGTGGCCTGGGAGATCAGGCCTCCCTGAAATTCGATCATGACACATCCTTCTGTCACTTCAGATCACTGGATCTGATCAATTCAGTACCTGTTCCTTTTTTAAACCTTCCCCCGGCAATCTATGGGAATCTTTGGCGAGATCTGGGAAAGCATTCTGGTGACTAGGAGGGTAGGGCTGTAATTGCACACATCCAGATTTGTGGGTTGGATTCCTACATCTGACTGAGGGCTTGTACATTCTCCTTGTCTTCATGGGGTTACTGATGCAGATTAGTGCATTCAAGCTGCCCAGAGTGTGTGAAGATGAAGATGTGCACTGTGATGGCCAGACATCCTATCCAGGTTGTCCCCTGACTCTGTGCTTTCTGGGATCTACTCCTGATTCAGTATGACCAGGCACTGGGTAAGTGGCTACACAAAACAGATGGATGTATTATGAAAAAAATCCAATAAATCTATTGTCATACAAGTCATAAAAATACAAGATGTCACATGATTGCAACAACCCAAACAAAAATCTGTATTCAATCACAAAAGATTTAGTAGCCAACAGAAGAGTTGGAGTGTCACTTTCCGGCCAGAGTACCCCTTCACGGTTCTTATACATGGTTAAGAGATGCTCTTCACCTTCAGATGGGGTCCAGCTCTTCTACTGATGAGAGGGTTTGAATGAGGAGGCTGGATTTCACCACAATGTGTCTGACTCATTATCAGGATTCTGAAAACATCGAGGCACACCCACTATCCATCTCTACTACCCATATTTCCCACTACTGTGGCCGTATTTCCTGTAAGAAATTAACCTGTTACAGTTCTACAGGCTTTTCATATTGAAAATCAAATTTATAGGCTTATTATATCAAAGAGCAAATTCCTGGGATATGTTTTCGAGAACATTTTTGTGCAATTAGTGATTTTTGGAATTTTCTCTTCAGTTAACAATGGATGGAGGCAGATTCATTCCTCAACCATACATTCAGCATCCCACATGGGATTTGAACAAAAAAAAATGAAAACTTCTGACTTCCTGTTTGCTTTTTGTCCAAATGTTTTCAAATTCAAAAATTTCAAATAACTTATACATAATTCGGAAACAGCAGATTCTGAAGAAAGTTAATATTTAGACAAAAAGATAATATATGTCAATAAATTGTTCAATTTCTACTAAAATGCTCATAGATTTCTCCATTTGTTTTTTTCCTTTTCTGGCTTATGTTTTTTAATACATGCTTACAGAGTTGGATTTGTTTACTGATGCAACAGAAAGCTGCTTCTTCAAACTTAGAGCACTCGGTGACCCCACTCTGTGGTTTCCGTTGTTCCTAAATGCTTCCAATTTACAATAATACCACTTACAGTCAACTAAGGAATATCTAGCAGAAAAGAAATTCCAAGAAATTGTTTATTTAAAAGGTGGCATGCTATGACAGTTCTTCATAATGACCCATTCTTTCACAAATGTTTGTAAACTTGACTGCATAGCTAGGTGCTGGATTTATGCACCTTGATTATACACCTGTGGCAATGGGTTTGAGTGAAACACCTGAATTCAATGATTATGTCCCAATACTTTTGTTCTTCTTGGATTGCTTTTGTTCTTCATATATCCCATCAGCCATTCATCCAACAGGCCAGGACCATTTTTCAGGGGGTTAGGGGCCTTGCCCAAGGGCCCAAGTGAGATATGGCTACTCTCTTGAGCATGGGATCAGAACTAGAGTCCTTTAAGGAGCACAGAGGCTCAGGAAAGTGGCCTATAAAGGGGTGGGGCAAAAGGGGCACTTGCCCCAGCTGAAAGCTAATTGGTTCCCGAAGTACATCTCCCTTGTCACTCACCGATTCAAAACATATCATTGGCTAATGATAAGGTTGGCCCCTCTTATGTCTCCCACCATAATGAATCATATAATTATCCCTGTAGAGGCCACTGCTGAGCCACCCACTACCCCCCATGTGAGATACACACAGTCATTGTTTATTTTATGGAAAACCAGAGACAGCCATTTGGCCATGGATAAGAGTATGTACGGAAACTCCAGAGGGTGATGGGTAATGGATGAGCCACAGATGTTAGCTGGATTGGGTGTCTGAGTCGAGGTGTGTTTACTTTGGCTGTGAGGAAAGAAAACTCATTCTTATGTAATGATTATGACCGGGAGGCAGAGGAAACTGCAGTCCCCACATGTCCTCCTTCCACACATAGATCCCCTCAACCTGCACTCCCCCCAAGGGTAAAATTCAGAAGTATCACAAAGAGGTAATTATTTTTACAGTAATTATCTGATGTTTCAGGAAAAGGTCAGCTGGGGGACATGTGTGGCTCAGTGGGTTAGGACACATTGCCTGTGTTTAGAAGGTCAGTGGTTCAAATCCCTGGGTCAGCAGAGTGATTTCACTGTTGGGACGATTCTTAACCCCCCCCCCCCCCCAATTGCTCAAGGGACTGTCTGACTCTGGTTTCTCAAAAAAGACCATTTGAATAAAAGCATCTGCTAAAAAAAATTGTACTCTGTAACACTGAATCACTGAAAACGTTTATGACTAGCAGAACAGGACGTGATGCAAACACAGGGGACGCCCTATGTGACAACCTATATCTTAATATTCAGCACTTACGGCCATTTCCAATGTCCACTTTCCTATGGATCAGGACGCGGTCAGCAGTTGTGACGTACTCTCTGTACCCCTTCTCACATCGATGGTCTCTTCAGCCTGCCAAGTTCTCATGTGCTCTGCATCCCGCTTCGTGACTTTGGCCAGGTCGAAGCTCTCGCCAACAGCCCTTAACATACACAATAAAACCCATTAGCTCTCCGAACGACCTTGAGCTGGGCGTCTACTCATTCTCTGTGTATAAAGCCGCTGAATCCTGCATGAGTAAAAGGACTTCTGAGAAAAGCCAGATGTCTCTGCAGGGAAACTCTTCCTTGTCGATTAAATACACTTACTTCCTGCTGTCTTGCTTGTTCGGTGTAACCGCTCTCTGCTGGGAACTGACTGTAATCAGCATCATCGAGCCTCTCCTATTTTATCCCCACCTCATTTACCTCAGAAAGTGGCACCTTTTACCAGCTAAAATGCTCCTAAGTGGTCTTAGAGTGCAAAAAAATAAAAAATAAACATCAGTGGAATTTCTATGGTTTTCTGTTTTAATCGGTGGATTTTGGATATTGAAAAGGACACTGATGTTTTTGAAATGCAGGGCTTGATGTTTAAACTTGTTTCAAAAAAGCATATATGACTTAAACCAAGTTTTAACAATAATTATTGATTGCATTAACTTTAGGTTGCATAATAGATACCCAAAAGCGGGTAATAGCTAATTATCCATCCATCCATCCATCCATCCATCCATCCATTTTCCGCTGCTTATCTGGGATCGGGTCGCGGGGGCAGTAGTGTAAGCAGGGATGCCCAGACCTCCCTCTCATCAACCACCTTCTCCAGCTCCTCCGGGAGGATACCAAGGCGTTCCCAGGCCGACCGAGAGATACAATCTCTCCAGCGTGTCCTGGGTCTGCCCTGGGGCCTCCTTCTGGTTGGACATGCCTGAAGCACCTCCCCAGGTGATAGATGCCCTTTTTCTCTCACTTGTGAACAAGACCTCGAGATACTTAAACTCTTCTGCTGAAGGCAGTACCTCATCCCACACCAGGAGAGGGCAAACAGGGTGGTTTACCCGGGGTGGTTCTCGAATGCTTTACAGTCGAGAACCATGGCCTCAGAGTTGGAGGTGCTGATACTCATCCAAGCCGCCTCACACTTAGCTGCAAACCGCC
Organism: Paramormyrops kingsleyae; assembly: GCF_048594095.1. Lineage (NCBI taxonomy): Eukaryota > Metazoa > Chordata > Actinopteri > Osteoglossiformes > Mormyridae > Paramormyrops > Paramormyrops kingsleyae. The sequence continues at coordinate 18,667,187 of NC_132800.1, read as the reverse complement.
CCAGTGCATGCTGAAGGTCACAGCCCAATCATTCCAACAGGAGCACATCATCTGCAAAAAGCAAAGACGCGATCCTGAGGCCCCACAACCGGACCCTCTCCACCCCTTGGCTATACTAACTTCTGTCCATAAAAGTTGTGAACAGAATCAGTGACAAAGGGCAGCCCTGGCGGAGTCCAACACCCACCAGGAACGAGTCCAACTTATTGCTGGCGATATGAACCAAACTCTCTGTAAATTTGTACAGGGATCTGTTAGCCTGCAGCAATGCTCCAACTCTGAGGCCATGGTTCTTGACTGTAGCATGGCCCCATAATCCTGGAGCACTCCCCACAGGACCCCCAGGGACATGGGTGTGTGCTTTTCAAAATCCACGAAACACATGTATACTGCTTGGGCAAACTGCCAGGAACCCTCCAGTATCCTCGAGAGCATGAAGAGATAGTCGAGTGTTCCGTATCCAGGATGGAATCCGTATTGTTCCTCCTGAATCTGAGTTTCGACCAACGGATGGACCCTCCTCTCCAGTAGGAAGCTGAGGCATGTGATCCCCCTAAAGTTGGAACACTTCCTGCAGTCCCCCTTCTTAAAGATTGGGGACCACCCCCCCCACCCCCACCCCCAGTCTTCCAATCCAAAGGCACTGTCCCTGACCTCCACACAATGTTGCAGAGACATGTCAGCTCACTATGCATTTGGGTCTGCCAGGTCTATCCGGCATCTTCCCCCACCATCAGATCCAACTCACCACCAGGTGGTGATCAGTTGACAAATGAGTTCCTCTCTTCGCTCGAGTGTCCAAAACATACGGACGCAGATCCGACGATATGATTACAAAATCGATCATCGAACTGCAGCCTTGGGTACTCTGGTGTCAGGTGCACTTATGAACACCCTTATGCTCAAACATGGTGTTCTTTAGCACAGAAGTCCAATAACAGATCACCACTCGGATTATGACCAGGCAGGCCATTCCTCCCAATCAGATTTCACTGTCATTACCCACGTGAGCATTTAAGTCCCTCAGCAGAATAATGGAGTCCCCAGAAGGAGCGCCGTCCAGCACCCCCTCCAAGGGCCCCAAGTTGGCCGAACACTTCAAACTGGCGTTCAACGCAGGCACACAAACAACTGTCAGAGTCCGTCACCCAAAGGGACGCGACCCTCTCATCCACCGGGGTAAATTCCAACTCACAGGCACCGAATTGGGGGGGGATAAGTTGCCCTACCTGGTGCCTCTCACCATGGGCAACTCTAGAGTGGAACACAGTCCCGCCCCTCTACAGGAGATTGATGTCAGAGTCTGAGCTGTGTGTAGAGGTAAGCCCGACTATATCTAGTCGGAATCTCTTTAACTCCCAAACCAGCTCAGGTTCCTTTCTCACCATCGAGGTTACATTCCCACCTAAAGCCAGTATTGGTAGCCGGTGATCAATCTGCAGAGGCCCCTGCCTTCAACTGCCACCCGACCCCCACGGCTCTCCCTGCAGGTGGTGGGCCCACAGGAGAGCAGACCCATGTTACTTCTGCAGGCTATGCCCGGCCTCCCCAATCCGGGCCAGGTAACATGCTCCTGTGTTTAATTTCTCATGGGGATTTTCCGAATCGCACTTAGTCTGGTCTCTCTCCTAGGACCAATTTGCCCCCGACAACAAAAACTGTAAAAAAAAAAAATCATCCTCCCAATTAAAAATTCTTAAGTAACTGATTACGACAGCACTTTTAAGTGCAACACTTCAGTTGTAATCACATTATCTTAATTAGACAGAAATGCTAGAATGTTGGACTAACAAATAAATTCACATTGGCCCAAATAAAATGAACTAATATTGCTAACAGCAATTAATTGCAATATAAATTACAGTTATCTCAACATCTTGTGTATTTGTCATAGCTAAAAAACTATGCTGGAAATTCATAACTAATATCAGCAAATGATAGATTTATAGGCTGAATTAAAAGCTTATTATTAAGCAAACACAAAAGGGACAATGCAATCAGTTAAGAAACTTTAATTTGTGTGGCAAAAATCCAATTTTATTACCAAAACAAGGCATTCATAGTTTTTTTTTATGCCAGTGTTGTAATGTCACAAAAATGTGTCAATATTGGCCTTACAAAAATCAAGTTTGTGACCCTGACATTGTGGAATGACTGTTAAACCGAACAAAACACTCATTAAAAAAATATCATTAAGTGCATGGAAACATGAAGAAATTGTTGTCTCACAATCAAAAACAAAAAACTCCACAGCATAAAGTGGTACATGCCTTTGACTTATCAAAACAGTAACAAGAATTTCAATAAACAATGTTTTTCAATGACAATAGTATGTTTGAGTCTCCCACGTGCAAGCAAACAAAAAGCTTCACACTATAACAGTGCAGCATATCCTATCTAACTGTGAGTTATCTGGGGTTTAAATTACAGAAAAAAAACCCTTTCCCTGGGCGGGCGGGGGGGGAACGACGACTTCGTCCACTGACATTTCACATTGATGGCTTTTCGTCTTTGAGTCTCTCAGGCATAAAAAAATAAACAAACAGATGAAACAACACTATAATAAAATATTATCACTATAAAGTCGTGCACAAATTATTTTGGGTTATATCAAAGAGAAAACCCCTTCCGGGGGGAAAACCCCATCCACAAACAATTTCACATTTACAGTCTTTCACATTTCAGGATTACATTCTTCAGTAACAACACTCTATATGAGTATGAGTCTCCCAGATGCAAGAACACCTTCTGGACTGTTCCAAAGGTATATTTCAGTCCCTTCGGGGATTGAATGTTTAGACTGTAGCGAAGTCCAACAAGAATCGCAAATGCATCGACAAGGTCAGCAAGCTCTTCAATCACGACTTGGCACAGACATGATGTCTCATGACTTTTTATATCCCGTCTTCATGTTCCATTTCGGAGGAATCCGTGTCCTAAAAAAAATGGAATGCAGACAAATCAGAAAACCGAACAGAAATAATCTGACAGTTATTACAGTAGATGCACATTGAGTGTGAAAAGTCATTACTGTGTCACACTCTCCAGTTTCATAACAACATTAGCATGGCGATACAATTTGTTACACTTCAAAGTTACATCTTGAACAATGTTCTAAATCAGCTGTTCTGATATCTAGTCTATGGGCTCCACTTCCATAACTTCCATGCACGACACACCTGATCCAGGTCATTATCAAGCCCTTCATGAGCTGGACTGGGGAGGGAATCTGTGAAATGATACAGGGAAGTAGGACCCCAAGATGGGAAAATCTACTGTAAAGTACCATAAGTCTGCGTATCATGAAAGATTTTATATTTAACTTTTGGATGAACCATATATTTCCTTATTTAAGGTAAAATATGTTCTTGATGGTGGTTCATATCCTCCTAAATAGAGAGACAGTCCTTGCATAGCTTTTTCTCTCCTGGGTACAGCAATGTCTGTGGTCTAAAACTTAAATACAAGTCTTAGCAGTAAGATAATGTGACATTTTCCTTATTTAAATTCATTTTGAAATAAAGACCATGCTAAGAAAGACTGCAGACTCGTTCATCAGTTTAAGAACGTACTGTAAGACTACAAAAATCACAATACTCTGAAAATGAAGCTAAATTTCAAAACCAATGTTCAAATCACCCAATACTAAACACAGTCCAGGGTACCATCAAATTAATCTTGATTGATTGATGAACCTGTACCTGTACTTGATCAGGGCTGTCACTAAAGTGTCTTTCAGGTGAGCGCGCGTGTGTGTGTGTGTGTATATATATATATATATATATATATATATATATATATATATATATATATATATATATATATATATATATATATATATATATATATATATATATACATACACACAGACATATTAGAAAACAACAAAATGTAAGCCTCCTGATATTGCTATTTAAGTTACAGATAAATCTTACCTTACGGAGTACTAACAATGCCTTCCATATGTTTGTTTTATTTTGCTTTGGCGCGATTTTACTGCTGTCAGGGACTACAGGCAGCAACCACTGTCGTTAATTCGCTAACGGAGATAATGCTAATAATAAAAATACGAAAATGATGTTAACCTTACGAGCATATTGCAACACTTTGAGCAATACAGACGGATAAGGTTATACTGCCAGGCATATAGGGTACAAAAACCCACATTAACAATTTCGTAACTTTAATTTAAAGTCCTGTTCCATAACCATTTTGAATATCATTTTTTTAAACACTTGGTTTTCTGTAAGTCTAACACTACCTTTTACTTAAGAAACTGATCACGTTAAAGTTACCATGTCCACTATATACTGAGTTTACCGAAAATTAATAATGTGGCGTCGGGCGGACAGAGGCATCGCGGGAGCGGAGAGAGTCACGGAGTATGGCAAGCCGTTTTAACATTTAATCGCTAGACTGGATATGTATTGCAGATATCGCTAATTCAATTCTTCCTAGTTAAAAAGAGCATTTCAGATATCCACAATGACATTCTTCCTATCCACAATTGCCATTTCAGATATCCACATCGTATCCACATCGTCATTCTTCCTCAGAAATTACCTCACTTTTGCCATTCATGTCTAACGAGCTTCTAATTTCAGATGTTCATTCTGGATATCTGCAATTGAATTCTTACTAGGAAAAACTCCCAATTCAGATATCTACAATTCAATTGTTATTAGTCATAATTCTAATTTCAGATATCCGAAAGGATACCACCATTTTAGATATATCCATAATGTAATTTCGAATATCTGATCCGAGTATGGGGATAAACACTGGCTGGCAGTTGTACTATCAGCATGGGAGAAATTACAGCTCCAAATGACTCATGCTTAGAAAAAAACATTAACACAGGGCTAGAACTGCAGCTTCATGCTTCCAGGAATTCAGGTCCGATTCCTGCCCCTGACCCCATGTGTATGGAGTTTGCATGTTTTTCTCTGTTTCCCAATCAAGGTGTCCCCCTGCCTTATGCCCTGTGATGGACAGGCATCCCATCCATACAGACACAACTATTGACCTTTCAGCACAGTGTATTCAGGCAGTCCGTTAGCCCTTGTGGCACTGTGTCTCTTGACAGTATAAAGGACTAACCCTGTATGTACAGAGCTGCCATTCAATCTAAGTCAAGGCTGCACAGAATAAATGAATTTATAATGATTTTTCTGAATGAAATCAAGATTGTCCAGAGCAGATGTGCAGGATGGTCAGTGTGCTGTGGCAACGTAGATGAAAATGCAATTAGCATCTTGTTTTCATTCATTCATGTCATTAACGGAACCCAAAGAAGAGAAGTTAAGTCAAGTCAAGTTGAATAAAGTGAAGTGAAGTGAAATCTAGTCAGGCTGAATAATGTGAGCTGCAGTGAAACCAAGTAAAATGAAGTAAACTGAATGGAAGGGAAATCAGGTCAAGTGAAATGACACCCGGTCAAATGAAATCAAGTCAATTCAAGTGATATCAAGTCAAGCTGAGTCAAGTCTAATGAAATCAAATGAAGTTGCATCAAGTAAAGTCAAATCAACTTATTATCATACCAAGGGCACGGAATTATAATAAAAATGAACAAAAAACACAAGATATTACAAGATGGGGGCTGGATATATGTCGATATTTACACTGTCAATGATGGCAATAAATAATGTAGCAGCAGAGAACAATAATATATACAGAAATTGGCAGATGAACAAGGATTCATTTTGTGCTACGATGGTGATTATAACAAATTAGAACATCTGACACATACAAAATTAAACCTAAAATGGCAAGAACTAATACATGAACCAGCGGTCCTGAAACAAAGGTGCGAACAGCAGCGGATTCTTTGGTGTGGAAAAATGTTCTCTGTTGACCAGCTTCTGTCATCAGCAGATAACGAAAACGAGGCAAAGATGGATTTTGGGAAAACATTTCCCAGGCCAACACTCAGCCCTGATCCGTGAATAACTGGCTCACAGACTGTAAACAGCTGCCCTTCTGGAAAATTCCACCATTCCTTCCAAAATTTTAGGTGCTGGAACACCAGCAGTTATTGTTTAAATTCTGGTTCTGATCTATATCACGGTCTAAATCTATGGTCACAGTTGTCGTGCAGACTTGTATTCTGGGAATGTGATTTAGCTCTCAGTGACGCTAACAGTTCTTATCGTCTGTAAGTTGCTCCTGGAAAGGTGATGACTGCGTCCAGTTACCCACATCTTCAAAATCTGGAACAGCACTTGAACTTCAGTTCACCCAAAATCAATTTGCGTTTTCTACGCGACCCCCCCATCCCCCAAATGCCCCCTCCACCCTTGCAATCAAACTGTTCTCTGAATGGATACGATTCGAGACAAGAGGTCAGATCAGACAGAAAGGCTGAACCAAAGAGAAAATTAAACTGAAAATGCAACGGACTAAGGGAGACAAGGAGAATTCCATGTCCTGACCTGTGCCCTGCTGGAAACTGTTATACTTCATGTTGGTATCAATCATAGGGGAGGTCTGTGGCTCAGCAGGACAGGATTCTGTGGCTGTGATTGCAAAGGTTGTTGCTTCAAATCCCCTGGTTAGCAGAGTGATTTCACTGTAGGGCCCTTGAGCAAGGACTTTGACTCCAGTTTCTCCTGGGTACTGCCAGACCCTGTTGTCTCAAAATAAAACACATCACTTTGGATAAAAGCTTCTGCCTAAAAAACGCATATTTGTGTTTACCAGTGACCAGAAGTATACGCACACTGAGAGATTCATTGTGCAGTGTAACTGATTCTTCTCAGGGCATATGACTATACACTCTCGAATCATGCGTTAATTATAAACCACTGAACCTACCGTGCAACCTACTGAACGCTATTCTTTAATACTTTGTCCTCTATTACAAAAAACTAAAATCTAGAACAGAAGTAGACTAACATCATTGACGTAAGACACTTTTACCTTATCTATAAATGCAAAAAAAAAGAATGACTGGAAAGACAATATGATGAATTATAGAGTGTGGGTCATTTTTAGACAGGGAGACAGATGGCAGCCTAATTTTTTTAAACCCCAAATGGTGAAATTGGGGCGTCATCAGTGACTTTTGGTCATTTGACGCAAAGGCGTTGGTGGGTGGGGGGGGGAGGGGGGGGTAGGGGGGGATGTGAGCGTTTGCACAGAATCTGCTGAACATAGTTTTTTCTGGTCACAGCCAGACTTACACGGAGCCGGATCCCATCTGGTATCTTGTGTCGGGCAGTGAAACACCAGGAGGATGCTGGTTCAGCAGAAACCACCTGGGACCCAAGCACTGACCGCACTGAGTTACAGGACCCCTGGATATTATTTCATAGCAAATTGTGTTCTGATCCAGGAGTTCCCCGTTCTATCTATTTAAAGATAAACAAAGGTTTTGCTAGATGTTTTCGCACATTTTAAATCACAATTCAGGGTCACCTTTCAGCTAGGAAGTACAGTGCACAAAAACTATCCTAGATAAAGGACTTTCATATTATGGAGTCTAGTAATGTTGTATAAAACAAACCTATTTTGAAACTCATTATTCTTTGGATGCCTGTGTTTATTTGCCTCCTACTTTCATATTCAAGGGAAGAATTGAAGAAGAAGGAAACTACTTGGACCTGAACAAATCAAACACTGCAGATATGTCTGTTTTGTATACTCCCTGCTCTACAGATATGTCTGTTTTGTATACTCCCTGCTCATCTGAGTTTGATGCTCATAGATTATGAGGGTTTGGTTTGTTCATGATATGGTGATTGAACAGAGGAGAATCTCAGACTCGTTCTCATTTCTAGAGTAATGCATATCGAACCCCATACCCGACCGGTCAGGTATAGCTGTTATTTTAATTGCATGGGATGCCTCTGGGCACTATGATTTCCTCCTGTAGTCCAAAAACATGCAATTGGTGATTGTAAATTGCCTGCAATGTGTGTGAGTTTGTGCCCTGTGATGGACTGGCATCCCATCCAGGGTGTCCCCCTGCCTCGTATCCTGTGATGGACTGGCATCCCCAGGGTGTCCCCCTGCCCTGTGCCCTGTGATGGACTGGCATCTCATCCAGGCTGTCCCCTTGCCTCGTGCCCTGTGATGGACTGGCATCCCGTCCAGGGTGTCCCCCTGCCTCATGCCCTGTGATGGACTGGCATCCCGTCCACGGTGTCCCCCTGCCTAGTGCCCTGTGATGGACTGGCATCCCGTCCACGGTGTCCCCCTGCCTGGTGCCCTGTGATGGACTGGCATCCCATCCAGGGTGTCCCCCTTGCCTTGTTCCCTGTAATTTCTGGAATAGATTCCAGGTGACCCTGGTCAGGATAAGCAGTTAGATAGATGTAATGTTCAATCATTTTAATATTTTTTCAAAATAATAGTTTTAAATAATCCATTCCAAAGAGAACTCAGACAGGGACACAGAAAACACAGGGAAAAACACAAGAAATTGAGGAGTTGGTTGAGTAAGAGGAGAACGGTGGATAAATAATAGCAGTTAGCATCAGAGCGCGGCGATAAGTGTTAAGGTCACGTCTGAGTCCGCCTTCCACTAAACACACTATAATTCGCTCCATTAAATGCAATCTGCGCAGTAATAGTTTCTGCTAGATGTGAAAACAAACCCCATGTAAGCTGGTCTAATCCCTGGGCCTAAATCTGACTGAACAACAAAACAGCCAAACATGCGCACAAACATTCAAAGAAATGACACCTCTGTATGCACTTCAAACTAATGCAATTCTTACTTTTATTTTATTCTTTTTTCAACATTTAATGCTGTTTAATCACTTCTTACTGTTTAATGACAGATGACAGAATATAAGTCAGATTTTTATGGTACACGAATAATAAATTTCACTTTAAATTTTACATGAACTGAACATTTAAAGGGGGTAATACTATTCCTGTCTTAATGGGATATTGCATGTGACAGATTGGTAGATTATCAGATAATCCGTGTCACTGATCACTAAGCAACATCTTTGTTGTTTATGATATATGTTTGTTATGGCTGAAATAAATGCAGTGGATTTAATGCCAGATGTCACTGTTTTACTGAATGATTTTTCTGATTCACAGCAAATTTTTCCCCTGGTCACAACCAACAGCTAGGGGGGTTAGGGTGACCCTGAAGTCTATCACAGGAGATCACGAGATTGGAGTAGACCCAGGATGGGATGCCAGTCCATTGTGGGGCACAATATCACACAGTTTGGGCAATTTGGTGACAGTACACACCTCCATGCTGCCTATCAATAAACAATGAATGTGGTTCCTCCTTTTTCAGTCAGATAGAAAGTTAGATTTAAGTGAAACAGAAAGAGTATTTGACAGAGGTAAGCTAATAGTTAGCGGTCAACCATTTTCCAGTCCTGACAAAGCACTCAAAGGTTTTATTTCCAAAGTGCCACAATTCTCTTCATGAAAACATGCTCGAAAATTCTCAAGACAAGGACCACTGACATTTGGCTGAATGAGAGGCTGACTTCTGAGCCAGAACTCAGCCGGTAAGATCAAGACCAGACTGCCATCTTAATTATGAATTTCAGCACTTCTTAAGAAAGGGAAGCAAATTTAGGAAGGGAGATCTTCTGGAGAGATCGTGATCTTGACCTTGGTTTTGCCCCGTATCATCTTTTCACCTTCTGTAGTCATGGATATGCAGGTGCCATGCTATGAACACGGCTAATGCAAGACGCCACTCAGATGACCCAAGGATTCCTGACGCATCTTCCCCTGGGAGTCCACATTCAGAATTCCATGTGGTGATGGCAGGTGGGGCAGAGCTTCAATATGGGGGTGGGGCTTCAGTATGGGGGTGGGGCTTCAGTATAAGAACATAAGGGCCATTCGGCCCATCAAGCTCATTTGGGGAGAACTTAACTAATAGCTCAGAGCTGTTAAAATCTTATCTAGCTCTGATTTAAAGGAACCCAGGGTTTTAGCTTCCGCTACACTAACAGAGAGACTATTCCATACTCTAACTACACGCTGTGTAAAGAAGTGCTTCTTCAAATTCATTTAAAAATGTTCTCTCCCGCTAATTTCCACCTATTGTCATGAGTTCTAGTATTTAAACTAATATTGAAATAACCATTTGGCTGAACAGCATCCAGACCCGTTAGAATCTTATATACCTGGATCATGTCCCCCCTTAGTCTCCTTTGCTCAAGGCTAAACAGATTCAGCTCAGCTAACCTCTCCTCATAAGGCAAGCAATGTCCTTCTTAAGGTATGGTGACCAAACCTGCACACAATATTCTGCACAAAATTCAAAGAATTATATATTCGTAGCATCACCTCCCTTGACTTAAACTCCACACACCTAGAGATATAACCCAACATTCTACTGGCCTTTTTTATTGCTTCCCCACACTGGTGAGAGTGGGACATGGAAGCATCAACATACACACCGAGATCTTTCTCGTAATCAACTACCTTTATTTCAGTGGAACCCATGAAATATCTGTATTTTATATTTCTGCTCCATGTATGGGGGCGGGTGTACATTATGGGGTGGAATTTCCAGGTTACGACCCTTTTACCAGTGTTGGCTTGGAGAAGTCTAACAGCCCACACGTCCTTCACAGTCTGGGCCAAGTACAGTGATTGAACATGGGGATGGGACTCTTCAGATAGAGGTGGGACTACCTGCTGGGGGCAGGACTTCCTGTGTCCTTAACTACAGCTGGGTTTGGAGCAAACTGACAGCTTATGGGGTTCAGCGTCAACGTTGGACTTATTAAAAGTTAAGGACAGATGGCGCAGTTCTTTCCAGGACGTGGGAAACTCATAAGCGTGACCTCAACATACATCATGCCGGCCATTCTGAGCTTTTATCGCCTGGGAATATAGGCCAGGCGGACAGATGGTACTATAGGCCAGAGAGGCTGGAAAAGGCCAGGGGAGATGAATTACGCCATTGATTCACTCTTTAGAATAGATGTGACTTTATTCCACAACAGAGACTGTCAATCAAGGGTGTAGGTAGTGGAGAGTGGATGGAGACAAGCCGGTCTTTCCCCAGCAGAGAGCAGGCTGAGCTGGATCGATAGGAGATGCCTGTGGCCGATACGAGCTCTATACGCTCTGACAGAGGAGAGCCTGATGCCGAGATCTGAAGCAGGCAGGATAGAGAGGCGGAGAGCATGGTCCTTCACCGAGTTGTATCGGATAGATTGGACCTTAGCCGGGGGTCAGCCGTGCAGGGGAAGCTGTTCTGCGTTGTGGAGTGAGAATCATCAAATGCAACATCAAAAGTCCCTCAATGCTTACAGACTATTCTGGAATGATTCTCGGCTACCCCTCCCATCCAGAAAGAATTCAAATGGACACGGAGGTATCAGTCATCATTTTTATTACCAATTTAACACAATGCAAAACATTATGCTTCGCATGAATGGACAGCCTCGGCGAATGTTACAGGAAATAACTTCATACTGTATAAATGAAAGCTACTTAGGAAGTGCTGGAATGTGTAAGAAAGTACTTTATGAATGAATGAAGTGCCAGGAAGACTGGTGACGCATGAATGGGCTTCTTGTCTCCGTGTCACGACTTGGACTCTGAGCATTCAGATAAAAACACAGTTACTGGCTTCTTCAATACCACAGACACCAAACACAATGGCAGGTCTTCCACCCACTAGTCCCTGAGACCTTCAGATTAGTCACTGCAGGAAACAGGAAACCAGTGGGACATGGGCCTGCTGACTGGATGGGTGGCTCCAGGACAAGGTAGGCAAAAGGTGCAGAAGACTGGAGAAACCATAAGAGCTAACTGCCAGTAGCTCAGAGTGAGATCACAGAACAGGCTCAATGGCCCGATGACCGTCAGGAACTTGTGTGACAATCCAAATCAGACTTTGAGGGTTTTCTTCCGGATGGTGGGGAAGAGTATTCACATCATATGCACTAAGAGTGCAATCAGTTTTCTAGAGGAACATTCTGCCCCATTAAAATCACTGTAAAATAAACAGGAGATGATATGAAAAAGAAGACAAGTCCCACTGCATGTAGAAACTTCAGATTTAGCTCCCAGGGAACAGTGGTGGAAATAGGGGTGGAGCTAAAGTGACACTGACCCCAGACGAAAGCTGATTGGCCCACTGGCTAATAATAAGGTTGGTCACTCTGTATGTATTGGCCCTGCTGGGAAAACAGGGGCCTGCAGAGGCAGACTTTTATTGCCCAAGGTAGTCGTCTTACAGTAATGAAATAAATGTGTCTTTTTACTCAATCAAATAACAGACAAAGAACAGGTCTGACTGGTTTAGATAACACCTCCTATATAGCAACAGCTGTTTCAGAAAGGTGAGTTATAAAGACTCTTTTAGACAACGTCATGATGAAGTTGAAATATTAGGGTTGTAATTTCAAACTGAAAATGGCTGGAAAACAGATAAGTGGGACAATGAATGGATGGAAAATTAAAATCCTGTCAAAAACCCAAACGTTTCACATAAGACTGTCACCCAACCAGGATCTTCTCTTGTACCGTGATGTCAGTATACTGACCGAAGTCATCTCCTTGATTCTGAAGGACGTGAGTCCTTAGAACAGATGGATGTTCTTTTTCAACAGGGAAAAACAAGTGACAGAATTACCCGAGACTGTGTCATACATCAATACAGTTCCTGTGCGAAACATTATTTAGTCACAGGGAGCATATGCGGTCCAAACCAGAGGAAAAAGTGGACAGTTTCAGTGTTGAAGTCAGAACTCTAAGCTATCCTTTTCTAAAAATGTCCTAAACCAGATTTGTGACATTTGATGGTCGGAAGAGGCTTCTTCTGAAGGCAGCATAGGTCTAAACAAGTACAAAAAAGTAAGTTTGGTAAATAGGCTAAAAACTATAGTAGGGTTACTAAGAGCTGATTCGATTCTGTTGTAACAGAACAGTTGGGGTTCAAACCATCAGTATCCTGGTCTCAACCACAGCCTGCAAATATGAACAGATAATCGGATTTATTCAGCAGACACTTTTCTCCAAAGCTCTAGTAGATCTCTAGTATAACTCTAGTAGAACTGAGAAAGCAGGTCACCGCCTTGAGCACTTGGGGGTTATGGACCTCGCTCAGGTGCCCAATAATACCATCACCCTGCTGACCACAGTCACAGGGTCCTAACCTGCTGAGCCCACCCCCTACAGCCAATGTACCTATATAACAACAAAACTAAATTAATAATAAGCTGTTTGTACCCTAAGTGATGTCTGACATACGTTATAATCCAGAAAGATCTGTAGCAAAGAAAAAATGCCGATTTGTTTGAAAAAATCGACAGGCAGCCTCAACCAGGATGACATCATTAGATCCTTCAAATCCCAGTTGCAAGCCAATGGTGGGAACAGCATCCGTCGGCCTTTCCAACTGCTGAAACATTAAATACCGAGCATCTGCTCAGGGATTTTACAAATTGGTTCTAATTTCCTTTTTATGCATCTAACAAAAATATCTAAAGGAATTACACTGGGGAGGGGGGGAGGGGGCTGAGATCATTGATTTTAGAAACCAGGGGCTGGTGATCATGCCCACGAGGCTTGCAAACTGTGGGCAACATGGACTATATTAATTTCTGATGAATTATGAACAGGACAGACTTCCTTCACAGCTGTCTGACGTCACTATTTTGCCGATGTCTGTTTAGCAGCCTTTAGATTGATGTATCTGAAAACAGCTGAAGGAATAGCAATAACTCCTATGGACCAAATTTTCCCATGAACCTTTGGGTTAATGTCAAAGGTCATTCACAAGGTCAACACCTCATAATCCTGAGGGTCAAATGGTCTGGATTTAATGAATGTCAAAATCAAGTGCCGAGTTCAGGAGTAATTCTAGGATTTTTTTTACGATGAAGGGCATATGAGGAGCATAATTCACACAGAAGGGTCAAACTTATCGTTAGCCAGGGATATGCTTCGAATCGATGAGTGACAGGAAAGAGTTCACTCCAGTGGCCTATCAGCTTTCAGCTGGGGCCAGTGCCCCTGTGCCCCCCCCCCCCCCCCATTCTCCCCTGGGCGAGCCTTTGGTTAGTGTGAGGGTGGTTCTCGTGTGAAGCATCACTCAACATGAAGAGCATTTTTAAGGCATGATCTGGTCTGGTATTCTCTTTGTCTGTGGAGCTGCCACAGGGTATGTCCTGACAGACACAGACCTGTCTCCCCAGGGGCTCTCCGGGGAAGGCAGGGAATGAGGGACGGCAACATTAAACCATTTGTTTATAACAAGCAGACGTTTGCACGATCGCACAGCAAACACATGTTTAACAATATACTCTTATAAATATACATACATGCCTGTGCATTCCTTGCCTGTCGTCTGACTTTGATATGATATATGATGCTGAAATCCTGGCCAAAAAAACATTTGAATCATACCTTTTCCTTAATGATGGCTAGCTATACAAAGCAGGATTTTTGACATGTTTGAAGTAAACATGGTAACAGTTGAGTACCAACTATAAAATTAGCAGGGCACATGCACGTACAGTTACCAGTATGTAACACGTGTAAACACGCTAACAGGTGAGTAGCACATGCACTCTCGCACGTAGACAGGCAGTGAGCCCCCTCCGCCAGCTGGTTTGAGTAACCAAACTCAGAAACAGGCAGCCATAAAACAATAGATGTGAGAGGAATGAGCGCAGTGATCTCAGAGATCTACTGTACGTCCTAAGGTTGAGTGGCATGGTGATTAAGGACACCATGAACACGTGACCTTAGGAGGGAAAGATCTTTAGCTGGAAATTCAGCGATGAAGCTTATGAAGCTTATCAAAGCTGCTTAAAAGTTGGTTTGAAAAAAAGTTGCTTTGAATAAAATTGCTTATCAAGAAAGGAAATAATGAAATAATTACAGACGCTCCCTGGGTTACGATGGTCCAAGTTACGATAATTTGACTTTACAAAAGGTAAATGTTTTTTACTTTCAGGTCGTTTTTTAATAAATTACACGAGATATTCAACACATTTTAAATAAATTAGGCTTTGTGTTTTTGCCCAACTGTAGGCTAATGTAAGTGTTCTAAGCATGTTTAAGGTAGGCTAGACTAGGCTATGATGTATGTTAGGTTAAGTGTACTGTATTAAAATGCATTTTTACCTAACGATATTTTCGCCTTATGATGGGGTTACGTTCCAACAATCCTATGGTAAACTGCGGAGAGGCTGTACTTAATAATAGTTATCTTTAAGGGGGGTGGGGGCTCTTTGTTTAGTCCTGCAGATTCACCCCTATAGACATGAGAGCCATTACTCCAGCCCCCCCAAATGAAGGTTGGCATTTTCCTGTCCTCCCTGAGTTTACGTGGACTTCCCCCCTGAATCACGGTGTCCTTTAACCGCCCAAAAACATGCAACTAGGTGAGTGTGTCCTGAGATAGACTGGTATCGAGTTCCTGGGAATCCTCTAGCCCGTGTCCTCTACTTCCTGGGATAGGCTCAAAGCTAGCACTGTAACCCTGTAAGGGTGTTTGGGAAAATCAATGAGCATGATTGTAGTATCGATGAAGCCAGTGAGGCGTGGGTCACTTCAGCTTTTCAGGAAAAAGCTGTCATGGGATACAAATGGAATTATCTAACATTTTCAACCATATGCATAAAATCATCAGCATGCAGTGTCATAGCTCTGATTGACGAGATACTTTGACACCTGACTTTGACCTTCTGTGGGTCAGGTGATGCAGGCCATCGACATTTAAATGGTCCATGGGCTACAACTGTCCCGCATTAAATCCAAGCACAAGGCTTCAAACTCTGCATTTGCTTATGGCAACACAACAAAAGCAAAAAAAAGTGAAAAGTTATGAAACGTAACGTTAAGAAACACAGAAACATCAAAAGAGCCCTGCGATCTCAGTAATATTCCGGGACTGATCATGGATCACAGGAATGGTGGAATCACGATCTCCACCCATGTGGAAAAAAATACAAGATTTGTATTAAAACAAAAGTTGGCTTTAAAACACTGAAAGTTCCTCTCCTGATACATTAGCTCTTTCAAGAGTACAAGATTTTGAAAAAAATGTAAACTATTAAACTTTCCAACTATATGTACAACGTATACTGTATCTTACCAGTCCACAGACATCAAAAGTTTGAGAAACTTCATAATACTTTAGTTAAGGCCATGTTTTTAGTCATTTATAAACACATTCATAATTCATTATAATGCATTCATGAACCATTATAAATATAGATACCTTTATAATGCATTATAACTGTCATGATCCGCTCCGTCCGCTCCTGATGTGTGCCACGCCCACCTCGTTACCTCGTGTTCAGCCGTAATTGTGATCACCTGAGTCCTGTTATGTCTAGTTTGTCTTCTGTATTTAGTCCGCGTCTGAGTACGTTACCCCAGATCCGTCATTGTATTGTCTCGTTGGATGTCCGTGCCTGTCCGTCCCTGAGAATAAACCCCGTTTCCCTAATTCTGGCTGCTACTCGCCTGCTTCCTTGCTCGCCTCCCCGTCTGACGCTGACAGAATGACAGATCTCCACAACAATTCACCGCAGCAAGCCGAAGACCAACGGATCGGCTTGCTGCAGGAGGTGATATACTGGCTGTCCCAACCCGAGGTCCAGGAAGACCCCGCTGCCCGGGACCTAGCCAGCCGGAGTGGAGACCTCCTGAGTGAGGCACCCCCACCCGGAAACGCGTACCCCCTGCAGGAGGTACGCGAGAATCTTCGGCTGCTAATACAGCGCGTTACAGACCGGAGAGCCCAGTTGGTCGCATTGTGCTGCGCTGGGGCTGCTGTACCGCCTTCTGTCCCCACAAAAACGGCGCAGCCGCTTCCTTCCACCGCCACAAGCCGGAGGCGGAAGAAGAAAAGGAGAGAGCACAGACAGGAGGAGAGACCGGCGATCTTTCTGGGGGCTTGCTCCCTCTCCGCTGCCACCTACCCGCTCAGCCCTGCTGGTAAGCCTCGTGATGAGGAGAAGCCGCCTCCATTGGAGGCGTATAATTACCGGCCGGCGCGCCTGGGTCAGGGTGGAATACGCGCTGTTAGGGAAGCTATTCCCCGGGTCGCTAGAGCCCTTAAAGGGAGGGCGCCTACGCGCTCAGCACCCCTCCTGCCTGCTCCGGACCTGTTTGATCCGGACCTGCATGTTCCGGATCTGCCCGCGGCCGCGCCGCCCGCGGCTGATGCCGCCGCTCTGCCCGCGGCCGCGCCGCCCGCGGCTGATGCCGCCGCTCTGCCCGCGGCCGCGCCGCCCGCTGCTGATGTCGCCGCTCTGCCCGTGGCACCGCCTGCTTCTGAGGCCGCGATGCCAGCAGCTCCGCCTGTCCTGCCTGACCCGCTTGTCCTGCCTGCTGCAGCTGCCGCCGCTCTGCCCGCGGCACAGCCTGCTGCAGCTTCCGCCGCTTTACCAGTGGACCCGCCTGTCCTGCCTGACCCGCTTGTCCTGCCTGCTGCAGCTGCCGCCGCTCTGCCCGCGGCACCGCCTGCTGCAGCTTCCGCCGCTTTGCTAGCGGACCCGCCTGTCCTGCCTGTCCTGCCTGACCCGCCTGTCCTGCCTGCCAGTACGTGACAGAATGACGGATCTCCTCCACAAGACGCCCCAGATCGGTGAGGCGGAATTTCTCGACCTCACCGAGGAGGTGTTATATTGGTTCACCCAGCCCGAAGTCCAGGAGGATCCCCTGCTTCGGGCTATAGCCAGCCGGAGCAGGGACGTCTTAGAGGAGATGTCCCTGCCCGGAGACGCGCACCTTGCGGGGGAGGGGGAGGGGGTTGCCAGGATATCGCTGAGGCAGGTCGCTTTGGACTGCGGGCTGCCAGACAGCGAGCTACCCGTGGTGCCCCTGCCTCCGCCTACCTCAGCGCGGAGAAGAACGCGGAAGAAGCGGAGAGGCAGAGGACGGGAAGACGCGCAGGAGGTCTTTTTGGGGGCTGTCTCCCTTTCCGCAGCTTGCCCTGCTGAACGCTGGGAGAATCCCCGCCCGATTCTCCACCCGGCGGTGTTTGCGGGTGACGTCACCGCCGCTGCGCTGCCTAAGCCCGCAACCTGCCCCTTCACCGGGACGCGCCTGGCCCTTAAAGGGGCCAGGTCCATTAAGGACACTATCCCGCGGGTTCTGCAATTCCGGAAGCGGGCAGCGCCCCCCGTGGTTCCTGAGGCTGCAGCGCCCCCCGTGGTTCCTGAGGCTGCAGCGCCCCCCGTGGTTCCTGAGGCTGCAGCGCCCCCCGTGGTTCCTGTGGCGGCTGCAGCGCCCCCCGCGGTTCCTGTGCCGCCTGCAGCGCCCCCCGCGGTTCCTGTGCCGCCTGCAGCGCCCCCCGAGGTTCCTGTGCCGCCTGCAGCGCCCCCCGAGGTTCCTGTGCCGCCTGCAGCGCCCCCGCTCCCAACTCAGGTCCCTGCTGCTGCTGCTACGGCGCCCACGGCCCCTGCTGCTGCTGCTACGGCGCCCACGGCCCCTGCTGCTGCTGTTGCGGCGCCCACGGCCCCTGCTGCTGCTGTTGCGGCGCCCCCTGCTGGTCGAACGCCCAAGGCGCCCGCCGAGGCGTCCCCTGCTGGCCAAGGGACTGAGGCGCCCAAGGTGCCTGCAGAGGCGCTCCCTCCTGTCTCGCCTGTCCTGCCGGCACCTGAACTGCCTGTATCGCCGGCTCCTGTCCTGCCTGTCTCGCCGGTCCTGCCGGCGCCTGACCCTCCTGAGGTTGCCACGGTTGCGCCCCCTGCTGCCCGCGTGCTGGCAGCGCTCGCTGAGGCGCCCCCTGCGGGCCGCACGCCTCAGGTGCCTGCTCTACCTGCGGCACCTCCTGCTGGCCGCACGCCCAAGCCCGTCTCGCCTGACCTGCCCGTTTCGCCTGTCCAGCCGGCCCAGCCCTGCTCGCCTGTCCAGCCGGCCGCCGTTCCTGTCCTGCCCGTGGCCCCGCCTGAGGCCGCCGCTCTGGCTGTCCTGCCCGCGGCCCCGCCTGAGGCCGCCGCTCTGGCTGTCCTGCCCGCGGCCCCGCCTGAGGCCGCCGCTCTGGCTGTCCTGCCCGCGGCCCCGCCTGAGGCCGCCGCTCTGGCTGTCCTGCCCGCGGCTCTGACTGCCCCACCTGCGGCCACGCCCGCGTCTCTGACTGCCCCGCCTGTTGCCTCTTTAGAGGCCTTGACTCCCTCACCCTTACCCCGGCAAAGCCGACGCCCCCCAGGACCCCGCCTTTCGGTGTCCCGTAAGGGACGGGGACACAGGCGTCGGGCCCGGGTCCCGCACGCCCTGCCCCCTGGCTCGCCCGTTCGGCCCCTGGCTGTGGCTCGGTGGCTGCCTGCGGGTCCTCCGGCTCGGGGTCGGCGGTCGCCTCCGGGTCCCCCCCTGGTTCCTCGGTGCCGGTCCTCGGTCCCGCCTCCGGCTCCGTGTCGGCCGCCTCCGGGCCCCCCTGCTCCGGCTTGGCGTCGGACGGCCGCGGCTTCCCCCTCCTGCCTGCCTTCACTGGTGTTCCCTCCTGCTCCCTCCGTGTCCCCTCCGTCACTCCCTCGTCCCGTTCCCTTGGCCCCTGGGTGGTCCCCTCCTGCTCCCTCCTCCCTCTCGCCTGCGGCCCCTCCGGCCGCTGCCCGTCGCCCGCCTGGGTTCCTTCGGGCTCCCCTGGTTCCTCCTCCCTTTCCCTCCGTCCCGCCTGTTTTTGCTCCTCGTCCCTCTGTGTCTCCTCCGTTCCCTCCTGGTCCCTTTGTCCCTCCGGTTTTTGCTCCTTGTCCCTCAGTGTCTCCTGTGTTCACTCCTCGTCCTGTTCCTCCGTTTTCTGTCCCCTCTGTGTCTCCTTTCTCTGTCTGCCTGTCTGCGTTTCCTGTTCTTTGTCGGGTCCTGTCTTTCTGTTGGTCCTTGTTCCTGTTTTGTGTCTCTGTCCTGTTTCCAGTGTCTCGTTGATGTTTTTTGCTTTTGTCTTCCAGGTCCTGTTCCCCGGTCTCGTCCCGTCCGTCGCCTCCTCTCGGGCGCGCCCGGTGTGCGCGCCTTTGGGGGGGGGTTCTGTCATGATCCGCTCCGTCCGCTCCTGATGTGTGCCACGCCCACCTCGTTACCTCGTGTTCAGCCCTAATTGTGATCACCTGAGTCCTGTTATGTCTAGTTTGTCTTCTGTATTTAGTCCGCGTCTGAGTACGTTACCCCAGATCCGTCATTGTATTGTCTCGTTGGATGTCCGTGCCTGTCCGTCCCTGAGAATAAACCCCGTTTCCCTAATTCTGGCTGCTACTCGCCTGCTTCCTTGCTCGCCTCCCCGTCTGACGCTGACAATAACGGCTGGTATAAGCATTAAGGATGCTTTTACACTGCATTATAAAGGTATCTACAGTGTATTATAAATGAGAGTTTCATAAGGCAGTCATAATACATAATACTCATGGCTATAATGTGTTATGCCTTTTTATAAATATTTATAGCCATGTTTATAATGGTTCATGAATGCATTATAATGCATTATGAATGCGTTTATAAATTACTAAAAACATGGCCTTAAGTATCACCTGAAGCCCTATTGTAAAGGATTCATTTGTTTCAAGGACTGCTGTTTACCTCCAGCAAAAGGAAAATGAGACAATATAAGATTAACCACTAGTGATCATAAACCTGGCCATACATGGACAAAAGTGTCCTTAGCACGATCCGTCTGTATCTGTGGTGAAAAACATTTTTAAGTACCATGCCTGGGGTAAAAATTGCATTTTGATCACGATGTCCTTCAGAATTTGCAATAGTGTTGATCCTGTTAATCACCACGAGGGGAAATTTCTCTGTCTTTTGACTCTGTTTAACTCTGTTTAAAGTTTCACCAAAGAAGTGACTGATTCAAAAAATGAGTTTTGTCAACTGACGGTTTTGTTCCAAGAATAAGGTTTAGTGTTGTAGCAATTCAGGAAAAACTGTAATATGTGTCCCTTCTGTGATTCAGGACATCTAATTCAGCACAATTTGTCACCCCTTTTCCAAAACTCTAAGCACATTCTCATTCATCAAAATACATTTTGCAGCACGATGAACTTAGTCATCATATAATCTCAGTGACGCAAAGCTGTTCACGTCTATTTCTAAACATTTGAGGAAGCCAATGAATGACTAAAACATAGAATACAAGGCGGATGAGAGTGCAAAAGCCATAGGTGAGCTGAATTTCGACGTCAATGTACAAATGGGTCGCACCGAGGATTCTTCCCGCATCGCCCAGCAAGGGAGAGCATTTCCTGTGATGCAGACCCTGACCCAGGCCTGAGACACGGCGATGAGGCAGAATGAATATTCTTTCTTCACTCTGGCTTGGCAATTGCACAACATTTACAATATTTTATGTGTCTCAATTGGATTTTTACTTTGTCCTTGACAGTAACTTTTTTATGCAGTACTGAATACTGCAAACAATATATATTAGTTTAGTTCAATGGTATAGAAACATTTTAGGTAGACAACAATTTTTTTTACTGTAGTCTTTTCGTTTCCAATTTTGCAGCTCAACATGCAAAAGACCACATCCACAGTAAACGGTTCTCTACAGTTTTGACTGGCAGTGTTTCTAGTGTTTTGCTATCATGGACTGGCTTGATGCGTGATCTGAAAGCAGCGTTTACTTTTGAGCAAAGATAATATAGTTTTGAGAAGACTTTTCAAGACGAGTCAAAGGTTTAGTGAGTGTGGCTCGAATTTTAAGGTTTGTGCTTTAGTGTTTTGAGAAAAGGAGAGATTTTAGGAAATGCGTTTTAGCAATTCACAAAAACTATAGTAGTAGAAATAAAAACAACGAAAAAATAATGTAAGTAGAACATAAATATGCAAAGGAAAACATTTAAAAAGAAATGGATAAGAACTGTGCAAGCAATGTATACTGTTACGGTAAATATTGTGGCTCCGGGCAAACCGAGGCATCGCAGAAAGTGGCAAATAATGATGAGGAGAGACAGATTCACACAAAGTTGCTCTTTAATCACATTCCTTATGAGGACCATAAGTAACAATAATACAGCAGCAAGGCATGCTGGGACATGCAGATGCCACCAGGGTGAAAGGGAGAAGGAACTCAGCTCAGTAACACGTTCTGCTGGGCAACAACCATAAAGACATATCCACTTCGACATGGAGAGTATGGTGTGCTGTCTTAGTAATTGAATTTGCTCCCTGGTGCATTTAATTAGCATTACTATTAAAGTGTGTCCTGTAGGAAACGTCTCCTCCTAGTTAACCCAGGGAGAGAAGTATCCTGGGGTGGCTTAATGAATGCTGTGTTGGAGATTGGAAGGTCACTGGTTGGCTCTTGGGCAAGGCCCTTAATCCCAGTTGCTCCAGGGACTTGCCTTCTCAATTGAACTTTGGATACAAAATGCCTGCTAAGTAAACTGTCAATGAATGCAGCTATCATCCCAAGTCCTCAGTAGGCCTGTTAACAGCCAGCGGCCAAAAGTCTTTCTACAGGTCGATGGACTTAATAGGTGCATATGACACAGCGTCCAATAAAATGTTAAGCAGACTAGGTGCTTGCTGACTATTGAACAAAAATATTACCACTTCAGATAAATAGGAACATGGATGTTGCAGTTTCAGTTGCCATGGTGAACAGTGAGCTAACAAGGACCATCCAGTGTTTACAGCTCAAGGGTCACATGACTCCCAATGTCACATGTTCAAAAGCTACATTCAGTGTATGTAAACTTTTTTATTGAATGAGTCGTTGTTGAACATTTTAGCCTTTATACCGCGAAGGAAATACAAATTAGCTACATAAATGTTACAATGCACAATAATTTGCGAAAGCACATAAAATATGTACGCAATTGTGCTGCTACGACCAGAAATTGCCCCGCATACCGCTTTATATGGTGAATGCGTACCAGTTATCTGCATCCCTGATCACATGTATAGTAGAATTATGTCATCTTTAAGTCATATCGTTTGGTGTTTTAACCTTTTTATCACCAGCTTCTTAGTTCATTGCTGCCAGCAGTTGACACGAAAACTGTGGTACACTAAGACTGGGCGACACCCATGCAGATGCAGTGCAGTCATGGTCACGTATTTGCAGACGGTCGTAATGTCGATCAGTCGTAAGTTGCATAGGTCGTAAGTCGACGATGACATGTATTATATTTTAAAAACCAACAGCAAAGAATCTCCCTTAAGTTCCCATGGGAATACATTGAACATATCTGAGAAACACCCCATCCAAACCAGACAGAACCTCTCTGACACATAAACCAAGCTCACAAACTTTGGTATCACACATATGAGGAATTCTAAGAAGGTTATCCTCAGCAGAACATAAGTACAGATTCTCACCAAAATTGTACCTTTACTTATTTAGTTGAGAACAGAAGGTCAGCCAGTCTAGAGCAATTGGGGTTAAGTTCTTTGCTTAAGAGCCCAATGATGAAACCACTCTGCCAAGAACAGGATTAGAACCGACAACCTTCCGAACACAGCATCCAAACACACTGAGCCACGTCCTGCCTCAGAATTATGAGTGATAATATAATAATATTATATTTCCACAGCTTGATTTTATACTCTGTAAGGAATAAAAGCATAATATATATATATATATAACAGAAACAAACTGAAAGAACTTTGGGATTGCTGAAATGCTGCAGACATTTTCCAGAAGCTGCATCCGTTTACCTTCCATGATGGGGTCGAGGAGTAATTATCCATTGTCCTCGCATTTAACAACCCGGGGTTGTCTGGCTGACTCAGGCTGACTTTCTGTAACTTTAACAGTCAGTGATTCATCTTGTGGTGAATTATTTGGATCTAAACCACTTTTAACCCTTTTCCAAACCACCTCCTCAGCTGCCCTCAGTGCTCTAAGACTGTGCACCCGATATCTTTAATAGAGGAGCACAAACATCCAGCGTAACAAAAACATCATATTAAGATGAAAACCCACTAATGACCTCCTGTGCCTACTCATTATTGAGGCAACCGATTCACGTAGGATTCCCGGTGCCTGCTGTACCACACACAGTCTGTGGCTTACGATTAGCCAACTCCAAACAGAACGGATCCTGCGTTTCTGGACAGGTAGTAATTCAGTGGACTGTACTTAAGTCAGACAGCTGCAGGTGATGGGGTTAAAATCCTATTCTCAGCTGTGTGTGTGTGTGTGTGTGTGTTCTGCTGTGGACTAGAATCCCACCCAACCTCCCTGTGACCCACTACCAGGTAAGTAGTTATGGAAAATATAAAAAATTGTGTGTGTGTCCCTGAAAAGAGAACCCATGCTGCATTTATCAAAATTTGTGCCAAGTTTGTTATCAGTTCTCAAGTTGTGGGCAATTACTTATTGTACTGGGAACACAATGAATCAACAGAATTACAGAGCCGTCCAGACAGTGCTAAATTTACAGCCATTTAACCTTTTTGCAGTCAATACCGAGAGTAAATGTCCAATGTCTTACCTCTGGGAGACATAGAATAGAACAGGGATACTTTGTTCATCCCCGTAGGGGAATTCAGGCAGTTCTCACACACTCCTTCTTGCTCTCCATGAGAGAGACAGATTTTCGAACCAGAGCACAAGAACAGTCAGTACCCTGCAACCCAGGACCCAATAGGGAGACATGAACCCACACATGGGCACAGATGTTTAACCTGCTGAACTATTCACCTCTTGCTGGGATTTTCAACAACGTTCGTCTTTACATTTTGTAGCTTTAAGCAATTATTGTACACAGGGCTGGGCAGAACACTAGAAGAACTGTTAGTGAAAATGCTACATGTAATTGAGGACAGTATAGCTATGCAGCTGTATATCTTATGAAGAACATCAGGACGTTTTATGGGGCTAAACATTAAAACTGAGACATTGTGCAACTGTCTTTGCAGGCAGCTAAATAACAACCATAGGAACAATAGAACTTTAAAGGGCAGAAGATCAACCAGGCAGACCTTTGGTTATCAAATGGTATTTATCTCCCGTGACGCCCTGGGCACCAACGTACTTAATCTTGACCGAGAAAATCACATAAAACTTTCCTGAGGTCAAGAAGCTGCTGGATCACCATTAAACGGGAGAAGAAATGTCTACCGTTACACCAATAGCTCATCAAACGTGAGGAGCAGGAGAGTGTGAGGAGCGTCCTCGACCTGATGGATTAGAGGGCTGGATTTTTTCCACACGGGGATATAATGTGAGAGCAGTTCTTGTCGCACCGAGGTGTTTAGCAGGAACTGATTTCAGAGGAGACTCTGAGGAGCCTTCAAGTAATGAAGCCGGAATTGCCGAATTCGGTGCATTGGGCCAAAATTGCCCCTGCTATTTCTCCCACTGGAGGACCTTGGCTTATTGGCCTGTCAAAGTGATTGACCACTCAGCCATGGCAAGCCACTCATAAATATCAATATTATTTGGGACAATTTCATTTAAGGGTAGGTAGGCCAATGTGGCTCAATAAATTCAAACCCTCTGGAGACCAAGTATGGGTGACTGAAGGGAATAAGACCAGGCCTCTCCCAGAACTTCACAAGTTACTGTTACTAACTTTCCATGAAACTTAGAGCTTGGTTTAAATCGAACGGTACAACCTTTCATCGTAGACGTCCTCAAGCAAAGATGCAGTGAAGAGATAAGACTTTTAGAAGTCAGAAATAGTGTAGGATTAATTACCACCCCATCGGTATCTCCAAGAAACAGACAGAATTATTTCCAGGTGGAGTTTCTGGACCACGGGATAAAAATAATTCTGTTGAGCGCCACAGAGAAGTTGGAATATTATGAATTATCTTCACGCTAAGGGCTTCACTGCAAAGATGTGCCTCTGCTTTCAATCAGAGGTACAAACCAGTGGTTATACAGTATGATTTTTGTGCTTACTCGCTTTCCAAGACTGAGGAGAATTTGTGTGTAAAAAGCAACCTTCCTTTTTGCTTGTTAACAGTGTAACAGTGTAAACAGAAGATCCCTCTGGGAATTCGGCCTTAAATAGATTTTCTGAGGCCAAGGTTTAGTGAAGGAGTAAAGAGTAGCTTCAAGGACGCTGAAAAATGTCACTGCTCTTTGAAAACAAAAAGAATGGAATTTCTGAATAAGATGGACCTTTTTTCCCGTTATTCACTTGTATACCGATCGTTCAGGGTTACTGCCAAATACAGGAAAGATGTTCAGTGCTGGCATAAGGGAAACACCTCACTCCTTCTTAAATCTATGTTTATGCACGTTGGACTGCTGGTACAGCCAGTATTCAGAGCCTGGATTTTGTTTTGGGTTCGAGTATCAGCTGGTCACATGGAACATGTGTATGAAGATCACCGTCTCACTGTCAGGGTCGGTGCCCATCCCAGGTGCCTTGTCCCCGTTTGGCCAGCAAGTGTCACTGGCTGTCCTGTTCCTTCCTTTGCTCCCTACTACTCCCTAGTGGGTTGTGCCCTTTCACCTGCATGGCTCAGGGGGTGGAGTGTGTGGTTCAGACCGTTAACACTCCGGACATAGGTTTTGTATTTATTGATTTTCCATTTCCCTGGTGCTTATTTTCTAATTGTTTGCCTGCCTTAGGTTTTCCATGCTTGTACAGTATCTGGTTCACATCCATCTCTGTATTTTTGATTCCTTGTTAACTTAGTGTAATCATCCCGGTTTGTGATTTGGGTTTTAGTGCTTGCTAATTGTGCTGCACCCTCACTGCCTCATGTTCTCCACCTGTCCTCTCCTTAGCCTGGTTGTTGTGTGTATTTAAGCACCTGCCCCACCTCGTTCTGTAAATAGGTATTTTGCTTTGTTCACACTACTGTGTTGTTCCTTCCTGTTTATAATTCTGCCTGTTTCCATGTTCTGCTGCTACGTTTCGCTCCAATTCTCTAATTAGGGGGTCATTTTCTTTGGGGCTAATTTAGTTAGTCTTTTGTATTACTTGGTTTGGTTTTTACCACGTACTTTGTGGTTTTCCCCTTGTGTTCAGGTTTGATAGGTAGTATCTCCTCTTCCCCAGGTGTCAGCTGACTACGCCACCACTAAGGTAAATTACCCAAGCTAGTGGAAACTTGGACTTAAAACCAAAAAAAGGTAGTACGAACACATTTCTTAGAAAATAAGAATCTTTATTAAACTTTGTAAGTCTAGGGTTAGGGTTAGGGTTAGGTTTAGGTCGATATACATGTGCGTAGATAAAAATGGGATAACAAAGCCATTAGCATTTTAAGTTACTGGAGCTACTAGAGATAGGGTACCAGCGAGTTGCTGGGGATTAAGGGGTCAACTTGAAACACCACACAGCAACCTCATTACATGAGTGAACATGCTTTTCAAAACCCCGCTACTCGTTGGTCTCCTAACTGTCTTAGGCCGACCGGCAACCAAGATTGGGGGGGGGGGGGGGGGAATAAAAGTGAAAAAAAAAACCTGTAGCCTTTGGCTCACATTTCGTTCAGTACTACGTTACATACAACCTTTCTCCACTAGGCTAGATCGGAACAACAAAAACCACCAAATAATGAAGAGCAGCACCTGCACAAGGTATAAAACTCCCCCCGCACCAGACAGATACATATAAAAGTAAGAGTGAGCAGCACTATAGCTGTAGGAGACAAACACTAGACTCCCATAATACAAATGAAAAATCCTCAGACCAAAAAAACTCAATAAACCTTCCTGGATAATATAAAAACGGCAATATAAATAAGTTAGTGAACTTTGTCATCCACACCATACAACAGAACAACAACGGACGCATAGCTGAACGAAACTGTGTATCTCCAGGCCCAATGTGCAGACATAAAAAAGACAAGTGCACATAGACAGCATACGGATATTACAAACAAAATTTCACTTCTTACGCAGAAGTAAGACTGTGTAAGACACCACAAGACAGCACAGGACAGACACTAAATATACAAAACAATGTATACATATACAGAAATGTAAAACCAGTCAGTGGGTGAATATGATGAAAAGAAAAATATTGCACATCGTTTCACGGTGATATGCAGTTCACACCATATCCACACCGCCAGCACTAAACCCTGCACGCAGCTAACAGTGGAGAACACGACCCATCTCAGGACCCCGGGTGTCCATATATTTGCCTGCTCGTAGGACCCCAGCATGCTCATTATATGCCCGCTCCCCAACTAATTAATAATGTCACATCCACTAGAGAGAAAAAGCCTTCCACTACCTGGTTCCACCGGCTACAGGTAATAAACCCCTTTTGTGTCTGAGCCACAAGTGGATCATCCACCTTAATTATCCCACCTCTGCCTTGTCGTGCCATGTCGAGTCCTGACTATTTATAAATGAGAGGAAAGCTGGGAAATTTTGACAATGTGGTACAAACTTCAGGAAGCTAGACTTGCTACCAATTAGCCACACCAGGCAGTAATTTACTCTGTCAGTGAATGGTTGGAGAAATACGTGCCTTGCTGGGTGACCCAAAGTATTACTTCTTAGACTTCTTAAAGGTGTGGCTACTTTTTTTAGATGAACACAGGACTAATTACATTAACCTCTGTGTGCTGGAAAGTAAATATCATTTTTGCTGAGTTCTGTGACTGAAATTTTCAGCACAACAAGGCTCCTTTGCAACCCCCCACCCCCCCGCTCAACCAGATGGCTTACAGCTTCCCAGACGAACCCAGATTTCTCACACTTTTAGTAAAAAACAGTGGAATCCCATTACTTCATTTACAGTACAGTTAAACTCCAGACTTGTCCAGCTCTTATAGTTTCTAAACAGATATGAATAGATTAATCCAGACCAATCAGCAACGTGGGGGGTAAAGGTGTCTCTTAAAATTCCCAGAATGCACTTGATAATGTACAAAGAGATTTCTTAGCAACCGTAAACGTGGGAGTTAAAATATTAGCAGTGTAAAGTAACAAACAAAAAATGTGAATGAAAACGCGCCAAATGGGCAATTTCCCAATTTCAGGCAGTTAAACAATAATAATAATATAACAAAAATCCATTGGGCTCAGGAAACTGGGGTTAAAAAAGACATTTCATCCTAATTACACTGATGCTAATTTTTTATTGGTTCCTGACTCAAATGAAGGTTTACGTTGTCTGGATTAATGGGATTCATTCTAGAATGGGCTACAATCAACTTCCCTCCATCAGTGTTTGTAAACACATAGCTAAACTCCTTAGCCATGATAGCACGCTGAGTCATTCAAGCTAAAGGAGTGGAAAAGAAAAAAGAAAAACCCACTCAAAGGCACATGGAAATGGTAACCTCCCCCCACAACGCCCCAAGATATAGAACGGTGTATATCAAATGCAATGACATTATGGAAGTGGATTCTATGACAACGCATAAGAGCGCAAACATCCACCTCTTTCCTCAAACAGAAAGACAGTATTCCAGTCACAGAAGCATTTTACAGCCCCCGGCAGGACACTAAACTGACAACACCTCCCTCAAAGGAACCGGCAGCTATGACAAAAAAAAGGCAGTTCATTGGATAGTCACACAGGCTATCAAGCTAAATAGATATTTATTTGTTATAACACACATCAAAATGCAGCTTTGTGAGCGTTCCCATTCAAAGGACTTTACATTCCGTGGTTTCCATGACAGCGAGCTCTGTCTGATTAAAGAGCAGACACAGGATGGCAATAACTCAGTTACCAGAATTACCAGTGTATCACCAGAGGACCGTGGCACTAGGAGGTAAAACCGTGTACCAGCGCAGGGGGAATAACGCTGCCCCCACATCTCAGATAAAGATTTTCAATAGACTCTGAGAAGCTTATAGGTGTATGAATAACAAATATTAATATTTAGTCACAAAGATTGAACGAAGACAACTGACTTGTGACCAAGCCATCGAGAGGGACGTAGAGGGGGTATGTAGAGAGGGGGTAGGTTCGATATCCAGCTTAGGGGGGGTCTTAAATGGATAATATGACGTAGAGAAGCTGAATACAAATGAGTCAAGGGAAGAAACGGAATGAAAATTAAACGAAAAAAATCAAGCAAAAAACAGAGTTCCATTTTTCCATCAGAGTGAGCTTTTGCTCTGGAAAAAGGAGGAGCTGTTCACAGTATTTGCTGTTTCCCCCCCCCTATTCAGTGATTGTGGAGAAACAAAGTGTAACGTGGATCTAAAGCGGCTTGGAGAGAAGTGGGAGATGGAGAGAGCAGCTTCTCAAAAGCCCTCGTGGTTGCCGAACAATAACAGTGAAAAGTCTAAGAAGCTCGGTCTCGGTAATCATGCGACGTTAGCAGACGACGGCAGATGCGCCGCAAACAAGACACAGAGAGAGAGAAAGAGAGAAGAGCTGAGGGTATGAAGATTTAGCTCCTCTCTCTCCCGACTGCCGTGCCCTGGTCGTTCGCCAGCACGAAGGTGACCATGTGACCAGAAACGTCAGCGACGGCATGAATATACACTCATTTCTGCCACCTTAAGTCCTTATTGATTTATTTAGCGACGTACCGATGAGAAAGCAGAGTCAGACAGTCCCTGGAGCAACTGGGAGTTAAGGCCCTTGCTCAGACACCCAGTGGTGCCATCGTTCTCCCCACCTTGCGACCCGCTTTGGGTCACTGTCAAAGTTATCAAAGCTTTCAAAGTTATCTAATGCACAGTGTTTAGCTGTCGGTCTCAGCGGTTCTGCAGAGGTAAATTAGATGAAAAGGTCACCTAATATTACCCTGATAATAAGAGATACAACAAACAGCTTGAACCTAAGAACTCCCATTTTGCATTCGTTTTTGTTGTAATTTAAGGAGCTCTCTCAAGGGCCCGATGGTGATGATATTCTTCCGTTCACAATATTTGAACTAACAACCTTCAGATTGCAGATTTGGCGTCCTAACCTGATGAGGCACATACTGCCCCCCCTTACTGTTGTCAGCCACACAATGTGGGGAGGGGGGGGGGGGGCTTAACACTGGGGGTAGCACTCAGACAGGCTGGGGATTCTGCCTGTGGGCACTTACTTCTAAGCATGATACTGCTGTTCATATTCTTATTTTAAAAATCCTCCACTTGGATAGCTGTCAAAGCGACTGGTACAGACCCCACCCCAACTTCATTCGACCAATCAGGAATCACTGGCACAGTGACGGCACTCCACCCAGCATCTAAATCTTCACCACCCAAAACAGAAGTCTTGGTCCTTATATCTTGCTTCTCCATTTTTTAAAAAAGCAGATTTTCACAGCAAAAAAAGTCCTTTGCTTTAAGCTCTCTGCTTAAGTGCTCTGCAGCCTGTTCTCAGATTTGCACCCATAAGCTTCAGGCTTCATAATGGCTCCTTGACAACTGTGCCGCCTGTTGCCTGTTCCGCTCCGTGCTTCGTACAACCCATTCCACCCAAGGAAACCCATTCAGATGGAAAGAGTTGGCAGACGGCAGATGTGTCCTGCTGTAGACTGGAATCCCACCCAAGGGAAGTATGAGTCCAGTACTGTTGCTGAACCTCAGAACTATCGTGTTCCTTGTGGACCTTCTCTCAAACACTTCCGGAAAAATGGTGAAAAAAATCACCACCATAAAAAAAATCCCACCCACACAGTATTCAATAATCTCCGTGGAGGTTCCAACTTCTTAGCATTATACAGTTAGCCGACACCCCATAATTATCCTTGTCAGAACGGAACACCAAGCAGATTCATTCTTTGTTCTAGAATAGCTACCTCAAACTCCTAAGCGCATCTTATTGCTAACAATTTGCCAAAGCCCGTTTCCTCGGTGACCATTCCCCAAATCGCAGGCCTGACAACCTGCATGCCAGTAATAAGATTCCCTGAAAGTTAATATATAATCAGCAGGGTACAGACGCTATTTGTCAAACATGTGTTTGCTTCAGGTTTGTTAAAATAGTCTGATTTCAACAAAATGTTTCTTTTCCTAAGGTCACCATTATTCATTAAACCAAAAGTCTAATGGATGCTATTTTCCATCAACAGAGCCATGCTCAAGAGCCCAAAGGTGATGTGATTTTTTTTGCCTAAAATGGGATTCAAACCAGCAAGCTACTGATCACAGATACAGAGACTCAACCAGCTGATTCACACACACACACACACACACACTTCAGTACCAATTATGTCAATCCCTTACTATACTACATTACACTGCAGTATACTATACCATACCATGGCACAGTATGTTACATCACACTATACTACTCTCCCCAATGCTATTTTTTTTATTGCTTTTTTATTCTATTCCATACTGCAATATACTATACTATCTCCATTGGGTTTCCATGAGAATCAGTGTGTTCTGGGACCAAATCAGGTCTTAAGTGATGCAAACTTCAAGGAACTTGAGACTTCCCACCCTTTCACCTCGTCTCCATCTTTGTGGAGGGCAACAGGCATGGTCTCCTTGGTTTAAATGGTGTTGAGTTCCAGCTGATGATACAACGTGTTTTTTCAAAGATACAAAAGTGCTTCTTGACAGCAGAGAATGTCCCCCTGAATAATCTGTCCTGACCACTGCTTATCTTCTCCCTAATTGCCCCCCCACCAACTAGCGTTCCATCATTCTTAAGTCCCATCTTACATATTAAGGCCATTTGACTGCTATTGCCTATGATCGGAGTAGTCAAGTGTGAAATTGCACAGTACAGACCAGAGCTGGGACATAAAGAGAGGAAAGATTTGTGAATCTCTGTCCTGAGCAGCAGGTGGATTGGGAGGGAGAGCTGGGCAATTGAAGTTTTCAGGGATAATTTGCTGCTGCTCCACATGAGGTGATTGTCCTGTTGGTCTTTGCCTCATTAACCCAGACTTGAGTCTTGGCCCCCACACCAACAACATTAACGGCAGCCTATGTGTTTTGGCGTGTGACACATACCGGGCCCGTAATTGGACGGTCGCCTGCTGACCGACAGTCCCCGTCTCAGTGACCCAGGTGAGAAAGAGAGAGGAAAATGAGAGCAGGAGAAGCAGCGAATGTTAATATTGATACTAGATAATGATTAGCATGGCTGGCAAAGCAGACATAAGCCAGTATTGGCCTTCATTGGTTTCCCATACTTGATTGTCCTATGCTGGGTCCAGGGCCTGTTCTGGAAGCTACACGTGCAAGACAGAGAACGACGCTGGACGGGATGCTAATCCATGGCAGGACAGACACATCAAGTCCATTTTAACATGTTTTTGGACCATAGCATGTTGTAGATAGCCCAGAGGTTACTGCACTGCACCCTGAGAGCATGCAGCCCCCTCCCCCCACACAAATCCAGTGCAGACTCATGAAGTGTGTGGAAACTGTGCTAACAACTGTACCACCAACCAACACGAAAAAGAAATCCGCACTGCAAACAAGCCTGGAAATAAATAAAACCACATCAAAAGAGCTTTTAAAATACGTATAATCAGTTTGTTTATGTAGACAGGGTTTGATAAACAAATTGATTATACATATGTTAAAAGCTGTAGACAGTGTTTGATTAAACTGGCAGTCAATTAAACTAAGATAATCTCTTGGGGGTGCGGGTGCCTCTTGGATTAGACGATACCCGTTATAATCAACGCCGAGCGGCTGTCCCTTTCGAGGAGTGAAGGGTGACACGTCTCATGTGTATTTAAAACGAAAGTTAATCACAAACAGAAGCTCTTCTGTTCAAGTCGTTTATGGTAATATCACACATTATCGGTGCAATCAGGGTAATGGTGATCACTTCATCAATTCTACCTGCTCAGAGCCACCAAGACCAAACGCTAAGCCATGTGCGTTAGATAACTTGAAAACCTGACTTGGACAGTGAGCCAGAGCTGGTTCAGGTTGCAGGGTCAGGAGAGCGACGTCACGCTCAGACCGCTGAGCAGGGCCATTAGTCCCCCCCATTGGTCCAGGGACCGTTTGCATAATAACGCTGCTCAGGAACAGAGAATCCAGATGCTGAGCAAACAGGGATCAAACGCAAAAGACGGGAACTGTGACTGGGTACAAAAAACAGGGGTCAGAAAGCTGGTAGGTGGATGCTGGGGGGGCAGGGTGGGGTAACCACACGCGCGGACGTGCGGAAAGCGTGGTGCACGCTCGCTCCGAGAGGGGGAGGGATCACACAGGCTTACTGGGCTGAAAATTGGAAGAGGTACTCGGGCAAAGCCACGCAGGGGGGTAATCAATCACTCCAGGAACAGCAGGGAGAATGAACACTTTGGCAAGTACTCATCAGTCGCTAATAACTAACAATGAAGTACTGGGAAGAAACTGGGAAGTAAACCTGCGATTAACTGGCCATCAGCTGCAGCTGTCAGTAAGCCCTGAAATTAAGCAACAATCCTCTGGAGCTGTGAGTATTCTGGACAGGCGGAGCAGGTGAGGGGATTCAGCGGTGGGGATGGATTCTGACTCCATCCCGCTTTCTCAGAAATGTGCGTCCCTTTGCACAAATGCATCTGTGAAATCAATACAATGTAAAAAATATACTAATTACTTGGACACATTGAAGTGTCCTAATACCAAGGCGGATTGTGGGATATTCGTTCTCCTTCTAAGGGGGGGTAGGGAAAGGAGATTATTTACTAGAGGCAAGAAGCTTTCGGCATGGAAAGAGCCCCGCAAAGCCAGATGGTTCCTAAAATCTCTCAAGGCTGAATTTACCCTTAATTAAGAGCTGCCATGTGTCGGTCATTGTTGTTAATAGGCAATTAAACGATAGATCAATCAAACAAACACACTTATTCATAATGAGGTCAGGCCTGTAAAAGGCTGAAAAGTTAATGGCAGGTATACTGTACAGTATTTGCGCAGGGCGTACTTAGCTACCATTGCGTTTCTCCTACTGCATTTCTTCTCGAGAGGCCCAGAATGGCAAGCGATTGATTGACGAACGGAAACCACTACACTAATAGTAAGCAATATAGCTGTTTTAACAGCCAGAAGTCGTGAATGACCACATTTTATTGCATATTGTTTTGTAATTATATGAGTACTTCAAAAAACAATTAAGGCAGCTCTGCTTATTTGGTTTACACAATAACCTTTATCTAAATTAAAATCTGTCTCGTTCTGTTCATTTAAATGTTTCTTCTGGGGTGGGGGGGCCATAATGAATAAGTGAAATGCACTTTTATATCAAAAAGTGCCCCTTTATTTTAATGAACTGTTACTGGGAAAGTTTCTAAGTTTTTAAAATGGTTTTTTATTCCCCAGGCAAAGAAATTTGTTTCCAGTTTGTGGAATGCTGAAGTGATTTTTCTGGAACAATCGAGGTAAATTGTCCTTTTGAAATGTGCTCAAAGGGATGCATGGATTTGTATTGTGTGGGAAAGATGAAGTCACTAGAATCAGAGATCGCCAGCCTTTGTGGGGCCCCACTCATAAAGTCACCCCCCCCCTAGATATATCGAAAACTAAATAAATAGCTAATGAGTTAAGTCAGAAGATCACACCTAGCTAGCCGGTTAACAGAACATGCTGCTTCAGCATCGTCTAAATAAGGAAGGGGTTCATTTAAAATAAAGTGTAGTGATTTTATGCGGCCAACAGGGGGCCTCCAAACCTCGGGGCGGGGCATGCAAATATGTAGCCTGAGTGATAGTAAACACTGCCTCTGTTTGGCTAGGCGCACTTTTGAGATTTTCCTTTTTCCGTCCCATGAGAACCCTGCTGTCCCTCCAGCAGAAAAGAATCCCAGACCCGCGTATCCACTGGGCCCATGAGAAAGGCCCTTCAGCCACAAAAAATGCTCATGGGCTCCTGACTCCTGTGCTCAGACCCTAAGCTTCACTCTCACCTTCATGTGTGTGTATGTCTTTAAAAGGAGAGCATGATGGGATATGTGAAAACTAATACATTCCACTGAACTGGCAACTAAACCATCAATTAATTTTTCATACTCATTGTCATACCTACTTAATCCTTTCCTTAACCCAGAACAATCCAATTCCTTAGATAAAACTCTCAATCTCACCCCCTGTCTCCACCTACTCTGGGAATCTCCTAAACCCACCTCCCGCTCTCGTCCTGCATGCAACCCCCCCCTATCAGCTAACATTACAGAACAGACCCACACAGTTAGCACTTTTTCTCAGCTGATCCCAGAATCAGTATCAGAATCCGAATCTTTATTGCCGCACGACAAAGGCCGGTGGGAATTTGTGTTGGCACGGCATGCTACAGTTATATTAGACATAACGTGGTTAGAGAGTAAATACACGACACAGGATATAGAACAGAGCCGTAAACGCTCGGTAAGTGATAAATACAGAAGTTTCTGCATGTTTAAAGGGCGTAATATTGGAAGTGTGTGATCAGCTGCAGTCTTTGTGTAGCAGCTCTTCCTGCTCTCATTTCATGCACGTGATTAGGGACGTGAAGCCAAGACTAATAATAATCACAGTCAAATATCAGCAACTCCAAAGGTTACAAGTAGAACAGGCAGTATATCTTTATTTAGTAGGTGCTTTTACCCAAAGTAACACGTGATTGAGAAAGCAGGGTCACACTTGTCAGATTACAGTCTTGCTCAGGGGATTTGAACCAGTAAACTTCTGAGTATGAACACAGTGTCCTAACCCAGTGAGCCACACACAACTGCCCTGAAGGTCTGTTTTATTTATCTCAAATATGTGGAAGCTATTCCCAAAAAAACATATTGTATTTAAATAAAACAACTTATAGAAAAAAAATAAAGGTTGTGGAAAAACACATCAAAACGTTGAATGAAAAAGGAGTTTATCTGTGAAGTTACTAAATCACAATCCCAGACAGAACTACGGGGCTGTGTTAAATTAGGTTGAATGTCAATTAGCAGTAATTATTCTGTTATAAACGATCCCTGGCAAACGGAAATTGAAATACATGGGAGGCGACTAACAAATGCTTATGGGCAGTGTGTGGCTCAGTGGGCTAAGCCTGTCTGCCTGTATTCAGAAGGTCAAACTTGCTACTGGCACATCTGCAGGTCCTTGAGCAAGGCCCTTAACCCCCAGATCCCTGGGCGCCCCAACAGGTGGCTGTTCTTCGCGGACAGCTTACTCTACAAAGAGCAAAGACGATTTCCCCATGGGGATCAATAAAGTATCTATTATTATTGTGGGCAGTGATTGTCATGACCTGCTCGTCCGATCCTCCTGTGTGCCACGCCCCCCTCGTTACCTCGTATTAATTCCCGATTGTGATCGTCTGTTGCCTGTTATTTTCGGCTTGTCCTGTGTATTTAGTCCGCGTTCAAGTCTGTTTCCCCAGGTCTGTCATTTGACGTAGTTTGCCATGTGCTCCCCTTTGTGCTGTCTGCATTAAATAAACCCCTTTTGATCGCATTTACGGCTCTCTCACCTGCTTCCGCGCTCGCCCGCACAAACGGTCATCACAGTGATGGCTTAATGGTTAGGAAAATGCACTTGTAATTGGAAGATTGCGGGTTCAAATTCCTGACCAGCAAGGTACCTCCCAGGGCGCTGAATTAGCTGCCCCCTGCTATGTCACGATGACACATATGGGTTAAATGCAGAGGACACATTTTTTTGTTGTGCAGAATGTGCTGTGGTGTGTCAACAATGACCGCTGATCACCTGATTCTTATGGAGTCATAAAAGCTGCAAAGTTATTTAATTCAGTAATTATTATAATTCTGTGCTAGCCAAAGTCAAACTGCATGGGCAAAGATATACAGTGACAGCGAGCTGATGTTCACTAACAAGGGATAGACGGGCTCCTGTAAGGATAGTGAAGCATTGTAGACAAGGTACCTCTGGAATGAATCAGCTCCACTGATCCAGGGTCTGCAAACATGTAGTCTGTGGGCAACACCAAGCTGGAATCCAGAAATGTCTGATATTCAAGGCCGACGCACAAATACACGTAGCCTTGGGAGAGGAGCACAGGGCCTGGATCTTTGGGCAAAGGGAAAAGAGCTGCACGGCCCGATGAGTCACCGTTTCGAACGTTTCCTACATCTGATGGGTTTACATTTGAAACAAAAAACAAAGTGTTTGTTGTTAGCTGTTAATGACAGTGGGGGTCTGTAATGTAATGGGGTGGTCATCACAAGGAACTCATTAGATCCGATGATTGTTCTGTGTGGTTCCAGAATGGCCAAGGAACATTAGACCAGGTGGCCCCTATGGTGTAAACACTCATGAGGTTCTTATGTCCCAAAATGATAATCTATCCACACTGCTAAACGAGCTCAAGAGTGGTTTGCTGAGCACCAGGATGAAGTCAAACAGCTTCCATGAACTGCCCAATCACCAGATCTAAATGACTCCATTCCTTTATGGGAGGTTCTAGAACACAGACATGAAGTATAGTTACACCTCTGCCATCCCACAAAGGTATGGAGGCTTCTCTGAAGCATGGTCCAGTATCTCACAGTGTGTAGCACTGTTGCATAGTATCTCCAGCAATGGGAATTTGGATAGTACCCCCTTCTCACATGCGAGTGTGTGGGGTTTGTCTCCAGGTACTCTGGACTAATCCTGCAGTTTGGCTAACTGGCATCTCTGAATAATCTGCAGTGTGACTGCTTGTGATTTGTGGTGGACGGGCATCTCATATATGTCCCACACTCTTGTGCTCTGTGCCACTTGAGGATAGACTCTGAGTCCCCTGTGACCATGACGAGAGTAAGTAGTTGCAAGAATAATGGATGGCTTAATGTCCATTGGTGCTTTTCCACTGAAGTTCAGGAACTTAGTTCCTGGTTGAGTTCCTGGGCTGTCTTGAAATTGTGACCTTTAAGCTAAATAAGCATAGGAGGCAGAGGTGGGCAAAGCTACCAAAAAGTTAACTTTGATAACCACTAACCTGCTGACTTCAGAGTTTAATTTAATAACACTAAACCGATAAACCACAAAAAAATTAGCGTAAGCTAATGATAACCGCTAACTGCTAGCTTTTATTATATGAATTTAGCTTTGGTTTGGTTTTGGGCTCCAAAGCCTTTAAAAACAGAGGCCTAGAGGCTGAAATTCTTACCTGTTTATCACTTTAGTTGTGCAGGGCTGGAGCGATTACCTGGGGATATTTAGGTCTTAACCAATTGGGGATCATCGGATTCTGTAGAGTCTTTGGAATAAATTTTCTTACAATGGTATTTCATTTGCGACGTATAAGAGTTTTTGTTAGAGGAATCTTATTCCGCAAGTGGCTCATGCTGACATTTTTCCCTCGGTGAAGCTGCTTGGGGACACAGTGCCATTTACCTGAACTAGGAAGGAGGGTCTCAGGCCTTTATTGCTCCACAGCTCTGTCAAAACAGAACTGGGAAAACAAAGGAAAATAACCAGGGGCCTTAGCTGGATAGCATGTTGTATTTAAGGAAGTCTGGGCTAAATGTAAGTGCATGAAGATGAAGTCCATTTAAACTAGGGTACCTAAAATCTCACAAATTATGTGACTAAGCAATTAATCCAGCTTCATGATATAGGCCCATAGTTCTCCGCTTAGTTCAGGGTACCACAGGATAAATGGACTTTATCTTCACTCACTTACGTTTAGCCCAGACTACCTTAAATTTAACAAGTTATTGACCAATCACGTCTTGTGTTTACATGTAGTCAGCCAACACTGTGCCAGATAGACTGCAGACACGCTCACAAATGATTGGAAGAAACATGTGTAATTTTAGGACTTTTTGACTATTAATAAAGTTTTTTGAATATAAAACTTTATTTACCTGTGGAAAAAATGTTAGCGGATTTACAGTTAGCGGAACTAAATTTAGCGGAAGCTATTTGTGCCGTTGACGGTTTTCAGAAACACTAGTCTGCTAACAAAAAAAGTTAGCTTTGCTAAATAGCAGTTAGCAGATTAGTGGAACCCTGCCCACCACTGGTGGGAGACAAACAGCTTGAAGGTTTCACTTCACACGTAATTTCATACAACAATACACCACTACCCCAAAACAATGGAGGTCATTTGGGTAATTATTAGTTATTTTGTTATCGCGCTTTGGTTAAAAATGGGACACAGCACTGCATTTATAGAGTCCATGAGAAGTTTATAATTCACTGTAAATCTAGCCAACCTATAGATCTTTCGATTCCTACATAATAAAAAACGTTATTCTGTTAATAAGCACTGGCAAGTTTCACTGCTGACATCTTTGATATTAGACAGAAGTTATCAAATGAATTAAACAATGCACAAATATGGAGACGCATGCAAAAAGGGTATTTAATAAAGTATTTAATATAACTGAGATAGAAAAGTAATTTCACTTCCGAGTGACTCCCAAATTAGTGCCAGTGCTTCTGGTCAACCAATCAGCAAAGTTTACCGCTATAAACCAAACCCAGTAGTACTTGGTCAAGTGAAAAGTATCTTTAGTAGGTACTAAAATAACATTCAGGAACTATCTTTGAGGATCTAAAATCAGACTGAGTTCCTGCAGAGGAACATGACAGAAGTTTGTGGTTCCTGCAAAATGTTCTGGTTCCTGAAAAAGGTTCCTGCGGTGGGGAAGCAAATATGCTTCAATGTGTTGGATGGACAGCAGAAAGGACATATTTTATATGTTATAAGAATTATAAAGAAGAATTTTTTTTCTGTTGTTGAGCTGGTGTTTCTTAAGACTTGTTGGTGTTCAGTAATTTAGAGACGAGTCTGTTTGGTGTCGACTCTGACTGACAGGAAGTGTCCATTTTTCAGTTTTTGTTATTTATAAACAGTCCATTCAGACAGCTTCACACATCACTTCATCGATTTGTTGTTGGTTGTTTTGTAGAGTAAAACCAGATTATAATTATCCTGTTATGTTTTTGTTATGATATAAAAGTAGAGGCAATTTATGAATAATGTTTCCTTTGAGATGCACATTCTTTAATGGGCACTGCATCTATAGCTGAAATGATTTAAAATGTTATTTTGTCAGGTTTCAAGTGGCATAAGGATCTTAATAGATTTACATCAAAACCATTGAGATGATATATCAGGTATTTATAAGGGAAAAGGCAGTCACATTCTTTACTCTGGTGTAAAATATTCTTCCTTTTGCATGTTTCTTTTATTTACAATGTTGGTAATTTATCTTTTCTTGAAGCTCATTTTTCCAGGACGTTTGTGCTGGAAGGCAGTCATAGACAGCAGAAGTGTTTACCCATTACTCAAATCTTACATATTCGTGGGGCCCCCTGTTGGCCACAAAAAGCCACTGCACCTGCGGGGGCCCAAAATGACTGAGTGGGACCCCAGAAACATCGAATCTGTCCACGATCATAGCAGGGGGTGGAACCCTGGAAGTGAGAAGGATTTGGGAAAGAAGGGAATTAGCTTGGAAATACTGTACCAACCTCCCTGGCTGGAAGCCAGTGGGCCAAGGAACAAATCTCTCCAGCTAACGAGCGGGATATGGGGCGATGGAGAAATGGAGGAAACATTCCAAGGATATCTTACAGCATCATGCAGTAGAGAAGCATTTAATATGATTATAAACCACATCAGCCATATGAGTCATTTAGCAGAATCCAATGAGCAGATTCAATAAAGAAAATGATGAGTAATAAGTATCCTTTGGCTTAGACCACAGCAGCTGGGGGGGGGGGGGGGTAGACCCCATTCAGACCAAGGAAGGCAGCCCTTTGAAAAGGCGAATCAAGGTGAACTGGCCAGGACGCAGAAAAGAAATAAAAAAAGAGCGCATCAATGACAGGTGTTTTCTCAGACCGTTGCCGTACGCCCGGTGCTCTGAGGATTCTTGACTGTTGGAGGAAGGTTGTGGAGAAAACAGCATTGTTCTGAGTAGCTCAGAAGACGTGGCTTTAAGCGGGAGATAGATCAGATATGGCACTAATGGACCCTTTCGAAAGTCACTGGATTCTGTTTCCTTTCGGAAAATAATAGATATTCGATAACAATAACATCAAGGGGGCAGTGTGCAGGGTTAAGGAGCTGTGTCCAGAAGGTCGTGGGTTCGAATCCCATGGAAGAATAATCATATCACTGTTGAGCAATGGTCCTTAACCGCACATGCTACAGAAGTGTTGGATGATGACAGACCCTGCTCTCTGACTCACAGACCTTTCCTTACTTGTCCGTATCATCGAGAAAAAGCGCTAGCTAAATAAATAAACATAGGCGAGGTAAAAAGAAAAAATGTCATGCCCAGAGTCCTTGTTTAAGCACAGATGGATGGAGCGGCAGAGGAATGAGGGAGATGGCTTCTGCGATTTGAGCGTCCCGTGTGCGTGATTAAACAGCGGCATCCCGGAATATTCACCCTGCATGAATGCGGGAATGAATACAAATGCGAACTCCTGATTGGCTGTGGGTGATGGACATGTAGCCCTCTTGGGAAAAGGGAATAAGCAGCTTTCAGGAAAATGTACGACATTAAAATAACTGAAAAAACAGACCAGGATTTGGAGCAAATTATGTGGCATAGAAATATGATACGTAAAGAAGAAAACAGAGGTTTTATGTTGCCCCGTCAATGAATATTACCAATATTTCAGTTGGAAATAAATGAAAAATGTAATGTAATCCAATAATGAATTATACAGCTCTGGAAAAAATTAAGAGTCGAAAGCAGTTTTTCGTTTTACTCATTTCTCAGTTTATGAGTATGTGCCTGTGAATAATATGTATTTTTTAATAAACTGCAGCCTGGTTCTTCCCTGCTTCTCATTACTGAAGGGCTTCTTCCTTGCTTTATGGGACTTCAGTCCTGCTTCTAGGAGCCTGATACGAACTACTTCACACCTGCACTTAATGTTTCCCATTCCTTTTGATGGTCACTTGATGTCATCCTGCAATTAAACCAGGATTTAAAAATGTAGATATTTTTTTTTTAAATAGTGATCTCTTATTGTTTTCCTGAGCTGTACATCCTTAAACTTAGCAGTTCCTTATACTTCAGTAAAATTAGGCAGATGTTTTGATTACTTAAACAAAAATGTATATACAAAACGGGTGTGTGTTTCTGAGTGCAGTCGGGATGGGATATTGTTTATCCATTCAGGATACAGCGCGCTGGACTTCGGCTGAGTGAGACTAAAATCGCTGACTAAGCAGAGACAGCCAGAGAGCCTCAAGTGCATTGTGGTTTTATCGTCCATCTTTAATTCGAAATGTTGAACCCCCCAGCATGAAGGAACACTATGATTCCACCCCCCCTCCTCCTTTATCAGCTCCCCGCAGCAGGCCAGGGTCATAACTTTCGACCCACTTGCTCTGCTCGTCCAGACTTTATGGATTGAAATTAACAGCGAGCATGTCACTGGAGGCTGGGAAAACTGTCCAATCACGTGGCCCCAGAGGAATAGCACTCTGCGGGCTGTAGATCTTAGGGAGGGACCAAATCACAGGGCCTAGGGGGCGGGGGGGGGGGGGGGTCCCACATTCTCACATCGATGGTGTCCATCATTCCAAGAATGGCACTCTGGAATATGGGGAAGAAGACTTATGGCGTCACAGTATCCCTGGTCCTTCACACCTCCAGGACAAAAACAAGCCAAAACTGTTCTTTTCCTCCATGAGGGTATATGAGTGATTAACTGCACAGGGGGCCCCCTTTTGGGCACAAACAGTCACTACGCTAATTATTAAATGAACCAGCTAGCTAGTGAAGATCTTCTGACTACCATATAGCTAGCTCTGTAGGGTGTGGGCCCCCAAAGTCACTTTTTGAGTGGGGCCCCGGAAATAACAAACCCGCCCCTGGATGGCGCTGTCTGTGACTTTTGGACAAACGTTCAGGACACGTGTGAAAAGAAACGGAAGAAAATTCATTTGAGGTGTTCAAGACACTTGTATGTGGCACAAACAAACGAAACAACAGGAAGCGTTTCTGTGGAGCTGCTTTCCAAGGACCTGCCGGCTGCTCATGCCGTTCAAATGTCATGCAAATCAACATGGGATAAAGATGACGGCGCCCCCCGGGGGACAATGCATTCTCTTCTAATTGCACCTGAGAGGAATTTTCTCCAAAAGAGAATGCGGCACGTTTTTTATGTACTGTAAGATTTGCACTACTGCATTTCTCGCTTCGCTACAGTGGTCACTTCTACTTTACATGCAGTGAGGTAGGTTTTTATTGAAAAACTAAATTTTAAACCTTAATGGGCCACTTTATTAGGTCCATTAATGTAGCTCCGAGTAGGAACCATTTTGTGTCCAGAACCACTTCAGGGGCTGACGAGGCCTGAGCAGAGGAGCGTTTCCACTCACCACCGCTGTACTGAGCTGTTATTATTTCACTTGTGACCTTCCTGTTAGCTTTATCAAGTCTGGCCATTCTCCACTGACCTCTCACATTAACAAGGTGTTTTCCCCCCACTACCACAGTCTGGGTGTTTTATGTTTACTGCACTGTTCCATGTAAGTGTGTGAAAATCCCAGACGCTGGCAGTTTCTGAGATGCTGGAACCGCCACTGGCAACAAAAATCACACCATGTTTCAATCACTTAACCATTCTAAGCAATGTCTTAGTCATTCTAATACTAAAGTAAACAGTAAGTGAACCTCCTCACCCTGTCTGTGTGCTGTAAGTATTCAGCCACATGACTGGCTGTTTGCGTTAACAGTCACAGGTACCTAATAACCTGGGTGTATGTATAATTGGTACTATTTGCATCTATTATCATTGTTTGGTATAGTGTTGGTAAGGAGTTTATATGTGCATATACTGTAAAAGGTCACATAACCAGCTTTGTCATTTCACCTGCCCATTCATCCATCGTCCATAACTGCTTATTGAGCAAACAGATACTGTAAGCTTGGGGCGTGTCCCAGGAAGCACTG
This sequence comes from Paramormyrops kingsleyae, assembly GCF_048594095.1. Classification (NCBI taxonomy): domain Eukaryota; kingdom Metazoa; phylum Chordata; class Actinopteri; order Osteoglossiformes; family Mormyridae; genus Paramormyrops; species Paramormyrops kingsleyae. Next base: position 18,622,659 of record NC_132800.1, on the reverse strand, counting down.
GGGACAAGGCAGGGGACACCCTAGATGGGATGCCAGTCCATCACAGGGCACGAGGCAGGGGGCACCTGGGACGGAATGCCAGTCCATCACAGGGCACAAGGCAGGGGGACACCCTGGGCAGGATGCCAGTCCATCACAGGGCACGAGGCAGGGGGCACCTTGGACAGGATGCCAGTCCATCACAGGGCACGAGGCAGGGGGACACCCTGGACGGGATGCCAGTCCATCACAGGGCACAAGGCAGGGGGCACCTTGGACGGGATGCCAGTCCATCACAGGGCACGAGACAGGGGGCACCTGGGACGGAATGCCAGTCCATCACAGGGCACAAGGCAGGGGGCACCTTGGACGGGATGCCAGTCCATCACAGGGCACGAGGCAGGGGGCACCTTGGACAGGATGCCAGTCCATCACAGGGCACGAGGCAGGGGGCACCTGGGACGGAATGCCAGTCCATCACAGGGCACGAGGCAGGGGGCACCTGGGACAGGATGCCAGTCCATCACAGGGCATGATGCAGGGGGCACCTTGGACAGGATGCCAGTCCATCACAGGGCATAAGCTCACACCATGTCCAATGACAGCAATTCATCTAAGGAAAGGAGTGGAAACCAGAGGAAACCCACACAAACAAAGAGAAAGATAAAACTACTGACACACAGCCAGAAGGCAGTGTAATGTGATTGTCGTAATGGCGATAATTGCTCATTTTATCCATTCAATCTTTTTGACCCTCTTTGTGATTGGCCGGCATTATCTTTCAATGTCATTTTGCAAATCTAAGCCTGTCACGGATATGAGGGATTCCGGCATGGAGATGAGGCATGGTGCAGGCAGGAAGGTGGACGACCCACCAGCGACTCACAAGACAGGGGTTTATTAAACAAAAATAGAAAACACTTGGAAACACTACAAAACAAAATCAGACCACGAGGAGTCAAAGTAAAACAAAAGACTAATACAACTGGGGTAGGGAAACAAGGGGCCGGCAGGTTACAAAAAACAGAACATTCAAACCTAACTGACATCCAACAAACATCAATGACTCCAGGAAAAACAGAACAGGATCAGGAACTTAAATACAAAAACTAAAGTGGGTAACGAAACAGCAAGAGTGAGACAATTAACCGATCCGGGAGAGTGCACACAAGGACACAAGAGTGCACACAAGGAAACAAGACAACAGCTGAAAATAATAATTAAACTCAGCGAACTCAAATTAACGAAGAAAACAGAATGCAGAATCTACACTAGGGGAATAGCAGGCAGGTAAAAACACAAGCACGGGAACAAAGCATGAAACCAAAACCAAATACAAATCGCAAGACACAGGAACAAGAAAACTCATACAAATGAAACACTAGGGAACAAAATGCAAAAACATAGGAGGCAGGACATGAACACAAGACAGAGAGGTTCACAAGTAGTCACATGCTCAGCTTGTTGAGCCATGCGGCCAACAGGGAGCAGGGGAAAACACAAAGACTAACAACATGAGGGACGGGATGACCAGCAACACCTGCTGGCCAAACGGGGAAGGGGCACAGAGTGGAACAGGAGCTGACCCGGACAGTACCCCCCATGTAACGCGTGAACACCGGACACTGCCAGGGCCACAGAGAACCGGTGGACAGGACAAGATGCAGAACAGGACAGGGAACCCACTAACGAAACCCAAGGATCTAAGACACACAGGGCAGACACCAGGAGCTGGGTCAAGAAAACTAGACAAGGAAACACGGCAGGGGGCAGAACTTGGGGACCAGAAACAAACGGACTCGGGAACGGGCATGGAGACTGAGGAACAGGACCTGCGGCATTAGGTGGAAAACAAAATGGTGTTTGGGAACCAGAAGGGAAAGGAACAAAAGGAGCAGGGTGAGGGAAAGGACCAGGGACATGAGACTGGGACTGAAATGGGGCAGAGGAACTAGAAGGAAAGGGACACAGAGTGGAACAACAGCAGCTGACCCTGACACAGCCATGATTAATAGCAGTGGGTATCTCTGCTTTCCTATCTTCTTGAGTTAACTCATTTGTGTCTCTTTTGAAAAAACTGCATCAACCCTCCATCTAACACAGGTATTGGCAATCCTCTCCAGAAAGGGCCGTTATGTATGTGGGTTGTGGATGTGATTGTCAACCCCTGATCTAACACCTACTCAAGGACTTTATAGGAAGCTCAGAATGTGAGGAGTCACGGTTACCCTTCTCTCTACCATTAACCCAGCCCGGCTGTCAAAGCTCCCCCCTAGTCTCTCAAGGAGCAGAGGTACAAAGAGAAAGTCAGGAAACGGTAACATGGTGAACTGTCAACAGTTGGATTTCAGAGGCAGCAATCCAGCATTTTCATGTGATCCCGAATTCACCTGAGAGGAAACAGAGGGTGAGAGACGAGATGACAAATATAAAACTCCCGCAATGCTAAACCCATCCTGTGAATCATCGTTTTCGCGCCAAGGTCGCCTTCACAAAGTTGCTGTTGTCTCCATCAGTTTGATGACTTCCTCGGGGCGGAATAAAGGCGTCCTTCAGCTCCTCCGCGTCTTTCAACGCAAGGTTACCAACACAGGAGTCCAATCGTTGCTATTGGCTGCCGTATTAGGTTACCATAACAACTGAAGCATCCCCTGTACAATCATTCGCACTAACATCCCCATTTATCTATTGGGGGGGTGTTTATTTATCCTCAATCTTACCATCGTATCTTAGCAACGTTAAGGACAGCATAGACAGCAGGTCATACTCTTTCCAAGTCATTTTCTGGCAAACGTAGAGGGTCCCAGGCTGTGGACCATGTTAGGGTTATTACACAAAAAGCTGTGCAGTATACATTATGAAATACGTAACTACTGTGGAGGCAAAGACTGTCTATACTGGGTTTTGTCCATCCTTCAAATAACGTTAAAAAGAAAGTGGAAAATCCTCAGATTATTGTGTTCTTTTTAGCAATTACTTTGCTTTTATAGTTTCCATCAATTTTAAACTGTGTTCTACGTGTGGAATTTTAAGTAACATCAGTTATGATTAAGTATTATAATCATGCATTGATTTTTCTACTGTGATTCGCCTGGCTGGCAGTACCTGTTTGGATATAGAAAATTAATCAACACCCCTCTGACCAATCAGATTGGAGTATTCTCCTGTGCCGTGGTCGGTATAAAGTGATTATACCACTCAAGGGCCTGAGATCCCGGGGAAAGGACCAACGGCAATCAGTACAATGCGGGGAATCCTTTAACCTTTTATCTTTTATTGTGGTTTTCCAAATGCAAAGTCAAATAGAAGCCTTTGAATGCTGTTTGCCGATCCTATAACCTCCCAAGACTACTGCATGATAACAGGCGTTTTCCGATATCATAAAATACTTCTTTCCAGTATAGAATGGCAGGCAGTTTCCCCGCTGTTAAACATACTCGTTGATTCAATGCTTGCAGATGGAAAGCTGATCGGTTGCTTGAGGTTAGACAACAGCAATTATGATTGTAAGGCACACTCAGAAGTAATGGACAATTCTGCAAGCTCGGGTCACATAAATGTGTATCTGTGGGCTGTGAAAAGTCCCGCATCGTTGGCAGGGCAGGCAATCTTCGCACACACACGGAGCTTTGAGCCCCGAACCCTAAGAAATCACCCTGAGACCACAAGTTTCACCTCCCACATCATGTTAATTATGATACTGTTTCCCTATGGGGAATGATATTTCATCCACAAAATGTAAACACACCTCATGAACCAGGGCTATTCAAATCCCGGTCCTCGAGGTCAGAGCACTGCTGGTTTTCCAGCCTTCCTTTACCTGTGAGCCAGGTGTGAAGCCTCTGACCAATCAGAACAAGTAATTACTAAACTAACTACCTGGGAGAACAGAAAACACGGCCAGGGTTTGGAATGGATAGTCAGATTTGAAAAGTCCTGTCATAAGCCATCTAGAGAGGGGGATGTTTCATGGGATGGTTAATCAGCTTCATTTAGCTCCTGCTTTGTTTATATGGGTAATTCAGTGCAAAACGCGAAGTGATTTCTATCAACAACCGTAAGGAATAAGCCGAAGGTGAACCAAAGACCTCAAAGGCAGCTCTGTTCCTTTGATGTCAGCCAGGCTCGTTAGAAGCTGAGCCCTGACGAAGGTTAATAAGGCCGCCCTATTGGATACAAGCGTCCTTTCAGCGTTATTGTTTCATTTATGAAGCCTCATCGATAGCTCTTCTGCACATCTGGACAGGTAGGTGACTCCTGAACTTAAACTTCATTTTCATAAATGTCTCATAAAACCAGAAACGATCTAATCAGTTCAAGTACATTTACATGTAGGAAGAGTTAGTCAAGGAACTAACTTAAGTAGAAATCAATAACTAAAATAATTTCCGTATAAATATATGGTAGGGTGTGGGAACAGTGATGACTGAACTGTCATTGTTGGCTTTAATATATATTAACCACCCCAACCAAGAGTTTTCATTTATTAGTTCAAATTTAATTGAAATTATTTTATATTATGACTCCCAATTTGCACATGTAAGTGCATATTCTAAGTAACAGCTCCGCACTCAGCTGTCAAACCTTGGACCCCCTCTGAGAAAAGCCAGGGACTGGCAAAATTCTCTTTTCATCTCTCGCAACATCCATTTCGCTGGATTTTTTTGGTTTGTTTTGGCAAATTATGCTTCATCTCAAAATTGGCCCTCTGCAGTAAAAACTATACAATAAAAATACATTTTATAAGAATGTATTTTTGTTTTTAAATTGAAAACTGGCTTCAGTATACTGCTTATCTGATGTTCCAGATTACAATTTCTAGTTTATATTCCAGTGTTACATCTCTTTGTTATCCCTGTATTTTGTTCCTAGGAAAGTAATATGTGACCCTTTTATTTTCAGAGGTAAAGTTATTTTGTATTGGCAAAGTCATTTCCATGTGTCTTTGTTGTGGCCGTGCATTTACGCAGTGTCCGCAAACATATCCATCCTGCTTTATTATTATTTTTATTTCGCATTTATCTTTCAGGGTTGGAAACACTCAGCCACAAAACGCAGCGCCGTGATTCATCCTGAGCAACATGTAAACACTCCCATTTATTTAACGGATGCCTTTATCAAAAGCTGTATTCATTTTTGAGGGCCTCGCTCAAGGGCCCAATGGTCACATCACTCCGCCAACCCTAGGATTTACACCACTGACGTCCCCAGGCCACAGTGTTACAACCCGCTGAGCTACGCACCAGCCCGACAATTGAAACACATCATATTTTGCCTCTGGAAATGTATATTTTTGACGCAATTATACATGGAATCACAAAAACAGCACAAAAGTAACCTTTATAACGCAATCGGTTTATACACTTTAGGTTCTTTAACAATAATGTATTAGACCCTGAGGATGGCATGGTGGTGCAGTGGTCAGCAGTGCTCGTCATGGTGGTGCAGTGGTGCAGTGGTCAGCAGTGCTCGGCATGGTGGTGCAGTGGTGCAGTGGTCAGCAGTGCTCGGCATGGTGGTGCAGTGGTCAGCAGTGCTCATCATGGTGGTGCAGTGGTGCAGTGGTCAGCAGTGCTCGGCATGGTGGTGCAGTGGTGCAGTGGTCAGCAGTGCTCGGCATGGTGGTGCAGTGGTGCAGTGGTCAGCAGTGCTCGTCATGGTGGTGCAGTGGTGCAGTGGTCAGCAGTGCTCGGCATGGTGGTGCAGTGGTGCAGTGGTCAGCAGTGCTCGGCATGGTGGTGCAGTGGTCAGCAGTGCTCGTCATGGTGGTGCAGTGGTCAGCAGTGCTCGTCATGGTGGTGCAGTGGTGCAGTGGTCAGCAGTGCTCGGCATGGTGGTGCAGTGGTGCAGTGGTCAGCAGTGCTCGGCATGGTGGTGCAGTGGTCAGCACTGCTGCCTCACACTTCTGGGAGCTGCATTCAGCACTCCATCAGGGCTCTGTGTGTGGAGTTTGTACATTCGCTCCATGTCACTGTGGTGTCCTCTCTGGATGCTCTGATCTCCCCCCACAGCCCACACACATGCTGAGGCTAATTGGAGTTACCAAAGTGTGTGTGTGTGTGTGTGTCAGGGTGCCCTGTGATGGTTGGTCGGTGCGCAATAGTGCCCCATCCTGGGTTGTTCCTGCCTTGTGCCAGTAGCCTCTGAGATCCAGACCCCCCCACAACCCTCTGAATAGTATAAGTGGTTTCAGAAGAGGGGTGGGTATTATAGCCAGGGCCCGATCCAGACATAAATGAACCAGGCAGCTGCTTTGGGCCCCATCAGCACAAGGGGGCCCAGACAAAGTCATAAAAAAAATTAAATAAATGAAGGCACTGAAATGATCATCATTTTCCTTGCTAGGGGGTCCTCCCAAGTAAAGGTTTGCCTAGGGACTGATAACAGCACATAAAAAAATGGACGTTTCACAAACCCAAATTTTACAATTAGACCAGGAGAGAAGAACAGGGATTGCTGCCAGTGAAGTTCCTTCTGGAAGTTTCTCCGACACAGGCTCAGTGCATTCCCCGTTGGTCTCATGGGGAGGGGGTGTGGAGTTAAAGGCCCAGCTGTGCCTCTGACCCCCCCAGCCACTGCCGCAGTCTGGGCTCTCAGCCCTGCTAGACGGTCCATGCCCAAGCCTGCCTACTCGACAGCTTTGAGGTCCACTGCGGCACTGAGCCAATTCCCCAGCGTCTGGAAGAATCCAGGGGAGTCTGACGCCTAGAGCAGCTGGAGGGAGAGAGAGTGTGGCCTTACCCAGAATCGCCTTCACCTCCAGCTGGGGTGGCCAACATTGCTTAGATCATTAAAAATAATTGCATCTATCATGTATTTCCTGAAGGAAAAAAATCGTGGCTAGACAAAAAATAAATAAATCTGCATACTGTGAAATATTGGGGAGGGAAAGGGATTCAAATAATAAACAAATGAATAATTAAATAAAATAGAACAAAATCTAGATATAAAATAAGCAGAAGCCAGAATGCAAATGATGCTCAGGGCGAGGGTGACCACCAGCCCTCTAGGGGGCGCATGAATGTACAGCTCCTACCTTGAACCATCAGGGCGAGGGTGACCACCAACCCTCTAGGGGGCGCATGAACGTACAGCTCCTACCTTGAGCCACTGATTGATGACATTGATCATTAGTCTTCATTTACCTGGAGTCTGTGGTGATACAGCCCAGCACTATACGAACAAAAAGATTTTAAACTTTTTAAACGTAAAAATCAATAGGTGACAGATGGCTGTGAGATGTAATATAGGTAGATAAAGAGGTTAGGTAAGCTATTTTGCTGCGTAACTATGACATAACATAGTGATTACCTATTCATCCTTAATCTAAGCACTTATTCACAACCGGGTTGCTGTGAGCCTGGAGCTCATCCCAGGCAGCATAAGGCACAGGGCTTGGGACACCTCGGATGGGATGCCAGTCCATCGAAGGGCATAATACATCTACTATCATCACAACAAAAGTCTGCTTATAAAAAACAGCTGAATATTTATCAGAGTCAGTCCAGAACATGTCCTGTTACAGTGAGTGAGTTTGTTTCTATGCAGACTGAACTCACAAGGATGACAGAACCAATAAGCACTGTCCTTGGTCCCATGATGCGAGGGTTTGCACTCTGCGCTTTGAATCCAAGTACCTGAATTGAAATCTTGGTGGGACCTAATAATTTTAGGGTACCGCTATGGGTAAAGACTCTATGTGTGGAATGGCTGTTGGTTTGAATCCCTTTGTTGGGTAATTATATCACTTTTGGGTCCTTCAGCAAAGTGCTTAACCCTGAAAGTTGCTCTAGTGTGCTGAATAGAGCAGGGTTTCTCAAGCCAGTCCTCTGGAAGCACCAGACTCCACATTTTTGCTCTCTCCCAATTCCCTGGCAATTAGGAGAGAGCTTTAATGTGGACCGCCTGGTGGTCCCCAAGGACTGGCTTGAGAAACCCTGGAATAGAGATCTACCTCTGATCACATGTTTTGGGGGTGGTGTATGTGGCTCCGTGGGTTAGGAGCCTCTGTCCACCCTGGCAACTTTGCCAGTTAGCTGACTGGTTTCACTATGGGCCCTTGAACAAAGCTTTTACTTATGGAGTGTCGGATTACTACATGTCGCGTTGGATAAAATTGCCTGCTAAATGAATAAACCTATAAGTATTGGCTTTTCCCATTGGGAATCTGCAGGTGACCGAGGAACACCACCACAGCTGATTGGGCAGATTGTCTTTGATGTCACGCCAAGATGAAATGCCTGAATCACCTACTGCGTGCCCAGCAATGCATGTCAATTTGTGAAGAGAGTGGCTGCAAGGCAGAATACATATATATCAAAAGGCAGAGTCACTGACATGGTATAGGGTGTGTTTCTGTGTGGTCTTCTAAAGCCGCCATCTGATTTGTATTTTTATAAGGCTACTCGGTGAAGGCTAATAGACTGTGTCAAGCACGTAAAGAAGAAGCTGAAGTTATGCCCTGGGAAGGCTGACAGATGATGAAGCAGCCCCTGTAAACCAGAGGAGCCTGGCTCCATTCTTCACGGACTGAGTGGGTCCACAGGCAAGTCGGGCTCATAGCTTTTGGATCAGTAACAACAGAAAACTCAGTTGTGGACAGCAAGAAGAAATACTCTCATATTTTCTCTCCACCTTCAAGAAACGCCTCGAGACCCATCTGTTCCAGGAACACCTTGACTAGCCCACACCACTGCATGTTTCCTGAATGTTCTTAATGTGCTGCACTTTCTGCTGATTTGAATAGCTGCCTTATGGATTCATGCTTTGTTTGGAAGACACTGTGTTTCTCTTGTTCCAACACTGCTTACTCTTGTACCTGGGTATTTATTGGAAGGTCAGTCTAGCTGCACTTACACCTAAGTTAACAGCTGAATGTCTGTAAACCTCATTCGCAGGTTGCTTCGGACAAAAGCATTTGGTGCCTAAAATAAATGTAAACGGTCACTTTTGTGATCATGGCATACGAACATTTAGCTGAATAACAATAACAGAAAAAACTGTGTAAAGTTTGCAGAATATGAGAAGGACATGAAGTCTGATATTTCAGATCCAAGGTTTCAAACCTGCCTTTCTGGAGGTGGATCTGAAAAAAGTGATCTGCTATACACGATAACAGGAAGTGTATTTTCACTTTGCTGTTTTCTTGTGGTTCCTATGACGGCTGGGGTAAGGCTGCATATGAACGGACCGAATAATATCAACACAAGGACTGGCAGACGTGTAGGCGGGCAACATACAAATCATTACTGTCTAGAAATGATGAAGGACACTGACGTTTTAATTATGCTTGCAAACATTTACTTTTGTCTGAGTTGGCATGCCACTTTGTCTTAGACGAGTGTTGTTAGTGCAAATTGTTATCAGTTTGCCATGTCTGGTTATGCCCTCCTTGTGTGGGTGGAACAGTCCGATGGCAAAGAGGTGTTGCTGGAAACGGAGAACATTTATTTGGTTCCTAGCATGATTAACCATTTGAGTTACTGTGATGGCTGTGGGGATAATGGAGATGGTCTTGGCCAAACCTTGTCTGCGTCGGTATCCCTTTGTATGCCCTGCTGAGAGAATAGCTATTTACTTATTTTCTGATCAACTGTTTATATATTAAGGAATATTGTATTTTTGTTTCAGGGTCTGTCTGTTATATATGTGTTAATTGATTTTTGTGTCTCCCTCTTGTTGTGAAAGGTGCTGCTCACCAGTTTATATATCTGCCAGACCTGTTTTGGGGGGGGGGGGGGGTCGTTTGTCAAGTGTATGTGAGCGGGGGTGAGATCTTGAGACCTTAGAAAATGCTGACCATTGTCCTCTGCTTTATATAGATTCCTAGCAGGTTGTAAGTATAGTTGGCCTTTTTGCTGGATTTGTTTTAATTTTTGCTTTTTCCTAATTTTGTTTTTCCCTTATTGATATAATTTTGCACATGGCTTGTCAAGGTTCTTATTTTTTTGTATCAGACTTACGGTTTGCTTGATCTGTTGGAATTCTCATTCTGACTCCTTCCTACAGACGGTAACTCTTGCATGGTTACGTGACAGTTGGTAACCATGGCCAGGATTGGTTGTTGGAAGATGGATGAATGGATTTTTCCCATTGGTGGGTTGTCACTAAGGTTGCCCGCTGTCCTTTATAATATGGGATCGTCCTGTATTGTTGCATCCCATATTATACAGGTGATTCCGTATTATAAGGGACAGGTGGCAACCTTAGCTGTCACAATAAATTACTAAACTCATTCACCATGCTTAGTCATAATAATAGAGCAAATAAAACCTGATTAGACTCTGTGATCTGCCATGGAAGCTATGGATCCCTCCGGTCTAAAATTTTATTTGCATTCCCTCCAGAGATTTTCCTATTTGTGTGCGGGAACTCTATCCCAAGTGGTCAGACGTTACTCCTGAACTGTATGAGAAGATCCCTTCAAAAATATCAGCTCCATAAAATAAATATGCATGAACTCAAACTTAAATTCCTTAAATTCCTAGGGGAACTACTTCCTTTAGAAGTATATAGAAAACAATATCTTTTTTTTTTAGTTTTTATCGAGACTTGAATAATCCCTGGATATGTAAGCATTTTTAAACCTCATCCCCAGTCAATCTGTCTGCTTAAGGGTTTTGCAGTCTAGTTGAAGCATTTAGCAAAAACACTAATTACATATGCAGTATTTAGTGATGCTACACTGCAGTTTTAAACAGCTATTGTTCTTTTTTACTACTCTCTCAAACGGCTTTGGAAAATGACAAGATGGCCGATGGCAGCAGCTGTTGTAACCAATGGCTTCCATTCACAGGACACTTTGATTATTTCAGTCACCAAGGCTGGATAACAGAGGCACATCTCAGGGTTGTTCAATTACCTGATAGTCGGTGCGTCCTCCGCTTTCCAAGAAAACAAATGGGGCTGTGCTCTTGTTCAGCTTCTCTCCATTCTGTACCCCTAGAAAAGCACAATTACTGGGGCACTGTGTGGCTCTGTGGGCTAGGACTCTTTGTCCATGATCAGAAGGTCGCTGATCCAAATCCCATGACCTGCAGAGTGATTTCACCATTGGGCTCTTAAGCAAAACCTTTCACTGCGATTTACTGCGGGGATTATCTCACCTTGTTTTATCAATCGTACATCAGTGTGGGAAAAGGACCTGCTAAGAAAATGTAAATTTTGCCAAACTTAAAATTACAGGGATTTTGTCTGGTTATCAAATTCCAACTAAAAAACATTAAATACATTTTTACTTTTGCTGATATGTAGAAACATTACCAGTCAGGTACGGCTGGGTAGCATGCACTGGTGCAGCATGTTGTTATTGCATTATTATTACTATTGTATCACTATTTACTACTTACTATGTCTGTTATACAACTGTCTATTGCAGAACACTGTTTGTATGCAAACATAGGGGTTTCGGTACTTTCGGTACTTTCGCTTTTCCATTGACTTCCGGTCGAGTATCAGTATCGAAAGTTAAAGTACCGAAAGTGCCAAACCAGTTGGGGTACCTCTTTGGTACCTCGGGGTGGGACTTGCAAACGTATTTGCTGTCGATTGGTTATGCAAATAGCCTGCCGCTGAAACACAAAATACAACCGCCATCTTTTGAAACACAGCGAACAGAGTGATCACAGCGAGAAACAAAATAAAAAGCAGTAGAAACAAAAATATATAAAAGTAAAATGGAAGGATGGACAAACAAGGAAACACAGGCTTTAATCGCCATATGGTCGGTGGAACAGATCCAGTGGGATTTGGATGGCACGACTCGAAATAAAAAAGTTTTTGCAGTTCCGGGCAATTCAGTTTTCCTATGTTTCCCCTGTCGCGCGCTGATTTGTACACGGTTTCGCTGTTGTTTTCATGTCTTTTTACGAAGCTCTTGAGGTAAACAAGCCATATATTAATTTTAAAACATCGCATGCCTTTTCTATGTTTTTTGTTTTTACAGATAATAAATGAAATTACTTAATTCTCTGGATAGAGATATTTCTTGATGAAAACGGCATAGTATTGCTTATAAGACTATATTATGCGTGACGATCTACTGTATTCACAGATGTACCTGAGTGATTTTCAGACATTTCACATAACTCTGCTTTAATATTAGGGGAAACATTATTTCCTGATAGACAGGAGAAACATAGGGAAACTGAATTGCCCGGAACACCGTAATACCAAGCCGCTTGGAAGAAATGGGGCACACGCGAAACACCGAACAATGCCGCTTGAAAATCAAAAAACAATTAAATAACTTGTTTGCTTTCAAAAGACTGAATTAGCAGTAAGCTAATTCTTACTGCTTTGATCGGCTTAGCCAAAGTAAGTGTACCTACGTAAACGTAATTGATGGCATCATGATTTGGATTTTACTGAATCTTATACTGTTATAGAAGCTGACATAATAAATCGCATTTTCCAGCCTCAACTGTTAGTTTTAATTTTGGGCTGTCAGTCAGGGGCGGTCACTGATGATGTCATTTGGCTCCGGTCATTTTTTACGCCAGTGGAAAACCGACATGAAAGAAGTACCAAACTTTCGGCACTTTATGGAAGTACCGAAAGTACGATACCTGGTGCGGTGGAAAAACGCCCTTAATGTCCGTATATGTCTGCACTTTAGAAGTAGCACTGCAATTTTGTTGTACAAGTAGCATCCATGCTCCAGTACAATGACAATAAAGGCTTTCTATTCTATTCTACATTGCCACACCCACCACATGATGAAACACCTCGGGATCCTGGTTGACGACCCCACAGGCCGACACACCCTCCGGAAATTGCCATCCAGCTCTGTTACCCAGGCATCCCCTTGGCCTGGTCCAGCCACTCAGATCTTCAGCAATGGCGATCCTACGAGCAGGACAACCCTCAGGGAATCCTGACCGATGACTGTAGTGCCGTAACTGACACTCCTTCACAATACAGGTAATGTGGCTCATTCGGGACTCGCTGAACAACCGCACAAAGTCAAACCAGCGGTACCCAAGGATTAAGCAAAGGGAGCCAGTACTGAAGGAGTCCAGTCTTCATCTCAGGCCACTGTCAGGGTCAGCCCCTGCTGTGGTCCTACCGTGTCACTCCTCATTACCCTCCAGTCCTGCACTCCCTTCCTTGTCACCTTCCTGTTCCTGTCCTACAGACTCCTCCTCGTCGCTCCCCAGTTCCTGTCCTACAGTCGTCTCCTCGTCATTGACCTTCAGTTCCCATCTTCGCCTTGCAGTCACCTCATCATCCTCCAGTCCTGCACGCCCTTCCTTGTCACCTTCCAGTTCCCATTCTACAGACCCCTCCTCGTTGTTCCCCAGACCTGCAGTCCCGTCGTCGTCGTCGTCCTCCAGTTCCTGTCCCCGTCCTGCAGTCCGTACCTCCTCGCCCTCCAGTCGGCCACAAAGCCCACATCCTACCCATCCTTTCCCTTTTCTGTTTCCTGGCCAGCTGCCCCAACAAGTCCCATTTCTGCCCTTCCCTTTCAGTTCGTCTGCCTCATTTCAATCCCAGTCTCATGTCCCTGGTCCTTTTCCTCCCCCTGCTTCCTTTGTTCCTTTCCCTTCTGGTTCCCCTACATCATTTTGTTTTCCACCTCATGCCCCAGGTTCTGTTCCTTCGTCTCCACGTCCGTTCCCGAGTCTTTTTGTTCCTGGTCCTCAAGTCCTGCCCCATGCTGTGTTCCCTCGTCTAGTCTTCTTGTCCCAGCTCCTGGTGTCTACCCTATCTGTTTTTGTTCCCCTCTTGTCTGAGTTTTTGATTCTGTCTGTCCAGTTCCTTGGTTTTCGTTAGTGGGTTCCCTGTCTTGTTCTACGTCCTTGTCCTGTCCGCCTGTTCTCTGTGGCCCTGGCAGTGCCCTTGCGCGCGTCCGGTGTCCGCGCATTAGGTGGGGGGTACTGTCAGGGTCAGCCCCTGCTGTGGTCCTACCGTGTCCCTTCCCCGTTTGGCCAGCAGGCGTTGCTGGTCATCCCGTCCTTCATGTTAGTCTTTGTTCTCTCCTGTTACCTGTCTGGTCATGTGGCTCAATGTGTTGAGCATGTGGTGGTCTGTGTACTCTTCTGTCCTGTGTTCGAATCCTGCCTCCTCTGTTTTTGTATTTTGCTCCCTAGTGTTTCATTTGAGTTTCTTTAGTTCTTGTGTCTGATTTTGTAGTTGGTTTTGGTTTTGTTCCTTGTGCCCCTGCTTGTGTCTTTACCTGTTTAATTCCCTAGTGTTGGTTTCTGTTTCCCTGTGTCCTTGGTTAGTTCTTAGTTTCCCTGTTTTTTTAGTTCCTTTGAGTTTATTAGTTTCACCTGTGCCCTGTTTCCCTAGTCTTTGTTAATTAGTCTCACCTGTCCTGTGTTAGTCTCGTTACCCCTTTAGTATTTTAGTTCCTGCTTCTGTTTAGTTCCTCAGTGGTTCATTGTGTTGTTGTTGTTGCTTGTCTAAGCTTTGTTAGTTTGAAGTTAGATCTGTCTTATGTTTACCTGCCCAGTTTGTTTATTTGTGATTTAAACTTAGTTTAATCCCCTTCAGTTTTTGACCCCTTGCGGTCCTTTTTGGTTTTGTAGTGTTTTCTGTTTTATTTAATAAACCCCCTTCTGTTCCTGGAGCCGCTAGTGGGTCGTCCACCCTTTTTTTTGCCTGCACGGTGCCTCGCTCCCGTGCCCAAGCTGCCTGGATTCATGACAGTCACTGGATAGCATCCATGTCCTCACAGCCATACAGCAAAACAGAGAGCACCAAGACTCTAAAGACTTGGACCTTCATCAACTTACAAAGATATCGGGAGCGCCACACACCCCTTTCCAGTGATGTCATGATCCCCTATGCTCTCCCAATCCATCTACTAACTTAATAGGAAGAGTCACCAGAGACATGAATGTTGCTGCTGAGGTAAGTGAGCCTCTCGACAGTCGACATTCTTTCCACAGACAGATACTGCTGAAAGCCAAGCCCAAGAGGTCATTAAAGGTGTGGATCTTGGTTTTTATCCAGGACACTCGCAAACCCAGACATTCAGACTCCTTTGTTAGTCTCTTGAGAGCCCCAATCAGAGCCTCCACTGACTGCATGAAGACTACAGCATCGTCGGCAAAGTCAAGATCAGCGAGTCTTTCTTCACTAACAGATGCCCCACAGCCACTGGACCCCACGACCCTGCCCAACACCCAGTGCATACAAGCAATGAACAGAGTAGGAGCAAGAACACACCCCTGGAAAACCCCAGAATCAACTGGGAAGAACGTAGAGGTTCTGCCTCCACTCTGCTCATGACTCACAGTACCACTGTACAGGCCGGTCATGATGTCCAGCAACTGGGGGGGGGGGGTCCTGAAAAATCTCAGGATGTCCCACAGGGCAACTCAATCAACTGAGTCATACGCTTTTTACAAAAATTGACAAAGACTGCAAAGAAACACTGCGGATATTCGTGTTTACGCCCGATGAGAACCCTCAGTGCAAGGATACAGTCGATGGCAGTCTTCTTAGGTATAAAACAAGATTGCTCTGGCTGCTGGTAAGAGAGCAAGTGATCACAGATCCTGTTAAGGATGACCAAATCCGGCACTGAGAGCAGTATTATCCCCCTGTAGTTGCCAAAATCCAGGTGATCGCCCTTCCCTGTCCAGATAGAGACAACAAGCACTGTTTTCCAGTCACTTGTGATGATGCCCATCTCCCAAATGGAACCAAAGATTCCTATCCCCAGCTGGTTCACCACTTGGAAAAACATTACTGCATTATTAATTGTGTGCCTCCATCAATTTTTATCACTTACAAGGCACTGACCTTGTTCTGTAAATCAAAGGTTCTGCCCTTACAGGTTCTCTACCTTGCACCATCGTGCAGTATGCCCGGGCTAGTCACCATACTTGATCAATCTACTACTCAAAATGGTCCTGAAACATTAGCGTAGCTGCAGAACATTAGCACATTAGCATAACCATAGAACATTAGCACACTAGCGTCGAGCAGAACATTAGCATTGCCATTGTCACATTAACATTTCCACTGAACTTTACCATATTAGTACAGCTGCAAAATATTACCACATTAGCATTGTAACAGAACATTAGCAGAAAATTAGCACAATAGCATAGCTGCTGAACATTAACAAAATTCCATTTCCATTAGCACAGCACCATTGCAACAGAACATTAGCACATTAACATGGAACATTAGCTGTGGAACAGTAGTGCATTAGCAGTGCCAAAGAAGATTAGCAATTAGCATAGCTGCAGAACATAAGTATATTAGCATTACCATTAGTACATTAGCATTGAACATAAGCAGAACATGAGCATAATACCAGAGCTGCAGATCATTAACAAATTACCATCACCAATAGCATATTTGCACTGCAACAGAACATTAGTACATTGACATAGCTGCAGAAAATTAGCACATTAGCAGCGCCACAGAATCAGAAATGGCAGGCGATTGATCTATTCACAATGACCTCAAAGCAAAAATCAAACAAAACAAGATGAAATTCTGCTGCCATGGGAAGAAAGGATCAATGTGTAAAAAATCAAATCGATGTCTGGTGCGATAATTACTTGTATGGATGAAGCCAGCTTTCCACAGTATTCAAAAACAGGTCTTTTGAGTGAGTCCCCACATCTGAAAGGGGTTTTAAAAATTAGGATAGAGTTGATAAGATTAATATTTTGGTTGGGCATGTTTTTCCAGAAAATTAATACCTCAATTAAATATTAATATTTTGATAAAAAGGCACCTTGAGAGGTATGAAAACTAAGCTGGGGAGGAATCAAAACCAGACTGCATCATTAATGCCGTTGTATCAGATATCAATCTTTCAGCTGGACCCAAAGGAAACAGAATCAATGTAGACTTCATCAAGAACAAAGGAGCATTACCAGCTCTGGGGGCAAGGGCGTAGATTTGGGTATGGACAGTAGGAATATGTACCTACCTCAGGGCGTAGATTTCAATATGGACAGTAGGGATATGTACCTACCTCAGGGCGTAGATTTCAATATGGACAGTAGGGATATGTACCTACCTCAGGGTGTAGATTTGGGTATGGACAGTAGGGATATGTACCTACCTCAGGGCGTAGATTTGGGTAAGGACAGTAGGGATATGTACCTACCTCAGGGCGTAGATTTGGGTATGGACAGTAGGGATATGTACCTACCTCAGGGCGTAGATTTGGGTATGGACAGTAGGGATATGTACCTACCTCAGGGCGTAGATTTGGGTATGGACAGTAGGGATATGTACCTACCTCAGGGTGTAGATTTGGGTAAGGACAGTAGGGATATGTACCTACCTCAGGGCGTAGATTTGGGTAAGGACAGTAGGGATATGTACCTACCTCAGGGCGTAGATTTTGGTATGGACAGTAGGGATATGTACCTACCTCAGGGCGTAGATTTCGATATGGACAGTAGGGATATGTACCTACCTCAGGGCGTAGATTTGGGTATGGACAGTAGGGATATGTACCTACCTCAGGGCGTAGATTTGGGTAAGGACAGTAGGGATATGTACCTACCTCAGGGCGTAGATTTGGGTATGGACAGTAGGGATATGTACCTACCTCAGGGTGTAGATTTGGGTAAGGACAGTAGGGATATGTACCTACCTCAGGGCGTAGATTTGGGTATGGACAGTAGGGATATGTACCTACCTCAGGGTGTAGATTTGGGTATGGACAGTAGGGATATGTACCTACCTCAGGGTGTAGATTTGGGTATGGACAGTAGGGATATGTACCTACCTCAGGTCGTAGATTTCGATATGGACAGTAGGGATATGTACCTACCTCAGGGCGTAGATTTGGGTATGGACAGTAGGGATATGTACCTACCTCAGGGCGTAGATTTGGGTATGGACAGTAGGGATATGTACCTACCTCAGGGCGTAGATTTGGGTAAGGACAGTAGGGATATGTACCTACCTCAGGGCGTAGATTTGGGTATGGACAGTAGGGATATGTACCTACCTCAGGGTGTAGATTTGGGTATGGACAGTAGGGATATGTACCTACCTCAGGGCGTAGATTTCGATATGGACAGTAGGGATATGTACATACCTCAGGGCGTAGATTTGGGTATGGACAGTAGGGATATGTACCTACCTCAGGGTGTAGATTTGAGTATGGACAGTAGGGATATGTACCTACCTCAGGGCGTAGATTTCGATATGGACAGTAGGGATATGTACCTACCTCAGGTCGTAGATTTCGATATGGACAGTAGGGATATGTACCTACCTCAGGGCGTAGATTTGGGTATGGACAGTAGGGATATGTACCTACCTCAGGGCGTAGATTTGAGTAAGGACAGTAGGGATATGTACCTACCTCAGGGTGTAGATTTGGGTATGGACGGTAGGGATATGTACCTACCTCAGGGTGTAGATTTGAGTATGGACAGTAGGGATATGTACCTACCTCAGGGCGTAGATTTCGATATGGACAGTAGGGATATGTACCTACCTCAGGGTGTAGATTTGGGTATGGACGGTAGGGATATGTACCTACCTCAGGGTGTAGATTTGAGTATGGACAGTAGGGATATGTACCTACCTCAGGGCGTAGATTTCGATATGGACAGTAGGGATATGTACCTACCTCAGGGCGTAGATTTCGATATGGACAGTAGGGATATGTACCTACCTCAGGTCGTAGATTTCGATATGGACAGTAGGGATATGTACCTACCTCAGGGTGTAGATTTGGGTAAGGACAGTAGGGATATGTACCTACCTCAGGGTGTAGATTTGGGTATGGACGGTAGGGATATGTACCTACCTCAGGGCAGGTCTGGTCCCTATCAATGTTGAAACTACCCAAATCCCTTGTTTTGTGGTAATGTGTGCTCAGTGGGTTAGGACTTTATGCCAGAGGTTGGTAGGTTATGGGGTCAGATCCCTGCTTGACAGAGTGATTTCAGTGCTTGGTTAAGGCCCTTAACCCCCAGCTGCTACAGGCAATCGCTGACCCTGCTTTTTTTTGCATTGCTTTGAATAAAAGCTGTTCTAAACATGAAACCCCCAGAATAAGCCTAGTGCTTTCTCATTGACTATATAATTAGGTAAAATGCTAATTTGTGTTTTCGAATGATAATTAAACATCAAAGCAACTACAGAACACTGCCGTAAATAGTTCATTTAATAAGAACATTCTGCTATTTTCGAGGAACATGTCATTCTTATTTTTTAAAATTAAATTCTCAGTTTGATTATAAAAACCACAAAAATTATATTTTCTCGAAGGCTGTCTGCCTCTTCACAGAAAGCCCACAAGCACATTGACAGATGCACGACCAACACTGATGAAAGTTTCTTCCAAACCCTGTCCTTGTCCACGCAGATGTCATTTTACAAAGTTAGCATCAGTGCTGATGGTAATTAACCACCCCTTGATTTCAGGTTCAAATAAAGATTTGTGTAGCTCTTGCTCCTATGCTAACTTGCACTTGTTACTGGTGGCTCTCTGGAAGCTCAGCCTAGCTGAGTTTGTTGGTTACTTGACAGCTGTATGCTTGTGATGTATTATTTGCCTTTAGTGGTCAACAGTGTGTGCTAAATAATTCAATATAAATGTAATGTAAATGTACTTTACAAGTCTTGACCACCAGTTACTGACTTGAAGAACTACATAACACTGAAAGATCAAGAAATTTAAATCAAATACAATGTATTAAATTTCTCTTACACTGAATATATAAAAAGCATGGCATTCAGAATGGCTTCAAAACACTTGGGTATGGATGGATCTGACAGAACTTTGAAGGTGTTCCTCAGGGTTGGAAGCTCCACAGTTGCTTTGACTTGACTGGTATTGGATCTCCACACCAAACAGTTTGTCCCATCCCATCCCTCAGATCTTCAGCTGGACTGATATCAGTGTGTTGCACAAGTAACTGCATCAAACAGAATTCATTACAATGTGACTTAGCATGTAGAAATAAATGCATTCCTAGATGGCTGCACATGTGTGAATGTTTGGAATGAATATGGGAGCTGATTCATCTGGTTAGCCGATATCAAGGAAAGAACTCAAATCCCTTATGATTTCTACTGACACTGTGTATTACAGGTTTATTAAACGTTACATTGTGATAGCTACATTTGCATTTTTCATTTATGTTTTCATTCATTCATATTTTGCCAGCAAAGACTCACTGGGTGTAATATTGATATAATAATCAGGTTCAGGTCATGAAATGCATATAAAATGGAAATTCATAAATTCTTAGTACGAATCTTTGAAACCAGTAGTCATTTTTAGCAGGTACTGGACTGTGCTCTGGACTGCTGGGTGTCATGTGACGAGCTTTAACGTATTTTACAGGGACAAAGTGAAATCATGCACATTTTTACTCCAAAGAAAAACAAATACAAAAAAGATAGTCAATGTTTAAAAATGGCCTGGATAAATCTCATTTTTATTTATGGGTGTACAATATGTGTTATGTGAGTGAAGATTTACATGTTTGTGGACAGTTGAGTCTTTTTTCAGAAGCATATTTAAAAGGCAAAGAAGAAATTTCAAGAGGTAGTTCTGTGCAGTTTGTGTCGGAAGAGAGAATGTGGTTTTACATAGGTCCATCGGCTGCCTGGGGGGCGGGACTTCCCATCACTGTAACCAATTACGACTCTGTCGATGTTTACCCACCACCATGTCGAGACAATGACACGGGCTGTCAACTCTCAATTCCCCTAAGACCACAAACTCATTACGCATTCAAATTACAAGCCTTTTACCTGCCTAGATATTGAAAGAACACAGTCGCAGACACGTCGGTAGTTTAATGTCCTACCGGCCCTCGAAAACTGAACATCATACAAGGATTAAAAGCAGTGGAGCAGGTTCAGTCTTCATATCGCCCCCTACTGGTTGAAGCCTAAAGAAATTTAAGAATGCTAATAGTAGGAGGCATCATAAAAGTAATCTTTTTATCCTTTATCCACCTCATTGCTTCGTCCCTTATTGTGTATACTTAGGTTTTGCTTTTTTGTATTTTACTATTTTGTTTTTTTCCCCCACTTGTATTATACTAGGATTTCTTATTTTATTGTATTCTTGTATTAGAGTGTATTCTTTATTCTTGGTATATTTAAGCACAATGAGAGTAATGTCTTGGCACAACAATTTCTCTCAGCGTAAATAAAATTAGGTCTTATGTCTCATGAAGCTCGTGTATTGCATTACATTGTAAAATATCTGTGTAGGGAAGAAATGTGGAAGAATTACTGGACCAGAAAGAAGAGAGAGTAGGTAGCTTGCCATCCATCTATTTTCTATGTCCACTCGTTCCGTAGAGGGTCACAGGGGCCAGGAGTCTGTCTCAGACAGCACCAGGCAGGAGGTAGGATGGACGGGACACTGGTCCATCACAGCACACACACTACCGGCAATTTAGAGACACCTTCTGTCACATACGCATGTTGTGGTGGCGGCCCAGGGACAGGCCCTCCCCACTCTGGCTGGAATGCCTGGCAGGGACTCAGGAACACTCACTCGGGCACAAGGGCAGGTGCACAACAGGTGTTTATTTACATACCGTGGAAACTGCTTATAGTGATCACGTCCGTCTGGGTGAAATTGATCACTATAAGCGGATGATCGTTCTAACCGATTTTTATCTTGTACTTTATGTCTGAGGGAGATTACCATTTAATTGACTTTTGTATATTTATTACATGAATATAAGGTGATAAAACGGACAGCGTCTCTATTTACTGAATTTTATTGACGGTTCCAAAATACAATGCAGCTGTTTCAAATGCTTTTCAAATTACAGTACTGTACAAACTAAATTACTGAACAGTGTACAGTATAATTCAAATATGCTGTAATGCAGTACAGTACTGTACATAATATTCAATTCAATTAAATTTGATTTTATTTATACAGGGCATTTTCACAACGTTACATTATTGTAACGTTTATTGTAGTTTCGCTGCTGCATCTCGTTGGCTCGTTTTTGCCGGTTTATTATAAACTTTCATGAGTCTATATTTGTCACTGAGAGAAGATTACTTTGTTTTTCCCGTCATGTTTTCTGTGCATGCAGAAAAGGCAAGGCAAAGTAAGCGTATCAAAGTAAAGTAAATAAATGTATAAAAATACAGCAGTTCTGTTTTTTTCCATATGTTGTCACATTTAAAAAGACAGTAAAAATGATCACTGTAAGGGGACTGCTAGATTACTATAAGTGAATTATTTAAAGAGTATTTGTACAGAAAATATTCTGTCCCACGCATTTTGATCCATATAAGCAGTTGATCACTATAAACGTGATCACTATAAGGGCTTTCCACTGTATTGTTGAAGAAAACAACCCAAACTAGGCTCATGTCACAGTCTCTCTCCCCTACCTAGCTGGAGTGGTTTGCTTAAATGCAGTCCAATCCTCTCTTCATGATGAGCCACATGTGAGGCTCGTCAGGGGTGGATGGGCTGGGTTGTGTAACGAGGCGGCAGTTGTCAGTCCAAATCCCATTGGCCTGCCGTGCGATTTCACCTTCTGGCCCAAGTGCAAGGCCCTCAACCCCCAGTTGCTCCAGACTTGACCTTGTTTTCACAAATATCCTTTGCATCTATAATTATTGGCATGGCGCGCTGGTGCAGTGCTTAGCACTGCTGCTTCACACCTCTGAGACCCGGGTTTGAGTTTCCGCCACGGCTCTATGTGTGTGGAGTTTACATAGGTGTGCACGGTGCGTAAGTGTGTCTTGCTTTGGGCTGGCACCTCGTCCTGGGTTGTTCCCTGCCTCGCAACGATAGACTCTGGTCCCCCCGTGACCCTGAATGGGGCAAGCAGTTACAGAAAATGGGTGGATGTAACGTAAACCTTATCTTTTAAAAAGGAGTCTCTGGAACTTAAATTTCACCATGCACGACCAACACGACCAAACATAATCGACTCCCCTGATCTCATAATGTCTCGAACACACGCCAGCTTTAAGTGAGACAGCTCCAGTAAACAGACATGTTTGTTTAAGAGTGTTACTAGCGATTCTGAGACATAAAACAGCTCTGTTTTCTTCCCAGCTGCTTTAAAGGATTTGTGGCTGCGGGTAAAATGACTGTTTGAGTAAACGGCTGATGACAGGAGCCCCAGAGGTCATGCCACCGCTAATCCGGCAGTTACGGGAGGTTCTGTTCCTGCAAATGCTGCCTGTCAGTTTGTTTTCAAAGGCCCAGCGGCAGCTCTGTCGCTGTTCAATGAGAGTAGCTCTATGATAATGTTACACCTCACTGGTATTTGGTAGGACACACTTTATTAGGTACACCCAGCTAGTACTGGGGAGGGCCCACTTTATTAGGTACACCCAGCTAGTACTGGGGAGGGCCCACTTTATTAGGTACACCCAGCTAGTACTGGGGAAGGCCCACTTTATTAGGTACACCCAGCTAGTACTGGGGAGGACCCACTTTATTAGGTACACCCAGCTAGTACTGGGGAGGCCACACTTTATTAGGTACACCCAGCTAGTACTGGGGAGGGCCCACTTCATTAGGTACACCCAGCTAGTACTGAGGAGGGCCCACTTTATTAGGTACACCCAGCTAGTACTGGGGAGGGCCCACTTTATTAGGTACACCCAGCTAGTACTGGGGAGGGCCCACTATATTAGGTACACCCAGCTAGTACTGGGGAGGGCCCACTTTATTAGGTACACCCAGCTAGTACTGGGGAGGGCCCACTTTATTAGGTACACCCAGCTAGTACTGGGGAGGGCCCACTTTATTAAATACACCCAGCTAGTACTGGGGAGGGCCCACTTTATTAAATACACCCAACTAGTACTGGGGAGGACCCACTTTATTAGGTACACCCAACTAGTACTGGGGAGGGCCCACTTTATTAAATACACCCAACTAGTACTGGGGAGGACCCACTTTATTAGGTACACCCAACTAGTACTGGGGAGGGCCCACTTTATTAAATACACCCAACTAGTACTGGGGAGGGCCCACTTTATTAGGTACACCCAGCTAGTTCTGGGGAGGGCCCACTTTATTAGGTACACCCAACTAGTACTGGGGAGGGCCCACTTTATTAAATACACCCAACTAGTACTGGGGAGGGCCCACTTTATTAGGTACACCCAGCTAGTACTGGGGAGGACATACTTTTGCCAACGGAACATAAGAACATAAGAACTATATAAACGAGAGGAGGCCATTCGGCCCATCAAGCTCGCATGGGGAGAACTTAACTAATAGCTCAGAGTTGTTAATATCTTATCTAGCTCTGATTTAAAGGAACCCAAGGATTCAGCTTGCACTACGTTATCAGGAAGACTATTCCATACTCTGACTACACGCTGTGTAAAGAAGTGCTTCCTTAAATCCAGTTTGAAATGTTCTCCCGCTAATTTCCACCTACAGTATGGCCACGAGTTCTTGTATTTGAACTAATGCTGAAGTAACTATTCGGTTGAACAGCATCCAAACCTGTTAGAATCTTATAGACCTGGATCATGTCCCCCCTCAGTCTCCTTTGCTTGAGGCTGAACAGATTTCCCACTTAAAGGGTTGATTAGTTGTATGTTCAGAGAAGCCATTCTGCACACCACTGTTGTATTGAGCCGATATTTTTGCATTTGTAGCCTGTCGCTTACACAGCTTGTCTGTCTGGTTACCAGACGTTTTTCATGACACTGCTTATGGTTATGCTGTGTAAATAGCCACCTTTGCAGCTGGATACATGCTGATACGATTCCTGCTAAGCATTTTCCTCTGTGGGTACAGAAGTTCCCTCCAATCTGTATAAAATGCATTATTATTATTACAAAACTCATCAGTTCTTTGACCCCAGATCTCCCACATTCTACAAACATCTTTATTTTTTTGTCCTATATTTCCTCACTGTCTTGGGACTGTTTCATCAAGAAAGGACCAGATTTTAATTTTCAGGGATGTTGGATTGTAGGTGATTAAATGAAGGGCTATCGTTTTGTCGCTAGAGTGGGGTCAAAGGTGAAAGATGGAGGGGAAGGGAATGACAGTCGAGCCGTGGCTCTTGATAAATGTCGATGTCGTGTTTTTTCCATGTGAGTGAGGGGGCAGGGTGTCATCTGACAAATCAGCAAACGCGCGGAAGCGTTCAGTTAAGAGGAATCCCGGGAGAGCTTTCGAAGGGCACGGACAACGGCTCCTGGTGCCAGATGGGGCGATCGTAGCTACACGGACACTTCTGCAGGCAGCTTGTTTTTATCATAAAATCATAAATGATACATAAACAGTGATGAGCGCAATCTGTTTATCTGAACCGGAGAGTAGCTTTGTTGCAGTGAGAGTCACCAACCGCTCATAAATTATACATTAGATCAGGGGTTTCAGTCAGAAGGAAATGCACATTCCACTAATCACCCCCCCCCCCCACCCCCAGCAGCACAATAATGAATAATTCAATGTGTGTGTGGGGGGGTGTGGGGCAATTTGGAAAGTTTGTGCCAGAGACTTATCGCATTTTAGCACGATTTGACAAACACAGGCTCAGTTGACAGGTGACTATGGCTTTTTAAATGAGCACGTGAACATTTTAAATGGATTGTTAATGGATTAGGGTAAATTTAAATATATGCGTGTACGTGACATGGGTTTTCGAGGCACTGGCCCTTCAGCTGCGCCCAGGACAGCCTGCAGATCACAGCAGAGCCAGGCTGAGTAAGCGATCACCGAAAATTGATGGGTGTGTTCCAACCGTACAGTTATATTTCAGACCGGGGGGGTTCCCACTGTGTTGGTTTCGGTCCTGCTCTGTGTGTGTGTGTGATGTGGGACCTCTCACAGTTGGGAGACCTATGGATTTGTGTCTCTAAGATGCCTCTGGCATGAGTCCTGTGATGGACTGGTGTTCTGCCTAAGGTGATTAGTGCCAGGCTTGTTGAAATCATTTGCAGGCATATCCAAACTTTCCTATAGTAGCTGAAAGATAATTCCCTGTCACGCGTTTCACTGTTATAATATTCTATTTGATGTCGAATGAAGAGCAAATAAAAAAAAAAAAAAGCCAATATTTTTGTTGTCTTTTTTTTTTTTTTTTTAAATAATCATATATTACAGTGTTGGGGACCAAAACTCACCCAGTCCTCATGTAATCCATTTAAGAAGGACTTTTGTTACATTTTTAAAACTCACTTTTATAACCCACAGGAATTTTCTCAAGTTTCACTTTGCAATTACCATTACAATTTTTCTCCATCTATTCATCTACAAACGGCTTATCCAGTACAGGGCCACATGGAATCTATCCCAGAATGCACCTCTTGGCACGCACATGCACACTCTACACTAAGAGTGATTAATAGACACCATTTAGCCGGACAGCAGGAGGACCCCCCACACGCACAGAGCATGTTCCGGATCCAAACCCCCATCCTCGTGAGTGTAAGGAAACTTCGCTGAGTCGCCTTCTTTCTGTGGCTGCCGTGTCTATTAATATTTTATATTAATTAAATAAATAACCAGCCCCCATCTGGGTGCTTCAGACACGGCTCATCAAAAACACAAACCTTTACATAACTTCACGGAAACCAATTATCATCGCCACTCTCATCTGCCATTTGTTTTTGTGATATAATCTATTGTGTTATTTTTTTGTTCAGTGTTATTCATTGTTTTGTGTTATTTATTGTTTGCATTGTGGTATTAGCTGACAGTGTGCAGGACCAGGGCTGCCAACTCTCACGCATCTGGCGTGACGCTCACACTTTCTGACTCTCATGCTCACCCAAGAGATCTCATGGCAAAGCTATAGTATTCCATTATAAACCTAAATTAACTACATCAACAGTGTTGGGGTAGTTTGCAAACCCTACAGACTATTTACAAAGTAATAAAACTGTTACATGAATTGCGTGTGCAGACTTGGACTCGAATTGAAAATCTCACGCCAGCCAGCCGACCAAAGTTGAGAGCCTTGCAAGCGTATTGAACTTGAAATATTATTCCTTTTCCGTCCCAATTGAACCTATTTTGCTTGTATTTACCTGCCTGCTGTGATGTATAAATGGAAAATGCATAAGCATGTGGTCGAAATCTTCGGGACATTCAGCTGAACAGCACGTTTGTGTCGTTAGCATCTTTAGCGGTTACCAGTAACAAGGCAGCCTCTCTCTGTACGTCAGGAAAACTGCATAACACGAAGAAGTGCAGCAGTGGGGAAAAGGATGGGGGGAGTTTAGGTCACACAGAGTGTAGATGCATAAACACGTGGTCAGAAGCTTTGAAAGATTCAGCTATTCTGTTCGTTAGCCAAACACAATGTTAGGATGCATCGTTAGCGGCTGTTGGTAACAAGAGCGGCTGATGTCAGTAAAACCAGCAAATCCGGAAACCTCATTTGGACCTGGGCTCCAGTGATCCCTCAGCTCGATATCACTGCCACTGCAGGGTGAAACAAAACCAGAACACAGCAACTGCCAACCCAGGGAACAGGTGGAGCAGATTAATATAGATAACCCCAAACACCTGGTTCTCCCTCCTGAGACAGATGGCAGACCCCCCCCCCCCCCCCCCCCCGCCCCCCAGCACACCTAACTTTATCCTTGGCATGACAGCACTGCCAGTAGCATATGGTGAAGATTACTGCTCAGCATCACCCCCGTGCTGTAAAGTGAGGCAAAGCACAGCTTCACACTTCATCTAGTACCATCTCACTGGATGGAAATGATTCAAATTTAAATGAAATTAAAAGTATTTATTATTACTGTTATTAGATTGTTATAACTTATTAAAGATGGCTGACAGTGAGGGTGGTTGTGCTCATATACTACATGTTTCTCATTGCCCCCCCCCCAAACCCCAGTGAACCTGTCCAGACCAAACTCACAGTGGTATTATTCATTATTGACCATACATGGCTCATTGTTTCCACATTGACACCACCCCCTTCTCAAATCCCTTAATACGTCCCATGTCACATGGTTCTGCCCACCCAATCAGGCCAGCCCACACACAATTTAGCATGCAGTGGAGGACAGGCAAAGATTCTGACTCAGCCCCTGCCGTTCATCAATGCCCAGTGAGCAACAGGCGTGCTGGGAGCTCTGGGGGAGGAATGCCAAAGTGGTAATTGGCGATCGGTAGGCATGAGGTAGAGCGAGGAGGGCTAGGTGCTGATGGACGACATCCGCTGAGGACACAAAGTCGTTACATCACCTGAACACAGATAAAAATCAGTCACCTTAATTAACCAATCACAAGCCTTTACACTCATCTTAGACGCAGTATGAGCCATAGTTCAATATATAATAGAATTCAATATATACATATGTAAGCCTTTTGCAGGAATACTGTATGAGATATTGGGTTCTATTTCATGCTCTAGCAGTAACGTTACAGGCTGCCCCTGCTGTCAATTGCTCTAACTAATGCCAATCTTCTTGCAGTTTGCAGCATTGTAGAGGCGAATGAATAAGACGCTCAGCAGACCATGCGATCGCCCGGCGACGTATTGGCAGAGTGCGGCCCCCATCCTGCAGCTGGATCTATCTATCAGTCAGCACTGCTCTTCATCATGTGTGCACCCTCCACTACAACCCCCCCCCCCCCTTTATTCCCAGCTATGGCTGACGCCCTCTTCCTCAGAGCGTATGCAGGGGTGGGGCCACAGGGGAACTGACCCCAGTTAAAAGCTCTCCTATCATTCAACGATTCAAACCATATGATTGGCTAATGATAAGGCTGGCTCCTCCCTGTGAATCCTAGAATCTGGAACCCTTTTTTGGCCTTTTTCCAAATTGCCTGCGCTTGGCTAGGATGGAATTCCTCTTGGCTTTTGTGGAAACCAGGAGTAGGTACCTTCTCTGGCCCATCAGCTCATGCCCATCTGCCTGATTTGGCGGTAAATTGAATTTCTTTTGTTGGCTGAGCCGTACAGCCAAATTGTCTGAAAAGGCTCTGAATTACCTTTGGGTCTGAAGGGAGAGGCCCCTAACAAGACCACTGGGATTATCCTCACTACTGTACTACACTGACGTACTGCACGTTTTAATTATGCAGCCCCTGTCATGCCCACAGTGTGGCGCTGTTCGTGTTAAAGCTCTGTGCTTTGAAGAAGAGATTATTACTTATACCCACCTGTTTTCCCAGACTAGTCTGGAGGCTATCCCAGAATGCACAGGGCACGAGGCACGTGTTGTTAATTATCCATCTGTCAATCCAATTCATCCATCTTCAGACCTCTTGTCCTGGTCAGGGGAGAGTGAGGGAGGCTTGGATCCTTTGTTAATTATCTTTTTTTCGAAACAGATTTAGATGGGCGGCTGTTAAAACCTTAACAGAATTGAATAATTTTAGCATGTTCTACGAAAGAGCAGGACAAGTCTTGCAAGGCGTCCCAAAACCATGCTGCAATGCAGTTAGACAGCAGCACTGGGGAATTCGGTGGCAGGGGGGTCTCTAGGGACAACATGGCAACCGCTTTAGAGGCTGTGCCTTTAGGTATAACAGCATAACAGGAAGATCTCTGAGGACAACATGGCAACCGCATTAGAGGCTGTGCCTTTAGGTATAACAGCATAACAGGGAGATCTCTGAGGACAACATGGCAACCGCTTTAGAGGCCGTGTCTTTAGGTATAACAGCATAACAGGAAGATCTCTGAGGACAACATGGCAACCGCTTTAGAGGCCGTGCCTTTAGATATAACAGCATAACAGGGAGATCTCTGAGGACAACATGGCAACCGCTTTAGAGGCCGTGTCTTTAGGTATAACAGCATAACAGGAAGATCTCTGAGGACAACATGGCAACCGCTTTAGAGGCCGTGTCTTTAGGTATAACAGCATAACAGGAAGATCTCTGAGGACAGCATAGCAACCGCATCAGAATGTGTACCTTTCGGAGCAAGAGCCGAACAGCAGAGGGAAAAGGTAAGAGGGCCTAGAATTTGGAAACAGGCCAGATTGCGGTAAAAAGCAGCACAGAGTTGCCAATCGCTTGTGCTGAACTCTAGAATGCCAATATCTATGAGGTGATTTTTATGAATAGGCTTGCAGGGCAATTGGATTTAGTTCAATCAGGAGAGCAGCTGGGGATTGAGAACAAAGTGGTTTCATACTTTTTGTTGAGTGATTGTTTTGGTTGTGTGATGGATCAGCACTCAGTGACTCAGGTCTTCAGGACTGGACATTCTACCCCCCTCAAGGGACTTGCATCCCATCCAGGGTGTCCCCCTGCCTCGTGCCCTGTGATGGACTGGCATCCCCAGGGTGTCCCCCTGCCTCGTGCCCTGTGATGGACTGGCATCCCCAGGGTGTCCCCCTGCCCTGTGCCCTGTGATGGACTGGCATCCCGTCCAGGGTGTCCCCTGCCTCATGCCCTGTGATGGACTGGCATCCCGTCCAGGGTGTCCCCTGCCTCATGCCCTGTGATGGACTGGCATCCCGTCCAGGGTGTCCCCCTGCCCTGTGCCCTGTGATGGACTGGCATCCCGTCCAGGGTGTCCCCTGCCTCATGCCCTGTGATGGACTGGCATCCCGTCCAGGGTGTCCCCTGCCTCATGCCCTGTGATGGACTGGCATCCCGTCCAGGGTGTCCCCTGCCTCATGCCCTGTGATGGACTGGGACCCTGCCTTGTGATCTGTTTTATTTGCCTCACCATGACCCTGTACAAGATACAGGATTTATGCAGCATAGATGGATGATGGATGAACACTTGATTTGTTTACTATCAGACAAAACGCACAATTTTCATCAATTAGTGGTGAAATTTGGCAAATTAACTCAGTGAATCAGTGCATACAAACTCACCGTCATTTATACTTCTGGATATAAAAATGTTTTTGATAGCTCAAATGAAAATGACCTGTCGTTATTACTACCAATGTATACCTGATGGTTAGGATTAGAGTTGGGGTTGGGGGTTAAGATTTGGGTTAGGCAGTTAGGCTTTTGGTTAGGGTGGGCCAGTCAACCATCTTTGCTAAGGCTCTTTTTGATCAATTTGGGAGCAAGCAGACTAAAATCCCGGGTAATACAAACCAGCCACAGCAAAGTGTGACATTTCACAGGAGAGCTTAGAGGCAGCTTATGTCTCTCCAGACATGAGATGTAGCTGCTTCCGGCAGTTTTTGACGGATTAGGAAACGATCAGGTTGGAGGATGCAGTAACGCCTCCATCCATAGGTTTGTGGTCCATGCAGATACGTCAGATCATCTGAAGAGGATCCCACTGTCACCCCTCGCAATTCCTCTGCTTTGTGGGGGGAATTCCAGAATCTCCTTTCATCTTGAAATGTTCCACCCAAAGAGACTTGAAACACAGGCACCATTTCGCCACATCTCCCGGATCTGCTGCTTTTTAGTAAACAGCTGCCGTTTTACAGTCATGTCCCTGTTTTAAGAATCACAAAGGAAATGCATTTATGCTGCCCCAAGACGATGTGGCTCAGAGAGGTATGATCCTGTGTCGATGAACAGAAAGCTGCTGGATCAAATCCCATCGTTAATAGACTGATATCACCATTGGGCCCTTAATCCCCCACTGCTCCAGATTGACTGTAAGGGTCCAGTACGAACCTCCTATGCATCAGAATATTCCACAATGTGTACAAAATGTCTTAAGGAAACCTCCAGCTAAGAATTCTTTTCGATTTATGCGCATTTACGCCTAACAGTCTACCGATTAACTGTTAACCGATTGGTT
The DNA here is from genome assembly GCF_048594095.1 of Paramormyrops kingsleyae. NCBI lineage: Eukaryota > Metazoa > Chordata > Actinopteri > Osteoglossiformes > Mormyridae > Paramormyrops > Paramormyrops kingsleyae. The sequence continues at coordinate 18,591,073 of NC_132800.1, read as the reverse complement.
GATTTGCTGCATGGAGGGTTAAAAAATATGTACATTGTGGAAAGACCCTGGAGCTATAAGTTCTGTAATTAGACCTCTATTTCAAAAACATCATTAGGTCACAAATTACAGTTATAAATCACTCCCTTTGATAAGTATTGCTGAATTCCCAATAGGGGTAATTTTGTGCATTAAAGTCTTATAACGAAAACATCAGGAACTACTCTGTCCCTGCATATATTTGCAGTTTATTTTATTTTAATTTATTAGCTGGAATACAGCAAACGGAAAAAAAAACACCAAATGACACATGCGGAAAAAGACACCTCTGCCAAGGTGACAAAGGAGGAAAAGCAGGGGAGCCGGTGGGAAAGTGTGGAGCCGTGAGACTGAGATCCGTCAGAGTGGCTTCAAAGGACCAATGGACGCATTTTGTCCATTAAAAGCTTCTAGTGGCTCCGCACCACAGCGGGCTCCGGCTTTAAGGCAGCCTGCATCAACTTTGGACATTAAATCAGTGCGGCGCAAACTCGGTATGACGGAACAGAGCTAGAGGAGGACCATGACCCCCTCTGGACCTTGCGCGTCACTTGAAATGCGTGCTACACCCCCCAAAGAATATGGAACAACACATCCTTGCTGAGTTTGAGCCATAAGTGGAAAGGATACAATTTATTTATATAGCAGACAGTTTTATCCAAAGCAACACACAATTGAGAAAGTAGAGTCAGCCGGTCCCTGCAGCGCTGGGGGGGTTGGGGGCCTTGCTCAGGGGCCTAGCAGTGACATCACGCTGCCAGTCACGGGTTTTAAACCAGCAACGTTCGAACCACAGGCACAGAATCCTAACCCACAGAGACACACACCTCCACTGGAATAACTAAGAACGAAGACAGAGCAGGCAAACCACGACACCTTTTCTATTAAGCTTTTATCAGTCCTGTGTTTTAAGGAAATGGTTCCCGATTTTAACAAAGTGATTGCAGATCAAAACATTAAAAAATATCATAAAATCCCCCTGCCACCATGAACTGAATAAGTGGCTGTGTGAAGGACAAACTTACAGCTTATTATAATACAAATTTTATCTATTAGAAGACATTTTTATTCTAGATGTATTAAATTTGGAGTAATTCACCCATTGCAAAACAATATGTATTTATTGGAGAAATTCATATTGTTACCTTACGAGTCCTTATATATGTGTGTGTGTGTGTGTGTGGGTTTGCATAGATCACATTTGAGGACCAAATTGTCCCCAAAGTGTAGTAAAACCTGAAATTTTCGTACTTTTGGGGACATCTTTTGAGGACCCCATTTGGATAACCTCAGTTTTATAAAAATCTGTGTATACAATCAAAAAAGTAAAAATGCCAAAAATCTTGTATTTGGGTTGGTTACTTATGGTTAAGGTTAGGGATGGGTAGAGGTTAAGGGTGTCGTGATTGGGATTAGGGGTTTTCCCATAGAAATAAATGGATGGTCCCCATTTAGATAGGAAGACCAACTTGTGTGTGTGTGTGTGTGTGTGTGTGTGTGTGTGTGCATAATGGTCATTCAAAGAGTGACTGTGTATTCTGACAAAAAATAAGGTCAAAAAAATAAACCTGGCCAAGACAGCCATTCATTCCACTGAGTTGTGAGGAAGTTTTAATACGGTTTTGTTTGGCATCAACAGAATTAAAGGGCCTGCACTCACAATATAAAACTACACTTGAGCCAAACAGTACAGTGTTATAGCTACAGGCCAAAGAAATCAATGCCAGAAGAGGGCTTAAGTTACAATCGAGATCACCTCAAGGGACCAGGCTTTAACTGATTGTATTTTCACTATTTAGACTCAGCAATAAATCACAAGCACATGTTTCATAAGCAAAGATCCAGCAGTTCAACCAAACTAATTCAGTTGTGCCTCTGCTTGATTAATCTCCAGTCCTGTGAGAACAGAAAAGTTTCCTTTTAAATATTCTGTCTGATACTGTCATCATTTTAATATACTAAGTAGGCAAATGGACAGTAAGCCGTTTCCTGTGAAGGCTATGATTTAACACATCTTATCTGAATGAAGGCTTTCGGTTCTTTGGATACTGCAAATGGCAATTTATTCACTGCAGATAAGTTTGTTAATGTCAGTCAGTCACTAATGGCGTTTCCACTGGCATAGACTTTCACACATTTTGAAGACACAAATTAAAAAACTATTAATAGACATTAATAGACCCTCAAATATGGCAAAAACATTTTTACATTAATCTGAGTTGGTTTTTGTGGTGAGTTGAAAAAGAAGCAATTCGCATAAATGTGACAGAGAAAGAATTGGCAAATTAGCAGCTAAGTAGGACATAATGTGTTCTTCTGCAGATGATAATGGTGCATCCAAATTCTTATACAGTATGTACTGAATTTCGTTGGAAGCCTACTACTCAGCTGTTAATGTAGTATGTACTGTAAGTCTACATGAGAACAGTATGCATGCATTTGGACACACTGCATTCGCCATCTTGCATATTACATGAACCCAGATGTTTACCAATGGTGTGACTCAACCCCTGCAAAAGTTAAAAACTCTTAAATATTCATCGCAATCATTGAAAAATAAATTACATCTGAGTCAACTTATGTGACTGGGTATTGTTTTCTACTTAAATTTGTACGGTGATGTCACTACTTTTGCCGTCTTGACAAAAAATTCTGAGCGAGCAACATTCCTTATCTCTGGTTGCAGCTCCAGTGTCCTTGTGGGATGGTGCAGCATCCAATGGTTACACACTACAGAATTTCACGGAATGTAGTATGTCATCCGCCACCTTCATACTGAGGATTCAGACATACTAGAACTACTTAGCAAATGAGTATGTGATTTTGAACAAACCCTAACCTTCATGTTGAAGCACGAGACATGGATCTTGGTGTCACAGGACGATAAATGAAAGGTAATATAACCATTAATGGAAACACACCCCATTTGCAATTTAAAGTTGTCGACATAGAAAATATGCCCATAATCTGCACAAAATTTTAACAGAAACATGGTTATAGTTATTCAAAGAACAAAAGTTAGGTGGGGACTGGCAGAGATCTTTTTTTCAGGATGGCATCCGAGGACCATCTATTTGGTGTTTTTTTTTGTGCTTTTGATGGACTGGACCACAGCAGAGCCACTGCTGGGAGTTTATTAGTCACTGCAACGGCCTGGTGCCTGTGCAGGATAACAGAACCTTCCCTATAAGGAGGTGACTGAGAGCCCCACAGGGAATGATGTACTATAAACCCAGCGCATGCAGTATGATGACTGTGGAAGACCTTCCCGAAACTGGCTAACATTGTAGTCTGGTCCTGTAAACTTCAACCACTGTCCTGCAGTCTCTGTGTCTTCTGCTCTTTTCCATTGACTTCCAAAGCATTTAGGCTCAATAATGCATAACAATTAAAGACAACAGAATATCTACAGTAGGACAGTCTAGGAGGCTGTTGGAAAAGCCAGGACCTTTGATTTCAAAGTAGAAATGTGAGAGATAGAGTTCTATTTTGCATTTTAACAGAGAACCCAGATATGGAGGATTACTTGACTTTAAGATCCAAATCAATCAATTTAATTCAGTATTAGAGTAAAAAGTCCTTGTGGGGGGTTGTTATTTAAGAACAATGTTGGGATTTGGAAGGGTTCTCCATGATGTCTACACTATGTGGAATGACAAATTAGGACTCAATAAATATAGCACTGAACTTTCTCTTTAGACAAATGAATCCATCAGGATTTTAAAATGGGGATTGTATGAGGTGAGTAATATATTTCAGTGCAGTTCCTAGATTTCTTTCTGTTAGCTGTGTTGGAGACCAAATTGAGTCTTCTCTGTACCCTGGAGACTGCTAGTTTTGTTTATGAATACCACTTTTTCCAAACAAAGGCAGACAGGATTATGGGTAGGACACCTCTTTGGTCCTGGCTTTCATACTGCCCGCGACTCAAACAGTGTGATAGAGTAGCTCAGCATTACTATCCAAAACAATTGTTCCCTATGAAGTCTCCCAAGTGTAAACAGTGCACATGTCCGTTGGGGGAGAGGATCCTGAGCTTGGCCTCACGTGTCAGTGACTCACAGCTAAGCAATTCAATTTATTTTTATATAGCGCCTTCCACAACCCGGTCAGCCCCACGACACTCGAGACAAGAGTGTGTGGCTAATCCATCACTACATCATCTATACAGAATGGTGTGTAAAACAGGGATAAAGGAAAAGAAAGAATGCCAGAAGACAGCAGGGAAGAGGAACCAAAAACTCCCGACTGCAGGGTTATGCTAACATTATAGAAAACAGGGCAAATAGAACTGCTTCGATAAAGGCAAGGAGTAAACTGTGGTCATAATCAGAGTCTATGAGTGAGCCAGTACACCAGGCTGGTCTGTGTAAGTTGGTAGATCGTAGGCGGCATCCATGTTCGCTGGCAACATCAACCAGGCCATATCTTACAGAGGATGATGGGAAATCCCCCCCCCTCCTCCCGACATCAGAGTCCCCCATAACCAAGCCCAAGCTCTGTCCCTCTGCTGAGTTACATTTGCATTTATTTTTCTAGCAGACACTTCTGATATATATAAAAGTGAGATGACTAGGGCAATACAAACATGGCTCAACATTCTGGCTCTGCTTCCAATTTAATATTTATTTTACCAATCTGAGTCTGTAACACTGCTCTGTTTTTACAGTAACATTTATTATTTATACGTTCTACAAAGGACTTCCAATCCAGATGTACACAATCCTAGGTGCCCCTTCGCCAGCTCCAAGGTAGATTTTCACTGGGAGGACATGAATTTTTAAAGAACACACATGAAAGAGTAACGTAACAGGTCAGTCTGGGGAGTGTTACTTTAAGGGCCATAATCTTCCTGGTCCCACATGCCGTCCATCTTGGTCTGAGGCCTGAGGAACCAGCGTGGTGTAGGCAGGCTTGGGTTTATTGTTTCTCAGATGTTTCACAAACTAAATAAATGATGTTTATTTGATATTCAGTGTAGGGACTGTTTGTGGGCAATACGGGGCCCCGAAACCTTGAGGGTCCCTTTCAAAGGCATGGTTTGACTGATGGTAAACACTGCTCCTGGTTGTAGATGATCAGAATTTTATGCTACATAGAAATTTTGTTACGTTACAAAATGCATCATAAAATTTAGGTATTTTACATATAAACATTTACAAAAAAAGACACTTAGGGCATGCATTTTAATAAGTGACTATTTCTTGGCTACAGAAATTCAGTTAAATAGTCTCCTCGAGGATGTAACTGTCATGACTTAAGAAACAAAGGACACAAGAGAAGGCGTTGGAGTGAAACAAAAGGGGATTATTTGAACTAAAGAAACAGAGACTAGAAACAAACTGGACCACAGGGGATCAAAACAGGAGGGAAAATAGCTAGGGCACAGGTAACAAGAAGGTTCAACATCAGTGACTGGACTGGGGAACACAGGACTGGGAAGCACATATACCCGACTAACGAGGGAGCTAACGAGAGGCAGCTGAGAATGGTTAACACAAGAAGAAAGACAAACGCCCATTAGGGTCACGCTAGGGAGGAGACAGGAGGGTCAGATGGACATGGCGGGCAGGATGCAACAGTTACAGTATAAATCCTCCCTTCTGGGATTTATGAGTCATAACTGGTACGCTCTGCCACCCAAAGGGAACAGAACTAGTCAAACTATCGGCACAGTAACAGAAATTCCATGTAAAGGATTAGAGCAGACTTAGGGGTCAGGCTCCTCTTTCCCCCTTCTGTTTTACCCTGCCGCTTTGATACAAGGTACAGCTAGGCCTCTTCTGAGATGAGGGAACACACCTTTCAGATCAATGGTCGTAACTGGTACAAAAAAAACAAAGCAAAAAAAAAGAGCCAGATTAACAGCCATTCCCAGCTCTGAGTGAGAATACTCAGCCCTGAATGTTCCAGCACAGTGAAAGCAAAAACTGGTGTGTGACTCAGTGGGTTAGGGCCCTGTGCTTTTGATCAGGAGGTTACTGTTTCAAATGCTGTGGTCGGCAGAATTTGTGGTCTGTATTACCTAACCTAATGGCTTCACAGCCAAATTTTACATTTTTATTGCTGACATGGAGCACGCAGGGTGAAATGTTAATGTATAAATGTCTCTCCCTCCTCAAACATCTTTAAATCTAACAGTTTTGTATTTGGGTTGTGCACACCTCTCTTCCTGACTTAGGATAGACACCCTTTCCGGTGGACAATCCCCGGTTTGTGTCTGTCACTGTCAGATAGCAGCCAAAGGCAGGTAATAAGACCCTTCTCTCACTTATTTCCATTTGCTAATGATAAAAAGCTCTGGTTGTCTCTTACCCCCTGCGATACCACACAACCAAATCATGTGACCCTACAGTATATGAGGACCCGACACGGTCGTCTTTTCCCTGCCTTTTTCCAAAAGCAAAACAGCAGTCTTTTGTGTCTATTCCTCTCTTGTAATTTGTGAAGCCAAAATAAATCCAAGCTCCAACTCTCATTCTCGAGTCGCATGGGCTCGTTTGCCGTCCCAAATGGGACAATGCTTCCCTTTGCATTTAAGCCCCTCTTGCACTTTGCATTTGGGAGCTCAAAACTTCTACAGGGTTAAATGCTAAGCAGCAGCCTAAAGCGGCGCTTTTAATTCAGCTTAGTTCAGTTACAACTTAATACAACAGAGTGTGTTTGAACAAAAAAGCAGAGCAAGATAAGACAAATGTAATGCAATTAAGGCAGGCCGTTATATAAACCAGAGCAGGCAAGGCTGCAGACAGCTGGTTGCAACAACTAATTTATGTCACCCCTTAAACACACAGTAACCATTTTTTTCTTTTCTTTTTGTTTTTACAATTTCTCTCACCCATCTCTATTATCCACCCATCTTCCAGCATTCCATCATATCTGTTTTTCCAGCACATGGTGACAGAGGACCTGAAAGCTATCCTAGAATACAGAGGGTAGTATGACACCCAGAACGACGCCTGTACATCTCAGAACACACAAACGCGGAATCACACAATAAAAGGCAGGGCAGAGACATCAATTCACCAATCCAGTCTCTTTTATTTTTTATTTTCTCTGTTATTTGGACTGTTACTGTTTATCGTAGTTTACTATTTATTGCTACTGTATATTTTTGTTGAAACATCTTTTTTATTGTCTAAATGTACTACTATTTGGAATTTATTTTTCAATAGCTTTGAAGCATTTCTCAAGTGATAACTAACATTTGCAAATCAACAAGTGTAATCCCCACACCATAATGTCAACTGTGCACAGCAGAAAATTATTTCTCATTGCTTCACACAAATTGCAAATATTTTAGTACATGTATGCAAATGGTCTTGTATAATCTCCCATAATTTTCAATTACTTGTGACTTTGCAATTGAACGGTCTTGAGGTTTGAAGTAGTTACATGCGAATGCACGTGCTTTCTCTTGCCAGTGACCTTTACATACTGTAATGTAGAACCTTATAATGTTGAAACTGGTGTCCTAGACATGAATAACAATTAGTTTGCTGAAGAAAAATGATCAATCAGTGACAGTGAGGAAGTGGGAAACGACTATCATTCAGCATTGTGGAGCTCAGGAGCAGACTTGCACTGACATGCTGACAATAATAGGTACCTTATTGATCCTCGTGTGGAAAATCTCTTTACACCTCCCCCTACTTGCTCTCCGTAGGTGAGAGTAAGCTGGCCGCAAAGGGCTGCCACCCGTAGCAGAGCCGAGGGAGATGGGGGTTAAGGGCCTTGCTTAAGGACCTGCAGGCGTGCTGAGGCTGGGCTTGAACTGGCAACCTTCCGATCACACAGAGACTTAGCCTACTGAAACACACACTAGCAGCATTTTGACAGTCATGGTTAAAATGATGCTGACTGTATCTCTCATTTTAGTAGCAGTGACTAATTAGTGATTGGTGGAATTATTTGCTGTTGAGACATGAGTTATTTGTTTTGGGTGAGTTACGGACTTTTGCAGCCTAACCTTACTTTTGTGCTCTACGTATGAATTGTTCTCAGAAATGCTCTTATAGTTATGAGAACATTACGTATGTTTCATGAAATGTGCCAAAGCAATCATGAAACTGTGAAGTGTTTGGAAATTTGTGTGAAACAATGAGAAATGATGTTCTGCTGTGCCCTTAAGAACATAAGAACATAAGAACTATACAAACGAGAGGAGGCCATTCGGCCCATCGAGCTCGCTTGGGGAGAACTTAACTAATAGCTCAGAGTTGTTAAAATCTTATCTAGCTCTGATTTAAAGAAACCCAAGGATTCAACTTGCACTACGTTATCAGGAAGACTATTCCATACTCTGACTACACGCTGTGTAAAGAAGTGCTTCCTTAAATCCAGTTTTCCGCTAATTTCCACCTATGGCCACGAGTTCTTGTATTTGAACTAATGCTGAAGTAACTATTTGGTTGAACAGCATCCAAACCTGTTAGAATCTTATAGACCTGGATCATGTCCCCCATCAGTCTCCTTTGCTTGAGGCTGAACAGATTTAGCTCAACTAACCTTTCCTCGTATGACGTTCCTCTAAGACCAGGAATCATTCTTGTGGCCCTACGCTGCACCTTTTCTAAGGCCACAATGTCCTTTTTAAGATATGGTGACCAAACCTGCACACAATATTCTAGGTGAGGTCTCACCAAGGAATTCTCTAATCTTAGCATTACCTCCCTTGACTTAAACTCCACACACCTGGAGATACAGTATACCCCAACATCCTATTGGCCTTTTTTATTGCTTCCCCGCACTAGCGAGAATGAGACATGGAAGCATCAACATACACACCGAGATCTTTCTCATAATCAGCTACCTTTATTTCAGTAGGTCCCTTGCTGTTCTGCAGATGTTAATTGTCATTTTAAAAATGTGTGGAGTCCCCCTAGTGACATAATATTATTGCATGGCCATAAGTTAGCAATGCATGGGAACGTGATTGGTCACCTGTAGCCATGACATCATTATTGCGTGGCCACTCCTTTCAATATCATATCAAACAGCATGAGGAAACTGGCTGTCTGTTTTGTTGATGCAGTTGTGGTGAGGGCAGTGCAACTCGGTCAACTACGCCAACTCAGGACCTCCCACCCAGGGAATACCCACCATTAACCTGACCCAATAGGTCACACAGGTTCGTTATACAAGGAAAGACAGAGAGGTGTTTCCAACCACAAGTTTAACAGTTTAATAGAAATGTATTTCCATAAGGAAAAACAATAGGTTATGAAACTTGGCCCCAACCGCCCAACTAACAGACTACTGGCAACAGAGATAAAATTAGGTATAGGACTCCAGCCATTAAGGCTTAGCTAATCGGAGGTGGTGGTGGGGGGGAGTGTTCCACGAAGCAGGATTTTTTACTTAGCCAGATAACTTATGGGATTTAAGGTAGTCTGGGCTAAATCAACTTCTTCATTAACTTTGTTAATTTATGTTTAGCTCAGACTACCTTAAATCCAATGAATTATCTGGCTAAGCAAGAAATCCTGCTTTGTGGAACGCCCCCCATGGCATATAATGGGTTAAAACACAGACTAAGTTCAGACTAACAGCTCTACAGTACAAGTCTAGGGGGTATTCTTCGTACGTGGTTCAAAACATTGGAGTTCGAAGGACTCATCCCGGATAGGGTTCTATTTAATTCCTCCTGAGCGCCACCGGCGTTATGAAGACCAGGGATCATCTGCACTTTAGCACGTAGGCCAAGAAGTGAATAGCAACAAAGTCAACTGAGCGGCAGGGGATGGGTCCTTGATGCCCATGACACACAACATAACACACCATCTCCAACTACGTCAGAGCTACGCACACATACTATAAGGACTGTGTCAGCATTGTTGGGTAAGTGACTTCATTGAGCCTTAGTAGGATTATTGCATTTGAATTCATTCATCCATTTTTGGCTGTTGTACATGTTATCTGTCAGTGGGAAGTATCGCTGTTTGTTCTGACTTAACTGGGTTATTGCGTCCGTGCTGATCTTTGTGTGTTATACTGCATATGCTATACCACATATATATTTAATTCTCCTGTACAGCGCTGCTTCTAGTGCTTCCAACCGGTTATTGCCTTAGAGCAGGCTTGGTTTGTGTGTATTGGTGCTTATTGTTCTGCCGGTGCAGCTTCCGACTGGATTTTTGCCCCTGAGTCAGAGATGTTCACGAGTCACAAGATTAGAGTCCAAGTCAAGTTTCAAGTCTCCATTGTGCTTTTAATTTGACATTACCATTTATCAAAAATATAACTGCTTATTTGTTTTCTTCTATTAGTAACTGAAGTGATTAAATGGAAATCACCAGTTGAACATTCAAAAACTGCTTGTCTCATAGTTCCTGGGGCTTATATCCTCCTGAGATCCAAGGAGAAAAGTGTCCTTCAATTTTAGGTTATTTGTCTTTGGGGGAAATAAGACATCTTACAATTTATGTATTTTTATTTTTAATTTCACAGCATGTCCTCTTTAAGAATAAATATGTTTCCCAACATCATAATTGAAAAGATAGACGCAAAAATAAAATGTCCACTACAATGGACATAAATGAATGGGTGGGGTATCAGGAGGGTAACGTTTTCAAAGTAATCCCTATTTCAGTTGTCTGTGACGCCCGGCGATCAGAAGAAAGCAGACCCCAATATACAGGAACACACTGGTTTATTCGGGGAAACAAGTACAGACAAATCCAGGGGGCCAATCCGGACGGGTGGTCGGGTCACCGGCAGTGGTCGGGTTCCGGGAATGTCAGTCCTACACAAATGGACGAGACGAGTAGACGAGAGGAAGGAAGGACCAGGATCAGCCGGGCAAGGGAGCAGGACGGAGCGGGTTGGCAAGCAGGATGAACCGGGCAAACGGTAGACACAAAGAATGCTTAGTGAGGCTCATTAGATAATGGCAACAATACTTCGCAAAGACCGGTAGCTTCCGCCGGTCTTAAGCAGCGGGGCGATCAGCTGGGGATCAGCTCCCGGTGCTCGGCCCCGCCCACGTGGGTGTGACAATGGCACTGAAGCAATAACATTATTGTAAGAACCTAAGCACTTTTCTAATGTAGATTTTAAAACTAATACTTTCTCAAAAATAACATTATGATGAAGACATCCCTTGCACAAGAGGTAAATTTTAGTTAATGTGAACAGTGAGAAACATAGCCCAAAGAGGGTCTAAACTTGGCAACAACAATGAACAACGTAAAAAACAGCAGATATCTTAGGGCTGTTGCAATAATAAATGAACACCGAAAGGGTATGCTCTCTCTCACAAACCTGTGCAATACCCTACCGAGTTAAATCTGTGCAATATTTCTTAAACTTAAAATGCACAATAACCTGCTCAATTATGTATTTTGTACATAAGAAATTTATTTTATTTTATTGCTTTTAATATTCTATTTTTTTGCACTGCAAGGGTCTGCGCATAATTTTCATTATACCTTTGTATAATGACAATAAAGTTTCTGATTCTGAACTATGTACACACACACACACACACACACACACACACAGAAAGAGACCTGTACTCATATCTTTGTGTGGACATTCATTTCTATGGGCGAAACCCTTATCCCAACAATGACAATCTTAAGCCCTACCTAGCCCTAACCTTAACCACAGGTAACCAATCAAAATAGTATTTTGACAGTTTTAATTTTTTGATTGCAGTCAGAGATAAAATTGAATTTCTGGAAAAAATGGTCCATACAACGTCAAGAAATGTTCCCAAGATGTGATGTATACCTGGACCACACACACACGCACACACACGCACAGACGCACGCGTGCGTTCCAGTGTATGAGGCAGCCACACAAAGCCGTGCCGGACTCCACCCTCCACCACGTTAAAGTGATGTGATTGGCTAATGAATGAGTATGACCAAGTCCTCGTTTCTCATGCTGCTAAAATAAATGCAAAATCAAAATGTTCGTTCTAAAGCAAAAACTGCAATTAATGGATAAAATTGATTTATCTCTCAGCTTGTTTGTGCGCAAGTAAATAAATGCGTAAACTCCGTGTTCAAAAGTTAATGTGCGCAGTCATGCAGCTCTTTTAGTTATACCAGAGCAGTCAGTGATTACTGTTCAATTGAACTATTTGTTGCCGTTATGCTTTTTCTTTAATAAAAACTGTTAAATTTGAATACGTGATGGAAATCCGAATAATGTAAGGCAACACTATACGTCGTACGCAGGGCACAATGAAAAGGTGCGGCCAATTTATAGGTTGTAAGAAGATACAGCTTGACTTGGAAGGGTATGTCAGAAACACGTTTGAGACATACCTGCTAAATTATGAGATTTATGGCAATCTATGCCCATCTGTGTCACTGGATATCGACACAATATAGGATGTATATAATTTACGACAGAAGTTAAGCAATGCCTAAATCTAAGCGGTGCCTTCTAATGTAAAATAACATTCGGAATAACACTCAGAATATCTCACGCTTTGTCAGATCAGGTCCGCGATTTGAACTAGTGGCAAAACCCAAAAAGTGTGTTAGAGGTTGTTGATACCGGCTGACGTCACACTTTCTTCCAGTTCCTATGTTCAGCGCACAGCTGCGCATCCTGATGTGTTTTTTAAATGCCCTGACGGTTTGGGGAGAGTTATACACTCAACGCTTCGCCCGTGTAGAAATTTCAACAGAGCCTTAAAGAGTCGGAGTCAAGTCCGAGTCAGAAAATAACGAGTTGCAAGTCGAGTCGAGTCAGTTTAAGAGCGAGTCTGCCCCGAGCTGACCCTGGCGTGCACCTCCATCCCGTGCATTCAACGGTCATTGGGTTGTACTCTGCCTTCCATTAACATTCTTACCAGGTTATTGCGTCTGAGATGACCTCGGTTCAATTGGTTCAAGTACTTCATCGCTGTGTCATACCGGTTCTTTTACCCTGATTACTGGTTAATTACATGCCTTGCGATTTTTTGGAGCTGACACTGGCTGAACTCCTCTCCCTACAGCCCTGTCTTCTGCTTGAACTCAGAGCACCCTGTGCTTGACGCTGTCTCATTAGCCAGCAATCCAAATGGAGATGGATATTTTGGCAATTCATCTTAAAACTGGGTGCCTGTCTCTTCATCAGCTTGAGGATGGCCATGACTTATGGCCATCGTGCCTTGGTATGGAGCATCTCCTAGAGGCACTTGAAAACTTGGTGGTTTTATACCTATGGCTCTCTGTTCGGCTGGGTTAGGCCTGAGTCTGCCGCTCAAGGGTCTGAGCTGGTATCCCAGCCCAAGATCTGGAAACAGTATGCTGTTGTAGCTACAGTCATGCATGCTAAGCAGCAAGAGGTCTAAGTCTGGATCTCCCATCCAAAGTGGATGAGCTGTCTTCTGAGAGAGAGAATCTGAAATCTTTACTCCAAGTGCGGTAGACCCAGCCCTCTGGTACTCAGAACACTAATGTTCCTGAACAATATTTGAACCCTGTGGGTGGGAGACACCTCACAGGTCAGGATCTGGACCAGGTCTCTGTTATAGTCTCTGAGTCACTGTTGGCTGAATAAGTTGCCCCTGCCTCATCCCTTGGGTATAGGTTGTGCTCGTTTTATATATATATATATATATATATATATATATATATATATATATATATATATATATATATATATATATATATATATATATAGTGATGTCCGGCAGACCGAGGCATTGTGGGAGCAGAGAGAGAGACACAGAGGCTCGCTTGCCGGGGAGAGCACACTCTTTATTAGCAGTCCTGAAAAGGATTACATCAGGCACCCAACGAGCACCAAACCAATTACACATAGGAAACACAAGGTTGTCAGACACCGAACTGTAAGATGCATACACGGTGGGAGATTTACACCAACTAAATATATGCGAGGATCAGGCAGGGTACACACAAGACACGGGCAAACACACGCGCGACAATAAGGAAATGCAACCATTAACAAGAACAACAACAATACAACAAGGGCTATTTACAACTGCACGCGGACATGCTGGGATATGCACCATGCCCGTTCTACTATATATATACACAAACAGGTATGTGTATGTGTGTGTGTGTGTGGTCCAGGTATACCTTACCTTGTGGGGACCAAATGTCCCCACAATGTGATGAATACCCATTCTAATGAAATAAAACTCTGTGACTGCAATGAAAAAATTAAAAATGCAAAAACTCTTGTATTTTGCTTGGTTACTTATGGTTATAGTAAGGTCTGGGTAGGGGTTAAGGTTGTCGTAGTTAGCATTAGCATTTTTCCCATAGAAATGAATGAGCGGTCCCCACAAAGATATGTTTACCTGACATGTGTGTGTGTCTGTGTGTGTGTGTGTGTATCATGAAACATAAACGTTAGGCAAACAACCGAACAAAAGAAAATTGGCAGCAATCATGGAGGTGGAAAACACGCGGAAACAAAACAGCAGGTGCCAGTCTTGACTTCAAAATCCCTGTAATTAAAACAGATTAATGTTATTTATGCAGAAGCAGAGAAATGGATGCATGGGAGGTGGATCGGATTATGAACGAACCGTGTAAAACGGTACCCCGATTAACCTGTCATGGTGGTGCACGTACTGTGGGATGTTAAAATGTCATCCTACCTAAAGAAAAGCCAAGGGGGGGCACAGGTAGCAAAGTAGGTTAAGTGATGACAGGGCGTCCAGGTGCCGACAGCACAGGAAAGCGGAATGCTGCCATGGTAACCATCTAAACCGTTTACCAGTGTGACATAGCCGAACACATAGCCCGCGTCACTTACCGGTTACACGCGCTTATGAACTTGTCCCTGAAGCCTACTGGAAAAAGTTCGGTAAACGTCAAAACTGCCAGCCAAACCTTTGTTGAGTTCGCCCGGGAGAAGTCTGCTCCCTTTGCTAAGTTGTGTACTTCAACGAGAGTCACAAGGTTTGCACACTTAAAGGAACTGATCTTGTTAGAGAAATGTAAAAATTGCCTCCCTGACAACATTGTAGTTTATTTTAATGGACGAAAGGTCCCTTCGCTCTCTGATGCTGCCGTTTTAGCAAATGAGGTTGTGCTCACCCACAAAAGCATCTTTTCTACTCCCTGCCATGATATCAATGAGCATCGTAAGTCCAGGGCTCCAGTCCAGAACTGCTAAGTCCTCTATTTTCTCATCGGAGTGTCGTGAATGTTTTTGCTGCCATGAAAGTGGCCGTCTGATTGCATTCTGCCCTATATTAATTCGTAAAAACCAGTGGAAAGCACAACCCCCCCCCCCCCCCCCAACAGGTGCTGTACTGGTTCATACAGGGCCAAGGTTTTGTAGTGACACACAATCTCTCTCTTCTGTTTTTGAGCCACTTGTTTTGGATGGCATGGTCTCATGTTCTGACATTGACTCTAAGCAAAAACATGAACGTATTCTGAGGGACTGGAGCTGCACAGTCCTTTATTTTGGAGACTGTCCTACCATTTTCTGATCACTCTAGTTGTGGGTCTGATGTCTTAGTTCAGGGCAGAGAACCTAGTATTGTGAAGGGGCCCCTGCATACTGTTTATCTGTAGTCTGACTTTGTATCTGGGTCAAAGCTGCAGTCCGACTTCAGTTACCAGTGGCAGGGGTTTCTTTTATTCTCGGGGGGGAAGGTTACCCCATTGCCCGAAGTAATTGATGTGCCTGAATAGAGTGACAATGACATGGTATTGCACGAGTTCCCCACTGTATTCAGGGATTGCGTTGCAGCATGTATTTTGTGTAGCTCCTAACCAAGGTCTGGTGACCTTGGTGTAAGAAAAACACACAATTCTTTTGGCCCTCCGTGAAATCTTATGTGTCTCAATACTGTTTTTCTTGCCATGCTTGTCAAATTGCTGGAAAGCCTAATCAGGATACTCTCCATGCTACTCTGAAGCCTGTACCAGCTATGGGTGACCCTTTTGAGATAATTCTAATTGGTTATGTTGGTCCATTGCCCAAAACAAAGTCTGGTTTTCAATACCTCCTGACTTTGACGTGTGCAGCAACCAGGCACTCTGAAGCTATTAAGCAGTTGAGTATCCAACATCAAGTTTCCACTGCATACCTTGCAGAATCGCAGGGAGCTTTGGAGAGATTTCACCAGACATTACAAACCATGCTTAGAACATATCGTTTAGCCCAGGGCAGGGATTGGGATGAGGGGATCCCCCTTCTCCTACTCGCCATCCCTGACACCGTTCAAGAGTCTCTTGGATTTACGTAGTCCTGCTGAAATTGTATTTGGACATTCTGTCCGTGGTCCTTTCAGAGTGCAACAGGAACAGGTTCTGTCCTCAGATCAGTCCCTGGTCTCCTCAACAAATATTTTAGATTTTGTTAGCAGCTTTCGTTTACGCTTGCATTCTGTTTCTGAGTTAACTAAGAGCTCTCTAGCTTCCTCCCAATCCTGTATAACATCTCGCTGTGATCAGAAGTCAGTACAAGATTAATTTCAACTGGGCGATCAGGTTCTTGTTTTACTGCTGTTACCTGGTTCAGCTCTACAGGCTCAGGTCCTTATGTACTGTAACTGATTCAAAGCTGAGTGAAACAGCTTATTGTAGACCCCTGATAGGATAAGAAAATCTTGTGTAAATATGCTCAAGCTATAAATGTCTCATTCCAAATCTGAAACTGGTCCCGCTTCCCCACCAGCCTCTCCAGGAACTGCTGCTTCTGTCAGTCTGTCTCCATCAGAGTTCTCCCCTGAGATTGATGGGCTTTGTTTAGGAAATGCCCGTCTGTCAGGACGTAACACAGGCAAAAAAAAATAATTCTCACCGGTGTCACCTGAGGGCTCCATACACATGTGCCAAAACAATCGAGATAAAAAGTACTATATTTAAATTGCATTTTTCATCTGACCAGTAGGGGGCGGAATTGCACCCCCACTAAAACTGCCTATTGACAGGACAGCAGTCTTCAGTGTCGCCTCTGAAGTGGAATCGCACTAACCCTCATGACTGAGATGACATGAATAAAATAGTCAAGGACAAAAATCCTTATCAAAAAACAGACGTGTGATCATTTAGGTACGGTTTACAGTGTGGATCATGCAAAACAGCCCCCTTTCCAGTTTTCCTACTTGAAGAAATCAATTTTTAATTATGAACAAGTTGTAATGGAAAACCTGATGAGAGATGGTGATTCTATGAAAAATAATCCATCCCCACATTCATCCATCAGAAAACTGCTTATCTAGTACAGGGTCAGAGTGAGCACTGAGTATATACAGAGGGCATGGGGGGGGAGGGGGGGTACATCCATGCCAGCCAATCACACAGTAGACAGCCATCACATGTTAGGGGGGTTCAGAGACATCGAGCCACCAAACCCAGGGAAGGGGGGTCTTAACTTTTTGAGTCTTTTCGCAAAGAGGTTGTTCACTGGGGGAGGGGGGCATATAACCCACAACCCTGAATGTTTGAGGACACAATTCCCCACGCCCCC
Source organism: Paramormyrops kingsleyae (assembly GCF_048594095.1). Taxonomy (NCBI): domain Eukaryota; kingdom Metazoa; phylum Chordata; class Actinopteri; order Osteoglossiformes; family Mormyridae; genus Paramormyrops; species Paramormyrops kingsleyae. The sequence goes on along the minus strand of NC_132800.1, from coordinate 18,573,652 downwards.
CCCCCCCCCCACATCGCTGAGTCTCCATATAAAAAACAGCATTTGTAAATATGCTATGAAATAACTGTAACTTAATTACCAAACAACCTTAGAAATAATAAACACAAAATCACAAAATAATAATAAAAATAAAATCAGGTTCAATTTGCCGTTTGGGTCACTCGCTATCAGCTTGACAGAGAGAGAGAGAGAAAGCGAAAGATGTTAGAATATTCATGCCTGTTATCAGCCTAATACTGGCAACAACTACATTCCTTCATCGTCTCATCCTCCAGAAAAAAAAATACAAGACACTTTCAACGGCGTTGCTGGAGTCTTTCATTTGCGCCGTTTTTGTTTCCGGAGACCAGAGGGCTCATCTAAATGCAAATGTACGCTCTCTCTTTCTCCTCTCTCTACCATATTCCATCTATCACTCGCTCTGCATACGTCCTCTTTCAGGACCTGAAGGCCCTGTGATGTCATCTGACCAAGCATATGTAGACAAGGCAAAGAAACTAATAAAGATATACACATGATTGAGGGATTATTATGGAACAAGGGGTCCTGTTCCCAGTTGGGTGGCACTCAGGCACCAGCAGTCATGCCCCCCACCCCCCTGGCCTCCCCGGGTGTGACTAGGCATAAATGAAGACAAGCGACTCAGGAGAGAGTCCGACAGCCACCCAGAGAAGCTTCTTGTACTTGTCAGGCTTCCAGCCAACCCCAATGTGGCTCTTAGACACGTTAATTTGCCCCGGCAGGAAGGCTACCTTCACTAGCTCCTATTAGGCTGTGTTTTTTTCGTATATCTGCGAACAGGCAGCCTTAATTAATGACTCAACGGGCAGGAGAGTGGCCAGGCGGGCCGTGTTTCCACACTAATGGAGCCGATACCGAGCTTAAATGGCATCATTTAGAGCTAATCTTCGCTGTTCCTCGACCTTTCATTAGCATTAGCACTCAGGAAAATTTCTACTTAAGTGTCCAATGAAAAAGGCTCTCTGACAACTGGGCAGCTTTGCAGCCTTGAAAGTCATGGGTTGTGGGTTCAAATCCCACCCCCTGGGAACTTTGGTTTCCTCCCACCGTGTAAATGATGTGCCGTTATGAAAAATGGTGTCATTGATTTGCTCTTAATGGATGCATCCTGTGATCACACCCTAGGATACAGGAGCAGTGTATATTCCCACTCAAACCATGCACTTGTGAGGGCCCCCTGTTGGCCACAAACAGACTACACTAAATATTAAATATACGCATTCCTTATTTAAGGGTTGCTGCAGCAGCCGTTCTGATAAGCAGCTAGCTAGCTATGATTTTCTGACTCTGGCAGCTTGTGGGGCGGCTCAGTAGATTAGCACGGCAGAAACTTGAACACCAATCCCAGAACGTCTGGTCCGGCTGTTCACTGGAAGCGGAAAGTCTGTTAAGTTACCATAGAAACCGTCAACGGACAGGCGCTTGTGTTTGGATAACCAAGGATAATTACGTATGGAGGGTTTTGTGACGATATTCAATAAATATGTCATTTAAAAGATTATTTAAATTAGAATTTAAATGAACATTTAAATGACTATTTATAAACATCATTTTAATTATTTACAGTATATCTATTGTGACTTACAGTGTAACCAATTACATGTTATGTTTTCTTTAAGACCCGCCCACTTCAGCTGCCTCTTGTTGGGCTCTCTTGTTAGTCCTGTGTATATAAGTGTGTTTGGTCTTGGGAACCATAGTCCTGTCATTAATATCACTCCCCACTTGTGCTTGTGTGTTCTCCCTGTACCTGTGTCTTACCCAATACTTCCTGTTTTGACCCCTCGTGGTGTGTTTAGTTTGGTCCTGCTTCTGTTTTATTTAATAATGCCCCTTTTTGTTTGCCAGCCTCCAGCCTGGTTCTTCCCTTCTTCTCCTTGATGGAGGGCTTCTTCTTGGCTTTATGGGACTTCAGTCCTGCCACTAGGAGCTTGATACAAAGTGTCTTAGCAGTGCACTTCACACCACTTAATGTTTCTCATTCTTTCTGAAGGTCATTTGAGGTCATCCTCCGATTTATGAGTCACTGCCGGTTAGTTGATGGTCATCCCTGGTATTAGAAAGTCGTTTCTGCCCTCTACCTGGCTGGTTTCTGGTCATTCCCAGTGTCTCCTTCTTCACCATGTTCTTATGTACTGTTGTCTTAGAATCTTTGAGCTTGGAAGCAGCCGCACAGTGTAGCCTTCTGCCAGCAGAGCTAGGATTAAACCAGGATTTAAAAATGCAGATATATTTAAAATATGGAGCGGTCTCATTCTTTCCAGAGCTGTATATCACGAGATCTCACAATACTTGATTAGGAAAAACTCACCTAAAATAGGATATTTTTACACAATCTCACATAGTACAATAAGCAAAAACAATAACTGAATATTGTTTGATAATTTTTTTGCTTAAAGGGCCAGTTAAAGCTGATTGGCAGGTCTAATCCGGCCTACAAGCCGTAGTTTACCCTACGCTGGTGTAGGAAGTTAGTGTGTTAACAGTGATACTCAGTTTGATAAGAAACAATTTCAGTGGTAATGACCCAGGACAATAAAAACTAAGATGTCCCATAATTTGGCATCTGATGGGTTAATATAATACATGATGCAATTCATCATTTTAACATGCTAAATCAGGGGTGGGCAGTCTTACCCGCAAAGGGCCGGTGTGTGTGCAGGTTTTTGGGATAACCTGTAGGTCAGCTGTTCAAACCCAGGTGTGAGGACTCTTCAGCCAATCAGTCCTCTAATTAGTAATCTAATTAGGGAGCTGCAGCGAAAACCTGCACACACACCGGCCCTTTGTGGATAAGAATACTCACTCCTGTGCTAAATGCTTACTGTGTCTTTGCTTCACCATCATTAACAGGTTTAAAAAAAGAGAATTTTGAAAGATACAGGGTTCATAAAAGCCAGCAGAGGTTTTCAGTAGTTCCATCTTTTGATAAAGAGAAGTTTCTAGAAGGATGGGTATGAGTTCTGTTGCCTTTGAATGAGACAGCTGCTTTATTTTGTGAATTAGGGTGCGAGGTCTCTGACAGCTGGCTGTCAGTCTTATCAGCTATATGCCGAAACTCTGCTCTCCAAATGTCATGGCAAGTATCAGTTTTTGAAAATCTCCATTTGTTTTTAGCCCTGGGTAAAATAATAGTCTTTTAGCCACAATCCAGTCATCTTTTATATGCATTTCTGTGTGTTGCCATATCAAGTGTAATTGCCTTAATGTGAATCCTGTGTAATACAATGTACTAATATTCCCACAATGTCAGATCAGGTTTATTTAGGGTGATTTTTATCAGAATTAGTGAGGGAGACCAACCATTCAAAATAGCTTGATCACCGATGATGCATAATTATATAAATATTACTAAATCTATCTAAATAAAGTGCATAATGTCTGCAGACCTTACTTCGGAAGAGTGGGCTGTTAAAGTGATGCAGTGGAACAGTACATCTTAGCCTTTCGTGCTGCTTTTCACACATCACAATTCTCTGTTTTCCACTTAGAACTCTTGCTTGTTCTACATTGTTATGTACAAACACCCCAGGCCCTCCCTTCCCCAAAGATGTTCCTGAAGGATCAGTCCTGGGATCACTCTTCCTCTCACAGTACATTCAATTAATCTTTATTATTATTATTATTATTATTATACAGTGTCAAAGCAGGTGTACAATGAAATGTAAGTTTGCGTAAACTGTGGAAGGCGGTGCAAGAAAGGACAAAAAGTGTAAATGTTTCATGCATTATTTAAGTATTATAAAATATAAAGTATGGGAAGTATATAAATGTAAAGGTAATTAGTAATAAATACTAGCGAATGAACATTTGCTCAATGGAGTAGGACAGTAGTGTGACAAACCATAGTGCAGGAATGCGACAGAAGTCATACAATACCATTGAATTCCCTATTTGAGGTTGCTGATCTCCCTTATGGAATGTTCTACCTTTTGCTGAGCTTAACCGTTTTCAGGAAAAGTCACTCAAGAAGGTTGCTGATCTCTCATACAGCATTTTCTACCTTATGCTGAGCTTAATTGTTGTCAGGTAAAGTCAAACAAAAATAGCTCTTGCTTATTTACTCTCGGCTGAGCGTGTGGTCTGCAGTCTAGGATGCAGAATCTGCATTTCAGCGTGTACAATGACCCATGCAAAACTGCAGCTCTCAGCTAAGCAGAGTAGCTGCACCATACGGGCAATTCCCCGAGCATCATGTTGCTCAACTTTGGGAGTTTCCTGCCTTTTCAGTTATTGTTGTTTAATCCCACCGTAGCCCTCTAAAGGACAGGAACAGAAAACTGTTCAGAAATGAAATTATCACTGTCAGTAGAAGCGGTATTCACTGGATGTGTATTAAATTAAGCATATACACTTAGACCTATGTATTATTTTTTTCCAACAGAAAATGTATTATGAGGCTGATTTTCTACAAGGGAAATTTACCGACCTTAAGTGCAGGACACCAGTCTTTGTTTTTTTTTCTCACTTATATCTGAGTATTGCGCACTTTACTTTTTGTTCCCTGAAAGGCTGATCTCAAGCATTTTAGCATTCATGCAGAAAGCTGCTAAATTGATTCCAATAAACAAGCCAGATCCATGTCGCAGATGTGCACGAGCGGACACAGATAAATTCATTTCCCCAGTGTTTAATGGGACAGTATATAATCACTTCAAAACCATACTGCTCTCATAATCCTGAACAAGGTAAGTTAATTTCCAGGAGACCTCAATTCTGCTGTGTCTGTACTTCATATTTGATTATTATTATAATTAATATTATTAATTGTGTACTTGGTCAGCAATTTTATCCAAACCAATTTCCAGGATGTTTTATGGAGTTTGAGTAGGGTGAGTGGTGTAAGAATCTCTCTCTAGGCTTTCAGGACATTAAAGCCACTCTCTGGTCTGGAATATGCCTGAGAAACGCTGTTGCACATCTCCAGAAAGGTACTTAAAGTGGATTGATGCACTAAAATATCTGGGAATAATGGGGCAATTTTCAGTCTAGGTTTCACTTGTAATGCATGAAATATGTACTTTTCACACGCAATTTAAAAAATACATCAATCTTCCATAACCATTCATGTAGTACAGGGGGATGTGATGCTTATCCTAGGAAACTAAGAGAACAAAGCAGGGGACACCCTGGATGGGATTCCAATACATCACAGGGCACAGAGCAGGGGACACCCTGGATGGGATTCCAATACATCACAGGGCACAAAGCAGGGGACACCCTGGATGGGATTCCAATACATCACAGGGCACAAAGCAGGGGACACCCTGGATGGGATTCCAATACATCACAGGGCACAAAGCAGGGGACACCCTGGATGGGATTCCAATACATCGCAGGGCACAGGGCAGGGGACACCCTGGATGGGATTCCAATACATCGCAGGGCACAGGGCAGGGGACACCCTGGATGGGATTCCAATACATCGCAGGGCACAGGGCAGGGGACACCCTGGATGGGATTCCAATACATCACAGGGCACAGGGCAGGGGACACCCTGAATGGGATTCCGGTCCATCACAGGGCTCAGGGCAGGGGACACCCTGGATGGGATTCCAATACATCACAGGGCACAGGGCAGGGGACACCCTGGATGGGATTCCAATACATCACAGGGCACAGGGCAGGGGACACCCTGAATGGGATTCCAATACATCACAGGGCAAAGGGCAGGGGACACCCTGGGTGGGATTCCAATACATCAAAGGACACAAAGCAGGGGACACCCTGGATGGGATTCCAATACATCACAGGGCACAGAGCAGGGGACACCCTGGATGGGATTCCAATACATCACAGGGCACAGAGCAGGGGACACCCTGGATGGGATTCCAATACATCACAGGGCACAAAGCAGGGGACACCCTGGATGGGATTCCAATACATCACAGGGCACAAAGCAGGGGACACCCTGGATGGGATTCCAATACATCACAGGGCACGGGGCAGGGGGCACCCTGAATGGGATTCCAATACATCACAGGGCACAGGGCAGGGGACACCCTGAATGGGATTCCAATACATCACAGGGCACAAAGCAGGGGACACCCTGAATGGGATTCTGGTCCATCACAGGGCACAGGGCAGGGGACACCCTGGATGGGATTCCGGTCCAGCACAGGGCAAGAGGCAGGGGACACCCTGGATGGGATTCCAATACATCACAGGGCACAGGGCAGGGGACACCCTGAATGGGATTCCAATACATCACAGGGCACAGGGCAGGGGACACCCTGAATGGGATTCCAATACATCACAGGGCAAAGGGCAGGGGACACCCTGGATGGGATTCCAATACATCACAGGGCACAGGGCAGGGGACACCCTGGATGGGATTCCAATACATCACAGGGCACAGGGCAGGGGACACCCTGGATGGGATTCCAATACATCACAGGGCACAGGGCAGGGGAGACCCTGGATGGGATTCCAATACATCACAGGGCAGGGGACACCCTGGATGGGATTCCAATACATCACAGGGCACAGGGCAGGGGACACCCTGGATGGGATTCCAATACATCACAGGGCACAGGGCAGGGGACACCCTGGATGGGATTCCGGTCCAGCACAGGGCAAGAGGCAGGGGACACCCTGGATGGGATTCCAGTCCATCACAGGGCAAGAGGCAGGGGACAAATCATTAAAATTTCATTGGAGGCATTGCCAAATCAATCCACATTGAAAAAGTAATAAAATAGAACAGAGGGGCAAAGAAGAATGTAACTACACAGAACAAAACGGTTGGAATTATTGGAAGATAATTCCTGTTCAAAGACTGCAGGCCAGTAATTTTCATAAAGTACGTAACTTTGTAAAAAAGCACAGCTGATCTCTGAAATTAAACTAAATGTCCATATTTTTTTTCAAGATTTATAAGCCATCTGTCATCAAGCTCTCCATGTGAGAATCTGAAGAATATATATGGATGAAATTAACTTAAGTAAAATGCAACTTATTCAGTTTGACTGAACATTATCTTACCGTTGACGTTCTGCTCCCCTAGTAACCTCACAATGAAGCCTAAAATCTTACAGTAACCCTAAATATCAATGACCTCACTGGACAATTGGAACATTACATTTAACCAGGATGCTGGGATGTTACATCTGTCCAATGCTGAGTTTAATTTACCATTGGTACTGGGTTGTTTATGTAAAATATTAAATACATAAAAACACTTATGTAGTCACTTGACAAATACTGAACATTTAAATGTTATTGTAAATATTTATTACTCTTAAAAAAATATTTTTCATATTATGAATATCTAGCGAAGCAGCAAAAGGTTTACTCCTTGATAATTACCCACTGACAATACATTATAGCGATTCTTCATAATATTTTATTACAAATATTACTATCACACAGTGAGTTAATAGTTTATCTTGTTACATCTGTGTCACATAAACCATTTCAATGATGTTTGTTTTCTTGTTCTCCAGTGGTTTGGACGAAGACTTTGAATGAGGTGTGATAACATTAGTTACCCACCCAGGACGTTGCTAGACATAAAGCACGCTACCCCCCCCCCCCCCCTGCCCCCCCACCCCACTCCTCATTACTTGAACATGTGACATTAAGCTGAACATGAGATTTTACTGGGGCACAGCACATAAAAACTGGGCCACATACCCCAGTAAAAGGGGTCTAGCGACACCCATAGTTCCCACAACAACAGGGGTACATTTACTCAAGTGCTGGGTCCGCAGCATATCCCCTCTGCTTGGTCAGAACTGGGTAGCTGGTCTGAAAATAACCCAGCAAAATAACCCAACAGGCTTAGTAGAGGACACAAGGTAAGGGCCACCTTGGGTGGGATGTCACAGCCTGTACATGGACTATGGGCAGTTTGGCAAAACCTAATGACTGCTTCATAATTTTTGACTGCAGAAGGAAGGGTAGTAACCAGAAGGAGCCCATACAACATGGGGAGAAGATGCAAAGTCCACACACACAGAATTAAGGTCCACAATAAAAAAGGTAATAGAATAGAACACAGGGACAAAGGGAAATGTGCACAGAACAAGACGCAATGTCCACACACATGGAAGTAAGGTTCACAATCATACCCACTGAGCCCCTTATCATCCACAGACTAAACAAAACTAATAATAATTATGATAATAATAGTAAGGATTATAATTCCTCTGCCCTGAATCCCCCCCCCCATCCATGACCCTGGGCAGGATAAACATTTGAATTATGGATGAGTGGATAATTAAAATGCAGACAGATACAGTAAATGATAGATAGATAGATAGATAGATATTCAAATGTTAAAAGTGTTGATAGTATACGCTCTTAGACCAGTACGCCAGCCAACTGAGATGGTTCAATTTTAATTAATCCACATGCATTCTTCCCTTAGGTACTGATCATTATCTCCCGAAATTATTGTAATTGTCATAATTAGCTCTAATCATCTTTATTTTCTATTCCGGTCATCAAAGCCTTGAGTTTTTTCTCAGACTTCAAAAAAATAATGACCCCACATTCGCCTGGAAATCAAGAGAGCTACATTCCATTAAAAATCCAATTTAAAAAAGTCCATTTATTAAACTGTTTCATAGCATTCAACACACTCGAACTGATGAAACGATATCACTTCTTGATAACATTACAAAAGGCCAAAAAGGGACTAGATTTGTCATGTCAGCTTACATTGTGATTTGATATAAGCTTATTCTTGTTTGATGCACTGATTAAATAGACTAATGTACCACATGTGGAGTGAAGTCACTTTCAAACCTTTCTTTGCTTTCCATGTCCTTCGAGGTTTTGGGTCTTGAGCCTGTTGATGGGAATTAGCTAGTTCACTTTCAGTTACGGTCGTCTTATTATAGTGTGGGTGAACATGATATTCAAAATACAAGACTTGCTTTAAAACTATGGACATATGAACCTTGTTATATTGGAAAGAATACATTTTTTATGAATAAATTTTGCCATTTTTTTTACATTTAAAATTCCATTACTTTGTGATGCTTTGCCTGTAATTTCTGTTTATTAACCTTAGATTCTCTGCAGCCCTGAACTGAAGATACAGAGAAATTCCTTAATTCCCCAAACGTCACGGTCCGATGCGATTCTTTCTGCAGTCTCTGATGGACCATCTCCACATAGACCAATACCACAGATCACCCTAACTGCCAGATTACAGAGACAGCGGCTTGGCTCCGATGAACATTGCATTAATGAGCCGTTTAAATAGTTTCTCAGCCTCATAGGTCGCTGAGAGCGGCCGGCATGAGATCGCTTTCCACTGCAGACTGTCATTGCTGACATTTGTCATATATCCAGGGCCACTCGAGCGGTTTCAGCCAGGCTAATGCAACTGATAGAACAGGAACGAACAACAGATTGGTTTTTTTTTCTTTTTAGATGTTGGGGGTGTCCAAGAGACAGAGATAAAGCTACTGGGTTTTTATTTTTTGCATTTTTAAAGAACTTAGTATATAGAAGGTTTTTACCTTATCCTGTTTTGCAGAATTATCTATGTAAATTTAGTTTTATGTGAAATAAAATCTCTAATAACCAAAGGGCAGGATGGTGTAGGAGATTAAAAAACTGAAAAGCGATCCACACGGTCCCTGCCCTCTCATTCCCCTGCCTGGCCAGCAGGTGTCGCTGGTCTCCCCTTTCCTGGTGTTTGAGTCCTTCGTGATTATGACTAACACTTAGTATTTCTAAATGACCCTCATCTGTCTTCCTGTTTCCATTGCCAGTGTTTGGTTGATCAGTTATAGTTTGCACCTGTCCATTGGGGAGGTAGCATGTGGATCAGTAGGCCAAGCCTGTTTGCCTCTGGTCCAAAGGTCACCAGTTCAAACCCAGCCTTGGCATGTCTGCAGGATCTTGAGCAAAGCCCTTAACCCCCAGTCCCCTGCAAATCAGGGGAAGCATAAAGAAAATTCAATTAAGTATCAATAATTATCATTGTTGAAGCACTAGTTATGTGTATTTAAGTGCCTGCCCTTACTCTGCTCTCCAGTCAGTCATTGTGTTTGCTTCCGTTCCTGTGCTGCTCCCTGCTTTAGTTCTTGTGCTCTTGTTACACCCCATTGTGATTTCTTTTGTTTCTCACTTTGTAGTGTTCAGAAAAGTTCCTGGTGTCTTTTGAGCTGCGCCACGGATTTTCCCATGTCGTTTCCGCCATGCCTCACCCTAACATGGACATGTAGATACATATAGGGTGTCATAGCAGCTCAGTATCTCCATGGTTTGGTTTGGTTGGGGGGGACAGAAACTCCTTTGCACTACATATTGTGAATCTTTTTCTTTTGTGTTTTAAAAGAACAGGCCTCATAAAATCACCTCATCGCCCACCTTTGTGTTTGCCAGTAATCTGTTTGTTTGTATCTGCTAAAAGCCAGTGGGTTGGACCGAATGTGCTAATGGAAGGGGGAGTGTGACTCCATGGTGGACAAGAAACTTGACCAAAATGAGTCATGGAGCTTCTTTCAGATGGGGGGGGGGGGGCGGGCTGGGGGCTCATGCCATGCATGGGATGCCACCAGAAAAGAGAACCAGTGCAGGCTTGCCCTCCAGACCGGCCCTGTAACCCTCACAACAATTACATACATTCAGTTCATCAGAAGCTTCTTTTCACCACAAAACATCATTTATGATTTTAGTTACTTCCTGAATATAACAAGTTGCTCCACTGCATGGTTCAAGGAACAGCCACTGAGTGGCCTCCCCCCAAAGCTCAAGGTCGGTAGTTGGTGTTACTTTCTTGCTCAAAAATGTCTAAAACCTTCAGATAGCGAGGCCATTTTCTATGATCTTCTAAGCACTAGGTTTTAAAAGCCTTTCATTAGGAATGCCACTTGCTCTGACATTTCGCACTTACAAATCAAAACCGATTTTTGAGTGGAGACCAAAAACCTCTGGTCTTTTGAAGCTGTTAATGTCAGACATGCTGATGTTGACAAGTAAAGATAGCTATATAGCGAGAAAGATTGTCCCAACCTCCAGAACCACACACATAGATAGATAGATAGATAGATAGATAGATAGATAGATAGATAGATAGATAGATAGCAGGACCACCTATTTACTGAATAGTTGTTTTGCTTGATTGATTGGTTAATTGATTGATTGATTGATTGGTAGATTGGACCACCTATTGTATGTTTCACTTGACTATTGATAGATTGATTGAGTGAGTGATCATTGATTGATTGACTGGACCATCTATTTAATGTATTTGTTTCACTTGGTTGGTTGGTTGGTTGGTTGGTTGATTGATTGATTGGACTTCCTATTATATATTTTTTGCTTAATTTCTTATTCAATAATTGTTTATTGATTGATTGATTGTATGATTGATTGATTGACTGATTGGATCTGATCCCAGGGGTAAATTTTGTAGAGGAAACTTTCATCTGAAGTGTGGCACAAAAGAACAAAAAAAACAAAAACAAAAGGAGACCAGTGATTACAAAGATTGGGTGCAGATTACCTTTGAAAATCTTTTATATACAATTATAACTATATTTTCTCTTACATATGACTCCACAACCTTTCTTGGGCTGTGGAATTGGAGAAGTTGACACTATCCAATTAAAACTGAAAAGGCAGCCTTTTCCCTTCGTGATGCTGACCTTTCAGAGTAAGTTTCCGAGATCCTTATGAAAACGAAGCCGCTATCACCTTCTAACGCACGATGTGTCACTTGTAAATGTTATGGGATTGGAAAATGAAAACAGAGTTATTCAAATTCTCTCCTGAAGTGAAAAAGTCATCCAAGTTAATATACATCATCTCACTCATGACGGATAAGTCACTGGTGGTATTTTTAAAGGTCGATTCTATAAACAATAGTTATTAATCAGGAAATAAAGAACCACAAGCATGTAAGAGTGTTTAAGCTCTCCAGATTCTGGAGAGTTATTAATTTACCTGCCGAGATACAAGGTAAATTGAAATAAAATTGCACGCATTAGTGAATACCACGGGGAAAATCACTACAAAGTTATATAAGCCTATACAAATAAAGTAAAACATTTAACCTGAGGTGGCCAATCTTATCTTGTTTTTCCATCGGCTGCTGGTATCACTGCAGCACAGGACCCGCCTGCATAACGGAGTGAAAGTCTGCTCTAAGATCATCGGACTCCCGGTCAGAGCACTTTCATCCCTGAGTGAGCAGCAAACTCTGAGAGCAGCGTGTAGGATTCTCTGTTCCCGGAGTTTGAGTGGCTCCCCTCAGGACGACGGCTCCGCTGTCCCGGCTGCAGGACACAGAGGTGTTAGAGAGCGAGCCGGGGAGTCTGGCACAGTAGTCGGGAAGTCGGGTAACACAGGATTTAATGCGGACAAACAATTAAAAAAACATCCAACGTTAATGACCAGACAGGGGTAAGACAGACACAGAAGCACTATGTAGGAGTCAGAAGGGACGACAAAGGGGGCGTGGAGGAAGATGGAGGGACAGAAGGAGGGGACGAGAAGGGAGGTGAAAGGGACACCGGAGGAGGTGAGAAGGGAGCAAAAGCCGCAGCAGGCAAAGCCGCTGGCGACTGACGAGTCGGAGTAGGGGGACCGCCGAGCCAAAGCCAGGGGGCAGGGTGGGCGGGACCCGACCCCTACGCAAGTGTCCTTTCCCCCTTCTGGACACGGAGAGTCAAGGTCCAGGCTGGGATCTGCCACACTGGGGTAATGGTTGGGGCAACCCACCAGAGGGCCTCAACGGGGCAGTCACCAGGGATATCCACGAGGGGTCCCACTCAAGATCCTCCCCACCAGAGATGGAGGAGGAGTGTCGGTCCAATGGTTTGGGACCTCCTCGGGGACAGGGTCCAGGGGATCGGGAACCACGGGGGCGGAGCAGACGCAACAGGCAGGCAGGCTTCGGGCACAGGCAAAGCAGCAACAGGCAGGCAGGCATCGTGCGCCGGCAAACAGCGGCAGACAGACGGGCTTCGGGCGCAGACATCGCCGGGCCGGTTCCTCCCAGCACACCGTAGGGAAGACAGCAGAGGTTGAGACGGCCCCTAGGAAAATGCCCAGCTCGTCCTCCTGTCTATTTCCCCGCTTATTTTTCCTGCGAGCTGGCTCTGCGAGGTCCGGTGGCTCGCACGGCAATGGAGGAAGAAAACCGCAATCAAAGGATGCCTGACGGAGCATATCAATGGTCCTCAATTACCTCGGGCTGTTCGAGCCAATATGCCACCTCCTCCAACAGATCATGGCGTTCCGCCTCACTGAGGGGAGGCATCTTCACTTTTGGTCCAGTCATTCTGTTAAGGAGCGAGCCGGGGAATCAGGTGCGGTAGTCAGGAAGTCGGGTAACACAGGACTTAATGCGGACAAACACAACTCAAAAAACATCTAACGGTAATGACCGGACAGAGGTAAGACAGACACGGAAGCACTAAATACACTGAATTAACAACAACTAGACACAGCTGAAAACACCGGGATTCCACACGAGGTAACAAGGGGGGCATGGCACACAGGAGGATCGGACTAGCAGGTCATGACAAGAGGAGGAGAACCACCTTTGTTCTCAGGGCCGTTCAACTCCTCAATTCACAGACTTCTCTCCCCCCCCTCCCTGTACTGAAAACCGTCATTCATTCTGCACTTGAACCCCCCATGCCCACTATCAATCCCTCCCTTTACATATTTATTCACTTCTTATCTACCTGATTGACTGCAATTTTGCACAGCATCCTTCAAACACTGTTGCACTTTATGTCATTGTGTCCTTGTTCAGCAGCCCTGTGTGCCTTTAACTGCCCCTCGGGGACAAATAAAGTTATTTTGAATTTGAATTATCTGCATAAGGCCAAGTGTGTATGCAGGTTTTTGGGATAACCTTTAGGTCAGCTGTTCAAACCCAGTTATTAGGACTCTTCAGACAATCAGTCCACTAAGTAGTAATCTAATTAGGGAGTTTCAGCGAAAAACATGTATGCACAACGGCCCTTTCTGGTTAAGACTGGCCACCCCTGGCGTACACAGACAGTATTAAGACCATTTTCTTGGAGTGATATGTGACACACCAGAACGAGTTCAGGTCATCAATATTTACAGCTGTGTCGATATGGCAAATAAAATTGGATGTAAATGGTGGGGGTTGTTGCAGTAGCTTCTGTAGGTCCGATATAGACAGGAAATCCTGGAGGATATTACATAACAACAAAAGGATTTATATACATTTTATTTCAACTCAAGGCAAATTAACTTCTACTGATTCAGCTCTTTCTGCAAGTAGACCTTCATTACACCAGGGCTATTGTGCAAGACAACTACGTGGAATTATTTAGGTCAGGACAGTCCGACCCTGCTGCTGTATGGCTTAGGTGCAGCCCTAGTTTAACACACCTGATACAGATAATCAGGCCCTTCAGTAATATCTCAGTATTAGTCAGGTTAGCTTCCACATAGCTGGCTCTAATACTGACACGCTACTGAAGGGCCTGATTATCTCATTACACAGCTAAGCTATGCAGAGTGCTAGATCTCTAGGAGCAGGGTTATAGGCAGCCCTGATTTAGGGTTTGCTCTGGTATGAGACATTCACCAGAGAGGGCAGGACCTGGGAGCAGAGTAGCGTCAGTTACAGTATCTATCCAGCAGCCTTCAGTGTTACAGGTATGTGTTATGTACCCAACAATGATGTGATCACTCTGCCAGCCATAGTATTTCAACGAGTAACCTTCCATGCGCAGACCTAAGCAAAGCACAACCCTAAATGTATGAAGTGCCACCGAGATTTGAACAACTCTGACCGCTGGATTCAAAGTCCACAGTACTAACCGCTACACCATAGACGTTGCAAATAGTCGACAACACACAAGATTAACTGCAAGCCCTTCCTAGCCGGTTTAAATATAATTCGATGTGTGTGTGCTTGAACTTATATCACAGACTGTAATGAATGTTAGAGACTCCATGCCAGTATTTATTGAAGATTTTGAATTGCTAATTAATTATCTTATTCATCATACACCACTTTCTCCACCTTCAGAAAGTGGAATGAATTTAGTGTTATATAGTCAAGTGTGGTTTGTTATTCCTGCGTTTCATAAATACGAACAGAAAACCGTCCTCCTATAAAATTTTATAATGACAATTCGGTTAATCTCGATCAATCTGCAATACTGTTAAGGTATTGATCGGTCCAAAGGCAAAACTTTTCTAAAACTTCATCTACTTCCATTCGCTAGACTTATGCAAAACATCTATACTTGACTAGTCAAAAGAAGGTGAACAATTTATTCGTATGTTTAGCAATAGCATTCCCATTCATTCCCTCCCTCATCTTCCGCCATACTGCAACTATATATACACATATATGGAATTTTAATTTTTAATTTCACCTAAATGATGAATTTCCACAGAGCCATTAACGACTTTAGCCATACGCGTCTAGCCTCAGATTTGTTCTGACCGTTATTTATCTGGAAGGGAAACTTATCGAAATGTATCTACATATAAAATGCATTAAATTTACTATAATCATCTCCCTCTCTCTCGCTCTCATATATATATATATATATATATATATATATATATATATATATATTCATATTCGTAATTCTTAATATAATATCAAATGTACGTGGACCGTCTGCCAAAAATGCGGATTCTTACTGCCATCTAGTGGTCATTAGTGTACATATGTTTAAATTAACGAGTCAAAAGCGCGATTACTTCAGTCTGTTTTAACATTACCCACGATATTCTTTGTGTGACCCGATAAAGCTGAATAAATAATCTTCATATATAAAATAATTAAACCGGATATAATTATGTGCAACGTTGTCTATAGAATGAACAGTTATTTATCTGCTGTTGTTTATAGTATATCAGTATTGCTTACTATTTATAAGTGGGATTTTAATAATAACACTACTTACTATATACTTCCCGTGCATTTCACTAAGCCAGTCTATATAATAATAATAAATTATTACTAGGCAAAAAAATGCGTTTTATTGGCAGATGCGTGATTAGTTGCAGAAAAATATCTAACAATTACTGTCGAAGTTACCGTAGTTGTAATATCCATTGGAAATATAGTTGAAAGGACGTCAGATTCCCGAATTTATCCGAGAATAAACCTGCGTTAAAGATGCCCCACGGTCCTGTGGGTGGCGCTGTTTCAGATAAAGCGTCAAAGTCAGTATTATTTCCCATACACCGCATAACCGTAGGTTCAAAGAAACTGAATTCGACTGCTATCCTACTGAGCTTGTACCCCAGCCGTAGGCCTATACCCTGTAATAAGCTGTAGGCCCCAACGCGACTCTGGATGGATGGATGGAATCACAAAGGGAGCCAGATTTGATCCCCATTGAATGTAAGAATAAACCAACAATCGATTGCACGTGGCTACAAATAAATAATATTTACTGAGCAGTGGTTATAATATTAGTCATTATTAGTCTTTTATTTTTTCTGAAATTTCCGGTTTCAGCATGCCTCTGCTAAGGAAATGGACAGTAAATGTTACTTGCAACTGAAGGCAGATCAGTCAATGGCGACATGATCTGTGTGTGATGCTGCGAATCAGTGGTTACACCATTATCAGAGAGAGATAGGAAGATATATATTGACAAGGGAAAACCCAGTCAGGCTGTCAAAACCGAGAATGCGGAATGACTGAGCTCAATTTGATAAGTCAAAATGCCCGCAGTTTCAACATTAAACGTCTTCTGTACGCTTTGGGATGACCCTGAACCCAGAAATATCAATATAATCGTGAAATTGTCTTAATAAAACACTTCGAATAACTTATCTTAAGCTGAATGCTTTTGCGGCTTATAAAAATAAGGTTATAAGTGTGCATGGAATTAGGTAACAAATTTAGAAAATTAAATCTCACATGTAAAATTTAACAGAAGCGCTCAGAGTGCGCAGAGGAAGGAAAATCACATCTTGTGGCTGAAACTGGGGAGTTTGATTTTCGCCTTTGAAATTTCGGACATTAAAACGCCGGCATCCCTAAACTGAGCGGGTGTCGGTACACATGCAGCGGGCTTCGGTGCGGGTGGCGGGGGCGTGGGGGGCGTTGTAGGTCCTTGGGACGCATGCGCTTGGACCGAAAGCAGTCGGTCTGGAAAGCCCACAGCAAACGGATGTAATCAAAGCAAAGATTTACCTCTTATCTAGCATACATGGTGAAATTGTAAGTACCGGCACCCAGGAATGGGTCTGCAGACGCTGTGATTGTATGAGGTATAGTTGTAGACATAGTCCAACGTGGCAATCAGTGCAAGTTGATATAAATGACGATTTTGTTTCTAGTGACTGTCCTGCATGATTTAAACCACAGTCTGCCGAAACAGTCTTTTTCGAGGATCTGATGAGTGACAAAAAACATGCATCTTGAAAATTCATTTGCGGTGATCGGAAGTGTCTGTTGCACAACATGGTTTGATGCGCTTCTGCGTTAGTATTCTCGGTAATAATGAAATCTGCAGGAGTGTTTCACTCTTGGTCCCGCTGTCGATGTTCACGCCTGGTTTAGGGTTTAGATGCATCGCTTCTGAGTTTTGCTGGGCTGCTGGTTTTTGGATACGGTCGCATTTGAGAGTAAAACCTGCTACTGGCATGGCAGCTTCTGTACTTCGGATAGGTGGGGGACGCCTGCTGTCACTGCTGGGCACAGTTTGTCTTTCCTATAAACTACACATATTATATCATTAAGAAAAGATGAATAAATAAGCATGCACGTGCTTGTGCAAAAGAAAATAACAAATAATAAGATAAAATAAAAAACATGCAGCCGCATGTATTTTATTTGATAAAACTCACTACAGTCCATAATTCAGTACTCTGGGCATCGATTTGCAATATTAACCGCCTTTAAATGTATTATCGTATACACGTAGGCTAATGAAAAAACAGGGGAAATATGTTGTCACGTCTAATGGTTCGACTTTTATAAGTAGTTCCGCTGGTAATTTTATCAAGGTAAGATGCGGACTTTCCCCGTCGTAAGGGAGTAAATTGATGTTTTGTAGAATGAGCGTATTTCATAACGACTCAGATAAACGCACACGTGTAACTAATATTCTGAATTAAGGCAGAATTATAGTTATTAATTATTTATTATTATTTATCCGTTCTACAGGTAGCTTTCGAATATGTCCGCCAATAACATGCTTTATTGGTTCATTATAATTCTTTTAAAATATTATAGATTGTTTTTGATTAGTTTTGACGTATCAGTAAAGAATGCGCTCTTTTTTGGTTGTGCGGCTCCCCTCATGTTGATCAGC
Source organism: Paramormyrops kingsleyae (assembly GCF_048594095.1). Taxonomy (NCBI): domain Eukaryota; kingdom Metazoa; phylum Chordata; class Actinopteri; order Osteoglossiformes; family Mormyridae; genus Paramormyrops; species Paramormyrops kingsleyae. The sequence continues at coordinate 18,555,389 of NC_132800.1, read as the reverse complement.
ATTCTAAGCCGTTCGCGTACAGACGCAGCCGAGCTGCTGCGCACCCCTGAGGCCGGTAGGTGGCGTATTCGCGTCCCAGGAGAGGAATAAAATATTAAGCTTAGCACTAATCGATGTAGTTCATCTTAAATATGTATGTCTTGTTCATGCTAAGGACGTTTTCAGTGCTATCTGTTGAAATTTGTGTAATTTACTAACAAAATGTCGACGCCCAGATGATATATTGAATTAGATTATATTAGCAGTACTTAGCAGTAGTGAGCCTTTACTTGTTCTGCCGTTATAAAGTTGCTGGATAATGGATATATGTAATTAGTTATAAATTATGAATTCAAGATGGATCATGTGGCCAATGCTGAGCAGTGCTGGTCGGTGTAATCATGTACAAACTGACAGGCCGCATGTGAGTGAAAGCAAATATAAAGAAACTATACAGGCACGTAATCAAATCTAGTCCAGATGATGACGCGTCTGTCCCTCTGTCCATTGGGGGTGTCCTTTGGCGCTGTCTTGGGGATGTCCCGCGGGGCAGCGTTTTACAGAGTATTTTTAAAGGTTCAGCCTACCTATATTGAAAATGTTCCTGCATCATTAACCCACAGCCCTAATGATCTATCCACCCATCTTCCAACCGCTTATCCAGGACATAATCATGGGGACAATTTAATAAACTATTATATGCCATTTTTGTAACAATTTCAAAACAGGGAGAGTTTGTTACGTAAATACCCATAATCAAAACACAGAATTTTTTGTTAGGATACGCAGTCTATACTACATGTATTCAACAACGCGTTTTAGTCTTGATACAAAACATGTAGGGCTGCTCGTTCACCTGCTGAAATTTGAGTTTATGAAGTTTAAAGTTCATCACGGCAAAATGGTTTTCATGCCCGTCTACTCTTGTCTATTTGGGGTCTGCTTGGTTAGATGTTGGTCTTCATCCAACTATATCTAGTGATACATAAAACAGACATGCATCTATAAATCGTCCTTACTGTGTGGTTCTGCATGTGTGTGCCCTTTGATGGACTGGAATCCTGTCCACAGTGTTTATGTCTACCTTGTGCCCTGTCCTGCCTGGGACAGACTCCAGGCTCACGTGACCCGGTACAGTCATAAACGGTTATGGAGGATGGATGGACCTTCAGATGTGTGATATGCATTATATGAATGTAATAGGTAGGGGGCGCTGTTGGTGTTTATCAACATTACATGAGGAGTAGGGATACCCGCACCTTTGCAGTTAACGGGGGCATTTACACTAAAATACAATTTCGAGTCACATGGAAAGGGGTCATTTATACAGACTGGAACCGTGGTGTAGATGTCTTCTGCTGCGAACAGTAACTCACAGTAACCACTTCTGAAAATGTTGCGGATAGATATATCTGCCAATTATTGTTGTTAATTTCGAAATTTGCTTATTATTAGAAGTTAGTGAACAAGACCAAACCGCATAGTTATGAGGCGGTTTGTAAAGATGTTTTCAGGGCGTATATGGCGCGTTTTAGGAGACAAGCTAACATCCGTATTGCTGATGCAAACTGGGCGTGAATGTGGCGCTTGGATCTCAAACTGTTCCCCTGCTCCTTGTTTATCTGATGAGCTCCCAGCTGCTCGAACACGTGGCTAATTAATCTCTCCGGGTAGCTACGTGACCGCTATTCTCTTTGTTTTGTTGTATCCATTCCCCAGGACTGTCGCCTTGGGAATTAGCATATGGTTAATGCGAAACAGGATATACAGCATCAATTGGGTAGAAATCACTTAAATGTTTTTTTCTTTTCCCAGAAGTATAAATCTTAAACTAAAGCATATCATATTTAATCAACTGTGGCAGTAAAGTAGATCCACAAAACCTTTCAGTCAAGGGGAGTCCCGATTGTTTTTCGCAGGTTTGAGTCGTTCTTAGATTCTGTTGTGCATCATTATTATTATCATCGCCATTACTGTTATTCATTTTTGTTTGTTTTTACTATTACTTGGCAGATGCTTTTACAAAAAGTGACAAATTTTTCAGAAAGCAGGTCAGACGGTCCCTGGAGCAATTCAGGTTAGGGGCCGTGCTCAAGGGCCCAATAGTGAAATCCCTCTGCTGACCCTGGGATTTGAACCAGCAACCTTCCAATCACAGGAACAGAACCCAATAATACGGCTGGGAGATGTGTAGCTGATGATGTATAGCGTAAAGTTCTTCATTTACACAATATATAAATCTAGTAGATTTTAGCGGAGAAAAAAAATCAGAATACATGGCATGTAAGGAGAGATAGGTTGATATTGTTTTTTTCCATTTCTATCTCAACATTAAAATTTTGAGTATCTGCCTACTGTGGTATATTTATGAACTACTAAGCTTTAAATGAGGTATTTGTATCAGTACATTTGAAATACATGGCAAACTATCTGCATTTTGTGTTGTAGCAGTATTGTGCGAGTATGCTAATAGGAGAACGTAACGGTCATGCTGCTCAAACGAAGGCTATGCAGCTACGCTACAGGGAGAAATCCCCGCCCAACGTGATTGACAGAAATCTGCTTCTTTCTTTTATTCAGGTACAACTTTCACAGAAATAAACAGAAATATGCAGTATTTCTTAAAGCGCAAATTGTGCACTGTTGCCAAATTAAATACAATAAAGAAATCAGTCGTAAAAATATCACTGTATTTCACAATATCTTCTCAAAAAGTCTACATATGTCTCCAGTACAACATATACAATGGAGCACAGATAAAACTTTTAAGTAGTCATTAAGCAAACTTTAGAAAGAAGTCTGAAGTCTATATACATTTTATTGTGGTCGGAGAGCTCCGTTCGCATTGGTGCCGTCTCTACATGTAATGGTATTTTAGGGAATATGCTGTATGTATGTTTTGGAATATTTTTAAATGTGTTTTTAATATTTTAAATATGTAAGAACATCTGTCTTTCTAATTATTGCCATATAATGTGCTACATTGCACATTGTGTTATATAATTACATTTGCATTGCATTTACATGTATTTATTCGGCAGACGCTTTTGTCCAAAGAGACGTACAAGCAAGGCACAAGCAGTACGGTATGAAATTCAAAGCCACATGTCAGGTGACACGGTGACAATGTCGCCTCACGCCTCCACAAGGGAGGGGGTTAAACATTCTGCCTCCTGCATGGGGCGGCTTATTCTCCTGATGTCTGTGATGTTGTCCAGGATAGCGTGTGAATGTGTGTCCTGCCATGCACTGGCAATCCCTCCAGAGTGTCCCCCACCTCGAATCCTGTGCTTCTTCCAATCGCATCATTATGGCTTTTGCCTCTCTATTGGAAGAGTTTCCGAAGATGAGTGTGTGAAGTGACATGTTAAAGACCTAGACTGCGTGACGTATCTGCACATCTTATCGTATCTTGGGGGTGGGGCTGCTTTTAGCGGTGCTTCTGCAGAAACTGCATGTGTCTCCTCTACGGTTTCTGGGTCTTCAGACAGTCCAATGGGACGCTGCTCACCTGACTTGGGCCCTGCGTTCACTTCAGACCGCTTTATGGGGGCTTCCAAGATCGTACGCACCTTTAGTGTAGTCTGGGCACACGCAAACAGTAACAATCAATCTCCGTCCAAGATACTAGTACTGTACCAGTCGGACTGGCTCACGTTTATTCATTGGCTACGATATTATGATATTTGTGTTTCTCAGGGGACGTTTTTGATTGGGCCTCTGACCTGCTGTAGTGGTGTTCAATTCCCAAGACATATGACGACCAATCACCTGAGGTTAATTATTTCATGGAGTGCAGAACCTGGAGCTGAAATGTTTTCAGACTACGTGTCTAGTCACATGTCTGACTTCTCGTCTCGCCATTAAATACATAAATATTCCTGTATTCGGGGAACTGAGTTGCTCAGCAAGCTTAAGTCCCTGTACCTTTGATTAGAAGATCACCAGTTCAAGCCGTGGCAGAATAGTCACATGTTTGTGGGCCCTTGAGTGAGGCCCTTAACCACCAGCTGCCCATGTTTGTGGGCCCTTGAGTGAGGCCCTTAACCACCAGCTGCCCATGTTTGTGGGCCCTTGAGTGAGGCCCTTAACCACCAGCTGCCCATGTTTGTGGGCCCTTGAGTGAGGCCCTTAACCACCCCCCCACAGTTACCCCCAAGCCTGCTCTCAACTGTATATGTGTCTCATGTAGAGCACAGAGAAGCATACCTGTACTGATACTTGTGCAACTAGCAAATGAAGGATTTAATTTAAAAAATGAAGACATTGTTGTGCACATACTACTTGGAATAATCTCTTACGTTTACCCCGATAAATGACAATTTTCTATAATATATTCTTACCACTGATAGCATCATGTTTTAGATGCAGATATAATGGCAACACTTTACTTGACGAGGCACAAATAATACACTATTAAACTATTACTTATCTATTAATTACCCACAAACTACGTCTTAGTTACATGCTGATCTCATGTTAATTCATCATTAATGAATTATGATGCATGTTTTATCTCAAGCACTTACTATATTTGTTACTATATGTGTTAATTCTGTAAACCTTTGTGAACTATTGAAGGAATTACTGAAGGAACAGGTAATGAATGACACAAGAGATACTGCTCTCATGTTTGTTCATCAATGAATCGTGACGTCTTTTATATCAAGTGACCATCCATTCTAGGGATCACGTAGATTTAACAGATAACCTTCATTCAAATCAAAGTATGCAACTGAGAAAAAAGTAGAGTCAGACAGTCCTGGAAGCAATCGAGGGTTAAGGGCCTTGCTTAGGGGGCCCAACGGTGACATCACTCTGCCAACCACAGGATTTGAACCAGCAACCTGCTGACCTTCCAAGTCCTAACCTGCAGAACCACACACTACAGAGGGAGCCACGTCAAATAGCCGCCTGGAGCGTGACGGGTCCATGGCAGAACCATGCAAGGTCAATGCACGATCCGTGCACGGAATGTGATCCCCCGCGATGACGCAGTAAACGAAGCCCCGCCCCATAAACGCCCCATGCGCTTTCTAAAAAGATGGTTGCAATGCTGTATAATCCCGCCAGGTGGAGCATTGACTGGCACAGTTAACTGCACCGTATCTTTAATATACAGTACAGTACAGGCAGTTCTTTTATTGCAAACATAGTTTCATAGATAGATGACGTGGTAAAAAAACAACAACAAACTGATTAATAAAACAGATTTGTTAAATCACTCAATACACAACCCATGATGATTATGCTATTTATTATTAAATAATGAATTAATGAAACTACAGTAGTTAGTGAAGTATTTTTCAAGACATGCTTAATGATCCTTAAAGACACGGTAACGTCTGTAATTTATCTACAGTATACCGATCATTGTAGGTACGGAATACAAATGCGGGCTATGTACAGTATTTTACAATACGGTGTATTTTACCTAGTTCCATTTAGTATACTGATAAATACTATTTTGCTGCAAAGTTATGCTCAAAATGTAACTTCTGCTTGGGTTTGTTTTCGTTATATTTTTGATGATGTTTTCGCTGATGTTTTTTTTTTACTTATAGTCAAAAATTGGCATTACAAAGGTAATTAATCTGTCTCTTCTGCCACATCTATTCACAGTTGTGATAAGTGATTAATGCCCCATCAGATTTTTTGATGGGGGAGCATTATGCATGGTTAAATGACTAAAGAAATACTGATCTGTATGGGCAGACATTTGTTCCAGATTGCATGCACCATTAACACTACCATCCCTGAAAAAATCAAGCTCTCCGCACAAAGAGCCCCCCCCCCCTCACTCCCCACAGACATAAACTGTATTGATATTTATTATCATTATATAAACGAATGAATGACATACGGAAACAAACACACGCACACAAAAGTCTTTTTTGTTTGCGCCGTAATATATTTGGACCGCCGTCTTGTCTTTACAACTGAATAAGGTGACGCAGATTGTTGCAGACATAAATTGTATCTATATTTACTGTATAACTAGAAATATAACCGAATGAATGTGATATGGAGACATATGAACACACATGCGTAAGTCTTTTTTGTTTGCGCCCTAATATATATTGGCGCTAATGCGGCCAGCTTGTGTGGGGAGTTGGGGGGGGGCTCCACCAGAGGCTCCAAAAATTTTCGGAGCTTTCAGGGATTCTAGTGTTAACACTGGCATTCCTGAGGTCTACGAAATTTTTCGGAACCTTTGGTGGACCACCCCTCACTCCCCACACAATATTTATAATTAGAATTATAATCGAATGAATGTGATATGGAGACACATGAACACACATGCGAAAGTAAGTTTTTTGCGGCGTAATATATTTGGCTGATGGGAAACTGAAATCGCAATTGCCGAATCACGAGAGATGGGGTTAAATTGTATTTCAAATTAAGATATTCCTTAGACCACACTGTTAGAAAAACGTCTCTGTGCTGACTCGAGGTTGAAACCGTGAAACTTGCTTCATTTACAAAACAATAAGTGTTGATCGGCGCTGACGAGGCTGCGAGCAGCTTGTGTGGGGAGTGAGAGGCGGGGGCTCCTTGTGAGGGAGCTTGATTTTTTCTGGGATGCTAGTGTTAAACATGGTTTATTTGTCCAAGGTTGCTAGAGCCTGATTTACTCCTACCAATATAAATTATTTCAATTAAACCCATTTGTCTCAATCACAAATTAAGCCAACGCTGTATGAAAAATGAAGTTTTATTCAAAAAATATAGCTACACTGAAATGAAATGAAAACAATGAAAATGAAAACAAACATCAAGTCCTAGTATAGCCAGCCCGTGACTGTTCAGGGTCAACTTTACGTGGACTTCTCAGTCGTTCGTTGATCTTATTTCTGATCCGGAACCAGTGGTCCGCTGTGAGATCCGGAAATCTCCGCATGACAGTCTCCTGCACCTTGTCTTTTAAATTGTTGGGCAATTTGGCTTTGCCGTTTGTCCCACCCCAGTTTACCTGCTTTGCCCAACTCTGGTAGGCTTCAAATGGGCATAGCGCCAAAAACACACTGGCCGCATATATATCTGGGCGACGCTCTCCTCGCTGGAGACACTCTTTATAAAAAGAGTTTTGTGGACATGGCAGTTTTGTAATGGTCAGCAAAATAAACACTGTCTACACTGTTTGCGCCGTAATATATTTGGCTGACGGTGGGAAAACTGAAATCGCAATTGCCGAATCACGAGAAATGGGGATTGAACTGTATTTCAAATTATTGTACGATATATTACAACCTGTATTTCATGATTCCTCAGACCACACTCTTAGAAAAACGTCTCTGTGCTCACTCGAGGTTGAAACCGTGAAACTCGCTTCATTTGCAAAACAATAAGTGTTGATCGGCGCTGAGGAGGCTGCGAGCAGCTTGTGTGGGGAGTGAGGGGGGAGGGGGGGGGTTCCTTGTGAGGAGAGCTTGATTTTTTCAGGGATGCTAGTGTTAAACATGGTTCCCAAATTTGGCGTTTATAACGATTCAGACAGACTGAATTTAAGAATGTCTCCCATTTTCTGCCCATTGAAGTAGTTGGTTCAAGTAAATGTTTTTTTTTTTCAATACCCCAACAAAATCCCCAACAATTAAAACACGCAAACATGACTTAAAAATTTATTCTTCCAAAAATAGTCAGAGTTAAAACAGTAATTTGTCTAAAACATACAATACAGTACATGTTGCATTTTGCTTAAAGGTCATTAAAATACCCGGATAACACCATCTGCTGATTAGTCTCTATCTGGTTCTTTTATACTAAAATATTATTTAAAAAAAAACTATCAAAGATGCAACAGTTTAAGTCTTTGTTTCCGTCAAACTGTCAGACGTTTTGCAATTCTATGTTCAGAATATAGATCTGACCAAACATCATTCTAGATCTGTTGCACTGTGACGTCATTCCAGCTCCCTCAACAGCTTGTTCAGGCTCCTCCAGTAGCTCCAAAAGGCCAGCCGTCACCCGTCTGACCCAAGCCTCCATAGCGGAGCTCTGCTTAAAGAGAACAGGAGAATTTAGTGAAGAAAAAGATACTGTAAATACGCTTTACAGAATATCTAGTTAAGATAAAAAAAGAAAATATACTAATAAACCTATGTAACACAGAGTGTGTAAAATACTGTTTTGGGAAATCTGGAATGTAAATAAACTGCCTGCGCTAATGTTAACCATTGAACTTTGTTAACAGTAGCCACTGACTGTTTGTATTATCGTCTGCATTAAAATAACTGAGAATTTACTTAATGCGCTTTTTATACAAATAAGTTAAGCGATATAACATTCATACTGTATATGAGCAGTATATACACTGTACTGTACAGTATGCGTTGCAAAACTACCATGCAAAAAATGGGAAAAATATAAACCTGGTTATGAGCGTTTAGCTCGCTAGCTCCTGTACAGCTATCCTTATCTTCTGTCCCTCATGAACTACATCACATTATATTACAGTCACAGAAATAACCTGCAGATTAACTCTTACCCAAAGAATAAATAAATGCATTTTCAGAGAGCACAAACACATTTACTGTATGTTTCTCGAGTAGTGCAGTTTTTGTAATAGGGACATTAATAGTATTTTCGAAGCTTTAGCGTCTTTTTGAGGAAAAGAGGAGTGACATTGTATTGTTAGTTTGTGACACTGACAGTAAGCTGTAATGTTAACTCCAGACTTGGTAAACAGATCATTAAGTTATCTAAAGTCACATCTGACCGCTGCTGTTGCTGCCAGTGATTTTCGAAACGGCCAATAAAAAACTAAACTGGGAAGTAACCTGTGAACTACCCCAAACAAATTTTATAAAATAAAACACCACTTACCGCGAATAGTCCATTAAGCCGCGATCTTCATTTCTGTAGTGCAGTTTGATAGCGTCAGTTCGGCGGGGGTGGGTGGTTAAAATCACGTGATTGCAACTCAGCGCAGCTAGATTGCTGGCTTGTGTTAACATGTTCTTGAGAACGAAGCTCCATCTAGTGGTGGCACCAGGTAAATGAATAAATAGGCGTGTTTACTGTGAAATCTTGACACGCCTATCTGGCTTGAGAGGGAGGGGGGACTACGCCGTCCATAGGGCAGCCGTACGCCATTCGCACGCCATTCACACGGCCGCGGCTATTTGACGTGGCTCCCTCTGTAGGTTACTTTGAGTAATTAAAAATGAGACAAAGAAAGATAGATAGATAGATAGATAGATAGATAGACTGAGCAGTATGTTTCAGTTGGGTTTTCTGCCATTCTGTATCTCATCCTTCCCAGTGCTCTGTCGCCCCCTGCAGGCCGATGGGATCGGAGCGGAAGGAGACGGAGAATCGGCAGCCAGAGGCCGAGGAGGCGGCATGGTCGCGACCCGCCGCCAGGGAGCGCGCCCCCAACGCCTGCTGCTTCTGCTGGTGCTGCTGCTGCAGCTGCTCCTGGTGAGAGTGCATGGAGGCCTCTTGCTCCGCCCCCCGGGCCGTCGCCGGGGAGGTGGGCCGGGCAGAATGCGCCATGAGGGCTGCACAGCTACAGGCTGGAGGAATGAGCTGCGTGATTCTCTCCCTCTGGGTGGGTGGGTGCAGCAGCAGATGGATGCATCCTCATTAAAGCCTGTTAACACTTCATTGTGGCAAGGCGGGGGCTCAGAATGAAATCCCACCCGGAGTCGTAATCTCATTACACTCAAGTGGACTCCCCAGCTGCTGCAAAGCTGGCTGGATTAATTACCCAGGTTGGGGGGGGGGCTTCACTTCTTCACTTGAAGCCTCGCCCTTGCAAGAATAGGTGTTTGCATGTTCTGGTGGAAAAGCACCGGCGCTCCCAGCCTAAATATCACTGCACATGGGGAGGGATGTTTGCATGATCAAACACCGCGCTAAATAGGGGGTAAGACATGGAGCTATGGACCATGAATAAATGTACACATCTGTTACCATGGCAATGCTACATTAACAAGGCTGGTGAAAAGGCGGTTCAAATCCTTTAATGCGTAGGTCAGTGACGTACCATATGGGGGACTTGAACCAGCAAGCATCAGCCTACGTGTCTGTGACCATGAGTGCTCTGGTGCCCCCTGTTGGCTGTGGGTTGTATTTTGGGTGTAATACATGCACTGTGGGAGTGTTTCCATGAGGGGCTGTTGCGGGGGAAATGGCATACAGAACACACAGAATTCTCCCTCCAATCAAACGTCTGTTGCCTTGCAGTCTCACTGTGCAGAACGGAGATGGAGGAGAGGGAGAGCCCAGCAACATCAAGATAGAGGAGGCAGCAAACTGCGAGGATAGGTCAGTCCGACAGCGCCCCCTGTGTCCGACCCCAGTAGCACAGCTCTGCTAGAGCTTTCTGCAGCAGAGAAACTTTTTCACAAGTTTCATTTGTGAAAAGCTTGAATGAGTTTTCAAACCACTGTCAAGTCGGGGACTTAAAATTGTGAAAATACCTCATAGAGATCCCACTTACAAAGTTTTTCTCTCAGATTATGCTTCACGGTGTGTCCACTCAGTAGGTTAAGGATCTGTGCCCATATCCGGATGGTTGTGGGTTTGAATCCCACGGGTGATATCTCACTGTTGCCCCTAATATGATATCCCACGTTGGCCAGACTGTGTGCACCGTGTCCAAGGTGTCCTGGTGTCTGTCCCCCGCCTACCCCCCCAGCACGGAGCTCACCGTGGAGGAGGCATGCTCCTGGGGGCAGTCCTTTGACAGGATGATGAGCTGCCCCGCTGGGAGGGAGGCCTTCCGCAGCTTCCTCAGGACGGAGTTCAGTGAGGAGAACATGCTCTTCTGGCTGGCCTGTGAGGACCTCAAGAAGGAGACAAGGGAGGGCACCATCAAGGAGAAGGTCCGGACCATATACGAAGACTACATCTCTATTCTCTCACCCAAAGAGGTCAGTGGGGTGCCTTTTATCAAGTCCTGGTTATATTTGTGCTGCTCCAAACTTCCTGTAGACAAATTTGGAAAAAAATTGTCTATACTACTTTTTACTTTAAGTCTTGTAAAGAATAAACTTAATGGAGGTAAGTGAAACTGGCTCAGTTACCATCAGACCTGTTGCTATGACGCCTAGGGTGGGATATTTAAAGCTGGATATAAATAGCACTTCAGTTTCAGTCAGAAACGTACGGATGCTCCCTGGGTTACGATGATCCACGTTAGGATATTTGAACTTTACGATGAGTAAATGTATCTCACTTTCAGTACATTATTCTAAAAGATACACGAGATATTCAACACTTTATTACAAAATGGGCAAAAGCATCAACAAAAAGCCTAACTGTAGACTAATGTAAGTATGTTTGAGGTAGGCTAAGTTAGGCTATGATGTTTGTTAGGTTAGGTGTACTGTATTATAATGCATTTTTACCTTATGATATTTTCACATTATTGGAGGTTTATCTGAACGTAACCCCTTTGTAACCTGGGGACCGTCTGTGCGTACATCCGGGATCTACACCATCTTCACTCCCATATAAAAATGAATGCCACCAAGTGGACCAATCACAGTTCCCGCGCGCGGTGTGGTAAGGCAGACAAAACACAGACGGACAATACGATGACCGGGCTGGGGAAACAAACTGAAACCGAAATACAGAGGACTAATGACAACAACCAGAAACAGCTGATCACACGGGGATTCCACACGGGGTTAACGAGGGGGCGTGGCACACGGAAGGAGCGGACAATCGGGGCAGGACACATTGTTTTTTTTTTTAACTTTACACATTGTTTGGATACATTTATTTTCTTACTTTACAAATTACTGTTTCGGTAAATGTGCTTAGATGTGTTTAGTACAGTATATGCTCTTCTTGATTTATCCGGTTCATTTTGTGTTTAAATGCTAAAAAAAACATATTTAAGTATAATTTTTGGGGGCCGGGAACCAATTAATTGGTTTCCCATTATTTCTTATGGGGAAAATTCAATCAGAACTCAAACTTTTTAGGATTCGTTCTGGAGTTCTGAACCGATTAAGTTCGAGTTTCGAGGTACCACTATACTTACAATGTGGAGTAAACGCAGGAGTATAAATCAATACACTCATGGTCTCTGGTTCAAGCCAATGTCTCTTCTGTAATTTGGAAAATGATGTGCAGCTCAGTGGTTTAGATATCTGTAATCGGAAGGTTGCTAGTTTGAATCTCATACTTGGCAGAGTAACCCCACTTCTGCTAGGCCAGTGAACAAGGTCCAGGGGTGCCGACTGACCCTGTACCAGATGCTTTATTTATTTACCAGATGCTTTAATCTAAAGTGACTTTGCTCAGGGGCCCAACAGTGACATGTACATTTCTCCTCTCCCCGGGACGCAGGTCAGCCTGGACTCCCGGGTCCGAGAAATGATCAACCGGAACATGCTGGAGCCCTCGTCCTGCACATTCGACGACGCCCAGTTTCAGATCTACACCCTGATGCAACGGGACTCGTACCCGCGCTACATGGCCTCCCCGGCCTACGCTGACCTGCTCCAGGGGCTCGTGGAGAAGGGGCCCAGATCGTAGGCCCCGCCTTCTTTCACTGGCTGTTGTCCCTAACTCTCTCGGAGTAGACTGACAGAAAGGACCTCTCTGTCCATCCAGGGAAATCTTCCCGCCAAAACGTTGGCTTGAGTTATAAGATGAAAGGGTGATTCCAGGCCTGGATATTCCTGTACCATGACCACAGGCTGCGTTGCCTCCCAATTATGAGCTGTCCTGGATTTGCACGGAAGGATGATCCGGACAAAACAAACCTCTTTTTTTAAATCTCTGTTTTTGTTCCACGTTACGTATTTTTCATTATGGGTCGAAGTGAGGAAGGAGTTGTTAAAATCGTGGAAAGTGAACTTGTAGGTTGTGTCTTCGGTGCTTTTGTTCTTACGGTGTTTAGAAATGGGAATTTTGACATGGTTCTTAATGTCTGTGAGCTGAACGGGACAAGGCACCGTTCTCGGAAGATACCGGAATATGGCCTGAAAGGCATATTTATAAGATATCAAATCTTTCTTGTGTGCATTTCTCCTTGACTCCATGATAGATGTGACAACACCTCCCAGAATGTATTTGTATTTTAAAAAGGATAGTGGATTTTGAATGACCATTTATATTACATTTGACTATGAACCATTCCACTTATTGTCCATTTGGTTCAGGGACTAAACATAATACTATTACTACTACTACTAATAATAATAATGATAAATATTATATTATATTATAATTGCATATATTATAATTGCCTTCATGATTCAGAGCAAATTCGTCATAACTCAAAGCATTGTTTCTGGGCGCAGTTGACACTTAACGTGTTTGTATCAATGAAAAGAGAAAGGCCATATATGTTAGTTACCCTTTGCCTGGCTATGAATTACTCTGCTGGGGGGCCTTTCCTTTATTCGGCCTTTCCTTTATTTGGACTTTATTTGGACTTTTTCGCACGAAGAGCTACACCGGGCATGTGCCTTTTTATTCGCTACGAACCGTCTGCATCTACGCCTCGTTTGAATGTGTTTTTTTCTTGCCACAAGAAAACCGAGGTGGTCCTCTGGTGCTTACATTCGTCTTAACATGTGCAATTGGAAATATAGGGGCAAGAGAGTTATTTTCATTGTTATTGACATAAATGTATTTAAAATCAAAATCAATTTATCATTTGTATTGAAGCTGTATGTGTTTATAATATTTAATTTATATTTTACATAGAACTGAAATACCGTAGACAATTCTGTTCTTGAAGTATATATAATAAAGCACAGTAATTTTATCCAGTTTTATTTCTTACCGATTGTCTTGCAAGCCGCGTTGACAGTTTGATGGTAAACTAAATGATGATTCTAATATGCAAATACTGACAATTATCGTAAAGTTAAATATCTAACGTTAAAATTAAATTTCCAAGCAGACATCCGAGGCGCGCTTCTTTCGGGGTCGGTCCTCCGCCCCCGCCGTGCGGACCTGTTGCTTCAGCGAGCACCGAACCGAGGGTGGGGTTTTCGGCTTTTGCAAGGTTTCGGCTTAGAATGGGTAACAGATGACCAGGGATTACCTCTAAGGGGCACATCACGCCAACCGTGGATCGCAAACATGGGTCTAATTTAAAATAAAAAGGGGAAAACAACCCGCAATATTAGGTACGCCTGATGTGTATATTGGGAAATATTATGCTTGTACATCACGTGATGTACGAGGCGGGTTTTTTTTATAGACGTACGCTATTTTCACGGGAAGACGTCTTTGATGAAAATAGCCCTGTAAATAAACGAATGAGATTATTTGTTTAATAATAATGTTATTCCCCGGAGACCGCAGGGTTCTCTTACCGCAGAAGGTCACGACGAGCTGAAGCACATGCACCTGGGATCAGGACAAAAGCGTCTATTGGGGGCGACATGCCCCTCCTCCGTATCAATTATGTAAAATGCACAGCCCTCGAAATGCGGTTTTAAATGGGGTTTTGCATACTCCGCAAGCTGTTAACATGCACGGGGGGAAATATATCCCACAATCCGCTGCTTTTATCATGCGGTGTATTAAGCATGACAATAGGTTTGCGTTTAATCTCGGCTCCTTTTTTAAACTGACGAAACCAACACTCGGTACGTTTTTGTGTCATGGGAAATAACATTCTTATTTTGGGGTAGAAATAGGATTTTATGCTCACCCACATATGTAAAAATGTTGGAACTGGAAACTATACTAGTATACTAAACAGTATGATCTCAAAAGGGTGTTAGAGCATTTATAAAAATGTTTGTAAAACATTTCTTTGGTTTTAACTACTGGTTTAAAACAAGCAGCTAACTGGTCAAATTACTATTATAATTAGGCTAGCGGTCTACTGGTTCACAGACCAGACGTTGTCATTAAATCTTTAATTTTCCACTTTGTAATTTTTCATTTCAGTAATCTGCATAGACTGTTTTATAGACTAGTGGACTGCAGATGTTACATTACTTTATGCTCATAAAAATGAGCAAAGTCTGAAGCCATGCCGTTTCATCCTAGGGCCCATAGTTACGGATGGAGTGGTGGTTCTGAGGCTAGGGCTCTGTACCAGCAACTAAAAGGTTGCTGGTTCAAATCCCATGAATGCCCAGAGTGGTTCTACTCCATTGGGCCCTTAACCTGCAATTGCTTCATCCTGGATATGACATTAATCTACATCCAGCCCTATAAAGAGGTCCTCTGACTTACAGGGAATAATATGGGGCTTGGTGGCAGGATTGGCCCTCCAGCCTCTGGAAAAAACCTCACACTGGTACATGCTCCGTACCTCCATAGTTAAATCCGAGGTATTATAAATGGGTAAATTTACCCATGTTGTACATCGCTTTTTATTTATGTAGCAGATACTTTTACCCAAAGTGACATGCATGCTTTATTTTTAGAGAGACAGCATGGTCAGCCAGTCCCTGAAGTCACTGAGCGTTAAGGGCCCTTAAACAAGGGCATACTGAAATCACTCTGATGACCCTGGGATTTGAACCACCAGCCTTCCGGTCACAGGCAAACCCATCCAAATCCACTAAAACATATGCTAAATACCGCCCCCCCCCAAAGAAAACCAAAGCAAAACAGAGAGGTTAGCATTGATCAAAAATTTAATGTCAAACTACATATAAAAAAGAAAAAAAAAACATTAACATCAGTTGTAGTCTGACAGTTAAATCTAATGAGGACTTAAAAGATGGGAAGCAGGATTTTGGACATGATGGTTCTGTTACAAACACAGGTATATGGGCATGTTTTCCGTCTGTGGCCGTTTAACCTGGCAGTAAAAACGGCAGGGCAGGAGCGGACTGGGGGCGTGACCCCATCTGCCTCCGGTCCTGCCGCTTTCACCGAGCGCCAGGGTCGACTGGAAGCAGAAACGTTCGGCCTCCCCCCCCCCTTTCCACGGAAGCTGGGAGAAACTAGACATCTGGTTCGGGGACTCTGCCATCGTACATCTAGATGAAATCTTGACCTGGGACTAGCAGAACTGCAAAGGAAATACAAAACAAAATGAAACAGTATTAGAACAGAAGAGGTCCTTAATTCATCCCTCTGCAGAAATTGGGCAGTTATCAAATACCACTTCTTATGGGCATTGTTCAAGGGCCCTACTGTGACAAGGTTTATCTGCTGCATATAGGATTTGAGCCCATAACCTTCTGGGCATGAACACTGATCCTTAACCTGCTGAGCTACATGCCAATCAATGAACAACATCTGTAGATTCACACGGCAGTGTTTCTTTTAGTATCCTGACCACCTTTGGTACAAAATTACATAACGTCATCCACGGCCCATATGTTTCCCAGCATTAACACAGCCATCCAACTGGCACCATCACAGCACAGACATAGATTAAAATGAGACTCTTTACAAGAACACGGTCAACATGGTCAAGTGCTGGCAGGTTACCTTCCACCGGTTTCCACACTCATTGCAGGCTACAAATGTGGTCATCGGTTCATCGGCACTCCGCGTCTGAACCTGCAGGAGTCAGATGGAATGGGGGGGTCAACTGTGCCTCGTAATCAAAATACACTAAAAATCCGGGATCACTTATAATGATCTGCACAATCATAGTACATTTACAAATTAATTATTTAATTACGCAAACAGGCCTTCAAATATATTGTTATACTGTAACAGCAAATTTGTGGAAAAATTATGCAAATACTAATAAACAAAAAGACAGAACCGAAGCCAAGCAAACACAAACAAAAACAAAACCAAGCAAACAAGCAGACAGAAACAAAAACAAAACCAAGCAAACAAGCAGACAGAAACAAAAACAAAACCAAGCAAACAAGCAGACAGAAACAAAAACAAAACCAAGCAAACAAGCAGACAAACAAAAACAAAACCAAGCAAACAAACAGGAACAAGTACAGCCAAAATAGCACAGACCTGGGTGTAGGTACAGTTCTTCTTTTTGCATTTCCCACAGGTGAACAGGTCGGTTTGCGTGCCGCCCGTCTTGGCCATTTGATGCTCTCGAATGGCCTCTTTGGTCAGGTTCTTGCGCATCTCTTTCAGTTCATCACTGGCCATCTCCTGTCGCAGGGAACGAGATGCAACAAAACCTGCGTGAGATGAGTGGCGTGCTTGCAAAGGCTTCATGATGTTGCTGGAGAGGGTTACACCTTATTAGTGTGTACTTAAGAATGCGTGAGGGTGGGACTCGAACCCATAACCATAGCGTTCTAAGGCTGTAGCACTAACTTCTGCTGACCACAACCCCATTAAAGATTCTTCTAAGAAGCATGATAAAATCCTTAAACACAAGAACTTCACAGGTATATCGGAGGAACCAGGTGAAGATCCCTATAATGGTTCCAGGACCTGTGAAGGCCCCCGAATGGTGGTGGGGGCTCACCTCCGCTGTCATACGTGCCATGCGGTCGGGCGGCACATTGCCGCAGAGAACGTTCTTGCGTAGGTTGGGGTTCTTCAGGTCCCGAAGGTTGGCGATCCGACTGCGCACCCGGTTCTTGTATTTCGTGTCCGTGTTTTTGAGCTCCTGGAAGATGCGTGCTGCAGAGTTAAGGGGCACGTTCGAACCTCAGACTGGGGGGGGGGGGGGGCTGGGGCTAATTAACGGCACTGTGAGGTCTCACACAAACAACCAGTCACTACACAGCTACTGCCAACAGCTAGACAATAATACGGCACAAGACGCAGTAGCCTTTACATTCACTCATTTACGATTTACAATTTCTTAATATTTCCAGTGATGTGCAACTGAAAGCAGGGTCAGACAGTCCCTTGAGCAACTGGAGATCAAGAGTCTTGCTCAGGGTCCCAAGGGTCTTCTGACTCTGGGATTTGAACCGACAACCTTCTGATCACGGGCACAGCATCCAGACCTGCCCCTTGATTTGAGGGCCTCTGATCATTTAGCCATTTCCGATGTACCCAGAGATTTAAAACCTTGCCCAGATCAGGAAACTGCCAGAGGAATTGATGTATCGATCATGTGCTGGGCCGGTGAAGGATATAGTCCTCGAGCTGGGCCCCGAGCTCATCGCAGTCAGCACCGATAGCGATGTAATCATCTGGGAGTGAGAGACAGAGATGACGCGTCATGTTTAAACTGCTGGGTCGAGTGCACAAAACAGCTGAATTTGAGTCGGCCATGTTGCGAGGACGACGACAGGGGGCGGGGCTTACCGCCAGCTCGCAAGGCACCGGCAAGCATCTGCCTACATTTGTTCCGGACGGAGTCCGAAGTGCTGGGGGCTCTAGGGAACGTGGTGATCAGTGTGTCTGGGGCCACAACGCCGGGTTCGCTGCTGGAATTGCTGCTGGAGCTACTGTGAGGGGAACGGCGCCATCAGACCGGCATTCAGAGAGGGGGTGGTAAGGACCTCACGGCATGGTCCAGAGTCACCTTTCCTCCCGAGGTTCTGGGCTGTTCTGTGAGGATGACACGGTCTGCGTGGTGGGCTCCTTCCTCTTCTCCTCTGACGGCTTCTCTCCCCCTCCCGGTTCATCTGTCAATCACAATATCTTCAGACACGTACGCAAAATGGTACGTCTCATAATAAACACTCCGCCGCTTTGAGTACAAATATATCCCTCATCCAATCATCTCCATACAGCTAAGGAGAGACATAAAAAAAAAAAAACCTTTGGGAAAACAAATCTTCAAGCCAGTGCTGCCCTCTGGTGGTACTACACTGGAAATACGATTTACACTAAAAACAAACATACTAGTATTTTAAGAGTTGAGTACTAAGACGATGGAACATTTACCCAGAAGCTTCTTCCACGACTTAATAAGTGACTTGGCCAGCGTTGTGACCTCTTCATCAGTGCTCTGCTTACGGATGGCGTTCACCGACATCCCGATGCGGGTGGACTAATGGAGAAGGTGATGTCATTTCTTTATAATCACTCCTCAAAATATATATAAAGGCGGCGGTGTCCGGCTAAGTGGGGGGGGGGGCAAGTGTTTTCGTGTACAGAATACATTCTGTGCCACAAAAAGCATTTTTTTTATGACGAAATCAAGTAATTCCTTGTTTGCTGCCTTCTGTCACAGAGATCAAAAGGAATGTTTCATTTTGTGCACAGAAATTAGTGGACGAAATGCATTTTGTGAATTAAAGAAAGTCAGGCTGTGTGACATTTCGTGAATGTCTGAGTGATAGTCAAGGTGGATCGCCGATGACTTTGATTTGATTTTGATTGCCGACTTTGATTTTGCAGATGTGTGTAATTATGTTTAACTTGCATTTACGTGTAATAAAAACACAAGTAGGGCAGCATTGTGGTGCAGCGGTTAGCGCTGCTGCCTCACAGCGAGAAGGTCCTGGGTTCGATCCCGGGTCCTATCTACGTGGGGTTTGCACGCCCTCCCCGTGTTCGTGTGGTTTCCTCCCACGGTCCAAAAGCGTGCAGGATAGGCTGATTGGTGAGTCTAAGTTGGCCCAGTGAGTGTGAGTGCCCTGCGGTGTGTTGGCGACCGCCCAGGGTTGGTTCCCGCCTGCCCCCATTGTTCCCGGGATAGGCTCTGGTTCCGCCCACAACCCCAGTTGTGATTAAGCGGTTTCAGAAAATGGACTGATGGAAAAATACAAACAACTCCTGGACTCATACTCTAAACTGTTGTATGTATTCATTTGTGTCACTTTTTTTCATTACACTTTATATATTTTTAAGCCAAGCCAGTGAAAAACCTCAGCGCCGATTCTCTCCAATTGTAGGCTATGTTACCATGCCACTTTCTCCTGAATAACTCTGTACCCTATAGTTCACAACTGGGGTAACCTGCATGTAATATGCAACAATAAAATGGCGAATATTAATAGATTAGCGCAAGGAGCCACAGACTGTCTGCGGATCCTCGTAGAATCGCTGGAGTCGCAAACTGCTGCTGGAGTTACAGTGACTCAACCAGGTCCGCAGTGTGTCCAGGGGGACAACCAGGACAGGAGAGTCACTGGTCAACTGTCTATCGTAAGGAGTGTTCTTGTGATGCTCCTAATTAGTGATTAGTGAGTAAAAGTATGAGCCCTGGAGTTATTCGGATTTTTATTACATTTAAATGCAAGTTAAATGTAATGACATGTGTCTGCAAAATCAAAACCCTACTCCAACTTCTGGTCATTGCAAGGTACTACCCCCTCCCCTCAAGGCACCTGCTACGTACCTCTCCTGACTCAGCGAAAGATGAAAGGCATTTCATGACTCAGCAAAAGACGAAACACATTTTGTGGTACCTTTCGTGACTCAGCAAAAGACTAAATTAATTTCGTCCACAAAATGACTTTCTGTCATTCACAAAATGCATTTTGTGCACAACATGACTCTTTCATTCACGAGATGCATTTCGTCCACGAAATGACTTTCTTCTGTCCACAAAATGCAAAGTGCTGATATCAATTGAGCACATAAAATGAAACATTCCTTTTGATTTCTGTGCACGAAAAAGTTTTTGTCGCTTTTGTGGACAGAATGTAGCAAGGCATTACTTGATTTCATCATTAAACAATGCTTTATGTGGCACAGAATGTATTTTGTATGCGAAAATGAGCACTTGACACTTGCCACCCCATATCCGGCGGTCTCTCACCTGTAGCAGTTCGAGTGTCATTGGAATGTTCTTCAGCTCTCTGAGCAGGTCCAGAGCTCCGGACTGTGAGTGCAATTTCAACAGTTACTTCATTTTGTTTCTACAGCAGCAAAATAATTATTATAATGCATTAGTGCAACCACACAGTCCCAGCAATATATTCTGAATTGTTCAGACAACAGCAGCTAAGTGTTTCATAGCCGTTACATTTATTGAGCTATTGCTTTTATCCACACACGTAAAATTGAGGAAGCAGGCTCAGACAGTCTATGGAGTATTTTGGGGTTAAGGGCCTTGCTCAAGGGACCAATGGTGAC
This sequence comes from Paramormyrops kingsleyae, assembly GCF_048594095.1. NCBI lineage: Eukaryota > Metazoa > Chordata > Actinopteri > Osteoglossiformes > Mormyridae > Paramormyrops > Paramormyrops kingsleyae. The sequence goes on along the minus strand of NC_132800.1, from coordinate 18,534,554 downwards.
ATCACTCTGCCGACCCTGGGATTTGAACCGGCTACCTTCCTGTCACTAACCCACTGAGTCACACGCTACATTCTAATTACATGTCAAGGTAGTAGTATAAATATTGTATTGCATTATTGCACCTTAATACTTCAACTCGCTGAGCAAGTTCAGAGTTTCAGATTGTAAATACTAAAGTCAATTGCTTAATTTTAATTACTCAATTCCGGGCTAAGGCAGCCGAACAGGTACTGTGTTGTATTTCTGCAACTGCACACAGTCCCAGTTGGGTATTCCAGATGATTCCCGGCAGATGCATCCCAAGGCCGACAGACGCATGGCGAAAAACGCCGATGGGGGGGGGGGGCGGATCACGACCGGCCATCGTCGCCGCCACGGTCCTCCGTGCGCCCGCACGTTCCCCGGCAGCCTGGCGCCGAGGGAGGCGCGCCGCCGCGGCATGATGTCTAACTACCAGCGGGAGGAGCGCGGAGGCCTCGGATCCGCTAAGCCGCATTTTAAAAACTGGTGTACATTTTTCTCTTTAAAAAAAAAAACAGCGCGATTTCATACAAACGCACCCAGGCGAGCCGGGTATAAGGTCATATAAAGCCGGCTGAAGACACCCTTTATATGCATATGGGGCATGCCGGGGGAGCTAAAATAAAGGCGATCAGCCGGGCACCATACACCGCGGATAAGGGATAAGGCCCTCTTTAAATACTTAGTCACTTTAATTTAACGTACAGCACGAAAGTATAAAACGGTCCCCGATCATGGATATTTATTTGGTGATCTAGCCTCATGTGAGCGGCTTCCCGACATGATCCCCTTCTCATCTCTCACCCCGTTTTTCTTCTGCGCCATCTTATCCATTTTCTTGGCGATCCGGATGATTTCCTCCTCCTCTCTCTTGCCCATCGCTCGCTGCCTGGCGCCACAAGTCTTATTTAATAAAAAAGAAATGTACAAATAGTTAAAAAAAATAAAAAAAAAACAAAAGGAAAAGGGTCAGGCCAGCAGCTCGGCGACAGTGCACAGGCGCATCAGTAGGCTGGGCGGGCACAGCTGGCCCGGAGAGGGAAGGATCAGCGACTCGGCGAGGGGGCCGATGGCCGATGCACTGATTGCCGCTGAGTCTGCGCACGATCGCGCTCCTCTCCGCCTCCTACCTGAGGCCACTTTGCTTTCCCTATAAACCTTTCCCTCTTTTTGGCACCATCCTGTCTGTTTTCCCACCAAAGGACCGAAAATGTATTAATGTTAAATGTACAAATTTGCATCAGATTAACTTGCTTTGCATTAAAAGACAAAAAAAAATTCGGTCTGTGCATTGCAATTCTACATTTTTTATTAGTATTAACTGTGTGCCAGGATTTACTGTCACAATTTGCGGGATAATTTAGTTGAAATTTGCGCTGCTTTCGTTCTGCGCATGCGCACTGCCGGTTCTGTTGAGACGCCTCGGTTTATGTGATTGGAATATATTTCCTGATAACGGGATGGTCTCATAAACATACCATGAAAATGTGCCTGCTATGTTAAATAGCCTATCTATAATCATAATATGGTAATGGAGAAATACGCTCATTTCCAGGGCTCACTTGGTGAAAAAGTTGCCAAATTGTATAGTTAAATTTAACCTACTCTTACTTAGAGGTGCTGAAAATGCCAGACTGCAAGAAATGAATGCATAGCGACTGACTGCCAATCTGTTGATTATTAGTATTTATTAGGATCGTTCCTACAATGATGCAAATCCGGGAAACGACGGTGCTTCTGTAAAAATATTCATGAACATGTAATCCAGTCTCCGCGCGCCTGCCCGATCACTAGGTCGGAATACTCGGCGTTTCTTAATGGTTTTGTCACGATCGGTTTGATGACTGGCTTGGTCGCTTGGTTTCAGTTACATCTGCAGAAGCTGAACGTTCAGTGGGACAGAGGTGCGGCCATGTCGTTGCACTGTAATTTTTAAGGGGATCACTGCTGACATGAAACTCTGCATGGAAGTCTGCAAGGCTGGGGTCTCCCCTTCCGTTACCTGCTATTGAAAATGAAGTACGGTGCTTGAGGTGGTCCGGTACTCACCGATACCCCATAACAACACCTCTCTGTATTTCTCATCAGAGTACCCCATAGATATAATATTATATCTATGAGAGTACCCTAGCTGGCACCTCTCAATTTTGGCTGGTACTGAGTAACAAAGGGGAGTACCCGTACCTCTTTTTCCCCACTTAAAGCACTACGAGTAATACAACTAGTATAATGATAATAATAACAATAATTATTGCATAATTATAATAATTATCGCGATGGTGAAACCCCACATTCCCTCAATATGGTCATTGGCTTTACCAGTTAGTACGTCTTATAGTGCCACCGCCATGCAAATATTTTTCAATCGACATGGTTGACGTCTTTTTTCTAAATTAGTTTCGATGAAAAGACCCCATTGCCGTCAAAGTGGAAGCCAAGGGTGTATATTTGGCTATGGACGGTATGGATATGTCTCTTAATATTGTAGGAGTTCCGTGCGTATTTAGGAGAGCGGGGGGTTCCGGCCTGATTCGGTCTCTATTAATGTTGAATCCAAACCCACTCCCCTGGTGAAAGCCGTGATAAAATTAAAAAGTCACAGCATGTTACAAATCACAACTTAAGACAGCGCCCCCTCCTGTTAATGAAGATGCTGTACAGGTTTGCTCTGATATAAGGAGGAAAAATAAATACATGCAAGAGTATGACGTCTACGCAAGATAATATGACAACGTATAAGGAGAAGTAATCGATACAGAAGCTAAACGTTAATACCTATATTTAACATTCGATTCGGGCTTTAATATCGATTAATGCAGGTTCTGTGAACTTGTGACCAGATCCGTGACCGGAACATGAAATACGAAGCTCAGTAAGGAGCGAGAGAGCCTAAAATGACATCCTTAATACAATTTAAAATTATCAGCCCCCGGTCCATTTAAAATGGATTTTGCTATACACTGTTTTGATCAGCATTTAATGACATATTGCAAACACAAGGTCTTATAGCATAATTTATTGTAAATCCATTTAATTCAAATAAGTAGCATTTCCATAATGGATTTCATTAAACATCCAAACGCATCTTTACCAAGAGGAAATGGCTTTTTCGTGATAAACAGCTATTTCCACAAGAGTTAGAACACAACACTAGCCATGTAGGTGCTGAAGTTCTGGGTCCCCGTCGCTCTCGCTGTGACTGTGGAAGTTTCATAAAGGACTGAGCCAGATGCTGAATCCCACAGCGTCTCCTGGGCTAAGACTCTGCTGTGGGGATGGTGGTGTGTCTACCGTTCAGCGACGTTAGCTTGTCTTAGCCACGCGACGGACCTAAGAGCTTAGAGGACTCAGCTTTCAGCCCGAGTTTGTGCTGGTGTGCGTTCGAAGGCCGACGTCATGAGATCAGCTGATCGGAGGGAGCTGCTTCTCGATGAACTGCTTGATGTCCATCATCTCCTGCAAGAAGGGTGTTGTGGTGAGATAAAGATACCCAACAATCCTGGAAAACCAGCAGGATTGTGCGTTGCTCAGAGTTGAGATTCTGGGACCATCACTGGAAGGTTGTTGGTTCAAATCCCACTTGGGCCCTTGAGCAAGGCACTTAAGCCCCAGTTGCCCTGGTTTGCCGTCTGACCCTGCTTTCTCAAGTTTAAGTTGCGTTACATAAAACTAAATGCTAAATAAATGTACATATATATACTATGTGGACAAAAATATTGGGACACACCTCTTAATCGTTGAATTCAGGTGTTTCTTTCAGACCCTTTGCCACATGTGTATAAAATCAAGCACCCAGCCATGCAGTCAGGTTTACAAACATTTGTGAAATGATGAGTTGTTCTGAAGAGCTCAATGCATTCAAGTGTGATTCCGTCATGCCACCTTTGTAATAAGTCAGTTTGTGAAATTTCTTTCCTGCTAGATATTCAACTGTAAGTAGTATTACTCACAAAATGGCAGACTACGTAAAGTAACGGAGCGGGGTCCCTGAGCGCTGAGGTGCATAGTGTGTACGGTCGCCAACACTCTGACTCAGTAACTGCAGAGTTCCAAACTTCCTCTGACATTAACCCAAGAACAAAAACTGCACTCTGGGAGCTTCATGGAATCGGCTTCCATGGCAGATCAACTGCAAGCAAGCCTCACATCACCAAGCGCAACGCCAAGTGTCGGGTAGAGGGGTGTAAAGCAGGGGTCCCCAACCACCGGGCCACGGCGAACGGATAACAGAGGCGGTTTTATTTTGGAAGACACTTCCGTCTGTGGCTCATAGGGGGCGATAGAGCGACGCACTTGGTGATTAGTTAAATATTGTGCACCTCATTAAAAGTATGGTTTCAAACAACAACTCTGCCAGTGTTCTGGATAAAGATCAAGGCAGAATATCCAGAGATTGCCAAAAAAAAAAAGCACTGAATGCCTTGCTTCCATTTCCAACAACCTATCATTGTCAAGCGGGATTCTCTGCAGTGACAGTGACCAAAATCAAATTACGGAGTAGACTGGACATAAGTACCACACTTCGGGTGACATTGTCTCCCGTTACCCCCAGATGGAACCAGGGTAAGAGGGAAACAAGCTCAGGGCTCCTGCTAATTCAGCGGGATGCTGAGTTGTATTTTTATGCACTTTGTTTTCAGTTGTTTCTATACCGGTCCATGAAAATATTGTTTTACATGAAATTGGTTCATGGTGCAAAAAGGGTTGGGGACCATTACACGTCTCCGCATGTCTCTTAACATGCCCTCCCCTCCCCTCCCCGGTCTGCGGAAATGTTAACGGAATACAACCAGTCCGTGGTGGCAAAAAGGTTGGGGACCACTGGTGTAAAGCACGCTGCCACTGGACTCCGAAGTACTGGAGTGATGAGTCACACTTCTCTGTCTGGCAGTCTGATGGACGAGTTTGGCAGATGCCAGGAGAACATTACCTGCCTGACTGCATTGTGCCATCTGTAAAGTTTGGTGGAGGAGGGATAATAGTATGGGGTTATTTTTCAGGGGTTCGGCTAGGCCCCTTAGTTCCAGTGAAGGGAACTCTTAATGCCTAAGTATACAAAGACATTTTGAACAATTCCATGCTTCCAACTTTGTGGGAACAGTTTGAGGAAGGCCCTTCTGGATGAATGGGCAAAAATTCCCACAGACGCATTCAAAAGCTTGTGGATAGCCTTCCCAGAAGAGTGGCGGATGAAATAGCTGCAAAGGGGGGGACCAACTCCGGATTGATGTCTAGGGATTTCGAAAGGGATGTCAAAACTTCCTATAGGTGGCCAGATGTTCCATTACGTTTGTCCATATAGTATACACAGGGCTGGTGTGTGGCTCTGTGGGTTAGGACTCTGATCCTGTGATCAGAAGGTTGTTTGTTCACATCCCTGCTTGGGTTCTTCAGCAAGATCCATAATCCCAGTTGCTCCAGATACTAGCTGGCCCTGCTTTCTCAGCTGCACATCACTTTGGTTAAAACGACTGCTAAATAAATGAGAATCTAACTGATGTGCAACCACCTGCTTCCAGAGCTCACTGACCTGCGGACAGGACCCATGCTGCATTCCTGGGTAGGTTTTAAAGTGCACATTGGCCGGGTTGAGGAAGCTCTTCAGCTTCTCCACCGTCAGACAGCCGAAGACGAGTGGCACCAGCATGTCAGCTTCCCCGTGGCACTGGAGGATCTGCGTGTCCTTGTTGGCGCTGCCCGTCGCACCCTGCGTGAGGTTAGAAGCGGGTTAGCACTCCGTGCCCGTCACCGTAAGGTTGCCGATTCAAATCCCAAAGTCAGCCCAGCGATTTCAGAATTGGGCTCTTGAGCGAGGCGCTTAACCCCATTTGCTGCTGGGACTGCCTGACCCCGCCTTCAGCTGAGCGTCGATTTGGATAAAAGAGTGATAAATAAATAAAAGTGGAAATGTTTTTGAGCGGAGAATCATGCTTCAATTCTCTGAAACGTGTGACACTAATCGCGCTTTTCCACTGCCACCAGGAATCGAGCCGTACTGCGAACTGGCAGCTTTCCATTGTAACGCATGCAAGTCGTACCGGGGTGACAGGGGCCCTGCTTACTCGCAGGCGGGAAATGTGACCAAACCCAGCTGGCTGCATTGCCAGCATCTGATTGGTTAAAATGAACGGGGATATTGATGTTCAGCTCATGAATTATCTGGAAGAAAAAGGGAATATTCTATATATTATCACGATGTATTAATGCATTCTCGATAACTCGGAAACTGTAAATTTCCAACCTCCTCCTTATAAAAAAGTGTGTACACTGTAAATAAGTTCTTCTTCGGTTTTACGTCACTGTCGGTCTCCAAACCCAGCATCGCCTTTACCGAGACGACCCATCTGCAGTGGAAAACCACAATGAGCTAGAAACCCCGCCCGGTAACTAGACGCTCTTTGCAGTACGCGTCAGATCAAGTATGCCAGAGAAAAAGCACGTTAACAGTTAACAGGGAATGCATTCATTCCCAGCAGCTGTGACAGTCTGCATGTGACAGGGGGGGTTGGGGGGGGGGGGGGGGAGAGGGTCTCCAATCTTTCACAGGTTTTTAACATATCATTTCAGATACAACGATGCAACGCATTTATATACAGTGAAACAGTAATGATTATTCAGTGAAGTCATCCTGATCCGTGGTTCCCCCAAGGCTCAAGCCCGAACCCTGACAGGCCACCTTAACGGGGACGGTTGATGATGACATATGTGTGGGTGGGGCCATGTCGTGTGGGCGGGGCCAGTCCGTGTGGGCGGGGCCAGGCCGTGTGGCCATCACTGAGCGTGAGCGGAGTACCTGCGGGAAGGAGCCACGCAGAGGAAGCCAGCAGCTGAGCGCCACCACGCCAGCCAGCTTCTGCTGGGACGTCAGAGCCGTGTAGAGGGACAGCGCCCCCCCCTGGCCACACAGAAACACACAGAACAAAAGGCGGCGCACTTGTAAATAACTCCATCTCTCTTTGGTACATTGCTAATTAGCTAGCATACACGTGCTGTCGGAACGATTCTCCAAATGTGCCCAAAAATGGTAATATTTCCCAAAACAGAATTTTAATAAAGTTAATAAAAAATAATGATATATTTCAACCTAAATTAATGGAGTGTCACAGAACATGAATAAATTATTAGAAGGTCCAATCCCAGAATCTACTAGAATTTTCCAGAACCCCACAAGCACTCCGCCTAGCCAGCATTTACACAGTATGCATTAGTACTTTACACGCTGTCACTTATCAGCCCTGATATGAGTCACTCATCCCTGCTGTACACCCAGACACTTCAATGGTTCTGCCTCATCACCCTCATCATCCTCCAACCACAAAACATTTAGCTATCGGACTTAGCGTAATTGATCCTCGTTAACCAATCAGGCGGCCGGACACATTACACAGGAAACTCACAAGCAAAATGCATCTCATTCTAAAAACTCATACTTTTAAGCGCAAGATAATTGCTTGATTTTAAAACCATTGGATACAAATGGCCATTCAACACAAAGCTTGTAGTACCCATACTGTTATTTGATGTACTACTAATATAAACCCTGTACAAAACAAAGATTATTTCTGTGTATGTCCTGGATAGAGCCGGAAGACACATCATCCTTTATTGCTGAATGCATCTCAGTTAAGTTGTACAGTGTGGTTTAATATTTAATACTTCCCCCATCAGTGAATAACGCCTGAGGCTTTTATTTGTGGGTGAGGCATTCAGCTTGGCATGAATTCTCAGACCTCAGATGTTACACATGAGCTGACAGCAAGCCCAGTTTCTCCTTCCTCTTGATGAGGCAGGGGAAGTAGCGGACGAGGAAGCCCGGCTCAGAGATTGACGGTACCTGCGAGAATCCGCCCAGGATTATCCGGTGGGCAGGGATGCCGTTCTTAACCTCCTGGTCTATCAGCGACTTTACTGCAAAAGCACACAGATCGCAGTGGGAATATATTCTAGGGCAGTGATTCTCAAGCCCCCCTTGGGGGGCCCCAGACATCCACATTTTTGCTCCCTCCCAGGTCCCAGCACACTTGTACCTGGTATTCAGAGTTCCTGATTGGTTGGGAATTTGGCAGGAGCAGAGATGTGGACCCTCTGGGGGCCCCAAAGGGCTGGGGCTGAGAGACTCTGTTCTAGGTTGAATGTCTGATGAAAGTCAGGCAAACAAATATGCTTTAATTTAAACTTAAACCATTCTGCTGACATTGCCTCAAAAGGGTCAATCATAAACTGGCGATTTCATGCCTTTTCTATGGTTTTGAGAAAAGGTCTGTGATCCCCTTGGAAATAGGATTTCAGCATTACTGGCCTCCAAAGTCACAGATCTTCATTTGTCATCATAATAAAGAAAGTGTTTTTTAACAAACACCAACAATATTTTATATTTCTACCAAGAAGCATTGTTTTTTTTCCCCCATCTATTATCTGTAATTAGACAAAATTAATAAAAATTCCTTGTTAGACTCATTTGAACTGTTCAGTGTGTCACAGTCATGTTTTGTTACATATGTGTGTAAACAACATGCAGCCAATCAGATCAGAGCTCCAAGGATCACATGACCTACACTTAAGTCACAATCATGGAGCAGGGGATAAACCTACTGTTTTCTGCTGCTTGTTTAATGCCTGATTCATCTTCTTCTGCATCTGGACTAAGACCAATTATATCAAACCTTCGAAGAAAAAAGAAGACACTTTTCATGCACAGAGTACACAATGCAGTGTTGGAAGGGTATTTTAAGGAAAATACCCAATTTTTGTAACCTCTGAAAGTGACTGAGACTCCAGAGATAAAAGTAAAACCCAATATTTGCTACCCATCCCTTCAATGTGCAATTGATAACCAAATGAGACGCTCTCTAAACTGGCTGGTATCTACAGTTCAACAAGCAGAGCATTTCGCCCACAACGCAAAGGTGGTGGGTCCATATCTCAGGGAACACAGATAAATTGTAACCTTTCCCTTTATTGTAAGTTGATTGGATAAAAGTGTCGGGATAAAGGAAAAAAAAATGTAACTTTTAAGAAATAAATCACTTGTTAATGTGACTTGGAAGCACGCAGATTAACCACAGGCTCGCCGAAACTGTGTGAATTCAAGAAGATACTAAGGAATGAGCTTACCAAGAAGGCATCGTCATCTTCATGTTCAACGTGACTGGCATGAGTGGCCTACATAGTGGAGTATGGTGAAAGAGAGATCATGTCATTCATGTAGAAGACATCCTAGATGTTCATATATCTCAAATGATTCATCAAGTCTAAGAGATATCTCCTGAATCACCTTAACTTGCTTCCTAGGCAGCAAAGAACCTCACACTCAGATTGCAATCAGGAATGCCATTAACTATAGTGGTTCTGAATAACGCACATTGACTGCAAGAGTTTGAACTCTGTCCCAGGATGCTTTTTGGATCCACTGACTTGCCGTATATACTGATATCATCTGGGCGTCACCAAAAAACTGAAGCGAAGGGCGATATTTAAACAGGACTTACGCATGGGGGCAAATGTATTTGACGTGGGGGGTCCTGATTCCAGCAAAAGCCTCCGCCCATCCATGCCTGACGTTTGGGAATTGGGTTTGGGAGAAACATGATTACAGAAAACGAACATTCCTCCTGTAAAGGGTGCTAAAATTCAAATGAAGTAAAGACATTACGAATAGAGACAAGTCTAGATGGAGAGGTAATACACCTACCCAGTATCTCCAAGTCCATGGAGAAATATTACCTACAGAAAAAAAATTACAAAAGTAATGCATCCATATTTGAATCTGTATGTTCTTCATTTAATTGGAACAGGAATTTGGGATCTGTTTATACATCCAGCAGCAGATAATGCAAAAGCTGGCTGGTAATCAACAAAGAACCAATAAACTGGATGCAATATTACAGCTGCAACTTTCCAAGCAGTCCTTTCACAATAAACTTGATGCCGCAATCGAAAAACCTCCAACACAAAACTACTTTAATACAGCATCTGGCTGCACCTAATGGCCATTTTTAGCCGCATTTTAGTTTTGCAATTCAATGTAGCCTTATAAATATTTTTTTTTTAATCGTAACATTATTGTGAGAAACATTACAACATCATTTGAAGCAAAAATTGCTTCGGATGTATCGGTACGCCGGAAGCTAGGGCGATCAGCGAGTCAATATTTAGTGCAAGTTAATACCCACCACCCCCCCGCTCCCTCCACCCCCGTCCTGCGCAAACCATCACCGACGCTTGGTGCACCGACTTACCGCCGCGGTGGCTTTCCGAGCGGCCGGTACGATGGCAGGAAGCGGCGCTGACATGTTGTTACCGCACATACAACACGCTGGAGGCTGACATCCAACAAGAGAAATACCGATATATCACAGCTGATGAAGGGAACCTGGACACCTTATTCCTCTTTCCTTTTACGTCCGATCTCTGTTACTCATTGGCCGACAGATTCCTTCATATATCGACGCCTGGTTTGTCGCTTAATGTGCAAGGATCAGACAGCCGACTGCCCGTCCGTGCTGCCCGTACCGCGCTGTCAGGTTTAAGGTAAAAGAGGAGGCATCCGTAACAAGCCCGACGCGAGCTGCTTATGGCCACTGACACGGTTTTTCGGAAATCCCGCCTCCGCCGCGCATCGATTGGGTAACGGATTTCCCTCTGTGGGAATCCGGCCTATCGTTTGGTGAATCAGACTGTCAATCAAATCCCAGCCGAATACTCTCAGTTAGTTTGTAACCACTCTTTAAATACAGTACATGTGTGAACTGTTTAAGACCTTGAATTGTGTAGGTCAAATTCAAAAAGACTCAGGTTGCACTACTGGGTTTCTGGACTGCCTCATACTATGTATGCGTATATTTGAATCTGCGTGCTGTAATGGGAATGTACCGCATGTCCCCGGGAACTGCGGTGAGCTAATTAAATCTAATTAATTGGGTCTATACATCACGGCCGTGAAGGGAAGAGGCCACGGCAGACGCGACCCAATCAGGAGCAAAACTGTAAAACACGTCCCTACTGTACAAAGTCCCTCTGGATGTGTTAATGTCTCTGGATATTACCATTTCCAGACACATTATTAAGTCAAAATCCAAACTTAGCTATCGATAAATTAGACTGGAATAATCATTAATTGTGACGCTAACCGTTTAGTCTCTCAGTATGCTGAAATGTGGTTTTTCACGTTACTTGACTTGAATTTGAATTAAATTACTTAAAATAATTGAAGCAGCAAAGACGGACAGCAGCTGTTTCATTATGTATTATGTTATGGGTGTCTCCCTGGAAATTGACTGAATGATTAAACCTGCCCAGCAGACATACGCATCATGTAAAGTCGCTTACTTTTTCTGTGCGCTATAAACAATGTGGTAATTGCGAGTTCAGAATAATACAGTGTAAAATAAAGACCATCCCAGAATTAATTGATATTTTTTGTACTAACGTACTGTATACTGTACTAACACACGACTTCCGTGTCGTCACTACCGTAAAGTGAAACTTCCGGTCGATGCCGCATGGCTAGGCGGTGTTTTTACGACACTTGCCCTTGGTTATTGCAGTAGCATAATACTACGAAATAAACTGCTGCATCCTCAGCTATGTCTGCGTCAAAGACAACGGGAGGAAAAGCAATTGACATTTTAAGAAATCTTCCTCGAATAAGTCTAGCAAATCTCAGGCCAAACCCCGGAGCACGGAAAACTGTAAGTTTGCGAGAGTCTGCTACCTGCTGACCTCGGAAAGGTTCTTCAGATACCTGGAGCTACTGCTTTTTGGGGATTGATTAGAATAAATGTTCAGATGTTTAGATCGTTACATTAATTTGTTATGCATGGCTCTCTTTCATTGTTGATATAACGTGAACCCATACGTTTCAATGTATGGCTGAGATAGGTTTTGCTACCCTTTAGTAAGTAAATATTATATGAAGATAAAAAGACAATTTAATAAGTAGTAGGGAGGGGAATTTATCTTGCAATGACTGTTTTTGTAATCTAAGTTTATATTTTGTTACATTGTTTTTAGAGGGTGTGTATTGCCATAGCAGTACAATGTTAACTATATATTGAAACAATATATTTTGTTCATTTTTAACGTATTCTATTCAGATGTCCTTTTGGGTCGTATTTTACTTGGGCCTATCCCTGAGTATACATTTAATGAAAATAGATTTATTAATCTTTCATTAATTAGGGCTAAATCAGGCGGATCGATTGCCTTCAATAAGCACCGCATCTCTTTTTGGCATTGTGAAAACGCATGCTTCCAGCTGCTGTTGTGCATGAGCCGGAAATTGTAACATGTTAAGTTTTTTTTTTTGAACATAAAAGTGTAGCGTTCGATAAAAGCACATTTTGTAGGAAAGGCGGCGTGGAAGAGGCGCACACGGAGGAAACAAAAGCGGTCGCGGCCACAAGGGGGAGCGCCAGCGCGGAAATCGACCGCGCCTGGGCTTCGAGGGGGGACAGACGCCCTTTTACCTCGCTATCCCCAAATATGGATACAACGAAGGCCACAGGTACCTGAGCAAAAGCCTCTTTCTGTGACGTTAATAATCATTGGGTTTATTTTATTATTGCTTTAAATTAGTAGTTATTAGCAGGGTAAAGCCTCCCATCCTGCTTAATTTTATTTTCTAGTCTGAGACCACAATACCAGCCATTGAGCCTGAGAAGACTTCAGTACTTGATAGATCTGGGTAGAGTGGACACCTCCCAGCCCATCGACCTCACCCAGTTGGTAAACGGCAGAGGTGTGACTGTGCAGCCTCTGAAGAGGGACTATGGAGTCCATTTGGTGGAGGAGGTGAGGAGCTCTCTCTGTATATGCAGATATACGGTACTGTTCATAATGGGTATGTTTCACAGGTAATGTATGGTAATAGCTACAAAGATTAAAATATGCTTCTTTGCAGTTATTCTGCTATTTTAATATATAATCTGAATGTTGCATTGATGGATGTTGGATTATTAGTAATGAGCAATAATAAAGATGTCCTCTAGGTGGCAGTATTTAATCATACTTCAGTGATATCCAACCCTAGGTGGTCTGCTTGGCACTTTTCTTCCATTCCTCCTCTTCACTGCCTGGAATGGCTCTGACGTTGTCTTGTCATGTGAAAGCTTCTTCAGAAAATGTACTCTGTGTAATTTTTGCGTGTGGTTTCAGGGTGCTGACATCTTTTCGGCAAAGATCAACATCGAGGTCCAGAGGGCTACCGAGGGAGCGGTAGCGGCTATTGAGCGGAACGGGGGAGTCATTACAACGGGATTTTACGATTTCAGGAGTCTCAGTGAGTGTCCACTGGGTGCCTCAAGCAGCATGAATTCCCACGCTAATGTTGAAGCCTCGATGCTAACTTCCATTGAACTTGGTGTGTGTTCGTCGTTTCCATATTACAGCGATCCTCTGCAAGCCTGTGCCGTTTTTCCTGTCCGGCCAACCAATTCCCAAGAGGATGCTTCCCGGCGAAGACATGGTCAGATATTACACCGGAGCGGAAAACCGTGGCTACCTGTCCGATCCGGAGGAGGTGGAGAGGGCCAGGCAAGAACTGGCCCAGAAGTATGGCTACGTTCTGCCAGACATCTCCAAAGACGAGCTTTTCCACATGCTCTCCATGAGGAAGGACTGTCGGCAGATCTTCTTTGGACTCGCTCCCGGTTGGGTCGTCAACATGGCCGAACGGAAGATCCTCAAGCCGACAGACGAGAAGCTCCTCCGTTATTATGGCTCGTAGTGGAACTGGAGGCGTTAACGAGGATGATCGTGGGTTGTAATTACAGCACTGTAAACCACGTGTCCTGGAATCGCATTTCAGCTACTGCGTCGAACTGTTATTGCCAGCTGGAGGAAATGTTTTGCAGGTGTAGCCGTTATCCAGAATTAAGTTATGCAATTAAATTGATAAAGGTAACAATAATAAGTGGTAGGTTTGATGTGATTTGCAGCACTTTGGGATGGGAGGTGAGTTTTTGGTACAGGCAGTGGGGAGATGGACATTAGATCTGTGGCTTGTCTTTGATTTGGTCGTATCATGTGTTAGATATTTCCCATCGGCCCTGGCTGTGCTATTGAGCATCTTAGCCAAAGACAACTCGCTCCCTGTTTGGTCGCCACAGAGACGGAAGGAACAGGACTCACCGCAGGTGAAAGGGAAGTGAGGCAAGGCGAGTGATCCCGACTGAAAACAGGAAACAGATGCCTTATGGGGGGCTCCACGCGTCTGAGCCATCAGGGGGAGAACGTGGGATTAGTCATTAGCAGCTGCGTCCTGGCTGGGGTTTTGGGTTCAGTCAGGGGCCCAGGAACGCCAGCCTGCCAGATTACCCCGTGAAATCCGGATCAGATACCAGGCATTTTTTATTTCTCTGAGCACAATGATAAAAGAATGCTAGGAATGTTCAGTGTTGGCACTTGGGGAGGCGGGAGAGGAGCCATACTTGCTGTTTTGAGAGAGATTGTCAGACCATTCTTGGAATTCCATACTGCGTCCCGACTGGATAAGGTCTGATGTTGGATAAATGCCGTAAATTTCTTGAATGGGCCGAAACTCTAGATTGACCTATCTCTTACTTTTTTCATTCTCAAGGTTACATGTTCCCCCATAATCATCTTTTGAAAACAGTGTTTACCTAATGCTGTGGACATGTTTGCTTGTCAAGCCACCATTTAACCTGCAACTTTGTTGTGGGGCAAGTGGAAAATAAAAGAACATAAATGTGCCGTGTCTGTGTTTCTGTGTGTTAAGGCCGGATTAAAAGCATCTCAGACCAGGAGGACTTCCCTAAGTAAATGTCTGTCAGCCATTATACACAAAGAAACAAACAAATAGCTATTTGTAGATTGCTTTTAACCTGGGTGAGTAATTAAGGTAGTGATTATCTGATATTCACTGTTATTCCCAACAATAACTTGCCATTTATTACATTCTGTATGACATTAATTGCACAGGGCGTAGATTATTTCTATTATATTCATTTTCTCAAGGGTTTTCCTTAAATGTTAAATGGATAATATGTTTGAGCTGCACTACAGGTCAGCCTGCTCCCGATAAAAGGAATGTGTTGAAATGTTACTTGCAAAACCTACACATGCAATTACCCCTGTTTAAGGGTAGAATGAAGCACTCAGAAAATGAATTGTATGCTTCTCCTGCGCTGTGTGTGTGTATATATATATATATATATATATATATATATATATATATATATATATATATATATATATATATATATATGAAATGGGGTATGCTTATACTTGGCGCGCTTGCTATTAATAGAGCAGTATTTAACGACAGTATTGTTTACAGAGATGTGGCCGTAGAAATGAAGTTTGTACGACGGGGACCTTTATCAAAGGAAGCATATGTTGGTGTGTGCGCTGGCTGCAGTCATTGTGTAAACTGGTACACGTAGTTCTCACTGCCACCGTCTTCCTGATTTCACAGTGATTTTACTCACAGCGACCCCTACAGGATAGTCAGTGCAAATGCCAAAATACGGAACTCAATTCATTTACCTTCGTAATTAGATGTCAATTCAAGTGGGCTTTATTTTCATGCCATCCTTTCACTGGTTTAGAGCGGCATGGAAGAGAACCCCCCCCCCCCCCCCCCAGGACCATGGGTAACTTACCAGCAGCAAGTGGC
Source organism: Paramormyrops kingsleyae (assembly GCF_048594095.1). Taxonomy (NCBI): domain Eukaryota; kingdom Metazoa; phylum Chordata; class Actinopteri; order Osteoglossiformes; family Mormyridae; genus Paramormyrops; species Paramormyrops kingsleyae. Next base: position 18,518,896 of record NC_132800.1, on the reverse strand, counting down.
GAGGGGAGGGTTTGCACGGTACTTAAAGTGTACAAAACACAGGACAGTGCAAAACGGGGGCTGGACACAGGGGTTTATATACATAGTGCATTATGTACAGAACCTGGCCATACCTATTTAAAATCATTTGTTTTTCCAACAAGATAATGACCCTAAGTGCACCTTTGAGGTGATGTAAGTACTGTATCATCTTGTGAACAAGGAAAGAGATGGAGTGCTGTGACAGATGACCTGGCCCCCACAACCCCCCCAAACCTAAACCCTATAGAGCTGCTTTGGCATGCGTTGCATTGGAGAATAAGAGCAAGGTAGCCGACTTGGGTACAGAACTTGTGGAAACTCCTTCAGGACTATTGGAGAAGCATCTCAGGTGGTTATGTCTGGAAGCTGGTGAAAAGAGCGCCAAGAGTCTGCAGCGCTGTCATCAGAGCGAGACGGGGCTGTTCTGAAGAGGCTACAATCTGAGACAATGTTGAGATATTGAACACTTCTCTTGCTTGTTACAGTATTAGATATGTATTATTTCATTACCTTGTGGCCTTTTACTATAAGGTGAATAACAGCTAAAAGAGTGACATGCATTAAAAGACGTGTGTCCCGACTTTTGCCTGGTACTGTATATAAACACGGAGTAATACAGCAGCAGAAATGGTGGAACAAACATTGTCTATTCAATACCAATAAACAACAAAAAAAAGTCAAAATGACCATGCATTATTATAATGACCAGGGTATTATTATAATGTATATATTTTGACTTTTAAATGATTTTACTTAACAGAGTTAACTTTACTTTTAAATAGTTATAAAAATGCATAACTGTAAATGAAAAAAAAACTGCAAAAACAGACGGTAATTATTATTGTTTATTTAACATACGTTCCCTTAAGGCCATGCATTGCAAATTCTTTTGGATCTTTGTTTCCTCTTGGTCATCAATGTCCCCTAAACCTGGGGAGATGGCTCAAATATATCATTCACAGTTGGGGTTTTCCAGACTTATCCGTTACTTCTGCATCTGCTCTGGGGTGTCAGCGTGTCACTGTGTGTTTGGTAGGTCTCTACAAGCGATTGTTTTCACCAGGTTATTTATGGAAGTTCAGAGGTTAAAACAGCAGTCCTGCGTGACCTCGTAAGATCGAGTGTCTCAGGCTCCGCTGTGAACCTGCACACTGGTAGCTGCTATTTATTTACATGCCAGCCCCTGGCGGGAGAACCAGCTCGAAACCTTTTAGCGTTTACGCTTTAAATAAATCAAACCACAGGAAAGAAACTACTGGATTATTGTTTATGAGAGAGTGGGTGTCCTTATCTACAAAGAAACAGGGGCCCTTTTGTATCTGGATAAGGTCTTGAACTGTTGGAACAGAGATGAAGAAGGAACACATGCATTTAGATGTTTTCAGAGGAGTGTGGAATTAATTTCTTCCCCAGAAAAGAAAAAAAAACTATAAAAGAGAACATTTTTCTTCGAATGAGTAGGGAAGTTTAATTATATAATCCAGCCTAGGTCAGGGTGACAGACTTTCTTATTTCGTCAGCAGAGGCCGGCAGCAATGATCTGAAAGACTTTATAAGCCTCACAACAAACACAATGTGTTCGGAATAATTTGATGTATTTGTCTGGACACTTCACACTATCTAATCTAATATAGAATGATGCCGGAAAGGCCAGATTGAATAATTTTTGCGTGATTCCCTTTCAGACGACGGCAGCAATTCCACGGTGTCTCGCAGGTTTTTAATGCTGCAGACTGATTCCAGTTAATAATTAAAACGCAATTACTGGACATTTCCCACCCGTCTAAGGAAAGCGACAAGAAAAAGAGCCAGATCTTCCATCAGTTCTTCCTGGGTGTTTTCATCAGCTGAAAGATAAATCAGGGCTTGAGGTGGATTGGAATAGAATGGAGTGTGTGTGTGTGTGTGGGGGGGGGGGGGGGGGGGGGGAGCTACCCGCTGTGTCAATACAGTACCTCATCAAAGCTGAACACCAAATACAGATTAGAGCTCCATTATGACCCAAGAGCAGAATACAAGCTACTATTTGCAAATAATGGGACTGAATGTTGATGTGCCTTTGGTCTGATTAATCCCTTCATTGGTGGGGGGGGGCATTAATTCTCTAAACAAAGTAAGTGTTTAAAGAGAAGTGAGTGCATTAAATCCTCAACACTGGGGTATAAAGGGTGTCAGAAGTAAACTTGGAAATGGGGGGGCGGGGTGCAGTCCACATTGGAGGAGTTCAGAGGTTCCGTCTGGGGTCCTGAGTCTGTTGGTTAAGGGCGGAGGTTATGTGCCTGTCAGGTGTCTGTCGTTTTCTGTCCCGGCTCATGCTGTGAAGGCCCAGGAGTGGGCAGGGCACAAGCAGGCTGACAGCCTACCTACACAAGGAGTTGGGGGCTTCATTGTGTCCCGCTAATGAGCCCCCGTTAAGCAGACCCCATGCTGAGGGGCTTGTAATCCTCTCAGCCGCCGATCAGAGCCCTAGGAGACCACACCTGTAGGGGGAGTGGGGAAGGGGGGGGGCTGGGTGAGCCCCCCTCCCCATACACACACACACCTGATTAGGGAGGGATGTCGAATTGAATGGAGTCTGGTTAGAGACTGAGATGTCGTCCGTGGCCTGCTGGGCCAATACAATCACACCATTTCTGGCGAGCAGGAGAGGCCCTCAATATGTTCACACGTCAACCCCGGAGGACAATGCAGCTGTCTGGATTACCGCCTGACCAAAAAAAAAAAATACTGACGAACCACTGTGTGGATGTCAGATAAACTCAAATGGGACACATGTGGGATCTACATAGCAAACGTTATTTTGCACACAGTGAGGAGCACAGCTTGATCAGCTGACCTCCATCTCAGACAGGGAATCCTGCAACATAATGTGTAAGAGTATGAATAATGACACTTTGTGGTGGTTCAGTTTTCAAACATAACGTCACAATTTTGTTCTTACTTGTGTTGCTGGTTGGTTATTGCTCTATGACAACACGTATGTTATTTTTGACATCCACTTCGTTTTACTTTTACGTGACCGATTACACCTGAAAATATTTCTAGTACACAGGCTGTACATGACAAATAAAGGTAATTCAGATTCTGATTTCCACTGTTAATAACAATTACCTGGTAGAAATGACATGTTTGGGCACAGAACAGTCCATGTGAATCTAATCCATTAATATTTCATTTTTTTCTTTTTTGCAAAAAGTCACTCCATCCCAAGAAAAAAATGACCAGTTATTTTCCCGCAGATCTGCAGATTACAGATTTTATCCTCTTCATCCAGAAAGGAGAGCAGTCCAGTATATCCAACCCAGCAGAAATATCCATCCCCTGGGCAAGTGAAGTCTCTTGGTCCCCTTGGTCCTGTGGTGTCCCACAGACTGCAGGTACAACATGGAGAGCAAGAGAGCCATCTAATATATCCCCAGTCCAATACAATGGCACATTGTGACTTGAAGACTTCTGAAAACAATCCCTATTTAGGACACATAATGGGCATTCAGAAGAGGGATATGCTCTCCGTTTGGACTTTCATTGAAATGCTTGCGTCACTGAACAATACAAACCAATACTTAAACATTTCAGAGATTAGGCAACTAGGTGACTTTTTTTTCTACGTAGCCTAATCTGCGAGCAAACCATTAAATTAAATTACATTTTAAAAACGAAATATTTTAAATAAATCGTATGTGCAGAATCATGCATGGTCAAATTGAATCGTACTAAATTCCAAATGAATGGATGGATCTATTCTTTAATATACTTAGGCCTACTGAGTTATTTTTATGCCCCGTCTAATACAAACCACTCAATATGAATACGCCATAGCAGAATGATACGTCTTCGATAGTTTGTTAATTCACAAAAAACTCAACCGAAACTAACATTATTGTATTCATGCTGTGTTGTTCAAGCTAATTAATTAACCCCATTAACACGTTTAACGTGGCTGCAAATTTAGCGTGTGTTTAATGTGGTGATGTGGATTCCAGCCCTTAATTCTAACAGCATGTGAAGCTATTCATTTAGAACTCAATTTATATGATGAATATCGCTTTAATGTGTCTGTGTCAAAAAAACAAATGACAGGCCATCTTCTCATAGAGCCATTAAAATCGGGAAAGTTTTTAACAAGATCCTCATAGTCAATCACTCCGTATTTAAAAAGCAGCTGTTTTGATATGATTCGAAACAAAACGGCGGTAATGGGTTTTCGATGCTTAATCACATGCACTACCATTTCATCTAAATGTTCTATAATAAGCTCACAATAGCCTATTTAGGCTATCTAAAATATGATCTTGTTTTATTTTCAATTAAGGTCACATAAAACAGGCCAAATAAAAAGCATGAAAATCCGAAAAATCATGTTAATTCTAAACCAAAATGGGGATTGATCTGTTTTGAGGAACGTGTCTGTGGTCTCATTGCTGTAGCTAAATATGCTTAGTGCTTAATGGACATTAAACACCATTCAACATTTTCGACAAAATACCGTTTCACCGTCTTATTCGCTTTAAACGACAAAACAAACGTCCACAGAGTAAGTTCATGCAAGAATGCAATCGTCATTTTCTTTTTCCCTTTATGCGTTTTGTATAAAATAAGATCATTCAATTCGATTATCTTAGTTTCACATCATTAGGATGTCAAATAAACATGCGTAATCCCATTGATTAATTATGCCTGTGCTATGACACGTCTTGCAGGACGTTTTGCGCATGTTTCCTCCCCATAGGAGACGCTTGGACCCGTTTCGCCACTTTGATGAAGGATAACTTTCAAAAAGGGGGTAAAAACCTCCTCTGATCACTCCGTTATTTAATTAACCGGAGTCCGATTTTGAAGTGATCTGTCTGTTTGGGGCGGGTGTGAACGATTTGCTCAATGGATTTTGTGAATAGTGAGGCCCTAAAGTCATACTTGGAGAGGGGTCGTCTGCCACGAAGCAGGTGCAGGCCAATATGCACCGCGATGCCCCCCCCAGGGCGTGTGTATTGAGGCCGGTTTTGCGGTCTTCATATCGGCGCTGAACTTAGTCTCTCCGCTAAACTCAAGGCGAATCAAAACTGTGCCGCAGTTTCAAAATAGAGAGAAAAGAAATAGCTATTATCCGAGGTTTTAAAAACGGCTTTACAGAGACCATGACAACGTTAACGCACGGGACAATAATGCATAATAACATTTACATTTCCCGTAACAGATATATAAATATATAAGCCCATACTTGCATGTGTTTTTTTCAAAACCACCAGAAAGAAGTGTATCTGTCAGCAAAATATTGTAAATTCAATATCTGTAGTTTGAGCACTTGAAAGTAACTTTAAACCAAAGGAAATACAGACTAGTAAACAGACCATTTGCAAACACACCAGCGTATTTTTATAATTAGGCGTAATATATCTTGACATTTTAATTGATTTTAACTTATATTATTAATGATTTTTATTAATCCTTTTCCGGACTGCATTTGTATTTTTCCTTGCAATTTGTGGACGTTATTGTGCAATAATAATCCACAAAATATTCACAAATCCGTTAATTCTGTGAATAGGCTATGTAAAGATTTTTGTTAGGCCCTATATAAATTTGTTGACATTAGCATATTGCTGTACATACAGTAATTTACATGAGCTCGGGTAGCAGAGGAGGACCTGGGGTTAACTTTAATTCGGTTGTTCAGATTGATGTTTCCTGCCACTGTTTTGTTTTTTTTTTAAAAACAAATGCCAGTGTCAAAAATACAATTGCGCTTCACGAACATCAAAACCTTTGCACAAATTTATAAACCCATAACTACGGTACTGATCTGCCCGCGCAATGGAAACAACGTGTTTTTTAAGAATACACATTTAGCCCCGCAATAGCGCGCGGTTAATCCGCACTAGCGGAATCCCCTAAGAGCCAAAGGGTTTCCTTCCTGACCCTTTGGAGTTCCTGCAGGAATCTTATCACTCCGAAAAACCTTACACGGCTTCGGTCACAATGTCTAAAGGGTTTGTTTTTAAAAAATTAAAACTAGGGGAAGAGGAGGGGAGGAGGTCGGCCGTATCATATCTCCGAAAAAAATGACGAAATGGTTGAAATTAATGTAGGCGCGTACATGTGTCTATTTACTATATTCTGTGGCTATCCCAGTAACTTTATTCTAATGCAGAATGCTGCGTACTTATCATGTAATCTTTATCTGGAAACGATATCTTCTTAAAATGTTAACTTCTGACGTCTTGAGATATACTTTTTGTACCAAATAAATATTTGTAAGTCCACCGTTGGAATGGCGCAGTAAAAAAAACAGGAAGAAAAAACTCCCTTCATCATGTTTGCTGAGATGTGTTTTAACAGATTGAGCGAAGCTTGATAAAGTCCGACAACACCTGACTTGTGACCTGTGATTTTTTTTATATTAATGAATAACCTGTTCTACCAGGTGCTTTGATCTCCGGAGACGCCGGAGTCCTCTTTGTTTCTATTGATTTCTGTTATTTGTACTGAGCAGGTCGCTTATGTTCCCGATGTGATTTCGGGGAGATCGAAACAGAGATAGCTTCACGGCAAAATGGGACCTTGCGGATAAACATTTTGACCTGAAGGCGTGCATGGTGTGAATAAAAATAGGCCTACATAAAAATTGGTTAAATCAAAAATGCAAACTCGTTGCAGAGATGGGAAAGAAGGAAATAAAATGATTGCGACCGAATTGCTGTAATTAGCTCTTAATATTACTGCCAGTTTATTACAATTTTTCATTTTAGTACAGTAATATGAAAAGTGAATTATTTCGATCACTTTGTTATCTAACATAAAAACTGAACTGAGATCTAAGGCATTTATAAATAACTTATTCTCAATTTGAGTGTTTCATTTTGATGTAATAATTGTGCAACTTCTTGAGACGAAAACGAAACACGATCGATCTTTTTTGTATTGTATATTATTTTATGCAATTCCACTTTTTGTCTCAGTAACACGGTCACTGTTTTATTTAGTCTACATGAATTATTTCCTGGAGCAGTGCATTGAAAGCACCGCGTACTGTACTAATTTACAACACCCTTACTGTTTGCATCTGGCAGCTGAATGAACTTTTAAAAACATCCTTTGTAAAATATATTGAGAAAATCCTATATGCTCAACAATACAGGGCGGTACTAGATCTGACAATTTTGCTAAATCGTTTCCGTTGGGCATCGTTAATATCAGAGAAATATTGCCCTCATTTTACCGTTCATTTGTAGGCTAACCAAGCACACAAAGCATACCGAGGCACAGATATTGAATCTCAAACGGAAAACCAAAAATGACATATTTGTATTATACATAGGAAATGTCAACTTAACCTTTTTAAGAGTGTTATGTAAGCAACCATTGTAATCTTACCTCCAAAAGGTAGCCTACAACAGCAGAGACTCTCGTCTTTTAAACACGTAGTTGTACAACGTAAAATACAACGTCGCGGTTTAGATAATAAATATATATGGTTTCCATCAACTTTATCATTGGGAAAGATGAAGTACAACAAGTCGGGCTTAGGAAAATAGGTGATTTAATCACTGGAACAAAACGTGTTATTTTAGATGCATTGATTTTATTGCGGGACGTATTGAGAGTAAATGGACGCTCAGTGCACAGTGGATTAAAGACACACGTAACGTGGACGGATGGCGGTGGCGGGGGATGGGGGGGGGGGGGGGGGTAATAATTATCAGCGGTGGGACAACGCTTAATTTTCACACCTTTAAATCCACTCCTACTTGTTTCCCATTGGTTAACGTGATGCTTAAAATCAGACTTCATCTGTACCGGCCTGCTACTGATCCTCAGGGAATTAAAGGTCGGCCGACACCCCTCCCTCAGCCATGTATTTTGATAGAGTTCTCCCCACCTTTGACCTCAGCGCGTCTAACCCGACCTTATCAAGCGATCGCGGGCAATGCCTGGAACTTAGGATGGAGACAAAGTCTCCCAGCAACGGGTCCTGCAGCCCCATCTCAATGGACTCCGAGTCCAACTGCTCCAGCCCGGACGGCAAACCCGAGCCGGAACCGCGGGTTCGGCGCCCCTTGAACGCCTTCATCATTTGGACCAAGGAAGAGCGGAGACGTTTGGCACAGCTGAACCCAGACCTGGAAAACACCGATCTGAGCAAAATTCTCGGTAAGTTGCGTGATTTAAAATAAAGTTTAGCATAAATTTAATGATATGCAATCCGCAATTAATACTATAAATACTGTGCTGCTTTTTATGGTGAATCAGAGATGTAGGGAAATCGTTGATAATAATGTAGTTTATTATTATGCTTTAAATACTATTGAATTTGGGGTACTGAGCAAGGAGCTGGAGTTTAAACCTGTGTTTTTGTCCCCCCCCTGCAGGCCGAACCTGGAAGGGTATGTCTCTGGTGGAGAAGAGGCCGTACATGCAGGAGGCAGAGCGGCTGCGGGTCCAGCACACCATCGACCACCCCAACTACAAATACCGGCCCCGGCGGAGGAAGCAGGCTAAAAAGGGCAGCAGGGCGGCACCACCTGAAGGTGCCCAGCCAGCCCCCCTGCACTGCGACGGCTTCATCTCGGGTCCCTGTGACCTGAGCTACCTGATCCAGACTCAGTACCATCAGCGGATGGCCCAGTGTGCACCAAACTACTCCACGGAGGCCCAGCTGCTCTACGCCCCCCCGGCGCAGCTCTCCTCCCCTCCCCCGCCTTACCCTTCTGCCCCTGCGCCGCCCCCTTGTGGCGAGCAGGGCGAGTGGCAGTCCTGTGGCTGTCACCTGTGTGCAGGCACCCCATCTCTGGAGTTTTACCTCGAGCAGGTCCGGGTGGACCTGCTGCAGGATCTGGACGCCAGCGAATTTGAACAGTACCTCAGCCCGGCTGCATGTGGACCGGAACCGATGGATGCAAGTTATTACACCCAGAACAGTCTTCGAGAGTTTGGCCTGTTGTCATAATGAAATCTGAAATGATTAATTCCTTTTTTTTTACACATAGTTTTGTTATTTATTTAATTTATTGGAGTTACCAAAAATGCCAAAACAAATAAATAAACCTAACAAATGCCATTTTTGTCTTTCTGATTGTCTTTTTACATTTTTTTTAAATGACTCTATAGGTGCCTGGTTAATTTATTTGGTGTACATTAATTCTGTGTTACATTTTCATAAATAACGTTGTGACCCTATTCTGGATATTCAATGGGTTTTTTGAGGCTGATTTCTATGTTTGTTAGCTAACTATATCTTATTCTGCTGTCTACAGTTTTCTCTGTTAGTCTGCTGCATGTAATTTGGCCGTCTGAGGTTCTCCTAGTGCTCTTGGGTTGGTGTCATAGTTAATGAAGTCTTACAAATAAGTAATTTGTGGGTAATTGGTACAGTTTGTTCTTCAGAGACACATGAATAGGCCTTTCGAGTTCCTCTCCCATGGGATTTTCAGGATCACTCAGTAGTGCTTTCGAATGAATGCAAATGTTTATTGGCAACATTTACGATCTGTGGGGGGAGCGTTGTTGACATAATTTCCCACCTATTTGGCTTTGCTTGGGATATTGTTTTGTTTGAGCGGGAACTGTCTCTCTCTTGAGCCAAACTTTCCTCTACTTCCTGTTTCGGTTGAAACGTCCTGCAAATTCTCTAAAAATACGACAAATATTGAAGTATCTGCCCACCTTGCAATCTTGGGGTGGAGTCCCAGCCTCCTAATGAAATATTATTTTCCTGTTGTGGTTGCTCAGGGTCGCAGTATATCGAGGGCTGCAGCGAGCCCAGCGGATACAGGACCGCTTCACTGGGCCAGGTGACGACGGCTCACATTAAACAAATTAAAGCCGGGGTATTTATACATCAACAGACAGCCCAAACAGGGTGCCGTCACTCATCCAGCAGCCCATCTGAGTGCTCACTCTAGAGCCTGTTAATGAGAAGCTTGTCGGGAACTAATGGAATAACGAGGTAGTGGCTGGCTAATTGTGGGAGGCGAGACTTGGACTGGAGCACTGTCCCTCAGGATGGTCTGTGATTGAGGGGATGTGTCAACAGTGACATCACACACACACACCTTCTCCTTCACATACATACACATACCGGCATCCACATTTGCATGTGACGCATCATGTGATGTATCATGTGACTCCTCCAAGGTGCTCAGCAGTTTGATGACCAGCAATGTCATTCTAACAGGACCTACTATTATTTCCCCCCAGGATTTTCTCCATAGTAGCACAAACTCACGAGCAACAAAAACGTAAAAAAAAAAATCAACAGGGATCCAGTAACTATGCTGCTTGGGCCCTAGAAATGCACAATATGGAGAAATGGATGAGGAGACCTGGAATTGGTCCCCTGCTTTGCAGCTGTAACAGCTGCCACTCTTCTCTGAAGGCTTTCCACAAGATTTCGGAGTGTCTCTGTGGAATTTTTGCCCCTTTCACCCAGAAGAGGTCAGGCACTGATGTTGGAGCTAAAGTCCTGGGTCACAATCTTTTTATTATAGTTCATCCCAAAGGTGTTTCATGGGGATGAGGTCAGGGCTCTGTGCGGACCAGTCAAGTTCCTCCACACCAAACTCACCCAGTCATGTTTTTATGGAGCTGACTTTGTGCACTGGTGCAAAGACATGCTGGAACACAATTGACCCTTCCCCCCATGGCTGGCCCCGGGGGGGGGTGGGGGTTGGGGGAGAAACAATGCAGTCAGTCGCTCCATCCGACGCTTGGCATTGCGCTTGGTGATGTGAGGCTTGGATGCAGCAGCTGTGGAAGCTGATTCCATGAAGCTCCCAGCGCACAGTTGTACTGCGGTTAATGTGAGAGGAAGTTCAGAACTCAGCGGCTATTGAGTCGGAGCGTTAGTGACTTTTACGCACTATGCACCTCACCAAAGCATTCAGTCTTTTTGCGTAGGAGTCTATCAGCATGCCACATCTTAACATGGCAGTATTTGCCCACTGTTCCTAGCAAAACTGCTCCAAATCTGTCAGATTGTGGGGGCACCTCTTGTGCAGAGCCCTCTTCAGGTCACCCCATAGATTGTCAGTTGGATTTAGGTCTGGACTCTGGCTGGGCCGTTCCAAAGATTTAATTTTCTTCTGGTGAAGCCATTATTTTATTGATTTGGATATATGCTTGGGGTCATTGTCATGCTGAAAAGTGAAACTCCTCTTCATCTTCAGCTTTCTAGCAGATACCTGAAGCATTTGGGTCAAAATTGACCGGTATATGGAATTGTTCACAATTCCCTCCACCTTGAGTAAAGCCCCAGTTTCAGCTGAAGAAAAACAACCCCAAGGTGTGTTGTTGCCCCCACCATGCTTCACCGCAGGTGTGGTCTGTGTCTGGTGGTCTTTTGGTGATGCGCAGTGTTGGTTCTGAGCAAAAAATACCTTTTGGGATTATGGCCAAAAAGTTCAACCTTGGTTTAATCAGACCATTACACACCTTCCCACATGCTTTTGGGAGACTTGATGTTTTTTTTCCCCCAAATGTGGATGTTGTCCTTCGTAAAAAAGGCGTCTGACTTGTGACCCTAACCCCATAAGAACATAAGAACATAAGAAATTTACAAACGAGAGGAGGCCATTCGGCCCATCAAGCTCATTTGGGGAGAACTTAAATAATAGCTCAGAGTTGTTAAAATCTTATCTAGCTCTGATTTAAAGGAACCCATGGTTTCAGCTTCCGCTACACTAGCAGGAAGACTATTCCATACTCTAACTACACGCTGTGTAAAGGAGTGCTTCCTCAAATTTGTTTTAAAATGTTCTCCCGCTAATTTCCACTTATGGCCACGAGTTCTAGTATTTAGACCCATAGTCCAGACATATGGAAAATAAGGAAAATACCAGAGATTGTTGTCACATGTAGTACACAACCACACAAGCAGTACTTGACAGAAATTCCTGCTGCTCCCTCAGTGCTGCTGTGGGCCTCCTGGCCGCTTTCATCCCGTCTTTTCATTGGTTCTCTGTAACATCACTGCTGTCCCATATTTTCTCCACTTCTAGATGGCTGTCTTCACTGTGTTCCATGGTGTATCTAATACTGTGGATTTGTTTTTGCACCCTTTCAGCAATGAGATCCCCTTAATGCTTTGGGACCTTCTGGCGAATGCCCAGGTACGAGTGTAAGCAGAACTGGAGCAGGAGATACACAGTGTCTTCCAAACAAAGCGAGAACTAATAGGACAGCTATTCAGGAACCTGGAGTGATGAAGCTGGTAGAGGGGTTCCTGGAAAAAGTCATGACTCACTTCTGGCATATGATTCCGCTCATGTTTTGGTTAGTCATTAATATCCAGCATTGCCATTTAGGTCCCGTGATCAATTACTGTTGAAGTTTATTGATTAAACCAGACTGATTGAACTCCCCTCTTCATTCAACTGAAGTTTGAAATTCCTTGGATCTCCCAAAGAAATATTTCCGCTTCACCCTAAGAAAAAACATGGGCTTTGACTTATAAATAAACCAAATTCCTTGTTAGAAATTTAATCAATTTTTATTTAAAATATGGAATGTGGAATATTGATTTTCTTTTATAACTCTGAGATATCTCTGTTTTTAGATCCATAAATAGGACCCTATTTGTTTGTGTTCAACATTCTTTCAATATTTTCATCTATTCGTAGTTGTTTTGTGCTCACGTCATGAATCATTTCCTGTTTCTGTTGCTGTGCATTCTGGGTAATCCACAGCTGTGTCTTGGGATAATATCTGACTGTGTCAATTGTCCTCTGAGTCTTGGGTTTAAAAGAAGAGGAAAATCACTATGTAGCCTGTGGATTTGGGTGATGTCTTTTGAAAGGCTCAGTAGGTAATGCTGTTGACTCCACCTCTATAGTGTGTGTTTCTGTCTGTCTGTCTGTCTGTCTGTCTGTCTGTGAGCAGGGCTGGACTGGCCCTCTGGCATACTGGGCATTTCCCCACTGGGCCAATGGGGTTGTGGGCTGGCAAAGTTTGGTGAATTTTATTGTAAGTATGTAGGTATGGTGGGCCTGTATGGGCAACAATCCAGAACAAATTCTTAAAATACAGGCAGCATCCAGGTTATGAAAGAAATCCATCCCCTAAGTCTGTTAAATTTGAAGGTAAGTAAAAATAATAATACAGTACATAATAATAATAATAATAATAATAATAATAATAATAATAGGGACTGAATAGGCAAGAAGGGAGGTGGTGTTGCAGTATACATAAAAGAAAACTTGCATGCAAGGGAGCTCACTGATAAAAATAAAAGTACAGAAGCTGTATGGATAAAACTAGATGCTAAGAACTCAAATGGCCTAATTGTCGGGGTTTGTGATAGAGCACCTGATGTAGCTGTAGAGGAAAGCAGAATGTTATATGATGATATCAGGATTATGAGTATGTTTTTTTACTCAGTTTGTTAATACTCCTACCAGAGAAGCCCTTCTTGATCTGGTTTTCTCTAATAACCAGGATAGGGTTGGAAAATTCACTTGGCAGTAGTGATCATAACATGGTTAAATTCAAGGTTAATTTTAGTGTCCGAAAAGCAAAAACCAAAATAAAAGTATACAATGTTAGGAAGGTTAACTTTAACGGTATGAGACTGAAACTAGAAACTGTAAACTGGATGGAGTTAAGCAACAAAACTGTTGAAGAGACATTTTGAAGAGGAATTTTTTTAAAGCACGTTATTGCAAATGCAAGGAGACTTCAAAGCAGTTTCCAGCAAAACTAAATGTAGGAAACTGCAACTAAGGTGGTTTATTACTGAAATTAAGAACAAAGTCAGGAGGAAAAGGGCTCTGTTCCTCAAATGGAAAATAACTAATGATGTCGGAATAAAGCAGGAGTATCTGAGTCTACCGGTTGAGACCCATTAAGAGGGATGTGAAAATGAAGATTGCATTGGAGGCTAAGGATGACATTAAACGTTTCTTCCAACGTTTTAACTCCAAAAGAGCTCTAAGAGCTGAAATCACTAATCTGCAGGATAGTAAGGGTCCTATAAATGAAAATGAAATCGATGTAGTTAATGAGTTTAATGCTTGTCTTGCACAGGTATTCACTGTGGAGGACATGAATAACATAGCAATGCTTATTATTATTATTATTATTATTATTATTATTATTATTATTATTGTTGTTGTTATTATGCAGTAATAATAAGAGTAACTACATATGGTACTGTGCTGTACCTTGAGCCAAGAAACTGCTGAAGTCATGCAATGTTTTCATGAGCATCGCAAGGTAATGCCTGTATTGTTACGGACTATTGTATTCAACACAAATTTATTTTATAATACACTATATGGCAGTCAGTTTGTAAGTACAAGTTCCCTGTAAGTTGGATGTTCTTAACCCAGTGGCTGCAGTGGTTGCCTGTACAGGTGAAAAAAAAAAACTCTTGATAGTACTGTTGACACTTGGAATATAATTAATTAAATCAAATCACCTTTCAATCTTGATCATTAGATTTGTGATGTAAGCTTTTGCATTTAAATGAAGTTTGTTTATGCATTATAACTTACATATTGTCATTAATTTCATAATTTGGTAATAATTTTTTACTGGCATGTATTATTGGTGAAAGCAATGGTCAGTGCTGTTTTCTGACAGTCTTCTTGAAAGCTTTAAAATCCATTAATCATTGATAGTTTCCGGAAGCAGCTGAGAGTGTGTTTCTGATAAGATCAGACGGCTGCGTTTAATCACAGCTTTTCGACAGAGGCCTGAAAGGTTGGGGTCTAATTAGCCAGAACAGATTATCATGACCTCATCACTGGGGGGGGGGGTGTGCTTGGAAACCTTCACCTTATCTCGCAGGCGAGTCTCGTACTCCCTCCTGGCTCGTACACCACCCAAAAGCGAGCAGCTGATATTACCCCATGGTTTGGGAGATTGACTCAGCAACCAGACTCCTCAGGTACGACCTGGACTCTGGACGGTGTGGTTCTGACTCTGCAGCCAGACTCCCAGGTACGACCTGGACTCTGGGCGGTGTGGTTCTGACTCTGCAGCCAGACTCCTCAGGTACGACCTGGACCCTGGGCGGTGTGGTTCTGACTCTGCAGCCAGACTCCTCAGGTACGACCTGGACCCTGGGCGGTGTGGTTCTGACTCTGCAGCCAGACTCCTCAGGTACGACCTGGACTCTGGGCGGTGTGGTTCTGACTCTGCAGCCAGACTCCCAGGTACGACCTGGACTCTGGGCGGTGTGGTTCTGACTCTGCAGCCAGACTCCTCAGGTACGACCTGGACCCTGGGCGGTGTGGTTCTGACTCTGCAGCCAGACTCCTCAGGTACGACCTGGACTCTGGGCGGTGTGGTTCTGACTCTGCAGCCAGACTCCCAGGTACGACCTGGACTCTGGGCGGTGTGGTTCTGACTCTGCAGCCAGACTCCCAGGTACGACCTGGACTCTGGGCGGTGTGGTTCTGACTCTGCAACCAGACTCCTCGGGTACGACCTGGACTCTGGGCGGTGTGGTTCTGACTCTGCAGCCAGACTCCCAGGTACGACCTAGACTCTGGGCGGTGTGGTTCTGACTCTGCAGCCAGACTCCCAGGTACGACCTAGACTCTGGACGGTGTGGTTCTGACTCTGCAGCCAGACTCCCAGGTACGACCTGGACTCTGGGCGGTGTGGTTCTGACTCTGCAGCCAGACTCCCAGGTACAACCTGCACTCTGGGCGGTGTGGATCTGCACGAGATCTGTTCAGCTGTATGAACTCATCATCACTGAAGCTTTACCAGGTTAAGCATCATGACGTCCTGAACATTTGGTCCTACATTTTAAATTATTCAGTCTGAACTAGTTTTTAATATCCATCATAAAATAAGGTTAGATCACAAATTATGCTACTTTGAATAACCAGAGAAAAAAATACACTGAAGAGCCTGGATTATACATTCCGTGCAGTGTGTCCCCTGCCTTGTGCATCTTTAAACCAGCAATAAATAGTGGCTTAAAATGACCATGCTTATATATTCAGGAAAAACTGACTTTCCTATATAGCTCCATGATCGGGACTGTTCCCTCTCGTTTCCAGGAGTGGGGGTTCAAATCATTCCTCTGCTCTGTGTGTGTGTCTGTGTGGAGATTCCTCCCACAACCCAAAACAATGCTGTTAGGCTATTTGGCATCTCTAAATTCCCCGTGTGTGTGTGTGTGTGTATGTGTATACAGTGTGTGACTGGTATCCGGTCCAGAGTGTATCCCTGCCTACTGCCCTATGCTGCCTGACATACTTTCCAGGTGACCTTCACCTGGATCAGAGGTGTGTGGATCTGTGGGTTTTGACTCTGTGCCTATGATCAGGAGGTTGTTGGTTCAAATCCCTTAATCGGCAGAGTGATTTTACCATTGGGTCTCTGAGCAAGGCCCTTAGCTCCAGGTGCTCCATGGACATGCTGACCCTACTCCCTCAACTGTACGTTGCTTTAGAAATAAATCATCAATAACCTCAATAAAGGTTATTATGCTCACTGTTAGTTTACCTTTTATTTATGTTTTGCATAGATGCGCTGACTCACTGGTTTGAGGAGCGGTAAACAGAATGGGATGGTGATTACCCCCCCGTGGGCAAGAGGAGGACTGTCCGCTGAGCTCATGTTTGTTTCCTGTATGGCGTGCGCAATCTCGAGTGGAAAAAGCGTCAAGCCCCATCCTGTGCGTCCGACAAGGGAGCGTGAGTCAGTACTGCCCGTCCAAGGAGGTGGCGGCCACGGGGGTCGGACGAGGGCTTAATGATTATAGCAGGCGGGCTTTCCTGCTTTGAAGGAAAGTGTCAAATGGGGGGGGGGAGTGGACCTCCCCAAACAGTCACTGGTTTTACAGAAGGGCTACGGATGACTAATTTGGATGCACCCCCCACCCCCAAGACAAAACCCAACTCGAGTCATATTCCGTCCATCCCAGTGCCTCGCTTCCTCTGCCCGCTGCGCCAGAAGCTTCCAGAAATTTCCGGGTGACTCTCGCACTAGCCTGCTGTCTTGCACATTTGCACGTCTTTCGGAGGCATCCCCCGGTGTCTGTTTCATCCATCTTCCATCCGGACACACAGAGACGCATTCCAGTGATGTCACAGGATTTCCCCTCGCCTTTGATCTTGTCCTGTAAACAGCGGGTGGCCCTCATCAGCCCGGACCCCCACGCCACGACCTCTTCCCTACGTTTCCATACAATGTGGCACCCAGTAGCTGCCACCGCTGCTGCGTCCCTGTGAAGAGAGAGCCACCCCCCCCCCCCACCCAGACAGCATCCTCCTTGTGCCCCCCCACCCCATTTGTTTACAGTTGCAGGGTTTAACACCTGCACTAAGATGCTAAGCTAAATCAAAGCCGTCACTGCTCCAGCCCCCTTCCCCCACTGTCCCACTCTGCCGACCTCAAAGTGACAGAAATCCACCATTTCATAGCGGACTGTCCCTTTAAATAAACTTACCCAAACTGTTTCGACTGTAAGCTTGAAATAAATACGGTTTTGGTCCTACGCTACACCCACACGTGACCTTTCTGCACACAGAAACTTCCAGAAGGTGTCTTGGCTCAGTGAGAATGCCCCTCACCTGCTGGCTCAAATGAGGCCAGGCTTTTTCTTCAAGGTCCAACGCCTGGGCCCTTCCCAAGGCTGAAGCCCACGGCCTAAACCCTGTTATCCAGCTCTTTAACCACTCTTTAATTACATTTACAATTAGAATTACAATTAAGTTAGCAGATGCTTTTACCCAAAGCAAGGTATGATTGAAAGCAGGGTCAGACAGTCCCCGGAGCAATTTGGGGTTAAGGCCCTTGCTGAGGGGCCCAACTGTTGTACATGGGATTTGAACTCACAACCTTCCGATAAACAATGAGCCCACCCACCCCAGCATTGCTACTATCGATCCCCATGTAGTGGGAGCCAGTCGAAACACGCAGCAGCTGGATAGGCTACCTGGGTGGGGGGATCCCCATGTAGTGGGGCAGCAGCTGGATAGGCTACCTGGGTGGGGGGGAGGGACACTGCGTCAGCTTCGGCTGTGCTGTACCACTGACACATGGAAGGGCGAAGCCATGCACCCGTTCACTCTCCCGGCCCCCTTCGGCCCAGGGGTCTGCCTCTGGCTTCCCAGGGACGGCCCGCCTTTCGGCCTTTATTTGTGAACTGTTTATAACCGGCACACTCTATCAGGGCCTGGCAAAGCTTGTTATTCTTCCTGCCGTGTTTGTCGGCCCGCAGCTGTAGTTTATTATTGCTGTGATCTTTTTCTCGTTTTTTTTTTTCTCCCTCGCAGAAAGACAGGAAGGCCAATCTGGAAAAGCGGTCCCCGTGTGTCATCGGAGGGCTGTTTCACCGGCGGTGCCCAGAGGGGGCCGGCCCTCTCTGGCGGGCATGCCTGGCAGGGCTGGGTGAGTGTCAGGCAGCCAGCCTGCACCCCAGGGGATCACTCAGTGGGCTCCGCTCAAGGCCTCGGGCCCATTCTTCGGGCCGCGGGGGCCCCAGCATGTCCGAGACCCTCCGTCTGCCTCCTTCCTGTGGATAAACACATGAGGAAGTGATCCGCCCATAGGTGCAGGGAGGGGACGGGTGATTCTCCGCGGCCCTTGTTTTCCCAGCAAGCCATCAGAAAACGAGCAGTCGTGAGTCGCGATGGTGATTCCTTCTTAGCGGCGCTGGGGTGGGGGAGTTCTTCTATAACTCCTCCCGAGGCTACAACCCCCACCCCTCCTTGCCCCATTTCACGAACACTTATTCAGCAAATTAAGTGTAGGAGATATAAATGCACAGACCTCTCTCACTGCAGCCAATTTCCCATGAACCTAAGCCAGGTCTGATGGACGCCCTGTGTCTCATGTCCTTTCCGTGTAATAAAGTTGGACAAGCCGCATTGCAGGGTTTATTTGCATATAATTCTCTTGCACACAACGTATCTTATGTTCACCAGTTGGACACAATACACCTTACGTTTTTTTTCTATATCATCCTGTTGGACACATTGTATCTCATATCTTGCTTCTGTATAAACCAGTTGGATACAGTGTATCCTACGATTTGTGTAGAGTTCTGATTGGAGATAGAAATGCACGGACCACTCTCATAACAGCTGATTTCCCACCAACCTCAGCAAGTCCTGAAGGACACACTGTGTCTCCTGTTATTTCTATGTAATAAAGTTGAAGACACATCACAGGTTTTTTGCATATAATTCTCTTGCACACCATTTATCTTGTGTTTTCTTTTTATATAATCCAGTTTGACACAATGTATCCTTTGCCTTGTTTCTATATCACGCATTCTTGAGGAAAGGAACAGAATCTTATTTTGGGGGGATTTTTATTTTTACTATTCAGTCATGCTAGGAAAATATATTTTAAAAGATCAAAGTCTTGGCTATTAAATCTTTAATGGGCCAACCTCCAAGTTTCCTTTTATCCACTTTCCTTTTATCTTAAACAGTATTTGTTGCAGCTGACGGCTCCATCAGTCACACAAAAATCCATAGTATTATAAAATAAAACACATTTATAACGCAAATAACACACAGTAGGTAGGTGTACAATAGATTTTTTTTATTGGCGTAAGTTCATTTTTGTAAACCATTCTGAACATACTTTTGATGACAGAAAAAAAATCCATCTGTTGAAGGTGATTCAGTGACGGAGCTGACATATAAAACACAAATTAGTACACAAACATTTAAAAAACTGGGAAGTGTACAGAATGCCATTTCAAACATGAACCTCCTATTTGAAAGCAGGAAGTGAGATCGGGGTCCTTAGGATACGGCTGATCCTTTTGTCCCTGATTAAATAATGTTTTTATAGAAATCTGATGGAGTTCATAAAAATCTGGAACTCAACTTTAAACAGGGAACATTTTATATATATATTTTAAATCAAAGAGGATTATAATAGTAAAAATGTACACCTATATTATCAGTAGGTATTATTAGTTTAAGATTAAGGCTATTGACACATTTTTAAATGGATTGGGCAGTGAATTCTTGTCTGGGATAAGGGTGTTTTCTGGGACAGGCCAAGTTTAGAAGTTAAAAAAATGTAAGTTGACGAATAGATATGTACATCTTATTGATTTTATACAAATAAATATTCTAAATATAAAATTTCACCCCCCCCCCAAAAAAATAGAATTTATATGTCTGTATGTAATCTTTTTTTTTTTTGGCAAGGTGTGATTTGGCCCAGTTCTGAAGAATGGGGGATATAATCCAGTTAGACACAAAGTATCTCGTGTTTTCCTTTTTCATGATCCAGTTGTACACTGTATCTCATGTTACACACCCTATAGCTCATGCTTCACGCACTGCATCTCACATCTGGTTCCTGTAGAGCTCTTCTGAACACACTGCACCTCAGGGCCAGGCACTAACGACCACTGGAGGCTCCTTCAGCGCCAGGCCACTGGCTCCTCACTGTCACGTCCCTGCAAACCACGACACTGTTAAGGAATGCAGGTCATGTGACTGGCCCGTGTGTCAGCAAAAGCCTGGACACACCAGGGGAGCCTCTGTTCTCTCAATCTCTCAATCTCTCCACGCTCCCTTTCCCATGAAAAAGGGGGTTTTAGGAGCGGTCCGGCGGGATTGGGAATGACATAACGGACCAGCCTCCCATTGTATGCCTCAGTTTACATTGCACGTGAGAACAAGGACAGTGAGCCCCCTCCACAGGAATACAATGGGGTCATATTTATTTATTGCTTAGTGTCTAGCAGGGAGGGCCTCTTGAAGCTGATAGCGGAGCACAGCTTAAGGGATGATCGGGGGTCCTGCCCTGCACAAACCCACCTGGGATAAAACTCCAGGGTGTCCACCTCATTCGCCTGCCAAAAAACAGGCAGGTTCTCGGACACCTCTAAGGCACAAATTATTATCAGAGCTGCTGGTCACCTGGCCTTTGGCCATAATGGGTGAAAGAATATGCTGTCCCTTCCTTCCCCTAAAATCGTTTTACATTTTTAATGTCTTATTAAATTTACTTTTATGCTTCCTTTGGTTATCTTACACCTTGACATTTATCTGGAAGATTTATAAGAATCATAGTTCATTCATCTTTCATAGCTGCTTATCCAGTACTGGGGTAGCATGATGGTAGAATCTTTCCCAGAATTCACTGGGCACAAGGTGGGGGTCCCTTCCGGTCCATGTACTTACACTGGGCATTTTTCAGACGGTGTGTTTTTGGACAGTGGGAGGAATCCAGAGCTCCCAGTGAAAAGTCAGTGTGATCTTGTGGAGGACATGGAAACTCCACACACCCAAAGCCAAGGGAGGGCATTCAGACCCCCAACGCTGAAGGTGTGAAGCCTCAGTGCCCCCCCTCCCCCAAGTGTGGCACCCAGCATTATAGCTGATTAGCATATTAGGGTGGCTAAATATAATCATGCATAGAAGCAAAGGCTATAGAAGCTTAATGACTAGAATTAAACTACTCAGGATTCTGCAGCTACCCAAAGCCACCAGAGGAGGGAGCTCATTAAATTCCAAACTGCTTACGTTCTACTGCGGCTCAGCTGAGATCCTCATGCATTATTTGATGGAAAAAAAAAGATAAATAAATAATTCGAATGAAATGTTGCCATGGTGTCGAGATCTGCGGTTGCTGGTGGCGCATTACATTTTAGGGTGATCTTAACTGGGGAGGAGAAACGTCCCAGTGGTAGAGGAAGGACGTTTCCCTTCTCTGCAGAGAGTCACATGCTGTGGGAATCCCTTAAGGTCATGGCTGTGATACTGTATGTCACAATAAAAGTCCCAGAGGTAGACCTGCTCTTCAG